>NC_081363.1:39236699-39836699 GCF_030684315.1 Stegostoma tigrinum
TTGTGCACACGGCATACTTGGGCAATTTTCCAGATTGTCAGGTAGATACTAGTGTTGTAACTGTACTGGAACAGCTTGGCATCTTAGTAATGTTTTGTTTTGTTCTGTGCTCATATTCGTTCTTCCTTTTTGTTCTTTTCTCCACTCAAACTTATTACATTTCTAACTTCTCAGAATTCTGGTAAGAGGCCACACACTAGAAATTTTAACCTGCTTTTCTCACAACAGATGCTGTCAGACCTGCTGCGCATTTCCAGCATTTTCTGATTTCATGTAGGTTGTATTCAACCGTACGATGATCATTTGGATTGTTTCAAAAGCCCCAAATTTGGCTTCATAAACAGCAAAATAGCTTGGATAACAGCCTACTGTTCAAAAATATTTCAAGAGAAATATTTATGACGACCAGTGGATATGAAGGGTACAATGCAAATACAAAACTGCCCTTTGCAGGTGCCAGTCTACTATATGAGTTAAGAGTAGGAATAGGTCATTCAGTTCCTCTAGTCTGCTTTGCCTTTCAATAGAAAGCAGCTGATCTAAACGTGACCTCAATTCCACTTTTCCACCCACCCTGGATAACATTAGATTCTTGAATCTCAAGGGAGTCTTTTCACCCCTGCATTAAAAAGTATTAGACAACTCTATCTTGGGAACTCCACTTGGGAAGCATGTACCAAAAACTTGAAAAGGAACATTTCTCATCTCTAATCTTAAATGGCAGGCTCCTTTTCTTTTTCTGAAAAAAAAAAATTGTGTCAACTGGTTCTAGTCTCTCCCAAAAGGATGCTTTCAGCATCTACCCAGTCAAGTCATTGCCATATCCAGTGTCTCTAGTGGTTTCTTGATATCACATGAAGTGAACTAAATTGGTTGAAGACTGGCATTTGTGATGCTGTGAACTTCAAGTAGAGGTCGAAGTTGATCATCCACTCAGCAATTCTGGCTGAAGATGGATGCAAATGCTTCAGCATTGTTTTTTTTTAGAAACTAATGTGCTCACTTTACCCCTCCTCCTCCACTAATGAAAATGGGGATACTTGTGGAGCCTCCGCTTCCTGTTAGCGGTTTAATTGTCCACTACCACTCACTGGATGTAGCGAGATTACAGATTTTAGATCTGAGCCAGTGACTGTGGGATCATTTCATTCTGATGCTTCCACGCTGCTTCTGCTATTTGACATGCAGGGAGTCCTGTACTGTGTCTTCAACATTCGACACCTAATTTTTAAGGTATGCCTGATGTTGCTCCTGGGATGCTCACTTGCACACTTCATTTAATCAGAGTTGATTTCCTGGCTTGATGGAAATGGTGAAATGGATGATATGCCAGAGAGGCTAAGGATAACCTAGGGCCCATGTCCAAAGGTGCTCTTAAATTTCTCATATCAGTGAAACCTGGATCAAAACTAAACATTTTGATCTCCAAAGATTCAGCAGTTGCCAATAGTTCACCCAAATAGGTGGCTACTATTCATGTATGAACATTGCTATTGAGTGTGAGCATCAATTTATTACAACCACAGCAATGAAAAGGACTACGCAATTCCCTCCATTCCCACCAGTTTTGATGAGCTCCAACAAGGATGCATATGCATCCTTTGTGCATGAGCAATCTTTGGTTAGCTGAGATGCCCTGATATTAAATTGCTTGCTGACGTTCACCATTATGGCTCCAAAGTTAACAGTCAATTGGATGACTTGATGGCAAGTGCATAGCACCTGTGCTATCATACCTAGGAAGCAGGGTGGGAGAGAAAAGGCAGAAGTAGGACATAATGTGATGGCAAGAAAAAAAGACATCAGCCAATGTTATTGGATACATAGAAAAAAAATATACAAATACCTGTGCACATAATGCAGCTGGTGAATGGAGTCGATAGCTAACACCATTTCTGCGATGTAAAATTTGGACATTTCTTCTGGAAGTCGGTCTTCAAACTTGCTGAGCAACGTCAGTAGATCCCCACCCACATAGTAGTCCATGACTAAATACTAAAAATACACAAAAATGCACTTAATATGACACTATGAATACTATGTTGAGCTTTATACATATTTGGTTAAAAAGAAGACAATCAGTAAACAAAATGATTATTACTGACCAGAATCCTGCAGTTTAACAATTTAAGACAGATGTTCTTTTCAAAGGAAACTGTATGCCATCCTTATTGTTTCGTTAATGTATTTCAAGCAGAAGTAGACTTACCAAGTAGTTGTCATCTTGGAAGGCATAGTGTAAGGTAGTAATCCACTGGCAATCACCATTCACCAGAACATTCCTTTCTTCTCGAAAGCAAGCGGTCTTTACAAAAAGGAAGTCTTTTATAAGTTTGACTGTATATATTTAGTGAAGTTGCATTATTTCCTGCATTAATTCCAAGTTTAAACTTACATGCAGACAATTCAAGTGGACTACTGGTCTGACCAGGAAATCAATTCGTCTGATAACTAAAAGGAATTAATAAACTGAAGAAAAGCTAGCTCACAATTAAAGTTTCACAATTTAAAAATTATTTTGAAACTGAAACATTCCATTCCGAGTCACTGTTAAGATTTCACATAGACTGCCCTTCTTTCCATTCTGACTATAATTGAGGTTACTTGTTAGCTAATGATATGGTTTACTTAGTACTAATCACCGGCTCCTGTGGCACACTAATACTGTCCCTACTTCTGACCAAGGTTCAAGTCCCACGTGCTCCAAAGGCAAGTAATAACATGTTTAAAAGGGTTGATTAGAAAATATTTACCACGAATCATCAGTCTGGCAGCAAACATTTATTGACATTTAGGTGTGGATTCAAAACTAAAAACAATGGCTGCATTATACCACTAATATCAGGTGTCAACAGGAAATTGTTGCTTTCAGTATTAGGAGTAATGTTTTAGAATTGTAGCATACTTAAAACACTGCTACTGGTTCATTTACAAAGACTTTAATTGTAAAGAAAGACAACCACAAATCTGCCTGAAATATACTGAGCAAATAGTTTTAAGGTAGAGATGTCGTACATTTTCAAATGAAATCCAAATAAACTGAGCAAATGAAGTGAGTTTAGGGGAAAAAAATCAATTCTGTGGCATCATGTGTTTACAAGCTGTAAATCCCTCTCCAGTTCTGTTCTTTTTTCTGACTGCAAAGAGGAAAGACTGAGGGCATACAAGCAAATCAGAAAGGGAAAAAATAGTGATCAAATTAATTCAGAAAAATTAGAGTTTGGACAACAGTAAATATTTTGCTGTAGTAACGATTTTCAACATCACTGGTAAACTAAAGTTTCAACCACACTGGAAGCTTGAATGGAGGCGAACTCTACATAGTGGAATTTAAATTTGTATTAAATTATCAAACATCTGCAAATATAGAGGGGTGTTATTCAAACAGGATTGAGTAATCTTCCAGCCAGAGCAGAAAATGACTGGGACATAGTGGCACATATCCCTGATTAGCTTTTTGTCATCCTTTTCTTAGATCAGCTAAACAATCACTATGGTAGATTTGGAATTATAGGTCACTGAGTATTCATTTTAAAATATAATCCATTATAATGGCCAGAAAGGCAGGTAGGTGATTGTAGATTAAAGTATTGCACTACCTAAGTGATTTGTTCAAAGAACGGTGGCTCAGTGGTTAGCACTGCAGCCTCACAGCGCCAGGGACCCAGGTTCGATTCCAGCCTCGGGTAACTGCCTGTGTGGAGTTTGCACATTCTCCCTGTGTCTGCGTGGGTTTCCTCCGGGTGCTCCGGTTTCCTCCCACAGTCCAAAGATGTGCAGCCTAGGTGGATCGGCCATGCTAAATTTCCCTTAGTGTTCAGGGGTGTGTGGGTTATAGGGGGTCTGGGTGGGATGCTCCAAGGGGCGGTGTGGACTTGTTGGGCTGAAGGGCCTGTTCCACACTGTAGGGAATCTAATCTAATCTAAACACTGCACTTCCAACAGGTTTAATGTAAAGAACTGTGAATGCAGATCAAAAAATAATACCTTTAACCAAGCTGTTTTCACTCTGTAGTTTCTAAAACTTCTGAGTAGAAGATGCCTTGAAGTAACTGTCAAATTTCATTTCAAAAACAAGTAGGTAAATCTTTACGCTGTCAGTATTTCCTTTCCTTGAAAGGACCCCTAATGTGAATGTAACTCGATGGCAAGTCAAATCCAGTCTATCAGCAAAGTCATGATGTTTCCTTTTCAATACATCAGCACAATTGTAGTAAGAAGAAAAAAAGCAGTAAAATTTCTTCCTTACTGCCACTTATAGACATCCCTTTAATGTCAGATATCAAAATGTATACGCTGGCCCCTCACAAGCAGTGTATATAATTGATATTTTAGTTATAAAAATTCATCTTGTGAGCAAAATCCTTCTAGCTTAAATCAACCTTCTACACAAATGTTGGCTTGCAAGGATTGGGTAGTTCAGTTGGCTGGATGGCTAGTTTGTGATGCAAACAATGCATGCCCAACTTGCATACTGGTTAAGATCACCACGACAGCCAGCTTCTCAACCTCGCCACTCACCTGAGATAAAGGAACCTTGGATTAAAGTCACCACCAGTTATCTCTCTCAGGCTAGAAGTAGCCTATGGTTCTCTGGGATTACGACGAATCGCAACAACCACGTTAATTTTTTATTACGACGAATCGCAACAACCACATTAATTTTTTTTTTTACGCTGATGTTTCAGATACTCAAGGTTTATCCAATTTCAGGTGTGTTTGAAAATAATAGTTAGAATTTGCAATTACAAACCAGCTTAAGCATAAACTGTCAAAACATTTATTTTGAAAGGCCGCTACGCTGAGCAAGTGAATGTGTTGCAACAGTACTCATTTTGACAGAGTCTTGAAAATTATTTCCCAACTAAATTTCTCTTTTTAGAAAGCAAAAGAAGCTTTTTAAAAAAAAAATCAGAAAGGACACAGTTAGTTGTGGAATCATATCATGTCACGATCATAAGATTCAACCGTGAGGTCTGTGCCATGGCACATTTTCTCCGGAACTCAAAGCATCAATGCATTTGTATGGTGATCAATCCCAAAATGGAAATTTCGGATTATTAGCACACACTGAAATCTATATCAAACTGAGCTTACCTCAGCACGTTTCAGCATCTCCCACTTATTAAGTATTTTCATAGCATAAACACGTTCAGTGTTTTTCATCTTCACAACTGCCACCTGTAAGGGACAAAAATCTGAAATCTCAATCTCAGTTTATAAATCATTAGTCAAGTCAAACCTAACAAAGGACAGATTCCATATATAATTTAATTATTTGTTCTGTAAGCAAGTCATTGTCATACACTTTTCCAAAAAATTTAACACATTTTTATTAATTTTACTGAATCAAAGTGTACAGCAGAGAAGGCAGCAACCTGGGATATCATGATATTGCATCAACTCTTTCAAACAGCAAGTCAGAATTGCCTGGTTCTTTACCTAGATGACAGTAATTTTGTTTTGAGTCCTGAAGAAGGGTAATACCTGAAATGCTGATTGCTCCTTGCCTCCATATGCTGCCTGGCCTGCTGTGTTCTTCCGGCCTCCTGTCTGTCTACCTTGGATCCTGCATCTGCAGTTTTTTTTGTCTCAACATTTTTTTCCTCTCATTCAGTGTTTATCCAACAGCCTTTTGAAACTCACAGGTGAATCTATTTCCATTACTCTATCAGGCAGAGTGTTCCAAATCAAAATTATTTGTGAGAAAATATAATTCCTTGTATGGCCCTGGTTCTTCTTCCAATCTCCATAAATCTGTACCATCTGGTTGTTGACCTTTCAGCCATGAAGTCAACTCAATAATATTTGTCCAAAGTTGATATTTTATTCAATAAGTTAGATTTTGCATGAAGATGCATATTATAGCCAAGAAGCAAAATGTATTTTTCATCAGCTTAGCGCAATTTCTGCCGAGCTGCTTTTCCAAACTATATGCAGAATTTGAAAATTTGAAAAGCTTTATGCACAAATCTTCTGTGTAAAACTGGCAGGTCATAAAGACTATAAACTGGAATTCATTTAAAATTAAAATCAGCAAAGAATCAAATTGAATCTTCAGGTAATTAGAAGTTTTTAAATCATTATCAGTTCTTTGGTTGAAGTAGTAAACGTAAACATTTTAATGACTAACAACTGCAACTGAGAGGAGGAAAAAAGGCCACCTCGTTTTGCTGTACTCCAGTAACTGCACTGAAGTAATTTAAAATGCCAGAGACAGCACCAGGTGAAGCAAAATCAGAGTCCATAAATTTTAAGATAGTTATGGGTAAGGATAAAACTGGTCCTCAGGTGAAAGTGTTAAATTTGGGTAAGGCCAATTTCAGTAGCATTAGGCAGGAACTGGAAAAATTGGGTTGGGAGCAGCTGTTTGAGGGTAAATCCATATCTGGCATGTGGGAAGTCTTTTAAAAACCAGTTGATAGTAGTTCAGGACCAGCATTTTCCTGTGAGAATGGCAAAATTCAGGAACTCCGGATGATAGGAAACAGTGTAAGTTTAGAGAAATAAATAAGGAAGCATATGAAAGGTTTAGGCAACTGAAATCAGACAAAACCCTTGAGGAAAACTAAGGAAACAGGGAATAACTTAAACAAGGAATTAGGAGGACTAAAAATAGCCATGAAATGCACTTGGTAAATGAGATTTAGGATAATCCCAAGGCATTTTATATACCTATTAGGAGCAAGGAGGTAGCTAGGGAACAGTTATGTCCATTAAAGGAAGGAACTTACACATGAAGCCACAGGAAGTGAGTGAGGTCCTTAACCAGTATTTTGCACCGGTATTCACCAACATGATGATCGTGGTAATGATAGTATTTGGCAGTGGCATGTCTATATTCTACAGCATGTCGATAGTCAGGTGGTGGTGGGGCTGGGTGTTTTGAAAAAAACATTAAGGTAGTTAAGTTGTCAGGGCCTGATAGAATCTATCCTAGAATACTGAGGGAGGCAAGGAACGAGATTACTCGGGCCTTGACAGAGATCTCTGTAACCTCTTTAGCCACAGACGAGGTCCCAGAATACTGGAGAATAGCCAATATTGTTCATTTACTTAAAATGTACAACAGGGAAAATCCAGAAAATAATAGACTGACAAGCCTTACATTAGTGTTGGGGAAATTAGTGAAGATTCTTCGTGAAATGATTCACTCATTTTTGGAAAAGAATGAACTTACTAGAAATTGTCAGCATGGCTTTGTGCTGGACAGGTCTTATCTCTCAAATCTGATTTGCGTTTTCTGAGGAAATGACAAATATAATTGATATGGGTAGAGCAGTGGATATAGTTTACCTGCACCTTACTACAGCATTTGGCAAGATCCCTTATGGTAGGTTGGTCCAGAAGATTAAGTCATGTGGGATTCATGGTGAGTTAAGATGGATACAAAATTGGCTTGGTCGTAGAGGACGGAGCATTTTTGTGGAGGACTATTATTCTGACTGGAAATCTGTGACCAGTGGTGTTCTACAAGGATTAGTGCCAAGATCTCCGTTGTTTGGAATATGTGATAAACAAATGGCAGCTGAAAACGTATGTAGTCTGTTTAATTAAGTTTGCCGAATTCATGAAAATTGGTGGAGTTGAGGTTAGTGAGGAACTTTGTCAAAGGACACAGCAGAATATAGGTCAGTTGGAAAATTTGGCAGAGCAATGGCAGGTGGAGTTTAATCCAGACAAGTGTGAGGTGGTGCTTTCTGGGAAACCAATTATAGGAAGGTATGCAGTAAATGGCAGGACTCTTGATGTAGAGAAGGATCTTGGGCTGCAAGTCAATAGGTCCCTGAAAGCTGCAACATAAGTGGATAAGGTAATAAAAAAAGGCATATGGCATGTTTACCTGCATTGGTTGGGGCACTGGGTATAAAAGTTGGCAAGTTAAGCTGCAGCTGGGCCGATGGAACAAAGAGCAGCAGATGGAGTGTAATTTAGATAAATGCCATGTTTCATTTTGGTACAACAAAGATTGGCAGGGCTTTCAGAGTTGAGGTGGGGCCCTGGGGAGTGTTGTCAAACAGAGAAGCTAGGGGTACAAGTACATAATTCCTTGAAAGTGGCACCACAGATAGACAAGTTAGTGACAAAGGAAATTGGCACACTTGCCTTCAATGGTCATTGCATTGAGTATAGGAGTTAGGACATCATGTTGTAATTGTCCAAGACACTTGCGAGGCTAAGTTTACAGTACTGTATACAATTCTAATTGTCCAGCTATGGGAAGGATGCTGTTAAACTGGAAAGGGTGCAGAAAAGATTGACAAGGATGTTACCACGATCGGAGCATTTCAGTTATCAGGAGACACTGGACAGGCTTGCATTTTTTTCACTTGGAGCAGAGGAGACCAAGGAGTGACCTCACAGAGGTTTATAAAATCATTGATAAGGTGAATAGCCAAGGTCTTTTCCCCAGGTCAGGGGAGTCTAAAACTAGAGGAATAAGTTTAAAGTGCGATGAGAAAGATTTAAAACAGACCTCAGAAGCAACTTTTTCATACAAAGGGTGCTGTATATACAGAAGTGATAGAGGCAAGTACAATTACAATATTTAAAAGACATTTGGACAGCTACAAGAATAGGATACCTTCAGAGGGATATGGGCAAATGCAGGCAAATTTAACTAGTTCAGTTCAGGAAACCTGGTCAACATGGATAAGTTGGACCAAAAGGGGCTATTTTTGTGCTGTATTACTCTATGACATGTTTCCTCAGGGTGCAAGTGTTAAACACAAGGGGGCACAGGATGAAAGTTTGAGGTGAAAAGTTCAAAGGAAATATGCAAGGCAATTTATTTACACAGATGGTGGTAGGTACCTGGAGTACACTGGCTGAAGAGGTGGGAGAAGCAGATACAATAGCAATGTTTAAGAGGCACTCAGACAGACGCATGGACAGGCAGGGAATCAAGGAAGATGGACCCATGTACAAGCAAGAGCGATTAGTTTAGAATGGCATCAGGGTCAGTACTGACATGGTGTCTGAAGAGCCTATTCCTATGCTGTACTGTTTTATGTTCTAGTCATTCCGCGAGTACTGCTATATACTAGTGACAATGACCTCTCAACTACTGCATCTCATGTACCAACTTGTTTTGTGTTGTCATTTTAAAGGTTAAACAGAGATAAAAAGACCATTCCAGTCATCAGATACTAAGTTTGTTATGGAATTCAAGTTGTGTCAGTACCAGTTGAAAGAAACAGAACATGGTGAAAACATTAATTCAGTCACTAATCAATGGCCCTGATCGCACATTAAATGCATCGAGTTTTATGAAGAAGAGTATCTGTTGTCTTATTATGAGCAATGCCTCAGAAGATCTACTTAATATTTTGTAACTATTTCATAACATTGCTAAGAATTATAACAGGTCATGTTTTGGTCATTAATTCCTATTCCAATATTTCCAAATTAAACAGGGACATCTACTTTAAATGGGCTGACATTTCTCTGTAGTGTTATTATTCTCTGCAAATTATTCTCAAATCAGAATAATGTAAAAGTTAAATAATTACTATGAATTTTATTCTTCACTAAAAATGAGGCTTCTAACCCTGAACCAAAGAGCTGGAACAAACTGGTTACAGTGATAAAAGACCTGTGGCAGAGAACTGGCCAGCAAGTATCACCACACAGCATTATAAAAATCAATTTCTGCTCTCATTGTAGTGTACAGTGCTGTTCAACATCCCTCCTGCAAGTGAACTCTTCCCTAAAGGTGCTGGAAGCCCAAAATCCCACAAACACCTCCTCCATTCACTGCCTCAGAACGGTTATTATTACTCTCAACTAACTTTTTACTTTTGTTGTAATATCTTTCATTCTTCTGGTTTCAGAATACAGCTCCCAAATGAAATCTCTATCGACTTCTAAACTGCTGAATTGGTTAAATATCCAATTTATTCAACCACATTTAATTGTGGCATGATCAGGCAAATCAGAAAAAAATGAAAACCAACTACTCATGACTGTAATTTCTTTGAATATTCACTATTCTAATTCTTCCTGGGTCCCTCATATTTCACCAAGCCAGTTTCATCTGCTCACGTTCATTTGAATGTTCCAGCAATTGAGTCATGACTTGAATGATGAGGTTTATCCCGAAGAAAGAGAGGGAACAAAGCAAAAGGCAAAGGGAAGGGCAAACCATTATGGCCCAGTAAACCTCATGAATTCACCACACAAAGATAATGCCTAATCAAGAATTAAGAGTGAAGCACAACGGATCACTTGCGAGAAAGCATTTCAAGCACAATGATACTTTGGATTATAAGCCCTCAACAAATCATCTTAAGACTGATATAACAAGGTTTATAGGTGGATGAAACACAGCAGGCCAAGCAGCAGAGGCGCAGGAAAGCTGACGTTTTGGTTCGAGACCCTGCTTCAGAAAAAAATCCTTCTTCAAAAAATCTTGAGGCTGGTGATGTTATTTAGCATTGATGAACAACTGGTTAAAGGGTTGATGTAATGGGGAGGTTTCCTGATTTCTGGGCACAAAGACCAGTTCAGGGCGGGGATGGAAATGGGACCAGTACAAACTGGATGGGTTATACTTGGGGTAGGACCAGAGGTGTTGCCCTACAGGAATATTTGCTAGAGGGTCGGGGAGAATTTAAAGTTAAATTGGCAGGGGTGGGAGCTTGTGTCGGGGAAAGGGAAATCGAGTTCATGAGCAAAAGACAGAAGAGAATAGGGGAAGTGAAAGGCAAAGGAATCAGAGGCCAGAATTAAAGAAAGCCAAAAGTAAAACAAAGTGGTGGTATTGGGAGAAGGAATATTAAGACGACAACCCTTTAGGCTTTGCGCCACAGTGCAGAGTGTTATATGCACTTACATGTATAATAACCTTGACTTTAAACTACTTTACTTTCTCCCATACTCCAACTCCACATATATTTCTAAAATAGGAATACTATCTCTCCAAGTCTTTTGTGAACCCTGATTCTCCTTTACCTTATCTGCCAAAGCCACCTCATGTCCCGTTATAGTGCTCCTTATTTTTCTTTCAAAATGTACTTCGGCACCCTCTATACTCTTCAAGGAATCCACACAATTTCAGGTGTATATACATACCATATGCCTCCTTTCTCTTGACTTGATCCTCAAGAACTCCAGTCATCCAGGGTTTCCTACTCCTGCCAGCCTTACACCGAGGTGGTAGACATGCTTGCTGAGCTAATGAGTTTGGCTGCAAATGTTTTGTCAGCCTG
Organism: Stegostoma tigrinum; assembly: GCF_030684315.1. Taxonomy (NCBI): domain Eukaryota; kingdom Metazoa; phylum Chordata; class Chondrichthyes; order Orectolobiformes; family Stegostomatidae; genus Stegostoma; species Stegostoma tigrinum. The sequence goes on from NC_081363.1 coordinate 39,247,910, forward strand.
TTAGGTAACATCGTCAGTGCGTCTCCGGTGACGCATCCGTGTTCTGTCCTGCTGCTTGTTACTTATGTGCCTCGGTTTGCTGGGTGGTTGGTAATGCTTCTGGTTCTGTTTCTCAGTAAATTAGACCCTTTGTACAAATCAAACATGTTTGTTGATGGAGTTGCGGTTGGAATTCCCTGGTGTCTCTCCGTTTGGCTTGTGCAATTATGGATGTGTTGTCTCAGTCAAATTCATGTCCCTCATTGTCCATGCGTAGTGAGACAAGCGAGAATTGGTAGAGTCTCTTGATGGCAAGTTGGTGTTAGTGTATCCATGTTGTCAATTTTCTTCCAGTTTGGCCTATGTAGCATTTCTTACAGTCCTTGCATGGTATATTGTATATTACACCGGTTTTGGGTGTGGGATCCTTTACGCTCGTCAGTAGCTGTCGTGGGGTGGTTGTTGGTTTGCTCTGATACCTAGGGGTCCGAGTAGTCTAGTGGTAATTTCTGACACGTCCTTGATGTACAGTAGGGCGATTAGGGAGCTAGTCATGTTGTGATCCTGTTGTGGTCTGTCTCGGAGGTAACAGCAGATTGCGCTTTTTGGGTATCCATTCCTTTTGAAGGCCGCTGCAATGCATTGTGGCTTATTTGAATAGTGTCCTGATGCAGCTCAGTTTGTGGGAGTTCAGGTGGTTGCCAGTGTGATGGAGTATCTGATCTGTATGCATGGTCTTTCTACATACACTAGTCCCCATTGTTTTTGCATTCTACCATTAGGTCCGGGAAGGGTAGTCAGTTGTTGGTCTCCTCTTTCATGAATTTTATCCTGGTATGGATGTTGTTTGTGTGTTGGCGCGTATCTTCTAGTTTAGTGTGTGTGTTTAATAGTCATGAAGGTGTGATCCACATATCGGATCCAAAGTTTGCTTTGTGTAGTGGGGAGCACTGTCCATTCTAACCTTTGCATTACTGCTTCTGCATTAATCTGGATACTGGGGACCCACTGGTGTTCCATTGATTTGCCTGTATATGCTGTTGTTGAAGGTGAAAGTGAAGGTGAAGTGGCACAGATCTAGTGTTTTCATGATGGTGTCTTTATTGATATTTTTGGCATCCTGGGTTGTCTGCCTATTCATCCAGTACTGTGGCAATTGTTTTTTTAGCTAGTTCGACGTTTGTGAATGTAAATAGTGCTGTTACGTCAAAAAATATCATCTCATCCTCTTCTATCCTGGTGTCCTTGACGATGTCAAGGAATTCTTGTGATGAGTGGATGGAATGGATAGTCAACACTAAGTATTTCAATTTCTGTTTAGTCCTTTGGCAAGTTGATGTGTTGTTGTGCCTGGTAGTGAGATGATGGGTCTGAGGGGGAACCCCAGTTTGTGTACCTTAGAGTCTGTGAAATCGGAGTTTGTTGAATCCAACACACTGATTATATAGCATGTCTACCACCTCATCCACAACCCTAGCTACAAATCTTCTCAAAAGACTTACCCTTCACTCTACCAGGAACGTGCTGGCCCTGAACCTTCATTAACTCACTTTTGAAAGCCTCCCACATACTAATCATCCCTTTGCCTGCCAACAGCTTTCCTTCATCAACTTTTGAAAGGTCCTGTCTAACCATCAAAATTGGTCTTGGTCCAATTTAGAACACTAACTTGTCTTCCATTGTGAAAGTTGATGACAATTACCTATATAGTTCCTGCGCCATTTCTTTGTCCCCCATTGCTACTTCTCCAGCTTTATATTCCAGCAGTCTAATAACTACTCATGCCCTTCTCTCATCTTTTAGGATTCTAAACAAACTCTTGCAACCTTACCAGCTAGCTTCCTCTCAAATTTTATCTTCTTTCCTCCTATTGCTTTAGTTATCCACTGCTGGTTTCCCGAATCCTCTGATTTCCCACTAAATCTTCATGCTTCTTATTTTGCTCTAATGTGGTCCCTAACTTCCCGCATCAGCTATGGTTGCCTCACCCTGCCGATACAATGCTGCTTCTTCCTTGGGATGAATTTTTTGCCAAGCATGCCAAATTACCCCTAGAAACTCCTGCCACTATTGCTGCTCCACCTTCTCTGCTAGTCTCCCCTTTCAATCAACTCTGGCCAGTCTTTTGTCAGATCTTTGTAGTTACCTTTACTCAATTCTAATACTATAACATCTGATTCAAGCATCTCCCTCTCAAGATTATGGTCATTGACAACTAGGGGTTCTTTCATCTTAAGTACTCTAACTAAGTCTCTTTCATTACACATCAAATTCAGTATTGCCTCTTCCCTAGTAGGATCCACCACAAGCTGCTCCAAAAAAAACATCTTGCAGACGTTTCACAAACTTCTTTGCTTGAGATCAAAGACCAATCTGATTTACCCAGTCCATTTGCATATTGATGTTTTTTATGATTATTCCAATACTGCCTTTCTTCTATGCCTTTTGTATTGCCAGATTTATTTTCTTCCCAAATACTACTAGGAAGCCTGTACATATCTCCTACCAGTCATTTTTCCATTGCAATTCCTCAAATCTACCCACACAGAGCATTCAATCACACTCTTGACTTGTACCTTGTAGATGGTGGACAGGCTTTGAAGAGTCAGGAGGTGAGTTACTCTCCATAGTATTCTTAGATTTGAGCCTGCTCTGGTAGCCACTGTGTTTATATGATGAGTCCAGTTGAGTTTCTGGTCAATGATAACACCCAGGATGTTTATAGTGGGGGATTCCGTGATGGCAACACCACTGAATGTCAAGGGGTTGTGGATAGATTGTCTCTTATTGGTGATGGTCATAGCCTGGCATTTGTGTGGCATGAATGTCACTTGCCACTTGTCAGCCCAAGCTTGGATATTGTCCAGATTTTGTTGCATTTGAACACTGACTGCTTCAGCATCTGCGGAGTCGCAAATGGTGCTAAACATTGTGCAATCATCGGTGAACATCCCCACTTCTGACCTCATGATAGATGGAAGGTCATTGATGAAGTAGTGAAGATGGTTGGGCTGAGGACACCACTCTGAGGAACCAATGCAGAGATGTCCTGGAGCTGAGACAATTGACCTCCAACAACCACGACCATCTTCCTATGTATCACGTATGATTCCAACCATCGGAGAGTTCGTCCTCTGATACCCATTGGTTCCAGTTTTGCTATGGCTCCTTGATGCCAAACTCAGTTGAATGCAGCCTTGATGTCAAGGGCTATCACACTCACCTCACCTTTGGAATTTCGCTCTTTTGTCCACAGAACATAGAGCAATACAGCGCAGAACAGGCCCTTTGGCCCTCTATGTTGCACCGACCTGTGAACTAATCTAAGCCCCTCCAACTACACTATCCCATCATTATCCATATGTTTATCCAAGGACTGTTTAAATGCCCCTAATGTGGCTGTGTTCACTATATTGGCAGGCAGGGCGTCCCACGCCCTTACCACTCTCTGAGTAAAGAACCTGCCTCTGACATCTGTCATAAATCTATCAGCCCTCAATTTGTAGCTATGCCCCCTTGTACAAGCTGAAGTCATCACCCTCGGAAAAAGACTCTCACTGTCCACCCTATCTAATCCTCTGATCATCTTGTGTGTCTCTATTAAATCCCCTCTTAGCCTCCTTCTCTCCAGTGAGAACAGACCCAAGTCCCTCAGCCCTTCTTCATATGGCCTGCGCTCCAGACCAGGCAACATCCTGGTAAATTTCCTCTGCACCTTTTCCAATGCTTCCATATCCTTCTTGAAATGGGGTGACCAGAACTGCACGCAATATTCCAAATGAGGCTGCATGTTTGAACCAAGGCTGTAATGAGATCACGAGCTGAGTGGCCCTGCCAGAACCCAAACTAGGTGTCACTGAGCAGGTTATTGCTGATCAGGTACTGCTTGATAGCACTGTTAATGACACCTTTCATCACTTTACTGATGATCGAAAGTAGACTGATGGGGCAGTAATTGGCCAGGTTGGATTGGTCCTGCTTTTTGTGTACAGGACATTCTTGAGCGATTCTCTGCATTGCCGGGCAGATACCAGTGTTGTAACTGAACTGGAACAGCTTGGCTAAGGAAGCAGAAAGTTCTGGAGCACAAGTCTTAAGCACTAGTGCCCGAATATTGTCGGGACCCATAGCCTTTGCAGTATTCAATGTCTCCAACCGTTTCTTGATATCACATGGAGTGAATCAAATTGGCTGAAGGCTAGTGTCTGTAACGCTGGGGACCACTGGAGGAGTCCAAGATGGACCATTCAGTTAGCACTTCTGGCTGAAGATTGCTGCGGATGCTTCAGCTTTATCTTTGGCACTGGTTTGCTGGGCTCTTCCATCATTGAAGATGGGGATATTTGTGGAGCCTCCTACAGTGAGTTGCTTAACCGTCCACCGCCATTGACAACTGGATGTGGCAGGACTACAGAGCTTAGATCTGATCTGTTGGCTGTGGATTTGCTTAGCTCTATCACTTGCTGCTTTCACTGTTTGAAACTCTTCCCCACCCTATTGCATTTCGTGCTATCGATTTGCAGTTGTACAGGATGTTGCTGAGGCCACACTTGGAAGTATCGTGTTCAATTTTGGTCACCTTGCTGGAGGAAGGATGTTTTAAAACCAGAAAGCGTGCAAAAGAAATTTACAAGGATCTTGTCAGGAATCAAGGAACTGAGTCATTAGGGGAGGTTGGACAAGTTAAGACTGTTTTCTTTACAGCATAGGAGATTGAGGTGGGATCTCAAAATATGTAAGATTAGAAGTGTGGATAGGGTAAATGCACTCAGTCTATTTTCCCCAATTGAAGGACTAGAGGGTATTAGTTTATGGTAAGAGGAGAAAAATACATGGAAATGTGAAGAGCAACTTTTTTTAAACACTTAATGTGGAACACATATGGAATGAGCTGCCAACGGTGTGTTGAGGCGGGTACATTAACAACATTTAAAAGGCATTTGGACGAATACATGGCAAGGAACGGTTTAGAAGGATATGGGCCAAATGCAGAGAAATGGAGTTAGCATGAACGGACAATTTGATTGGTATGGATCAGTTTGGACCAAAGAGCCTGTCTCCACGCTGGAGGACTCTGATTTAATTTAATTTTAATTTTAATAACAAGGCAATCCTGCACCTTCTGCTAATCTGCCTGTCCTTTTGCTAGGTTGCGTATCTTTAAATATTTAGTCCTCAGCCACGATCCTGCTCCCACTTGCAATGTTTGAGATTTTATTTTTCATTTGATGGATGTGGTTGTTGTTGACTGGCCAGCATTTCCTACCCATCCCTAGGTGCCCTTGAGAAGGTGGTGCTGAGCTGTCTTATTGAAACACTGCAATCCACCTGCTGTAGGTTCACCCAAAATGGCATTAGGGAGTGAATTCCAGGATTTTGGCTCAATGAAGTGGAGGAACAGCAATATATTTCCAAGTCAGTATGGTGAGTGGCTCGTTTGGGGCGGGGGGGGGGGGGGAGTTGCTTGGACGTGGTGGTGTTCCCATATGTTCACTGCCCTTGTCCTTCTAGATGGAAGCGTTGTGGGTTTGGAACGTGCTGTCTGAAGTTCTTTGGTGAATTTCTGCAGTGCATCTTGTAGATCATACACACTGCTGCTACTGAGCAGTGGTGGAGGGACTGGATGCTTGTGGATGTAGTCCCAATCAAGCAGGCTGCTTTGTCCTGGATGGTGGCAAGCTTCAGTGTTGTCGGAGCTGCACTCATCCAGGCAAGCGGGGAGTATTCCGTCACACTCCTGGCTTGTGCCTTGTAGGTGGCGAAGGCTTTCTGGAGTCAGGAGGTGAGTTACTCACAGTATTTCTAGCTTCTGGCCTGCTCTTGTAGCCAGTGTGTTTATGTGATGAGTCATAGAATGGATCATAAAATCAGAGAATCCCTACAGTGTGGAAACAGGCCCTTCAGCCCAACAAGTCCACAGCGACTCTTGGAGCATCCCACCCAGACCCATCTCCCTATAACCCACCTAATCTACACATCCCTGAACACTATGAGCAATTTCGCATGGCCAATCCACCTAGCCTACATATCTTTGGACTGTGGGAGGAAGCTGGAGCATCCGGAGGAAACCTATGCAGACACGGGGAGAATGTACAAACTCCACACAGACGATTGCCTAAGGGTGGAATCGAGCCTGGGTCCCTGGCACTGAGACACAGCAGTGCTAACCACTGAGCCACCTTGCCACCCATTTCCAACTCCTCAGATGCTGAAGCAGTCGGAGTTCAAATGCAACAAGATCTGGACAATATCCAGGCTTGGGCTGACAAGTGGGAAGTGACATTTACGCTTAACTAGTCTGTGAGACAGTTCTCCCAATTTTGGTACTAGCCCCCAGACATTAATGAGGGCGACTTCTCAGGGTCGACATGGTTGTTTCTGTTGTTGTCTTTCCCGATGCCTAGTGATCGCTCGGTTTCATTTCTGAGACTTTGTAGCATTTCAGAGGGCAATTCAAAGTCTGGAGTCATACGAGGGCTAGACCAGGTGAGGATGGCAGATTTCCTTCACTGAAGGACATTAGGTGAACCAGATGGGTTATTCAGACAATTGGCAATAATTTCATGGTGATAGGTACATTCTTAATTCCAGACATTTAAAAAAAATATTCAATTCAAATTCCACCACCTGCCGTACCGGGATTTGAACCCAGGTCCCCAGAACATTGACTATTAAACCAGAAACCTAGCCGATGATAATACCACTAGGCCAGTGCCTACCCACAATATTCTACCTGCCAATTTAAATTCTGCACACTTCAAACTCATTTAACCTGTTTCATAAACTGCTATAACTAGCAAATGAATGGTAAAAGGAGGCATAGGGTCAATTATGGACTAAAAAGGAGTTTACACCTGCAGGCTGGAGGGGTGGTGGGGGTATTAAATGAATACTTTGCAACTGTCTTTACCAAGAAGGTACATGCATGTCAGACCATTGCGATATAGGAGGAATCTAAAAGGATTCAAAACTGATGAGGAAGTACTGTTAGACAGGTGTTGGAAGTTAAAGTTTACAAGGCAATGCAAGCAGATTAAATGCATCGAAGATATCAAAGGAAGTAGGAAAATGCAGACAGGCTCACAGGATATTATCTTCCAATCATATTTCCACGCTAGAAAATGGAATAATTGCAAGCATCACAATTCCATTCAAAAGATATTGAAAGGATAAGCCCAGTAATTACAGACTCATCAGTTTAACTTTAGTGATGGGGAAGTTAATAGTAACAGTTATTTGGGATTAGACTCTCACTTGGAGAAAGGTAGGGCGATAAGGTAAGGTTGTTGATGTGATATACACGGGTGTCCAGAAGGTGTTCAATACAGTGCTACATTGAAAACGTGAGAGAACATTTACAGCCCATGGATTAAAAGGGATTGTAGCAATGTGGGTACGAAAGTGACTGAAGGATAGTAAATTCAATAGCGGTCAATGATTATTTTTCAGGCTGGAAGAAGGTCTGTAGTGCAGTTCCTGTGTGGTTTGTCTTAGGTGCCTTGCTTTTCATGATTATATATTAATGATCCGGATCTTGGTGCGTAGGGGATAATTTCAAAGTTTGGGGATAACATCGAGCTTGAAAGCATTGCAAACTGTGGGGCAGACAATGTACAACTTCTAAAAGAACTTCAAGTTGGAGGAATGAGTAGCCAAGTAGCAGATGAAGTTCAATGCAGAGAAGTGACAAATTTAAGGAAGAATGAACACGGAGAGGCAATAAAAAAGGTTATAATTCTGAAAGGATGTAGGAGCAGAGGGACTTACGAATGCACATGCATAGATCATTGAAGATGGAAAGGCAGGTGGGGAGAACAATTAAAGCATTGTGTTCTCAGCATTATTAATAGGGGAATGGAGTACAAGGGAGAAGGTGGTTATGCTGAATTTGTATAAGATAACTATTCATCAACCAGAGTGTTCTCAACAACTCTGGACGCCAGACGTAGGAAGGATACGAGCACACTCTAGTAAAAGCATAGAAGAGATTTTCAAGAATGTTTCCAGCGATGATAACCTTCAGTTATGAAGATGGATTGAAGGGCTGGATACTATTTTGTTTGGACAGAAGGGAGCTGCTTTCTTTAACTGCTACAGTCCACATGCAGTAGGTTGTCCTTCAGGGGGGAGATTCCAGGATTTTGGCCTAACCACAGAGAAGGATGCTCTTAAGGATGGCAATGTATTTCCAAGTCAGTATAGTGAGTGACTTGGAGGGGAACTGGCAGATGGTGGTGTTCCCATGCAAACAGAAGTTATGACAAATGTTTAAAATCATGAGGGCTGCATAGAATGGAAAGGAAGTAATTGTTTCTGTTTGTAAAAAAAAATCAAGAATGAGAATGCACAAATTTCAAGTGATTTACAAATGGAAGCAAATGTGGTATGAGGAAAAACACCTTTCTCACACAATGAGTAGTTCATGCTTGGAACTGCAGTGGAGGCAAATTCATTTTGGATATCAAGTGGGCTTTAGATGGTGAAAGTAAAACGTGTGTCAGGGAAAGGGAAAAAGACAAAAGAATGGCACTAAGGCACAATGCTCATTTGGAAAGCTAGTGTAAACAATGGCCTCCTTCTGCGACATAACACTTACAACTCTATTACTAACATTATTTATTTTGGTTCCCATACTAACTTCTTGTCATTTTAAAAAGGGGCAGACACTTCCACCGCACCCCCCTCCCAATAGCTAGAGCTTTAAGAAGTAGTCCAAGTTAACAGATCTGAACGTAAAATCGTCATTTTAAATTGGCTGAATTTGTTTCCAAGCCTCAAGAGTTAAAGTTAGAAATAAACGGCAATTTGCGCTGCCACAAACCATTCTTTTTCTACAGGCCGCTAGATGACACATTAATTATAATGGCAGGTAAGTAGCAGAGAATGTACAAAATGTTGGTATGGTAAAGTTATGTTATTCTGATGCTATGACACCTAACTTAGTTTTCGGTAGCTAGTTGGCAATCCAGATGAGACGATGTGCATGCTTTTTTCAGTCCATTAAAAATAGGAGGCACTAACACCAGGCATGTGATCTCCATGCTCATGCCTGCATGGGCAGTGCACAAGTACTTTAGCTGTGTTGTATGACTTTTTTTTTGAAGTTTATTTCAGGAACAATTTGCAAATCGGATTAATAATTGCATACTTCTTTGGCTACTGCTTACTGATTACCTGCTAAAACAGTTGATATTTGACACATTTATCCCCGTAACCAGTCTGGAGAAACTGTCCTTTATGGCTAATTTATTCCATGTGAGGAGGGCTCTTGTGGTGCAGTGGTAGTGTCACTGTCTCTGGGCTGGAAGGTCAGATTCGAGTCCCACCTGCTCCAAAGATCTGTCAATGTATTTGAACAAGTTCTGCCTGCTGGAGGGGTGGTGACTAGAAGTGAACACAGATGCATTTCAACCAGTACTTTGCACAACTGCAGCATGACTTTTCTACCTCTGTTTTAGAAACTGCTTGAGGTAAAGGCCAAACATTTCATTACTGTTTTATCCCCAGCTGTTGACTAGCTTTTAACATTTTCGTACATGGACCACTAAATCTTTTTGGCTCTCCATTGTCAGTTTAATTCAAGCAAAAGGTATAGAGAAATATAAAGGACCATTCCTTAGACAAGACTTAAGGACTAAACCCTTTGGTCCTTTAAGCCAGTTCTGCTATTCAATAAGATCATGGCTGACATGTTGTGGTTTCACCTACACTTCCCTGTCCACCCTAATAACCTTCAATTCTCTGGTCTATGAAAAATCTACTCAAATCAGCCTTAAACTGATTTAAACAGCCTCCACTGCAACTTAGCAAAGAGAATTCCACATACTAACAACTTTTTGAAGGAAAAGTAACCTGCCATTATAATTCATCATTAAAGGCAGATGGTGGCACAGCGGTTCGCACTGCTGCCTCACAGCGCCAGGGACCCAAGTTTGATTCGGTCTTTGGGCAATTTTGTGGAGTTTGAACTTTCACCCAGTTGGTCTGGTTTCATTCCGCAGTCACAAAAATGTGGGGATAAGGTGGATTGGCCATGTTAAGTTGTCCATTGTGTCCAGAGATATGCAAGCTAGGTGGATTAGCCATGAGAAATACAGAGGTACAGGGACAGGATGGGGAATTGGGAGGGGGATGATACTCTTTGGAAAGTCGATGTGGACTTCTTGGGCCAAATGGCCTGTTTACATGCTGGAATTCCACGATGCTAGGATTCTAAAGGGCAACCATGTATTCTTAAACTATATTCCTTAGCTTTAGTCTCCCCCTGAAAATGAAACATCCCACTGACATTCATCATATCCAGCCCCTTCAACCTTTCTCATATTTCAATAAGGTCACCTCCCATTCTTTTAAATTCCAGTGAATACAGGCCTAATCCGTTCACTCCATCTCATAACATAAGCACTTCATTCAAAGAATGAGTTGAGAAGGCCTTCTCCAAAGTGCTTCCAAAGCAATTAAACTTTTGATCCCAAATCAGGAGACCAGTGTACACCATACCCCCAGATGCAGTATCGCCAATGCCCTGGACAGCTGCAGTAAAATTTCTCAATTCATATTCCAACACTTCTGGAACAAATGACTAGATTGCACTTGCGTTTCTAAACACTTGCTGTAGGTGCATACTGATTGACTTAGATACCTGCACCAATGAGTCATACAATCTCTCAATTTAAAAAGTACTTTCTTTTCTAATATATCTCTTAATTTAAAATCCAGTGATAAATAGTTAGATGCACACTTAAATCTTTGGAAATTCATTTGTAATTCCATTATGGATTATGCATTTAATGTATTTTTATTCCAAAATCTGTGTCTTAGAGAGCTCATGTTACACAATGGCTTGCATGAAAACAGCTTCTAAAAGCTGCATTGTTGATTATGAGAGAGAGAAGTAGAGAATTACAACAGACCATAGGTAGCAGAGAACTATACTGCCATTGTGTAAAACAATATGTACACAGAAGACCTCAAGGGCAGATTCCTTAAAGCAATTTCCGCAAAGGAAGCACATGGATCTTAAAAACCATTTAATCAACTTGTGACTCAATCAGTGGTCAGTCAAGCCAATACTGCCCCAAAACTCGTTTGGTGAACAGGAAGGAACAACCAAGCAGTTTCAGACACTCAATTCCCTCTTTTGTTGACAGCAGCTGGCAGGATTTAGGAAGCCAGTCTGATAGAAAGAACTTTGTGCCCACAGGAAGTGTGCGTCTAGGGGTGTTCCTTTTGTACACAGAAACAGTCAACTGCTTGAATTATTGTAAGAACATAACCTCAGAAAGAACTACTGTACACATCATCAACATGCTTTTGCCAAAGTCAAATGTGTACACAGCTGACACATACTGGGTTACTCGTCATTCACCACTATCAGCTTAGTTCCATACACGGTCACACCTCATTAGTTAGACAAGGCATAGAGCAGTTCAATTTCCTCAACTATGTGATTTCATCCTGAGTTTCATAAATTGTGAATAGAATTCACCCTGAAGCTTGTCCAAAGTAGGAAAGAACTTGCATTTATGTCGTTTCTCTTATGCCTTCAGGACTACCCAAAAGGTTCAATTATCTTGAAAAGGTAGTCGCTCGTCATATGGGCAAACATAACACTCAATTTGTGCACAGCAATGTCTTGCAAATGGAAGCTAGATAAATGACCAATTAACCCATTTTGGTGAGATGATATTTAGGCCCTCTTGCAGTGCAGTGTTAGTGCCCCTACCTTGGACTGGGAGACCTCGGTTCAAGTCCCACATGCTCCAGAACATTAAAGTGTTTTATGTCTTATCTAGCTAACAAGGTACGACCACATATAGAACTAGGTTGATATCAGTGAATGATGAACAGATTGATTTGAAGCAAAAAAATACAAACATTTGGGCAGAACAGGTTTGAACTCCCTCGCTTCTTTTTGGATGAGTAACATGGGAGATTTTACATCTTTCTGAACAGGCAAATTGCAAATTTACCATCTTTCTGAAAACTGCGACCTCCGTCAGTGCATTTGCACTCTCCAGCCAGATGGATATTTGATATATGACTAACCTACAGAATTATAAAAGAGCAAATATTCATGACCAAACAAAGATGTACTTCAAAAACTTTTTACGTAAAAATGTTTTACTTCCATTTGAAATTTCTTCTGCGTCTATATCAACAATAATAGCTTCTACTGTTTGTTATTTATATAAATGATTTGGATGAGAATGTTGAAGGCATAGTTAGTAAGTTTGCAGATGACAAAAATTGGTGGCATAGAAAAACTTCTTCATTGATCAAATGGGTCAATGGGCTTAAAAACAGCAGGTGGAGTTCAATCCGGATAAATGTGAAATACTGCATTTTGGTAAAACAAACAAGGGACCTAGGGGTTCAGGCACATCATTCTTTGAGGCTTGTGTCACATACAGACAAGATGGTTAGAAAGTCTTTTGGCACACTTGCCTTCATTCCTCAGTCCTTTGATTTATAGGAGTTGGGACCTGATGTTAAAGTTGCATAGGACATTGGTGAGACCTTGTCTGGAATACTGTGTCCAGTTCTGCTCAACCAGATATAGGACGGGTATTATAAAACTGGAGGGGATTCAGAAGAGATTTACTAGAATATTGACGGGTATGGAAGGTTTCAGTTATAAATAAAAGCTGGATAGGCTGGGACGTTTTTTTCCACTGGAGCATAGGAGGTTGAGAGGTGACCTGATAGAAGTTTATAAAATAATGAGAGGTATAGATAGAGTTGATGGCAGTTGTCTTTTCCCCTAATATGGGAATAACAAACTAGGTGGCACACTTTTAAAAGGTGAGAGGAGAGAAGTGTTTAAAAAAAGGCTTTTTTTCCCTTCACACAAAGTGGTTCGCATATGGAATTAACTTCCTGAGAAAGTGGCAGTTGTGGGTATAGTTACAACATCTAAAAGATATTTGGATGGATATATAAATAAGAAAGGTTTGGAGGGATATGGACCGGGCGCAGGAAGGTGGGACTAGTTTATTTGGAATTATGTTCAGCATGGACTGGTTGGACCGAAGCGTCATAGAGCACAGAAATAGACCCTGTGCATTAGCTAATCATCATTTCATTACTCAAGTTAATCCAAATCTCAAACAAAAATGTACATATGTGTCTTTGCGTCCTCAGGAGGTCCCAGGGTATTTTTCAAAGGATAAATTAGTCATGAAGGCAATCGCTGTCTGTAAGCGAATATAGCACATATTTTGCATATGACAACATCCTACAAATACCAAATGACTAAATAGACCAAAAAAGTAGTTGTTGGGTAATATGTAATTTAGGTTTTGCTAAACGAAAGGGCGCATTTGTTGAAGCTTTTTATCATGCACTTATTGGGACAATTCATAAGAATACCAATTCAAGGGAAAATCAACATTTAGCGGGAGAGTACCAACTGGTTAGCAAGTGAACTCTGATCGGCAGATGTATTGTCAAAGAGAACATACACGTTACTACTGATTGACAGTTAACAGTTAGGCTTTGTTTATATTTTAAACAAACCAAGTTGTCTTGGGTTGGTCAGGGTATTGTCCCGAGAAATGAACAGTGAATAGACCGTCACCAATTTTGTTCAGCTCAAACAGGTACAACACTTGAATATGTTCTATCTACAAAGAATGTAGTTCTGGGTATTACCATATATAGCATCCAGTACACACAAGTGCAATTCTTCACGCATTCACTATTATCCAATAAATGCTGTCCAATTGCAGAATTGAATCTCATGTTACACACTGCAAGTTTTGCTTGCGGGGCAGGCCACATTGGTTTAGCACAGTAAGTGCCTTTGTTTGTTGCAAGCAGCCCAAGGGAAATTAGGTTTGATGCAGCCCAAAGACTAGTGGGTTGTAAGGCCTAATTACCTAGCATCACACTGGCACTAAAATTCATAGATCACATTACTTAATCGTTTAATAGACAGAGCCTCATTTTGGTTTGATAAAAGCATCCTGCTGGTGCTAAAAACCGCGGTGCAATAGTGCAAACTATTATTTATTACCTATTTACCCATTAGTTAACTTTGAGATAATTTACCTTTACTCTGAAGGTAGATGTGGCACTTTTCAGGAATAAGATTGACTGCCTTACAGCATTGCATGAGTTTTTACGATACATAGCAAGAAATTAAGCTGGACCTGGTGCAGAATACGATTATGAGAATTCTCCGAAGTGTTCAGTTAATTTGTATTGTATTAATGTTTTTCTTCTCCCCTGTGGGCCCCAAATTAAACAAGCTTTCAACTGGACTTACAAGATACACTTTTGTATCACACCGTGCACGCAATGCTAATCTAATTAGCTGAACATGTTAAAATTTTCATTCTGGAATAACCCGCTTTTATAGTGTCTGGAATAATTCTGGCTATTACTTTTCAGCCTACACTATAAATATTTTTGTCTTGCATACAGTACCTCACTACCCCCATCAATTTCCAACAGGTCTCTCAAAAGCTAGCTTGCCAGGTTTGAAGCTGATAAACAGTTTAAGAGACCCAGTGAACAAGGCTAGCAGAATCAGAAGCATGAGATAGCATCATCAAAGCAGTGCTAGACTCACATCAGCTTGAACGGATAGCATCCCTTCTCTGATCAACCCTCCCCTTTGCAGACTAGCTGTGTGTCAGAACAATTCGTGACAGCTCTGAATTAATCATCGTTGGGTTATTGACATGATTTCCATTACAAAATTCCAGGATCCTAAACCACAAATCTTCCTTTGAATTTGTAAAAGCAATATTACTCAGGCAACATTTCTCACTGTGCTGGTGTAAACCACAAAATGCATTTCAGGAAACCACATTTGGTTACCATTTCCCTTCACTGAAAATATCCTCTTCCTGACAGCATCCTGTAAGTATTCTCACCCTCTGCAGTGAATAATAATCTGTTTAGCCTTAAGTCCAGAGGTTCTTTAACTAACGCTGAAGACTTACACACCTAAAGGATACAAATAAAATATTAGTACATTTAGAAAAAGTTTTCTAGTGTATACCTATTCAACACAACAGTTAAGAGTTCCTAAAAACAAATTAATTAGAAATTCTAATTTCCAATTCAACAAGATTTGGGTCAATTAGATCTGCATTCACATTCTTCTAAATTTCCATGAGTAATAACACATGAAAGCAAGTTTCAATCAATCCTTCTATGATCCAAAGATTGTCAGCACAATATCAAACAGAAGTGTAGCTTTACATTGATGACTTAAATAATAGCAGATGTCATTACCCTAAACATAGGTTGATATCACCTTAATTAAGACTCAAATTAAATGCTTAAAGCAAAAACTAAAAATGTTTCAAATGGCAATGAAAAAGAAAGCATATTAATTATATGATCCAACTCTTTGGATGCAATAATCCTAAGGTGTAGGTTCAAACATTCACCTGTAATTTTCTCTCTCTTAAATGCATTTCATACATTATCACAAAAAGTTGAATGTGGACAAAGGCTTTCGCCACATGCAAATTTGGATTTTCCTGCTAAGATTATAGTTTTGTTAAAAAAGGTCAGAAAGTCATTTGGAACAATGAATTAAAGACAAATTTCAAGAAAGCATGCGATTTAAGTTAAACGCCTAGATCTGATACCAGGGAGGTTACATACTGAATGCTCATAATGCTGAGTTTTATGACAACACAGGAACAGATCAGAGACTAGAATCAGGTTTCTGTTTAGATGACCAGTTTCACATCAGCAGAAGGCCCAGTTAGTTTGTTTGAATCTCCAGTGTTTTTTAGCAGTAGAAATCTCCAAGAGATAACTAAGAGTAAGTCCAGGCTGTTTGGACTGAAAATAATTCTCTCGACCATCAAAACTGGAACGTGTCTGTTCGGTCAGGGTTCATAAAGTTAAAATAAGAATTAT
Source organism: Stegostoma tigrinum (assembly GCF_030684315.1). Classification (NCBI taxonomy): domain Eukaryota; kingdom Metazoa; phylum Chordata; class Chondrichthyes; order Orectolobiformes; family Stegostomatidae; genus Stegostoma; species Stegostoma tigrinum. Next base: position 39,263,774 of record NC_081363.1, read on the forward strand.
TTTCCACTGAGGCCGTACAGTATAAATATTTTAAAGTAGGTGTTTGCAAAAGGGGTCAATTGTTGTTGCACCCTTTATGTTAAGATCTTCCTAAATTTTTGCAGATATAGTCTTTTTTGTGGAATAAACTTGAATTCTTTTTGTTAAAAAAATTGGCAGCCACGTGAGATTATGTTCAGTAACCAAGGTACAAAAACTAAATTTATTATTTGTCAAACTAAGTTTCATTCCAGGATCCAAACTGCTTAATAATGCCATCAGCTGGGGGCATAACATTTTCTAATGTCTTCATTCTTCTCACCTAATCCCGTCTTCTATAACCTCCAACTTAAATCAGAAGTCCTTCCTTCAATAAGGCCTCTTATATCATTTCCTATCCTCCCTCCCTAACAACCTACGTTGATTCCATGTTCCAAACAGAGTTAGAGTCATATGGCATGGAAACAGACCTTTCGGTCCAGCTAGTCCACGCTGATCATGTTCCCAAACTAAACTAGTCCCAATTGCCCATACTTGGCTCAAATCCCTGTAAACCTTTCTTTTTCATGTACTTAACCAAACCTCTGTTAGAATATTCTATCTGTACCTGCATCCATCGCTTCCTCCTGCAGTTCATTTCACGTATGAACCACACTCTAAAAATGTTACTCTTGTCCTTTTTAAATCTTTTCCTCTCACCTTAAAAATATGTCCCCTATTTTTTGACTCTCCCAACCTAGGGAAAATACCTTGCTATTCACCTTATCTATGCCCCTTTTGATTTTATAAACCTCTATAAAGATCACTCCTCGACCTCCAAAGCTCCAATGAAAAGTCCCAGCCTATCCAGCCTACAATTGTAACTCCAACTCTCTAATCCTGGCAACATCCTAGTATATCTTTTCTGAGCCCTCTCCAATTTGATAACATCCTTCCTATAGCAGGGCAACCAGAACTACACATCAGACTTCGGAAGAGGCCGCATCAATACCCTGTACAACCTCAACATGACATCCCAACAATTAGACTATGGATTTGTATCCATCCATCACATTTCTGTGACTATTTGAACTTTTATGTTGGACACAAGTTTCCACTCAACTCCTCTTCCTCAAAACCAATCAGCACATCCCACGATTCCCTTCTTCAACATGTGTTTTTCTAGCTTTTCCCTACGCTAGTCATCTGAACAAATACTTATGGCAGCGAATTCTGAATTTGAGAGTGAATTTATTAAATTCACGGTCTGGGGTCTAGTCTCCCTTGAAATGAAAACATTGTTCCTATTTCTATCTATCACATGCATCATCATTGGTCTGATTCAGGTCACTTGTCAGTCTCATACTCACAAAAAAGTCCATGCCCTTTCAGCCTGTTAAAACAAAGTATTCTCGAAAATTTTTTTGAACCTTCTTCATGCCTCAAATTTCCCCTTCCTGGTAAGGGAAAATATTTGATAATAAAATGTGAGGCTGGATGAACACAGCAGGCCCAGCAGCACAAAAGCTGACGTTTCGAGCCTAGACCCTTCATCAGAGAGGGGGATGGGGTGAGGGTTCTGGAATAAATAGGGAGAGAGGGGGAGGCAGACCGAAGATGGACAGAAAAGAAGATAGGTGGAGAGGACAGTATAGGTGGGGAGGTAGGGACGGGGAATAGGTCAGTCCAGGGAAGAAGGACAGGTCAAGGAGGTGGGATGAGGTTAGTAGGTAGGAGATGGAGGTGTGGCTTGGGGTGGGAGGAAGGGATGGGTGAGAGGAAAAACAGGTTAGGGAGGCAGAGACAGGCTGGACTGGTTTTAGGATGCAGTGGGTGGAGGGGAAGAGCTGGGCTGGTTGTGTGGTGCAGTGGGGGGAGGGGACGAACTGGGCTGGTTTTGGGATGCAGTGGGGCAAGGGGAGATTTTGAAGCTGGTAAAGTCCACATTGATACCATTGGGCTGCAGGGTTCCCAAGCGGAATATGAGTTGCTGTTCCTGCAACCTTCGGGTGGCATCATTGTGGCACTGCAGGAGACACATGATGGACATGTCATCCAAAGAATGGGAGGGGGAGTGGAAATGGTTCACGACTGGGAGGTGCAGTTGTTTATTGATAATCGAGCAGAGGTGTTCTGCAAAGCGGTCCCCAAACCTCCGCTTGGTTTCCCCAATGTAGAGGAAGCCACAACGGGTACAATGGATACAGAATACCACATTGGCAGATGTGCAGGTGAACCTCTGCTTAATATGGAAAGTCATCTTGGGGCCTGGGATAGGGGTGAGGGAGGTGGTGCGGGGGCAAGTGTAGCATTTCCTGCGGTTACAGTGGAAGGTGCCGGGTGTGGTGGGGTTGGAGGGCAGTGTGGAGCGAACAAGGGAGTCACGGAGAGAGTGGTCTCTCCGGAAAGCAGACAAGGGTGGGGATGGAAAAATGTCTTGGGTGGTGGGGTTGGATTGTAGATGGCGGGAGTGTCGGAGGATGATGCGTTGTATCCGGAGGTTGGTGGGGTGGTGTGTGAGAACGAGGGGGATCCTCTTTGGGCGGTTGTGGCGGGGGCGGGGTGTGAGGGATGTATTGCGGGAGACGCGGTCAAGGGCGATCTCGGCCACTGTGGGGGCGGGGGGGGGGGGGAGTTGCGGTCCTCGAACAACTTGGACATCTGGGATGTGCGGGAGTGAACTGCCACATCGTGGGAGCAGATGCGGTGGAGGCGGAGGAATTGGGAATAGGGGATGGAATTTTTGCAGGAGGGTGGGTGGGAGGTGGTGTATTTTAGGTAGCTGTGGGAGTCGGTGAGCTTGAAATGGACATCAGTTACAAGCTGGTTGCTACACTTACCCCACACCTCCTCCCTCACCCCTATCCCAGGCCCCAAGATGACTTTCCATATTAAACAGAGGTTCACCTGCACATCTGCCAATGTGGTATACTGTATCCATTGTACCCGTTGTGGCTTCCTCTACATTGGGGAAACCAAGCGGAGGTTTGGGGGCCGCTTTGCAGAACACCTCCGCTCGATTATCAATAAACAACTGCACCTCCCAGTCGCAAACCATGTCTACTTCCCCTCCCATTCTTTAGACGACATGTCCATCATGGGCCTCCTGCAGTGCCACAATGATGCCACCCGAAGGTTGCAGGAACAGCAACTCACATTCCGCTTGGGAACCCTGCAGCCCAATGGTATCAATGTGGACTTCACCAGCTTCAAAATCTCCCCTTCCCCCACCGCATCCCAAAACCAGCCCAGTTTGTTCCCTCCCCCCACTGCACCACACAACCAGCCCAGCTCTTCCCCTCCCCCCACTGCATCCCAAAACCAGTTCAGCCTGTCTCTGCTTCCCTAACCTGTTCTTCCTCTCACCCATCCCTTCCTCCCACTTCAAGCCGCACCTCCACTTCCCACCTACTAACTTCATCGCGCCTCCTTGACCTGTCCGTCCCCCCCGGACTGACCAATCCCCTCCCCACCTATACTCTCCTTTCCACCTATCTTCTCCTCTATCCATCTTCGGTCCGCCTCCCCCTCTCTCCCCATTTATCCCAGTTCCCTCTCCCCATCCGCCTCTCTGAAGAAGGGTCTAGGCCCGAAATGTCAGCTTTTGTGCTCCTGAGATGCTGCTTGGCCTGCTGTGTTCATCCAACTTCACACTTTGTTATCTAGTATTCCATCACACTCCTGACTTGTGGATTCTAGATGGTGGACAGGTTTTGAGGAATCATGAGGAGAGTTACTCATTGTAATATTCCTAACTTCTGATCTGGTCTTGTAGCCAATGTATTTAAATGGTGAGTCCGATTGAGTTTCTAGTCAATGGTAAGCCCCAGAATGCTGACAGTGGTGGAATCCAATGATGGTAACACCAATGAATGTCAAGGGATGGTGGTTAGATTATCTGTTATTGGAGACAATCTTTGCCTGGCACTTGAGTGTTGCGACAGGCCCTTAAAGAACAAGAAAACGCAGGAAACAATTTAGTAAATAAGTATCAGTGACAATGGGAACTGCAGATGCTGGAGAATCCAAGGTAATAAAATGTGAGGCTGGATGAACACAGCAGGCCCAGCAGCATCTCAGGAGCACAAAAGCTGACCCTCTGCATCCCAAAACCAGTCCAACCTGTCTCTGCCTCCCTAACCTGTTCTTCCTCTCACCCATCCCTTCCTCCCACCCTAAGCCACACCTCCATCTCCCACCTACTAACCTCATCCCACCTCCTTGACCTGACCTTCTTCCCTGAACTGACCTATCCCCTTCCTACCTCCCCATCTATACTCTCCTCTCCACCTATCTTCTTTTCTCTCCATCTTCGGTCTGCCTCCCCCTCTCTCCCTATTTATTCCAGAACCCTCACCCCATCCCCCTCTCTGAAGGAGGGTCTAGGCCCGAAACGTCAGCTTTTGTGCTCCTGAGATGCTGCTGGGCCTGCTGTGTTCATCCAGCCTCACATTTTATTATCTTGGATTCTCCAGCATCTGCAGTTCCCATTATCACTGATACAAGGGGAAATATTTGAGCAAGTTATCACCTCATCAATGAGATGCTGGATCAGACAGTCTACTGCGGACATGCTCAAAATGGGATTATCAGCTTGACAACTCTACAGCTCTACTTACGCCAATATGGAAACAATTAGAGGAAAGGTCTGGGGGCAAGAGGATGACTCTGAAGGTCTCTTCCCTGCTACCTTCAATGTCCTACCACCACGTCCTACTGTCTCAAGAGGCAAAATAAAGAGGGCTACCTTCTTGCTGTTGCATGGCCTAGAAAGTGTGACTTGAAAAAAGTCATTTGCACCAAGAAGCTGGATGAAGCTCGCCAACCAGCTCCTAACATGCTGATTTGCTTTCTTGGCAGTGGGTTCGGCTGGTCAGTCAGTATCTATCATGCCAGCCACCACACTTAGCCTGAACAAGGGAATATCTCTAGCAACAGAAGAGATGAGTGGGCATAAACAGTGATTGGTATAATGTATTTTTAAATTACTTCAAAAGATTGTGGAGACTCAATTTGTACTGGATGTTTTTTGAATTGAATTTTTTCCGTCTTTAGCCCTGGTGTGGCAGACATACAGCAAACTGTGATATAAACATTAATGCAATCTGATTGAAACTCTAACCCAAAATGCTAAACAAGTCTCTCTGTCTGTACTCCTGGGAAGAATTCATGGAATTTTTTGCTCAAGGACAGTTAGGATGGGCAATATGGCAACTGCCATATTCCAATAATGATATTTTTAAAAAAGTTTAAAACAACTCAATGTAAAAATGTCTAAGATTAAAGGATGGTAAAATCCTACCAACCCTGGAAAATCACATTTGTAACCTGTTGTTTTCATCCAGCTCTATGCTTTGTTATCTGTAATATGTAAAAGTTGTCAGGCTAGAAATTTTCAATGATGTCAGCAAGAATATTTTTTAAAAAATCACAATTTTTTCCTACAAAACCGCTTTCCATATCCATTACAAAATGGTGGCCTCCCTCAGCTCACATTCATTGTTAAAGGAAAATTATTAACTAAATACCTAGCAATAAATTATAAACCTACACAGTAATCTCAACATTTAAATCATTTTATAAAGTCAAATTTATATTAAAATATGATTTACTCAAGATTATATGAACTCCTTGATTATCTTGCAGACATACAAATCAATACCAAGGCTCCATTAGCTTGCATATGGCTATTATTATATTACAAGGAGTAGGCAAAGGAACACTATCATTTAATCAAAATTGAAAACAAATCTTAAATTGGGTGGAAATTTCAGATGTAACTAGAAATTCAATACAATGTACTTAAATTTGTACATTATACCAGGCCAAAAGGTTATTGGAGTCAAATGAGACAGCTCAGAAGTTATTGAATAAGTTAGACGAAATAAGACTAAATTTAATGCAGTCAAATGTAAATGCTGCATGTAAAACAGAAAAACAAGGTGTCACTCAATCCATGGTGTTGAAAAGCTAAGGATTAAGCAAAGAGACATAGGAATCTGAGTAAACCTGATACTAAACATGACCATTTAATTCAGAACAGTAATAATAGAAAATACTGCAGCCAGCTTTCGTTGCTGGGTAACAAGAAAGACATTGCAGAGAACAGTTACAAGCAGATTCTTAGTGTCAGATGTCTAAGTAATTAAGAAACTTGAAAAGAAACGTGGGCTCCTGAGACAACTAGGAAGTAGTGTCAGAGTGGTGATGTTAGGTCTATAAGATTAAGAGAATGAAAACAAATATTTAAATTAGAACAGTAAAATAAGAGTAAGATGAGTAAAAGCTAATTTTAGGGCCACGAGAAAATGCTTTTTGGGACAAAGTAAGCGAATTTAGCAGCTGGCTTAATAGACAAATACAGGAAAACAAAAAGCTATAATTATTTCAGAAACAACTGGATGCTAACAAGGGGTTCACTTTAGGGTCTGTCTGGAATTATCTTCTCCATCAGTAATTGTCTAGTGATTTTAAGATCAGAGGCACAGAATGCTTTCCTTCTGTGCTTCAACCATTCTCCCACTGATGCTCTTGAGTCAATAAGGACTGCAGATGCTGGCAGCCAGGGTCTATAGGTGAGAGGCTAGAAAAGTACAGTAGATCAGACAGCATCACTGGAGGCCTTCATCTGCAATGTTGACTTTCCTGCTCCTCTGATGCTGTCTGACTTGCAGTGCTTTTCTAGCCTCTCCCCTGTAGATATGATGGCAGTGTTAAAAATTCTAGAGAAGAGGGTGAAACTGTTCTCGCTGGCAAGAACCAGAGGATGTCAATTTAAGATGATTAACCAAAGGACCAAATGTGAAAATTTTTAAAAAAAAATATATCAAGTGGTTCAGAATGCACTACTCATGGATGTGGTGGAAGAGGATACAGCTGTGGCTTTCAAAACAGAAATGGGTAAGTCCTAGAACAGAGATTTTGCAGGCTATGGGTAACAGATAGGATTGCGGAACTAGAAGAGTTATTGCCACAAAAGAGACTGCATAGGCACCAATGGGAATCTATAGGTGAGAGGCTGAAAAAACAGATCAGACAGCATCAGAGGAGCCCTTCATTCGAAATGTTGACTTTCTTGATCCTCTGACGCTGTCTGACTTGCTGTGCTTTTCCAGCCTCTCACCTATAGACTCCCATTAACAAGAACAGTTTTACCCTCTTCTCTAGAATTTTTAAACACTGCCATATCTCCCATAAACCTCCTTTTCCCTAAGGAGAGCAGCAAGGTTCACGGATCCATCCATGGACTGAAGTTCCTTATTCCTGAAAACATCCTTCTTACATTGTTTCTGCACCCGCTCCAATACCTAGACACCTTGCATACGGTGCAGTGTTATGGACCAGGCCAAATCCTTCGAAATATAGGAAGATAGCCTAAATCCTAGCTTTTGCTTATTTTAAAAGGAAAGTTCTGGGCATTGCATTCCAGATGCAAATAGTTTGGTCAAACAACCAGTCTTGAAGCGAAACATACTTTATTCATACACTTTAGTTAAAATACAACTAAGGCAAGAAATTGAAATAATTAACTCTCTTGGAAAATTTTGAATAATTGATTATTTAAATACTAAACAGTAACGGATCTAATATGGTAAGATCCAATAAACATACCCTTGGCAAAGGCAAATTCAGTAAATCGATTGTCTCGCATACAATTCTAGCAGCAGGAAAAAAATCCTCAGCTTTTAGCTTTAACATGGGGAGAGGTGGAAAATAAAAACAGCTTCCACATCCAGCTTTGAGACCCCAGCAGCAACTGCTATCGAAGGCTGAAACTAAAAAAAAAACAAGAAAATCCCCACCAATTCAGGCTGCTTCTGTTGTCCCGGCTTTAGGAAAAACCCCAAAGCCTCTCAAGCTGTTCACTTTATTGACTTTGAAGTAGACTGCTCATCACCTCTGTCGCAATCTTTCTTCATATAAAAAAAAGGACAAATATATCTCTTAAAGCCATTGTATCGAAGTAGCAGTGCCTAGTACTGAATCAGTTTTTTTAAAAATAGAAGATCCATCACAATGTCTTTGGTTTTGTCGTTTAGCCCTCTTTTAGTAAACTCCAAGTGTAGAAATACATTGAGCTAAATTCAAAAGTCAGTGTTCTTCCTTGTCAAAATTTTAAGTTTCATAAAAATGACATTTATCAATGAGCACATGCTGAACTACTTTAAGTGGATTAGTTTATCCTTCTCACATAGCATTTTGAAAATTAATTGTTTATCTACCTAAATAACCACTTTCTTAAACTAAGTTCTTATTTCTTTCCCCCCTCAGTAGTACAGTATTACTAGATCAGTGACAATTCAGGAAGAGTGCACCCAGGCTGTATTCAGCATTTTAGGTCAGGGCCTGGCTTTCTTCCCCATCTGCGTGTTTGGAAGGTTATATTACGTTTGAATCCACTGTAACCCTTGCAGCCCCTAACCCAATGCAGCAGTGAGTCACACAGCTCTTCCAGCATATCTCGTGCAAATGACATCTGTATATCCGCTTGCTGTCACTTACTCACATCCTACTCAACATAGGAAGTCTTCACCACACCCAGTTATACTGTAGAAAAGAAACTGTGTGTACATTCTCTTCCAAAAGATTCATTCCATTCTTTTCCTTCTGCTTTCCTTCACTCCAACTATAAGTTTTTTCTTTTGGATTTCCTTATTTGATATTTATATGTCACCTCATCTCTATTCTTCCTTTTTGCCTCACTTTCCTAGGTGGCTTACTTTCCTCTCAGTTTATAAAGCCTTCAGTTTTGCATCTTGAATTCTATTAAATATTATACTACATTCTCATATATAGTTATTCTATCTAGATGTTCTAGCTCTTCCTTTTACAGGTTACTAAAGTCTCTACGAAAACCATGACAAAGTCTTCAACTTAGTATCACCAACATCCTCTCATTTACTTTCAAATCAAGTCAGCTACACTTTTCCTTGTAACAAACTCTCTTAAATCCATGAGTACTCATTTACCTGCCAGTTGTTTGCCACAACTGATCCCACTTATTAATTTTTTCAGTTTTCTAAATCTGTATAATTTAGCTCTAGGATTTTTATTTTAAATTTCCTTATTCGTCCAAGAGTGTGCACTTTTGTTCTGTCACTTTATTTACATCACTAATGGGCTGATTTCATACATTCCCCTGTCTATTTTTTTTTTAAAACAATATTTGTCCACTGTTTCATCTGGAGTTTTCCTTTCAATTTATCTGGACTTGTACCATTTAAAGTGGCTGTTCCCAGTCTCTACCTTTAATTACTTCCTTTACTTTCCTAGTTTCTATACTTAGTTTTGCAATAGTGAAATTGAGATGTTTCTATCTCCATATGCCACCTACTTGGCCCACCCCTAATTGCAAATCCAGATCCAACACAAACCCCTTCTTTCCAATGACAGTATTCATTTAGAATGCAGCCCTGGCACATTATACAAATCCAATTCCTTCTGTGGAACTTTCATTACACTTAACCCAGTTAATCTCTAAATAATTGAAGTCAATGCCATATCATGGAGTTTCTCTTTTAAATTCAGAGAGTACTGTTGGTAAGGCTACCATTTGTTGCCCATTGCCAGCTGTGCTAAAGAAGGGGATGCGTACTGCCTTCTTGAATTTTTGTGGCCTGTGGGGTGTAGGTACATCCATAGTGCCATTGGTGAAGTAGTTGATACAGCAACACTAAAGGAATGGTGATATAGTTCCAAGTCAGCATGGCGTACAACTTGTGAGGGAACATGCAGATATTTTCTTCATGCATTTGCATACCAAATCCTTCTCAGTAGAGGTTAAGGATTTCATAAGTGCTTTTGAAGGAAGCTTGATGAAATGCTACGGTGCATTTTACAGAAGGTACATACTGCTGTGATGGTATGCCAATGCTGGAGGGAGTGAATGTTTAAGGTGGTGAATGGTGTGTCATGAGCATTGCTCCTTTTAAAAGGTATGCCGTTGCACTGGCAGTCCACATGCATCAATGGGCATGCCAACACGTCATCAACACATTCACAAACAGCAGCTAGAGAAATTAATTGGAACAAAGGCCATGGCCATGGTTTTCTTTCCTAGATGGAACTGAATTTCTTGAACGTTGGTGGAACAATTGAATAGAATTCCATCACATTCCTGATTTCAACAAGTATATAAAAAGGAAAAGAATAGCTAAGAAAGCCTTGTCCTCTTGGAAGATGAGACTATGAAATGAACATTGAGAAACCATGACATGGCAAGGACTTTGAACATGCATTTTCTATATCTTCATATTTGAAGATGCAAAAATCATTTCAAGAATAGTAGAACAACAGACAACAAGACAGAGTTAAATTAATCCTGACCTATAGAAAAATAGTACTGATAGGATTAAAGCCTGAAAAGTCCTGTGGATTCAAAGACCAAATACTATGGTCTTAAAAGAAGCGGTGCAGAGACACTGGGATGTATTGGTTGTAACTTTCCAAAGTTCCCTAAATTTTGGAAGAACTCCAGCTTATTGGAAGACCCCCAAATGTAACAACTCCATTCTAGAAAGGAGGGAGGCAGAAAGCATAAAATTATAGGTCCGTTAGCTTGACATCTGTCATTAGGAAAATGGTAGAAACCATTGTGATGAAGCCAGAGTCAACAAGGTTTTGAAGAAAGAGAAACAGGTTTTAAAATGCTGACTGGCATTCTCTAAGGATGCAACAAATCATTCGGCAGGTATAAAACGTTTGGATTTCTAAAGGAATATAAGGTGCCACATGAATGTTGTTGTACGACAGTCCATGCTGAACGTGTCGAGTGTGATACACCTTCATGGGTAGAAGGCTGCCTAACAAAGAATCAGGATAAATGGATCACTGTCAGACTGATAACTGTAAAGAATTCAGATCATGTTGGGGGAAATCAAATATTTATATTAAATTTGATTTTTATTAACCTGAATGAAGGAATGCCTGTATTGCAGTCAAATTTGTGACAACACAAAGATAAAAAAGCAGGGCTGTGAGAAGGATTCAAGTAGTCTGCGATGGAATATAGGTAGGTTACATAAGTGGTCAAAAAGTTAACAGATGAAATATAATGCTGAAAAAAGTCAGTTTGTCCACTTTGGCAGTAAGTTTTGAAAAGAGCAGAGTATTATTAAAATGCAGACTACAGAATGCTGCAGTACAGAGGGATGAGTATTCTTGAATGCAAATCGCAGAATTTAGAATACAGGTATAAAAAGTAATTAAGGTGGCAAATGGAACATTACAAGAGGGTTGGAGTATAGAAGTAGGAGCTTCTTGCTGCTCCTGTACAGTACATTAGTGAAAACAAACTTACAGGATCAAAATCAGTTTTGGTCTATTTATATAAGGGAGGATATACTCAGATTGAAAACAATTCAGAGATAGTTCACTAGGCTGAATCAAGGGTGAAGGAGCTTAGAATTTAGAAGAATGAGGGGTGATGGAATTGAAATATTTAATTCAGATGCAGTTTGACAAGGTAGATGCTTAATGGATGTTTCTCCTCATGGGAGAATCTAAAACTAAAACTGAGGGCACAGTTACAAAATAAGAGATCTCCCATTTAAGACATAGGGGAGGAGGAGTCTGAGGGTCACCAACCCTTGGACCTCTCTTTGACATAGTATAGAATGAGTCACTGAATATATTCAATGCTGATTACCACCTATCACAGACCACTTACGTAGAGAAATCAGTACTCTTATCTGTTGAACACCATCTGGAGGAAATGGCAAGGCTGACAACAGCACAGAATGCATCTGGTTGGGGGATCTGAATGTTCATTATATGGGCTTTGCAGCACCACTACTGACTGAGTTGGTCAAGCATTAAAGCATGTGGCTGCCAGACAGGTGGTAGGGAAGAAACCAAGAGGAAAAAAATCTACTTTATCTTGTCCTCACCAATCTACCTGTTAACCATAACAATGTTGGTGGGAGTGACATAAACACGAGATGAAATCCGGTTTTCACACTGACAATATACTCCATATTGTTGTTAGCCATTACACCATACTGCATTGCCTAAATCTGATCAGATCTAGCCTGGGTGGTGCTGAGGTTCAAGAGCAGCAGTGAAACTGTATTCATAGTATATAACTTCATGGTTTGGTGTATCTTCAATATTACCATCAGATCAGGGGATCAAGCTTGATTCAAAGAAAATAAGGAAGACATGCTAGAAACAGCACTGAGCATAACCCAAAAAGGAGGTGGAGCCACAACAGAAGACTTTGTGTATGCCAAAGCAGCATGCAAAAGGGCCGAGCAGTTCTAAAGTAAAGTTCGGATCCAAGACCTGTAGTCCTGCCAAATCAAGTGCAATGGTGGATACTTCAACTAACAGGACGATGCAGTTCCATGTATAGCTCTATCCTCAACAATGGAGGAACATAGCACATCATGCAAAACATAAAAATAAAGTGTTGGAAAAACTCAGGTCTGGCAGCATCTGGGGAGAGAAAGCAACGTTTCAGATCCAGTGACCCTTCATCAGAACATGCAACACGCATCCATCTTTAACCAAAAGTGATAATTCATTTCAGCCTTTACCTGAAGTCCCCAGAACCCCACACACAAATATTCAACCGAATCAATTCACTCCCTGTGATATCAAGAAACGGCTGAAAGCGCAGGACACACAAAGGCTATGGCCCATTACAACATGTCAGCAATAACATTGAATCACACACCAAAACGAGCAGTGCACTTAGTAAAGCTGTTCTAGTACAGCTAGCATCCACAATGCACAAAATTGCTTAGCTAAATGCTGTCTCCAAGTGGGACAAATCCAACCCTGCCAATTATCAGCCTATTGATCCACTCTTGATCATCCTCAAAAGTTAGAAGGGGTATATTTATAATAACACTGTTCCATCAGTAAACAAGATGAAACTTATTCAAATTTAGAAAGAATGTTAGTTTCGTACGTCAATTTTTTTTTTTCTGTAAACACTTTTATATAAGCAATTTTAGACCAAAGCAATTTTGATTAAGCAATAACTGGTGTTCAACAAATTTTACACCCTTAAAATATTTAATGCCTTGCAAAGATCCCGAATTAGAATTTTAGAAAAAGAATGGCCCACAATTTCAACTTAGAATGTCACCAGTCCTCTAGATTGTTGGTGAAGTACACTTGTACTTCCAACAGGATGGTATCAAGATATGCAGTTTTTTAAGGAACATTTTCAAATATAGATACAATACTTATATCAGAGATAGTAGGAACTGCAGATGCTGGAGAATCTGAGATAACAAGGCGTAGAGTTGGATGAACACAGCAGGCCAAGTAGCATCAGGGGAGCAAGAAGGCTGACGTTTCTTCAGAAGAAGGGTCTAGGCCCGAAACGTCAGCCTTCCTACTCCTCTGATGCTGCTTGGCCAGCTGTGTTCATCCAACTCTACACCTTGTTATCTACGATATTTATATAGCAGGTCCGGGGTAACCCATTCTGCCCTTCAATAAGATCATGATTGATCTGTGGCCTAACTCCACATGCTTGCCTTGGGCCCAATATCCCTTGACATCTTTGCTTAACAAAAATGTCTCAGACATGTAACAATTGAATTAGCGCTGACTGCGATTTGAGGAAGTGTGTTCCAAACCTTTTAGCCTGTGGCACTGCTTTCCAACATCTCTCCTGAATGACCTGACCTTCATTCTTAGACTATTCACCCATCTTTTTAGAATCTTCAAATACCCTGGTCTATCTTTTTAGGTCTGAAATGGATAGCTTCACACTTGTTTATAATAAAAGCCTTCTACCACAGTTTTACCCATTCATCTAATCAATAGCCTGTTGTAATTTTACACAGTCATCATTCTACAGGGTGTATCGTGAAAATCAAATATTCTTAAAACTGTTTAGTATTATGAACTAACATGTGAGTGAAGTGACTGATTTTACCATGAGACGCTTTGTATAGCGACTGCTTCTTGTCAAATTTGGTTGAGTGCCAGTGTGATCGTGATTGAATTTACCACGCACAAGTACTTGTATTAACACACTATTACTTTAAATCCTTTAAGGGTTTTTGTTGGCAAACAATCATATATTGTTTTAGTTTCTTTTTAATGAATATGCACTGATAGGCTAACATTTTTTCCACATATCCTGCCCAGCTGCTTCAAGTCCAGCACACAAAAAAAGCTTAGCATGATACATACAACCATCACACAAAAAAGTAAAGTCAATGGATTTTCTTAAAAACGTTCGAGGGATGTCAGTTTCACTGTCCTGGGCAACATTTATTGTCCATTCTAACTGCATTTAAGATGTGGTGGAGATTGAGTTTCTGAACTGCTGCACTCCATGTAGTGTAAGCATATATTAGCAAATTAAATCCATTATATTACTCACTGCAATGACAGAAAAAATATTCAGTGAAACAGTCGATCTGTCCCTTGTCATAACAATGCCTATTAAGGAAATGTCTAACAAATTGTGGAATGCAATTCTGTTGGTTGTCAGACAAGCTTTTATTTCTCCACCTCTTTTCAGGAAATGGGAATGACATTAAAAGGATGCTGAACTTAAGCCAGTTCTACTAGGAAATGGTTCTTGTCCAATTTAACAACAAATAAATTAGAAGCGAAAAGTCATACAAAGACAGACCAATCTTCCAGCTGGCTGTACGATTTCATTAAATTTTAAAATGCTGAAGTTTTAAAAACTTTGATTTTGACAATTATAACCGTAAATTAGACTTGAAAACCTATTCATTTCCTGTTTGGCCAAACTAATTTTACACGGTTAATACAACTGTCAATGGTATAAATGTAGTTCTTTTTGAAATCAATGAATGTTGGGCATATTGATCACCATGGAGGCAAGAGTAGGACACGTGTAGGTTTATTATGCAGGAAAGTAGCTTATATAGACTTCTTCAAACTGAATTTGGCCACGCAATATTGCCATCAAGTAGCTCTTGTAGATTGACAAACTTTTTGAGAATGGTGCTAAGGGCTTGCAGCTAAAGAGTGATCATGCATACCAATGAACAGTTAAATATTCAAATCAACATAGAGAGCATATTTTGACGATACAAGCCAAAATTCCTGACTGTATAAAATATTCAAATGAAAAGTTAACATTGTGGTATGTTTTACATTCAATGACATAAGTTAGTGACATATTATTGTATTAAAGGAGGTGACTTGTAAAACATACTGGAATTTCAAGAAACATTTCACTGTTGTAAGACATTAGTTGTTTGACTGCTCACCTCACCAAATGCTCCTCTACCGATGACTTTCAACATTTCAAAGTCATCTCGGTGTAGCCGCAGCTCCTTTACAGTCGAGGTGAATGGTTTTGCTGTAAAGTTCAAAAATGATGGAATTAGAAAGGTCACATGCATTGCAAATTTGTTTGAGAATATGAATTTTAGTGAAAATTTGGCAAGTTCAGAATCACTGAATTATTACAGCACAGGAAGCCTCCAATTGGTCCATTCAGAGCTAGCTTTATGAATACCATGAGACAATGACATTCTCCCACGTACTCCCTGTAAATCTGCACATTGTTTGGATTAAATCTACCTCCATCATATTTTTAAGCAGGGCATTTCAACCATTAACTGCTGGTTGCGTGGAAAAATGTTTTCCTTCATGGCACTTTAGTTTCTTTTACTAATTACTTTAAACCTATCTTCTCTTAATCTCTATCCTTTCATGAGTAACAACACTTTTTGCATACAGTGTCCACACCTCTCTTGATTTTGAATACTTCTGTCAAAGCTCCTTTCAGGCATCCCTTCTGAGGAAAACAGTTCAACTTTCTCCAATCTCGGTTCATAAATTAAATTCCCTATCCTTGGGACCAACCTCTCATATTTCTTCTGCATTCTCCAATTCCTTCACAACCTTCATAAAATGCAACACCCAGAACTGTATGCAATTGCCCAGCGAATATGAATCAGTGTTTTATACAATTTCAACATAACTTCCTTGCTCTCGTACACTCCGCATTGAAATTCATCCGCCACCTATCCACACATTCCATCAACTTGTACGTGCCCTTTCAATGTTCTATGTCATCTTCCCCTCAATTTGGGTATCTAATTTACATATCACATGCAATTTTTGAAATGGTGCAAAGCCTTAAATCATTAAAATTACATTAAATGAAAAATGTCCAGAATTGCAGCATTCCAAGTGCTATACTCTGCAAAACAAAGCTGTTTTGATATTTTGAACATCAATAGGTCAGATGATTTGTTTATAGATCACTTGTAGTTTATCCACCATGCAGCTTTTAGACCCACACATCCAGTGTTTTTTTCAACTGTGGACAGGGCTCATAATCCCTAGAATAAATGTTCACAAACTATTAATATTAATAAAAGAGCTACTAATCTGCTCATAAAACTGCCAATAAAAGAAAGCACCATCACATTCAACGCCATGTAAACAACCCTGCTAAAGTGACATACATCAGTAGAATTCACTACTCATAATAACAGTCCATTGTACAACTTTATAAGAATCACAGAATCCCTAGAGTGTGGAAACAGGCCCTTTGGCCCGAACAAGTCCACACTGACCCTCACAGCATCCCACCCATACCTATCCCTCTATAACCCACCTAATCTACACATACATGAACAGTATGGGTAATTTTGCATGGCTAAACCACCTAGCCTGCACATCTTTGGATTGTGGGAGGAAACCCGAGCACCCAAAAGGAAACCCACGCAGACTCAGGGAGAATGTACAAACTCCACACAGACAGTCACCCGAGGGTGGAATCGAACCCGAGTTCCTGGCACTGAAAGGCGACAGTGCTAACCAATGAGCCAGAGGTCAAAAATAATAGTGTCTGTGAAGGTGCATTTCTTCATTATTTTTCTCAAGGCTCAGCAAATGGACTTTAAACTAAAGCAGACAGTTAATCATCTAGTTTGAAGATTCAACAGAGGTCTGAACTTTAAAACAAAGCAAAAATGCATAGGGTCCAGTCAAAAACTATACCTTGATCTCAACACGGTTGATTTCAGAAGCATGCTTTATCTTCAGGATAAAGTTCCCTACCTCGGCAATTGCACAAATGCTGAACAACTTATTCATCACATCTTTTCTGATGCAAGTTTCATTACTAATCACTGCATGAGAAACATGTTTGACTTATCAGACAGTATCACTCTACGACATTTGAAGGTACTAAGACCTTAACTTACCTGTCAAAAGTAATTCAACCCCAGATGAGGCATTCCCAATGGCTTACAACTCCTCTGAGGTACAATCCTAACAAAAGCTCCTGAGTGGATGGTATGGGGGTGGTGTCTACAATGTCCACCCACCAATAGATGAGCCAAGGGCAGGAACCTTGTACGCAAACTTGCTACTAGCACCTTAACTGCAGGGTAGGAACTCAGAACCAGTGCCATTCATTATTTTTAAATACCCAGTGCCTCCATCCACACAAAGACACAGGCATGAAGATCTACAACAATGTTTCTTAGACTAAAAATAGGAAAGCATTTCCAGAATTTAGCATTATAAAATTTAAAATGTAATATTTATGACTGGACCAAGAGTCAACAGATACATAAAGCATAAGAAAAAGGAGAAGGCAGCCATTTGGTCCCTCAAGGTTATTTCATGATGAAATATAACCACAGCTGATCTATGTTTCACATTCCCATCTGTCCCCAATAACTTGAGCGAATGCATTAGAAGAGACTCAATTTACCTTTTTCTTAAAACTACTTCATAGCCCTACTTCTATGTGAGGTAGAGTTCCAAAGTGACAAAACTCAGATTTTACTAATCCTCATTTCCATCCCAAACAGGCAATCCCTAATTTATACACAGTTCTGGACTTGCCTGCAAAAGGAAATAGCCTTTCCACATACACCTTGTCATGACCTTTCATGATCTTATACACGACAATCAGATCACTCCTCACTCAAACTCCAGTACATACAAGCAAGGCCAACATATCTTTATAACCAAAGAACTACAATGAAAAGACAAATGATCTAATTTAAACTGGAGAAATATTCCAAATCCAATTTTGTACCAGATCTTCTATTAGGATAGAACACTGATCACAATAAGTATTCTTTATAATGAAAATGATAGACATAGCAATGGAACATGAGCTTGTGGTTAAAATTCCTCCAAATGTGTGTATCAGTAAAACTGGCCACTTTATAGACATCGTGAGTATGAGGTTCCAGCTTTCATTATGTGTGGCATTACTTTGGTGCAAAGTAAGTTATGCATTCAAACGGATTAAGCAACTCAAAACTAGGCATCCAAAACAAACTGCAGGCTTTCAGCAGGCAAAAAGTATACTCAATAAACAGCACAAATCCAAAACTGTCCAATCACTCTACTCTTTATCAGCAGAGAAGTGATGGAAAGGATTGTCAATAGTGCTCTCAAGTGGCACTTGCAGAGAACTAACCTGCTCACTCATGCTCATTGCAGGTATCATCAGGGCCACTCAGCTCCTGTCCCAGCCATTACAGAGCTGTCGCACCCTAAGTCCAAACATGGACAAAAGAGCTGAACGCCAGAAGAGATGTGACAGTAACTGCATTAATGCAGTATTCGACAGTGTGACATTAAGGAAGTTAGCAATACTGGAATCAATGAGAATCAGGCAGATAGTGAGGCTGGTTGAAGTCATACAAAGACAGACACTTGTGGATGTTGGAGGTAAATCACCTCAGCCTCACAACATCACTGCAGCATTTCCTCAGTATAGCGCCCTAGGCTCAACCTTCTTCAGCCTGCTACAAAGACCTTCCCTTTATCAAAAGGATTAGAAACAGCACTGCTTGCCGGTAACTGCAAAATGTTCAGTACTATTTGTCTTTCCTCAGACACGGAGCCAGTCCATGCCCATATTCAGCAAGATCTGGATGACATCCAAACTTAGGTTGATAAGTGGCAACTAATATTCATGCCACACAACTAGACAATGACCATGTAGGAGGCTCTCCCTGGATGCTGTGTGATCCACTGCAATTTCCACCACTTTGTTTTCAGTTGGCAATAACCATCTTCAACAACAGTGGGTATAATCATTGCTCCTTGACATTCCATAACATTTCTATCCCTGAAATCAGCCACTATTAACATTCTTGAAAAATACCATTGACGAGAAACTGAACTGGACCTGCCTGTAAATAATGTAGCTTCTAAAGCACGTCAGACACTGAAAATTCTGCAGTGACTAATTCAACTGCTGTCTCTCCAAGGCTTAACACGACACCAGGTTATAGCCCAACAGGTTTATTTGAAACCACAAACTTTCAGAGTGCAGCCCCTTCGTCAGTCAAGTGTCTTCACCTTATGAAGGGGCTGCAGTCCAAAAGTTTGTGATTTTAAATAAACTAGTTCAATTTTAAATGAACCAGTTCAATTTACCATTTTACTGTTCTATTATTGCTGTCTATTTGGAATTAAACTCTTCCGAATTATCCAGGGTAGACTATTTACTAAATGCAATTTGTTTAAAATCCTCCAAATGACATTTATTTTGTATCATACTCATTAAAATATAGCTGTGTTCGAACTAAATATGAACATACAGACAACATGAAAGGATTTAAATTTAATGCTATGAATCTGGAGTTGTGCGACTGCTGACTTTGTCCAACACCGGCTCTGGCATGGCCACATCATCTCTAAGACTTGTCCAACATCTATGCGGCACAAGTCAGGAATGTCATGGAATACTCTACCAGCCTGGTAGACTGGAGGTCCGAGAATACTCGAAGTTCTACATTTCTTCAGGACAAATTAAATCTGGTTAAATGATGCACCATCACAACTTTCAACATTCACTCTCTCCCACAGTGATGCCTGATGACAGCAGTGAATACTAGGTTAAAGCATTCAATCAACTCCTTCAATAGCATATTCCAAACCCATGATCTCTAACATCTAGAAGGACAAGAGTAGCATCTACACTGAACACCACCACCTGTGAATTCCCCTTCAAGTCACACACCATTCTGACTTTGAAGAATGATGAAATAGTTCCGTGTTAATCGGTAAAAATTCTAAAAACTCCCTTCCTCAGAACATTACAGATGCTCTTAGTGACTGTGGACTGAGATGGTTTGAGGGTGAAGCTTAACACAACCTTCTCTTGGACAAAAACAAAATTGCTGGAGAAGCTCAGCAGGTTTAGCAGCATCTGTGAAGGAAAAAACAGTTCACATTTCGGGTCTGGTGACCCTTACAAAATCCACAGTTCTTCCGGTTCTCTTAGACAAGTAGGAATGGACAATAAGTGTGTGCCTAGACAGCCCCATAAACAAACTTCTTAAAAATGTAGGGCGGGGAAAGACAGCAAGAGGAGAAACAGGAAAGGGTAAGAGAAAGATTCAGAATAGTGGCACTCTCACAAACCACACCGTAAATTGTTTCAAAGATTCATTAAGAACCATGGGAGTTTGCTCACTCTGCTGGGTCTACCCTGGATAATTAGGAAGAGTTTTAATTCCAAATAGACAGCAATAATAGAACAGTGAAATGGTAAATTTATGCTTTACGAAATTATAAGTAGGCTGTGTACGCTAAGTGTAATGATTGTTCACAAACAAACATTAATCCTCAATAAGCAGCAATACTGCAGTTTGTGCACTCCTGAGAGGCAGCATCGACTTCCGATTCCAAAGGCACTGGTACCTATTGTTTATTCGGCTATTTACTAAAATAAATTTGTTTAAAATCCTCCAACTGACATTTATTTTGTATCATACGCATTAAAATATAGCTGTGTTCCAACTAAATATGAACAAACAGGCAGCATGAAAGGATTTAAAATTAATGCTATGAAGTAGTTTGGAAGGATTGTGGGTATTTTTTTAACAAAAAAAAGAGTCAATGAAAGCAGTTTAGAACTTTGTTTTAAAAATAAAATCATTTCTTGGTAACAAGGCATGGAGCTGGATGAACCACAGTAGGCCAAGCAGCATCTCAGGTGCAGGAAAGCTGATGTTTCAGGCCTAGGCCCTTCTCCAGCATCTGCAGTTCCTATTATCTCTGATATCATTTCTTGGTACTCGCTTCTTGTGATAATTGCTTGTCTACTGAGGCTCCAAGCCTGGGTGTATGACTATTAGGTTGGGCTGCAGTACCTGTTGAAGATG
The DNA here is from genome assembly GCF_030684315.1 of Stegostoma tigrinum. NCBI lineage: Eukaryota > Metazoa > Chordata > Chondrichthyes > Orectolobiformes > Stegostomatidae > Stegostoma > Stegostoma tigrinum. Next base: position 39,284,833 of record NC_081363.1, read on the forward strand.
GCTTGGAAAACTGTATTCAAAAATGTCTACACTTTTTAAAACATGCTAATGGAACAGGAACTGCTTTGTGTAATAAAAAAATTATATGCAAAATAGATGTATTAATGGAGTATAAAATTTATATAAGTAAATGTCAAATGCGTTTTGTAATATACATAAATGCAGTTGCTATTGCATCAATGACTAGAAAACATACAGCAAGTTGTTGTACGAAATCCTCAACATATAAACAATTGTACAACATCAAATTAATGCCTCAGTTGCTAACATTGGCAATATTAATTTATCTTCAGAGCAAACATAGCTAAAGGGGTAAGGCAGATGCAGAAATATCCATGCAATGTTTATCACAAAACTTTGCAGCAGTTGAAAATGTAAAACATTGACAAATCTTCAACACCAGTTATCCCTAAAAAAAGGTGCCCTTCTCCTGACTGTACTCCACCACAAAACAGTTCCCCGCTAGATACAACAATCTACTTCTAAAGATGGACTTAGAAGGTGCCAGAAGTATTATATAACAGCAGTGAGTCAGAGAAATGTTTGAGGGGAAGAGATTATAGCGTCTGATCCTCGAAAATTACATATATTCACCCAATTGCACTTAGCATCTTGTAAAGGTGTCAGAAAATTACTTCATAGTCAATGTTCAACTGAAATTGCAATTGTTACTCAACACTGCTAGATTAGTTATGACATTAATTGACAATGGCATCATAAAGAGATGACGTACACTCAAAAGACATGCTTCAGTAAAATTAGTATTCAGAACACAAAAGGTGAGAGCATCAAATTTAATCCTGTATTAATAAAGATTCCATGGCTACCGTTAAAGGGTCAGAATAGTTGTTCAGTACACTTAAAACTCGGATACACCTCATTCAACAAGGCTTAACATGTTCAAAGATTTTGCAGCAGAAATATCATGTAAAAGTCAAAGGTCACATCAATTCTCTGATTCCATGTTCACTACATCAATGCAAACTGCAGTGGAGGAACGTACAACTGGCAGCAGTTTTAGAATTTCTGCATTTAACTGGTCATGAGAAACTGACGTCAATTTTGCATAGTAACAAATGCTGGCATCAACAGTTTCTGAGTGATACAACAGCAAATTCAAGATCAAAGTTTTCAGCAAAACACATCTTTGCCTTTAAGTTATGGAGTAAACAACACAAATAGCTGTAACCAAACAACTACATATTTTTAAAAAAAGCTTGATGCAGGAAATGTACCAACTGCCTAGTAATTACAGAGCCAGGCCTATTTGAAGACAGGTCGTTGAGTGCCAAACCAGAATTTAAAAATGCCATATTTTGGTTGTTATTTCTGTAAGTAAACAACAGACCAACAAAAACACATTATCAATATTGTACATTTAAAACTGCCAAACAAATAAAAAAATTAAACAAGTGTCACTGCAAGAAGGGAAGAGTGAATTAATAGATGTGCAAAATGACAAATACAGGGAGGAAAGTTTGTAGGAAGTTCCATTGTGGCAAATAGCACACGTTCATGAAATTTAAACCTTTGAAACTTAAGCCTTTGAAGACACCGACTTTCTGGACGCAAGGTGATTGGTAGATCTTATTTATCTTACTGACCATTTTAATCTTAGCTGCACTCCTACCACTTTCAGGGGGATCTTAAAAATGCTGAATTATTTAATGATTTTCCACACTAACAAAATAAGTTTTTGAAGTCAAACTGTATACTTACTGGCCTTGGTGAAATATAGAACAGCTTCTAATTTCCAGTTAAAACTTTAAATATATAATTTAGTTTGATCATTCCTGACAGTTTGAACACAGCACTTGGAAGTTCAGATCACGTATAAGCTGTACTCAGATAGACATGGGGAATTTAGTAGAGTCCCTCCTTCCACTTTCAATGGTGAAAGTAATGTTTTTGCTATTTGTTTCTAGATAAACAGATTAACAATGTATCTCAAATATTAATGCACAGACGTCAAAGAAACACGGTACACGGGCATCACATCAAAGTAAGAATTTTGATACACTTCAATCTGGCGCAAATCTCTCCACGAAATCCGTATGCAGGTTTGCCAAATTGCCAATCTTGCATCTCCTCCACACTAATATGGGTAAAATAATTTGATACATCAGTTTTAAAATTTGGAACTTCAATTTAGCACATTGAAGTTCCAAAATAGTTGCAAAGAATTACCTCCTTTACAAGGAAGAAACAGCAGCAATCTGTGACTTGTTCAATTATTTTGCCCCCCTCCTGTCTTTGATGTAGATACAGGGTAATAAGTCAACAAAGTGAATCAACAGAAGTAAAATTTCATAAAATACAAACTTTATAAAATATAAATACAAAATTCATTTTATGCCAATTTTTGAGCAGTTAACACCAGGTCAGCTTCATTTAATTATGTCATTACCATGTTGGTCACTAGTCCATGTTTCCTAGTACCAGCCACATATAGATTGTTCTTATCTCATTTTTGTACCCAGAGCTAATCATCACAACCAGTTGTTTTCACATCATTAAGTCTTAGGATGCCTAAAAATGTTAAGCACTGACTTTGGAAGTGAGACAATACAAATAATCCATTTATTCTATAAAATGGCAAAGAATGTTGGTTTCAATCAAAAATGAACAAAATGTTCACTGATAATCTATGGCTAAATATTCCAGCCTGGTGTACTAACTTTCCTAAGTTATCCAGCACAACTAACGATTTCTTCTAACAGATGGAAATGTTTGACATACAGTATGGAAGCAACTCATTTTTGTGGGCCGGCAACTTGTAAGAATGTAGTTGCAATGAAACGAGTCTAAAAATTCCACACCCTTCGCAACAGAAAACAGCTTGACCTCCATTTACAGCTGTATTAAAATTGTAACCCGCTGCCTCCAATGTTTGCTTATGACGAGCTAGCCACATGCTTTCTTCAGTTCTGCTTTAGTGCAGGAGACTAAATTCATTTATTTCGATTACAGATTCTCTGTACAAGTGCAAATTCGCCCTTGTCAACAGTGATAACGACAGCAGTTTCATTTTCACAAAACGCTAATGCAAATTGTAATTTCCCTCGAAATTCACGTTCACTGTATGCTGTTAATGTAGGTGAGCAATTTGCACGCAAGCTAGCATTTACACAAGTTATGACTTTTATGATAAACCATATAGCAAATCTCACTCAAGGTCAAAACTGGCATTACATTACTCCCAGTGGAACTTGTACAGATTAAATACACTTTGAAGTAAATATACAAATAGCTCAATCCTAAAAGTCCTCAGCACCTCATCACACAACAAAATGTTTTGAGACAGAGGGCATGACCCACTTCAAAAATTTAAAAATCTGTACAATGTAAATGTAACAAAATGGGCTGTACCCTTATACCAGACAGTTGAGAACAAGATTGCATATTGCACTTCAAGCATCACACAGACACCTGTTGGACCTTGCTACAACTGGCTGCTTACACGTTTGCTGACAAAACAAGTCATTACTGTTCAAAAGTAATAAACTTTAGACTGCCATGAGGAAATGAAGTGCCAATCTTTCTAAAAAACAGACATTTCCAAATCAAATAGTTCTTAAAGAGCACATTCTGGAGTTAATTGGAGAGCAGGCTATACTTGGCCTGGTATCGTTCAAAGTGATAGGATTAATTAATAACCTCATTGTGAAGGTGACTCCAGGCAGCAGGAGCAATCCAATGACTTAGCTTTACAATCGGTTTGAGAAGAAGGCTAATGCATGACTAATATTTTAAACTTAATTAAAAGGAATAATTAGGTCATGAAAAGAGAGCTAGTTAAAGCAAACTGTCAAATTAAGTTAAAAGATGGGTCAATGGTGTTACAATGACAAGTATTTAAGAGAACATTTCAGAATACACATAGTTAAATGAGAAAGAAAGATTATAAAGGGAGGGCTGGCTATGTGCATTTACTAAAAATATTAGTATCTGATCTTTGATACCATAAGACCCTATAAAGAGTAGGTACAGAAGCAGCCTACAGCTATTCAGTCCATCAAGAATGCTTGGCCCTTCACTAAGATCTTGACTGATCTGATAACCCTCAACTCCACTTTCTTGTCTTTTCCCCACAATCCTCAACTGAAAATCTGTTTAAATCTTGAATATACTTAACAACTCAGCCTGCACAGTCCTCTATCAAGAATTCCACAGATTCACTACACTCAAGAAATTCCGCTTCATCTTAAAGGGGGGCCCAATATTCTGAGATTATGCCCTCAGGCTTCAGAATCTCCAGCATGCACCTGGTCAAGTGCATTCAGAATTTTACAAGTTTCAATGAGGTCACCTCTAATCTTTTGAAACTCCAACGAGTATAAGTTACTCAGCCTCGTAAGAAAATCCTTTCATATGCGGGATCAACCTAATGAATCTATTCTGGACTGTTTGCAATACAGGCAATCCCTGGATTGTGAACAGGTTCCATTCTACACAAGTCAGAACACAATGCAGAGTAAAAGAAAAGCGCAGTTCCTAAATTTAAGAAATGTTACATGTCAGATCTTTAAAATTACACCCTGTACAAGATCACATTTGTAAGTACAAACATTGGTAAACTGGACATTCATAAACTGAGGATCATAACTATTCACATTATCCCAGGTGCCAGTATCAAAGGTAGTATCAAATTTAAGGAAAAAACATTAAATTGCTTAAAGAAGTTTAAATTGCTTTGCATGTTAGAAGATTAAACCAAATAGAAAAACAGCAAATAATAACTAGAAAAACGACAAATTAGATAAACAAAAACAAACTAGAAATAAAAATAAACTTAGTGCAAGTTTCTGTAGATATTTTATGAAAAGAATTAATAAAATGGATATTCTTTTCTATAGAAAAGTCTGTGGAATTAATAATCCAGTAGCAACAAGAATAGAAAATAAGATGTTTTAGAGCCATGCGTTTTAGGTATTCTGGTGGACCACTTGTAAAAACATGCGTTGGATGTTAGTTCTTTCTTAGCTTTGGGAAGCAAACTGCAAGCAAATATTGTAGGGCAATAAAATGTGTTTCCTAGCACTTTGGGGCACACCTTTAGAAAGAAAAGCGTTTATAACCGTTTATGATATCAGAACCAAGTGACACATTAGAACATAATGAGGAATTAAGTTAACCAAAAATAGGTGTGTTAATTACACAAAAAGGCCAAATGTTTCTTTTGCAACTCTTGAGGAAGCACTTTGTGGTGTCAGACTGGACGTATCTGCAAAGGTACATTCATCATTTGATCCATATCAGTGCCAACTAGTACAGTAACCCCTTCATGAAGAATAGTTAGATAATTTCTGAAACATCCTTATATGGATAGAATGGAGGCGGCATTTCATGCAATAACTTCAGGTCCAATGAAAAGTAATTTTGCTGCACACTCCCAAAATAGTGCAAGTACAAAGGGAGAGTGAATAGAGTCAAGACACTTTGATTAAAAAGGATGACAGTCAGTCATGAAACTCATTACTTATGACTTGTATGAAATAAGGTAGAATTAATACCATGCAAGAGGATGAGGTTATTCAGCCCATGTAAGTGAGCGTCATGACTTAGCATTATTCTACTCCCCTTTCCCTATAACATTGCACATTATTTCTATTTAAATAACCATATAAAGCCCTTCTGAAGGCCTGCACCACATCTCCTCAGAACCATTCTTGTCAACCCCTTCTACATTTCTTCCCCCCACTGCTTCCTTCACAGCATGGTACCCAGAACTGTACACAATAATGCAGCATCTTACTGTTCAGCAATAACCTGGCTCCTCTTGTACTCTATGCCACTATTAATAAATCCTGGTCACCAAGTGCTTTATTAACCATTCACTCTTCCTGTCCTACAACCTTTAACAACTTATGCACATACACACCCAGGTATACCAACTCTTGCACACTTTTATAGAGCACTGTTTTATTCAGTCCCTCCATGCCTCTTCTACCAAAATACATTGCCTCACTCTTCTGCATCAAACTTCCATCTTAAGGATCAGCCTGCTTCACCAGCGTATCTTACATCTTTACCAAAACCTACCTGTATATGTATGCTACATAATCTAATTCACAACTTACTTTCCAATCTATATGTCATTAGGGCATTTGATCATACATTCTGGCCCAACCCCCAGGTGACTGATAACAGATTGTAAATAGGGTGCAAGACTGATCTATGGTATTCCATTCATTAGATTGAAACTGAGCCATTTATACACATTTCCCACTTTCTGCAAGCTAGCCAATCCTCTATTCATGCCGAAACGCGATCATCTTCTATCTTAAGCTCTCATTTTGTACCTTGAATTTTTCGGAATTTAAGTGATCCATTTCTATAGGTCCCTCTTTGCGTATAATGCTGTCAGTTCATCCAAGAACACTAATAAATTAGTCAAATATGATTACCCTTTCACAAAATCATGTCATAGGGTATTCATTAGAAATCTGGATTCAGAATCAAAAAGATGTTTTGGAGATAAAGTTAATTAATTTGTGTCGATATCTGGATCATCCAAGCAGGTCACGATTGGGGAATAACTTGTAGAGGTTTTTCTTTAAAAATTGGTTTTGGGCTGTGCAATTTCTCACATAGATTGAAGCTAGTTTTGATAGAAACAGAGAGAGGGGCGCAGGGAAGCAAGAGCAGATGGGATAATGGGAAGATGAGTATCGCAGGACAGAACCCATGAAACAAAGAGCAAGAACAAGAACACATGTGAGAGAGGTCACAAGTGTGCTCAAGAGCACCAGCGTGCTGGAGGGCGTAAGAGCAAGCACTAGAGACAACACAAGAGCAAGCAAGAGAGAACGAGAGCAAGAGATAGCAAGATTGAACAAAGTGAGAGCAAGAACGAAAGTGAGCGAGAGAGAACAAGGACGACAGAGGACAACCAAGGAAGAACAGTACAGCACAGGAACAGACCTTTTGGCCCACCAAGCCTGCGCCAACACATGATGCCTTGTAAATTAAAAGCCTTTTGACTCCACACAGTTTGCATTCCTCTATCCTCTATCTATTCATGTAATTTGTTAACACCCTGTGTAAAAATAATTTACCTCTCATTTCTCCTTTAAATTTTCCCCCTTTTACATTAAATCCACACCCCCAAGTGAGTGACGTTTCTATCTTGGGGAAAAATATACTCCATTTTATCCATGCCTCTCAATTTTGTAAACTCCTATTAGGTTGTCTCTCAGCTTCAGATGTCAAGTGAAAATGCACCAAATTTGCCCAAACAAAATCAGAATTGCTGTAAAAGCTCAGCAGGTCTGGGCAAATTTGTCGAGAGAAACCAGAGTTAACATGAGTCCAGTGACCCTTCCCCAGAACCCCAGTTTGACCAATCTCTCCTCATAAATAATACACTCTGAACCTGACAATGGTAAGCCTTTTCAGACGGATGATGTCTGGTTTGGAAGGTACCCATGAGTGAGAGCTGGGGACAGAGGTAGAGACTGCATGTGTGTGTGCGTGCAAACACGGAGGTTGGGGGGTGGGGGGTGGTGGTGAGAAGAGACAGGATACTGTGAAGCCTAACCTGGACCTGGAGAGTCAATAATCTTGTGGAAGCTGAAGCAAATTTGCCACCGTAAATAACAGACTGATTGTGTACGTATTTTGTGCTGTCAACACCTTGAGAGCTCAAATATCCCAAATAGGAGCTGAGGTACGCCATTTGACTTGTCACCACTGCTTCATCATTCAACAGTGTCCTCACTTCTATCTGCTTGTTGCCAACTTCATGTTCACATCTACCCCAATTATTACAGGGTTATACTACTGCTTGGCTCAACAAGATCAGTACAATTAGTTATTAGCTCATAATATACACTAACAAGCCCATTAAGAATACCTCCCTCTTAGATTTAAAAGCAAGCATTCCCAGTTCCTTTGCCTACATCGTATCTATTTAGATAATGCTACCTTCCAAAACACTGCTCCTGACACAGCCTCCTTCTTACATAACCATTGTTTCTCAGCCACTGCGGTTGACAGGGCCCTCAACAACATCCAACCTATTGTCCAGGCTTCCGCCCTTGCCACTGCCTGTCACTCTCAACAGTGAGATCCGGTCCCCCTTGTCCCCACTTCTCATCCCAGTGGCCTCTGCATTCAAAGGATCATTCTCCACCATTTCAGACAACTGCAGCAGAACATCACCACCAGACACATATTCCCCTCACTCCCCTGACTGTATTTCACAGGAATCGTTCCTTCCAGGACACACTAGTGCATTTCTTGACCACCAACACCACCCCTCCTTCCCATGGCATCTTTCTATGTAACTGCAGAAGGTGCAACACCTACCCCTGCATTTCCTCCCTGTGCACAATCCAAGGGTTTAAACAGTCTTCCCAGGTGAAGCAGTATTTCATCTGTACCTCCTCCAATCTCATGGAATATATTTTCTGCCCCCAAAGAGGCCTAGTCTACACCAGAGAAACCAGATGCAGACTGGCCGACCGCTTTACGGAAAATCTCTGGTCCTTGGGTAAGCATGATCCCAACCTTCCCATAATCGGGCATTTTAACACAGTATCCTGTTCACATGACCACTTGCCTGTCCTCAGCATGCTGCTAAGCTCCATGAATCTCAGTACCAACTGGAAGAACAGCACATCATCTTAGGACTAGGTACTTCATAATCTATTGCACTTAATATTTAGTTCAACACCTTCACTCCCATTCCTTCCCTTACTTTGAGCTTTACTTGTCACATCCTCTATCGCTATGTCCTCTCTCCCCTTCCCCTACGCCAGCGAGGCTGTCTGCTCTTTTCAGTCAGGCAGTTAGACACACCATTGCCCTGTCATTCTCACATAACACTGTCCCTCCACACTTCAGGTAGCTCTGATGAAGTCATCAAGACTCGAAATGCTAGCTTGCTTTCTCTCCATGGATGCTGCCTGACCTACTGATCTCCAGCATTTGTTGTTTTCACTAGCTGAATTCCAATTGCTAAACATGAAAAATCCACTAATTTTTGGATCTCAACTTTTTTCTCTCTCAGCATTCCCACCCAGATTGATGAATTTTATTTCCATTTCAGCCACAGCAAAAAGGTAGTCAAACATTTTTCTTCAAATTCTGCTTATTTTCACATGTAATATGGAAAATGATATCTCATGTAAGCTTTGTATAAATAGTGATTCTAAACCTTGCACAATTGAGACTCTTATCCAGGGTTAACAGGAGGTAAATGAATAAACTGACTAACACCTCTTTATAAAGGGTTCCACTTTTTCATTTTCCAAGATCCAGCTTTGCAATTCCTCAAAAGCAGCTCTGACTCAGGCTGTCCTAATAACTGCTCTCCCAAGATCAAATTCCGCAGGACTCAAGTGTCTAACTAGCAGCACAATTTCAGCTTTTATTAAATAGTAACTTCACCAAGTAACTACTGAATTTTTGTCAGCTCCAACCTTTGAGTTCCATCAAGCCAATCTGGCTTGTGGGCTTCTTTCACCACACTGTGTTGCACTGAACTATCAATGGTTTTCAGGGATTGTCCTTCCCCAAATACTTGGAAGTCCACGATCAACAGCATTGGCTTTGTGGAGCCATTTTGTCTACTTCTGCACTTTCTCAGCACCAAACTCGTCTGAGGAAATACACCGTCCCCAGGCCTCCTACCCTCCCTCGACCTCTTCATCTCCAACTGCAGTCGAGACATTAACCGTCTCAACCTCTCCACCCCTTGCACCCACTCCAATCTCTTGCCCGCAGAACGGGCAGCCCTCTGCTCCCTCCACTCCAATCCCAACCTCACCATCGAATCCGCAGGGACAAGGTGGGGGGCGCGGTTGTAGTATGGCACACTGACCTCTACATCGCTGAGGCCAAACGCCAACTCTCCAGTACCACCTCCTACTGCCCCCTGGATCACGACCCCACCCGAGCACCAAACCATCATCTCCCAAACCATTCACAACCTCATCACCTCAGGTGATCTCCCACCCACAGCCTCCAACCCTATGGCTCCCCAACCCCGCACTGCCCGCTTCCATCTCCTTCCCAAAATCCATTAACCTGCCTGCCCTGGTCGACCCATTATCTCCGCCTGCTCCTGCCCCACCAAACCTATCTCCACCTATCTGGACTCCATTTTATCCCCCTTGGTCCAGGAGCTCCCCACCCACGTCTGTGACACCACCCACGTCCTTCACATCCTCCAGAACTTCCAATTCCCTGGTCTCCAACACCACATTTTCACCATGGACGTCCAGTCCCTATACACCTGTATTCCTCATGCAAATGGCCTCAAGGCTCTCCGCTTCTTCCTGTCCCGCAGGCCCGACCAGTCCCCCTCCACCAACACCCTCCTCCACCTAGCCAAACTCGTCCTCACCCTCAACAACTTCTCTTTCGATTCCTCCCACTTCCTACAGACCAACGGGGTGGCCATGGATACCCGCATGGGCCCCAACTATGCCTGCCTCTTTGTAGGTTACGTGGAACAGTCCCTCTTCCGCACCTACACTGGCCCTAAACCCCACCTCTTCCTCCGTTACATTGATGACTGTATCGGCGCCGCCTCTTGCTCCCAAGAGGAGCTCGAACAGTTCATCCACTTCACCAACACCTTCCACCCCAACCTCAAGCTCACCGGGGCCATCTCCAACACATCCCTCACCTTCCTGGACCTCTGTCTCCATCTCAGGTAACCAGCTAGAATCTGATGTCCATTTCAAGCCCACTGACTCCCACAACTACCTACAATACACCTCCTCCCACCCCATCCTCCTGCAAAAATTCCACCCCCTATACCCAATTCCTTTGCCTCCGCCACATGTGCTCCCAGGATGAGGCATTCCACTCCCACACATTCCAGATGTCCCCCCCCCCCGCAGTGGTCAAGAACGCCGTCGACCATGTCTCCTGCATTTCCCGCAACACATCCCTCACACCCCGCCCCCCGCAATAATTGCCCTAAGAGAATCCCCCTCGTCCTCACATACCATCCCACCAAACTCCGGATGCAACACATCATCCTCCGACACTTCCGCCATCTACAGTCCAACCCTACCACGCTAGACATTTTTTCATCCCCACCCTTGTCTGCCTTCCGGAGAGACCAATCTCTCCACGGCTCCTTGTCCGCACCACACTCCCCTCCAACCCCACCACACCCGGCACCTTCCCCTGCAACCGCAGGAAGTGCTACACCTGACCCCACACCTTCTCCCTCACCCCCATCCCAGGTCCCAAGATGACTTTCCATTTCAAGCAGACGTTCACCTGCACATCTGCCAATGTGGTATACTGGATCCACTGTACCCGGTGTGGCCTCCTCTACATTGGGGAAACCAAGCGGAGGCTTGGGGACCACTTTGCAGAACACCTCCGCTCGACTGCACCTCCCAGTCGCAAACCATTTTAACTCCCCCTCCCATTCCTTAGACGACATGTCCATTCCGGGCCTCCTGCAGTGCCATAATGTTGCCACCTGAAGGTTGCAGGAACAGCAACTCATATTCCGCTTGGGAACCCTGCAGCCCAATGGTATCAATGTGGACTTCACAAGCTTCAAAAGTTCCTCTTCCCCCACTGCATCCCAAAACCAGCCCAGCTCGTCCCCTACCCCCACTGCATCCCAAAACCAGCCGAGCTCGTCCCCGCCTCCCTAGCCTGTTCTTCCTCTCACCTATCCCCTCCTCCCACCTCAAGCCGCACCTCCATTTCCTACCTACTAACCTTATCCCGCCTCCCTGACCTGTCCATCCTCCCCGGACTGACCTATCCCCTCCCTACCTCCCCACCTATGCTCTCCTCTCCATCTATCTTCTCCTCTATCCATCTTCGGTCCGCCTCCCCCTCTCTCCCTATTTATTTCAGAACCATCTCCCCATCCCCCCTCTCTGATGAAGGGTCTAGGCCCGAAATGTCAGCTTTTGTGCTCCAAAGATGCTGCTTGGCCTGCTGTGTTCATCCAGCTTCACACTTTGTTATCTATTATTGAGGAAATACATTCCCAGATAAATCAAAACCAAGAGAACCGTAAACTCCACTCATCACTAGGATATCCTTGGCTGCTTTAGGATGTCTTTAATCTGACCTTAAGCGTTAAAGGTACTGTTTTAAACTAATTTACTCCAACTCCCCCTGGATCACCAATATCGCAAACTTTGCAGACATATATCCAGAAAAGTAAGCCGCTGTTGCTTTGATAGTTCCTTCTCTATGTTGATTGTATTAAATAAACATGGGTAAGCTTCTGACTTCACCTGATGAAGGAGCAGCACTCCCAAAGTTGAGATTTCAAATAGACCTGTTGGACCATAACTTGGTGTCATATGAATTCTGACCTTGTCCCCTCCAGTCCAACACCAGTACCTCTACCTCGACATCACAATTTGTCATTTATTTTAGGTATTCTGGTAACCACTAAAGCCCAGCAATTTTAATTACATCACCTTCCTAGTTGCTAACTTCATTAAGCAGTGTGGCTATCCCTCAAAGGGCGCTGCATCTCAAGATGCAAAAATTGCATTTATGCAATTTTTAACTGTTAAATTTTAATTCCTAAAATAAAAATTAGATACTAACACATTTGAACCATGAACAAGCTATTTTGCAACAATATCTATTCAAAATGCATATGCATCAGAAAATATAGGGATACTTAAGCAGTCAGTTGGGAAATGTTATTTCAGAAAATTTGGATTTTTAAAATATCTGAAAAATATGCATACGTTTAGGCTTTGGCATGACCTTAGTGATCACCAGATATCACACTGCATGCCATCAATCATCATTGATCGATATCATTGAGGATTTATTGGACCTTATTTCTACCATATCAACACACAACAATGGCTTTTGGGCTGTTTATTTAATATTAAAATCTTTACAAAACAAATTATAACCATCTGTTTATTCCTTTAAGTAAAAATATTCTTATTCCCTGGCATTCTCAGAGTTGTACAGTTGCATGAAATTAACACAGCTGATGCCTTTGAGAGGTGGAGTTGCTGAAATACGCAAGATTGACATGCACCAACTTTACAAGCTTTGTCCTATTGTCCCTGGATAAATGGTGCGGAAAGAGGAGGCTGAGCAAGGAATGAAGGATGTGCATTAGAAATATCCAAAAGAAACAAAAACTATAGCATGATTGTTCAAAATTTGAAGTATATGCATTTTTTGAGATAAAATCCGAAAGCATTTCTCATCCTTATAGGAAAGATACAGATTGCAGTATATTTTGCGTTTACATTTACTTTGAATATTGAAACAAAAATTGGTACTTAAACTTCAAAGCACTTCAATAATGCCAGTAAATTCTTCAAAAGGGGATCAAAATAAAGCAGATGGTCAATGAATCCACAAAAGTGAATTAACATTAACAGAGAAGCTTCATAAATCTCATCAGCACTGGTCAAGTTTTCAATGCATCTTTTATTGTTAGAGAAAACTCAATAGGATTACCATTGGGAGTGGAGGAGGGGAAACGAGGGAGTGGGAAAGAGGTGGGAGTAGGTGGCCAGCAAAAAAGGAAGAGAATCAGCCTTCAGTACTAAGGTATTAATGTACTCAGAGCCTATGCAGCCAGCAGAAAAGGGGCAGTTGATGAAAATGAAAGATTTAGGACTGCCAAACCAACAACGACAGAAGATTCTGCACTTGGGCCAATTAGAGAATGAGAACAAAAAGATGAAACTCTTGGCACTTGCTTGCAATGATTTTAGTGACCTGAAAGACACCTACAAAATCTCACTGACTGACCCAAGGTGAAGTGCTGCCTACACGCATTTTGAAACCTTCAAGTAACTCTACATCTGTAGTATTTGATGGATGAGGAAATTCTGGGGTTTGATATTTAAGTAAATCTTCAAGGTTTACAGGAAGATGTGGATAAACAAGGTGGAATGATACAACCAAGAACTTCAAATGACTTAATAAAAAACCTAAAGCAAGCGGAGTGGCATTAAGTAAATACAATATTTTTGTCCCTGCCAAATTATATTCCACGTTGATGAGAAAAGGACAACATACTAAGCAACTTACATTGCTAAAGCAAATCTTCATTTTCCAGTGAAGTTGCATTGTTCCAAAAATAAGGTGGAATTATTATAAACATTGTTGTAGGCTAGAGGAGCTTACAAATAGGAAGCATGATGGAACTCATACACAAAAGGTAACAATTTTTAAGACTACAATATTAACCTTATTCTATAGATATAAACATCAGATGTTAAATCCTAAATTATTCTTGGTATAAGTCAAACCTGGAAACAAAGTAATGTAAAGCATGTCGACAGCAGCTCATCTACCACATGTAAGGCAACTAGTTTTTTCAAGTACTATTGTTAACAAGTTACCCTGTAAGTAACATTCTGTGGTTACATAAATATGTTCTATATTTGTTGTTAGATCTGCCTATAGCTCATTTGTTTCTGGTGCTCAATGGTGCATTAAAATTGAAAGACTAAATATGACAGTGTGACATGGATAAATTTGAACTAGCCATTTTTGCAAGAAGCATTGAAAAGCAATATCACATTTAGATGAAGACAGATTGCAGAACTTTGGTTTTTCTGGTCCAGAAGCCACAAAGCCACTATGCAGGTACATAAAGTGATTCGGACGACAAGTTGAATCTGACCGTTTGTTGCATGGTTAATGGAATACAAGACGGGCAAAGTATTACTGCAGCTGTATAGCATGTCGGTGGAGCCACATCTGAAGTACTGGTGCACAGCTTTGGTCACGATATTTAAAGACACAATTACTTTAGAAGCAGTTCAGAGTGGTTTGTTCAACTCATTCCTGGAATGAAGGCTGATACAACGAAGGAAGATTGAAAAGGATATGCCTATATCCATTGGGGTTTACAGAATGAGAGAAATGATCCTCTTGCAACATAAGATCTGGTGGCGACTGGACTGGGTAGATTCCAAGAGAATATTTCCTCGTATAGGGAGGCTAAAACTATGGCCATTAAGTACTATGCATTGTGTAGAGACAAAAGGTTAATTAAGAAAAATGTCATAATGGGGGGGGGGGGGGGAAAAAGAGATGGCAGGCTTATTCACTGATGTTTAGAAGAATGGGGGGGGGGCATGGAATTTCTCAGAAGAGTAAAAAATTCTAACAGAACCGGACAGTTAATACAGAAAGGACTTCCGGTGACCTGGGACAACAGAACGTGGGGGTTACAGTCTAAGAATAAGGGTAATCCATTTAGGCTGGATTTAGGGTGAGGGACTTCCGTTAAACTGAGAGATTAGAGAACCAGGGAATCCTCAACTTCAAGAAAAGCAGATGCTCCAAACAATTCAGGGAAATTGAGAGAAACACAGTTTTAACTGCTGGGGTCACAAATTTATAACTGTTGAAGAAGTTGCTGCTTCATCTCAGCATGCTGGAATTTTCTTCCACGGCCAACTCTTCCACAAGAAAGCAGGAACAAGGTACTGAGTCAGACGGTCAGGTGTGAGCAGACACAAAGGATTGAATGGCCTACTCTTTTAAAGCTGTAAACAGAATGTAAAGTCTCCTCAAAACCATCCACATCAGAAACTACTAGCATTCATTAAGCTCATACGACTCTTTTGAAACTAAAAAGTAAATTTCCTTGACACTTTGGAACTCAATGGTGTCTCACTCAACCCTTTTAAAATAAACATAACGTTCCCTCAATTGAGTCAACTTCAAACACTCCTGGGATAGTGGTTAAAATACAGAGTAAAGTTTCCTCTACAGGTTTGAACTTAAAGTTAAGACCCCTCAGTTCCGCCCCCAAAAACCCCAGGACAGGGACAACAGGAGGTTAAAATACTAGCTTCCTTAGTTCACTTAGGGAGACCAAAATGATAAATGGGAGGGGAAAAGAAAAATTGTCTTGTTGCTAGTCTCGTAACCTGTCTATATCTTTCAGCCCACATCCTTCTCTCAGCTTACTTTGTCAACATTTAAAGCTAGGTTGAAAAGGTAACATTGAATGGTGTGGTTAACATTCTACATATGGACATTCAAAGGGTATTTGATGAAGTACCAAAGATTAGATTTGTCAACACAATTAAATCCATTAATGCAAAGGAAAAATACAAAATTTGGTAAGTCAGAAAGCAAGCAATAGCAGTAACTGGAATCTTCCCCCATCCAGCTGGAAGGAAAATACAGTTACGTTCCTCAAGGGCAGATATTGAAACTACTGTTGAAGTTTAGGACATAAACTGGGGAAATGGCAAGATTTGTAGCAAATGAAATTTAAAGCAGGAAAAGGTAAAGTGAAGGAATACAAGCTAAAGAACAAAATCAAAATGATGAAAAGACCAGGAGGTGCAAGTACACAAATCTTTTAAGGGGTAAGGTCAAATCTATAAAGGATGTTTAGAAAAAGCACATGGGATCATGGACTTTATCAAAATAGAGGCATCAAGTGCAAAAATAAACAAGTTATCAAAATGTTAAAAAATTGTTGACTGGACTTTGGCTACGCATACGCTGACCACAATGCTTTAGGAAGGAATTTGGACAGAATACAGAAAGGATCTGGTACAATAGTACCGGGGTGAGGGACTTCCATTAAACTGAGAGATTAGAGAACCAGGGAATCCTCAACTTCAAGAAAAGCAGATGCTCCAAACAATTCAGGGAAATTGAGAGAAACACAGTTTTAACTGCTGGGGTCACAAATTTATAACTGTTGAAAGAAAACAGGGGATAGGGACAGGAGTTCCAAAGAGTCAAGGAAATTTACTTTTTAGTTTCAAAAGAGTCGTATGAGCTTAATGACACACACGAGAATTCCTAGAAGCATGGCATTTCAACCGGAGCTCCATCAACAAACACATGGGCTCCAAATCAATCTACCATCCTCTGAGAAAAAGAACAGGAAATGACATCACCAACACAGGAAATGACATCACCAACCCAAGGAAACCTAAACAGATAAATAGAAAGCGGGACATAACACCAGCGCTTCATCGGAGGCTCACTGATGTTACCTAGCGTGGTGACGAAACGTCTGAAAACTAACCTTCCAATTCAGCGAGTAAACTCACATTCATAATGCATAACTGTCTGAACAGAATTGATCAGAAGGGAGTCTTATAGTTCAGTAATACAGTTTGAGGAAAAGACAAAGGTTCAACAATTAAGCTGTATTTAAAACGATTGATATTAACTTATCACTACACAGCATATTATAAAGACTCAAGTTGAAAGTAAAGTTTTCAGACAACAATCTAAGGAGAGACATTACTAACTTTTGTTGGTGCAGGATGGATCGAAGTGCTTTTTCTCTACACTATGATTCTACAACATTTGTGCATTAAATTGTTTGATTTCTTTAGTACATAATATTCTGAATGACAGGTTTAGTCATGAGTCTTTTACAAGCCCAGGCATCACACTTTTGAAACGCAACGATCCAAAGTAGTTTTTTTTTAAATGAATAGAAAAGGCCAAAGTGTTTTTTTTTAAATTTTCATATTAACCATGCATTTCAAAACATTCTTATTAAAAGATTGTAGGGAATTTCACTGTGTCTTGACTTGTTTACATATTTTAACCATTTTCTTCAACATTGGTTTGTACACCAGAATCGTGAACATTGAATGGATTACATTTTGAGCAATTAATTGTATTCTATATGAGCAAACTAAAAAAAGAGGCACAGCTGGGATTTATTCTTTCAAGGTGTGTTTAAAAAGTAACATTTGAAGCAACAGTCTGAGAGAAACTTTAATTTCAGGGTGTGTCTTGTAAAGGGAATCCAACAAGGAAAATAACTGCAACATAAGAATTGAATGTGGATAAAGAATCAACAATCCATTCCAGTGTTACTTACAAATGATAAAGAGAGAGAGAGAAATGTGAAAATGTCTTTAGGACTATAAAAACTCCAATGATGACAATACTTAAGACAACTTCTACTGCTTTCTTCTTCATAGGTTGACAAAGTTCACAGACTTAAAAAAAAATTGACACTAATCACATTAGGACGACGATCAGGTATGCCTTAAAGAAGGGGAGGGAGATAGACAGACGGAGACCCTAAGACGGAATGATTTGAGTTTGAAGGCCAAGACAGCTGATAGCAATGGTGGAGCAACTAAAGCCGAACACGTGGAGAGCAAAGATCTTTGAGGGCGGTATAGATAGATAAATCTGAAATCAGAGGGGTGGGACCATTGTATGACTTAAAAACAAGGGTTAAAATAAAAAGAATTGAGGCATTGCAAGATTAAGAATCCATGTAAATTAGTGAGTCCAGGAGTGATAGGTGAATGGAACACTGTGCAAGTCAGTGGCAAAGGGTCATGACTAGGAGGTAATAAAGGCATAGATAAGAGCTACAACAGATAATATTGCAAGCTTGAAGTAGGTGGTCTTGGTGGAATGCTTATTGACTTGGAAGCTCAGCTCAGGATTGAATTTTTTGTTTAAATTCATTCACAAGATGTAGCAGTTGGCCCATTTCTAACTGCTCGTAAGGGAGTTAAGAGTCAACCACATTACTGTGGGTCCACAGTCACATATAAGCCAGACTAAGGATGGAAGTTTCCTTCCCTATGGGCAGTGAACTAGATGGTTGATTCCTACAACTGACAATGGATTCATAATCATTAGACTCTCAATTCCAGTTTTTATTGAATTCAAATTCCATTATCTGCTGTGGTAGGATTCAAACTTCGGTCCCCAGAACATTACCTGGGTCTCTGCATTAACAGTCCAGCAATAAACCAACAGGCCCAATGTAGAAGCAAATTACTGCAGATGCTGGAATCTGTATTCAAAACAAGAAAATGCTAGAGATCACAGCGGTCAAGCAGCATCCATAGAGAGACAGACATTCTCACACTCTGATCACTTAATCCAAACCATCAATATCTTTTCCCCCTTCAGCACTCCAAGACCTCTCCCCTGATTGCATAAATGCTGTCCTCTTCACACTTCACTTCAGCCCTAATGAAGAGTCATCTAGACCCGAAACTTTAGCTTGCTTTCTCTCCCTGAATGCTGCCTGACACAGTGATCTCCAGCATTTTTTTTTGTTTTCAATACCACTTGGCCATCACCTACCACAACATACGACACAAAAGGGTGTACTCATCCAGAGTACGCCTCAGACAATTGCTGAGAAGCAGAATGGAGATGCTGGCTAGGGAGCATGGTTTGCAGCAGGCATCTAAGACCATGGCTTCAAATATTTTAAAATGTTTATTTCAAAGAAATTTCAACTTATCCAGTACTGGATGTTGCATTGACAGTGTGGCAATGTTCTGAGATTAAATCAGTCTACTTGTAACCTTGGTGTTACCTCAGATGCTACCCTTCGCTTCAGCTGCCTTTCAAATTTGACTACTTTTCTTCCTAGCATTGCCAGTTTTGTTTTTCCCATGGATTCTTTTTCAGATCTTCATCTGCTTCGAAGCTAACTTAAACTCTCTCTGACCACACCAGCAAGCCTCCCTAGAAGGATACTGATCCCTGTCCTGCTAAGATGTAACCCATTCTCCTTGCACAGGTCTCATCTATGCCAAATCCATTGCTAATGTGTCTGAAACTTAAATCCCTCCCTCCTGAGCCATTTCTCCAGTTCACCACTCATTTGCTCTGTTCTCTTATTTCTGTACTCACTTTCATGTGGCAGTCAGAGACCTAGAAAATCCTACATTTTAACCTCAAACCTAGTTCTCCAAAATCTTTTATGGACTTCATCCCATTTTCTAATTATATTATTAGTATGATGTTTGCCACAAGTTCTTGCTATTCACAGCCACGATATGAGCATCCTGCAGCAACTTATCCTGGACCCTGGCACGGCCAATCCTGGAATCATGTCTATGGCCACAGAAATGTCTGTCTATTTCTCAAACTAGTAAATCCTGTATCATTATTGGACTAGCACTCTCTTCCTCCCTCCTTTGCAGCTAAACCCCCATGTGGTGTCAAAGACTTGGTTCTAAGTGCAATCCCTTGAGGAAACCCAAGCCCATACCAAAACAGAAAATCCATGAGCTGGGTGAATTTATGCAACTCTTGCTTAGCTGCCCGGTCCTCTCACATTGGATGTCAGACAATGAATTGCCCTTCTGCCTGCAGTCTCTTCACTAGAAATATGAAGACCTCCCTGTTGCATTATTCATCTAAAATTTCCGACTTGTGGATATGCAATCGAGGCTCCAACTATCACTGGAGTTCCAAAACCTGCGGCTCAAATTTTTGGAACTTGTGGAATTTCCTGCACATGTAGTCATTTAGCAGGAAACGTCTACAACTTCCCATGCCATGGGTTGCACATTCCACAAAGCTAAGGTTTCCTGCCATGCTTTTAATATACATATTGTTGAATATAAAATGGAAGTTAGAAAATAGAACCACTTACCAAACAGCTCCTTCATCTGTGCTAGTCGCTTTTTATTCCTGACACCCTGTACTCAACTCTGTCACTTCTCCGTTCCGGCTGGATGCTTTTAATGCCCCGTTCAGCACTCTCTCCTTCCTGCTGCTCTCCAATTAGCTAATTACATATGCACTTTCTCCCACTTTTTTTAAAGAAATCTTCAAACTCCATTCTGTTTTACCAGCTCTTACTGCTTTCACTAACTTTGTTCTGCTTTATGGATGTTCGCTCCCATTTTAAAAAGAGAAACCATACCAGTTTGCACCAAAGTTTTAAAAGAGTACTGTAGATGCACGAAATCCGAAACAGAGAAAAAGTAGTGGAAAAACTAGTCGATATGGCAGTATGTGCAGGGAATGAAAACAGAATTAACATAGCAAGTTTTGAGAAGATTTGTAGCTCAGGTTGAGGTTCTGGAAGTGAGTTTGCTCACTGAGCTGGAAGGTTCGTTTTCAGACATTTCGTCACTATTCTAGGTATCATCAGGTGAGCCTCCAGTGAAGCGCTTGTGTTATGTCCCACTTTCTATTTATCTGTTTAGGTTTCCTTGGGTTGGTGATGCCATTTCCTGTTCTTTTTCTCAGAGGGTGGTAGATGGGCTCCAAATCAATGTGTTTGTTGATGATTGGAATGCCATGCTTGTCAGACAGACAGTCGCACCAACATTAAGCAAGAAAAAGGAAGGAAACACACTCAATACACAAGAAAGGAAAGCACTAAAAGGACTCAAAAAAGATAAAAACATCATTATCCTACCTGCAGACAAAGGACGCTTGACAGTCATTTTAAACCGAACAGACTACATTGAGAAAGCAAACGCACTGCTTGCAGATACCAACACTTACCAACAGGTGGCAATAGACCCGAACCCACAACTGGAGAACTGAATCACAGCCTTATTCAAAAACTTCAAAAATCTGGGAGAACTAAACAAGAGAGACTTCCAAAAAAATGAAACCAGATGAATCCAACACACCACGCTTCTACAGACTACCGAAAATTCACAAACCAGGAGCCCCCGTCAGACCCATAGTCTCACTATCTGGAACACTAACATACAGATTAGCCAAGGAACTACACCAAAGACTAAAACACCTAGTAGAAGACTCACGCCACTCCATTCACTCCACCCAAGAATTCCTGAACACCAAAGACACAAAGATAGAAGTGGGTGAAATAATGGGCTCCTTTGACATAACAGCCCTGTTCACATCCATCAACATCAACCTGGCCAAAGAAACACTGACTACACTATTAGAAGAACCAAAGACACATACACCATACACCACCAACCTCATCAGCAAGGACAACATCATCAAGCTAGTGGACCTATGCCTCACCACCCACTTCACTTTCAATAATAAAACCTACAGACAAACCAACGGTACACCCATGGGATCTCCGATATCAGGGTTCTTAGCAGAGGTAGTAATGTAGAGACTCGAACAAACAGCTCTGCCAATCATCCAAACTTTGGGTCCGCTACGTGGATGACACCTTTGTCATCACTAAACAAAACAAATTAGACAAAACCTTCAAGACCATCAATAATACCCTTACTGGCATAACATTCACAAAAGAGGAGGAAAAGAACAAACTGCCATTCCTAGATGTCACAGTAGAGCGAACAGTCAGTGGGGAACTTCAAACCAGCATCTACAGGAAAACAACACATACGGACCACATATTGAACTACAGGAGCAACCATCCCAACACCCACAAATGAAGCTGCATTAGAACATTATTTCAATGAGCCACCACACACTGCAGCACAGAGGAACTATGAAGAGCAGAAGAAAATCACCTATACAGCATATTCAAAAAAAACGGGTACCCAATGAACACAGTCCGCCGATTTCTCAGCAACGAACCCAAACAAACAGGCAAACCAGGCCCAGAAACCATAACCACTCTCCCCTACATCAAAGACATTTCAGAAATGACTGCCAAACTACTCAGACCTCTTGGCATCACGGTAGCCCACAAACCCACCAACACACTAAAACAGCAACTAATGAACTTAAAAGACCCTATACAGACAACGAGCAAAACGAAGATCATTTACAAAATACCTTGCAAGAACTGTGACAAACACTACATTGGACAGACAGGCAGAAAGCTAGCCACCAGGATACATGAACATCAACTAGCCACAAAAAGACATGACCCACTATCACTAGTATCCTTACATACAGATGAGGAAGGGACACCACTTTGATTGGGACAACACATCCATCCTAGGACAAGCCAAACAGAGACATGCACAAGAATTCCTAGAAGCATGGCATTCCAACCAGAACTCCATCAACAAACACATTGATTTGGAGCCCAACTACCACCCTCTGAGAAAAAGAACAGCAAGTGACATCACCAACTCAAGGAAACCTAAACAGGTAAATAGAAAGCGGGACATAACACCAGCGCTTCACCAAAGGCTCACTGATGATGTTACCTAGAATGGTGACGAAACGTCTGAGAACGAACCTTCCAGCTCAGCGAGCAAACTCACAGAATTAACATTTCAGATTAGTCTCTGATGAAAGGTTAGAGCTGAAATGCTCACTATGTTTCTCTCCACAATTGCTGACAGGTCTTTTCAGGGTTTCCAACATTTTCTCCTTTAATTGAATCAAAGTCAAATAAATGCAGTTTCGGAGACTCAAACGAACTTCAAACTAAAACAACACAAAGTATCCCTGTATAATAAAATGTGAGGCTGGATGAACACAGCAGGCCAAGCAGCATCTCAGGAGCACAAAAGCTGACGTTTCGGGCCAAAGTATCCCTGTACCCAGTTTTAACAAATCACATCCTAGCACAATACCATTCAGTGCATCAAGTTCACAGCAGCTCTTTCAAACAATAATCCACTTGGTTCATTCAATTGAATTGTTTTCTCTGTCCACTTATCCAATTCCACTTTGAAACTGACTACTGCATCACAATGAACTGTCCAGCTGAAATCTGAAAACC
Organism: Stegostoma tigrinum; assembly: GCF_030684315.1. Lineage (NCBI taxonomy): Eukaryota > Metazoa > Chordata > Chondrichthyes > Orectolobiformes > Stegostomatidae > Stegostoma > Stegostoma tigrinum. Next base: position 39,308,165 of record NC_081363.1, read on the forward strand.
TCGCTCCTTTAAAAAGTTTTTCCATTTGTCATACCTGAAAAGCACAGGATGTTAGGTCCAGGAAACTAAGAAAAATAATCTTCCATGTTCTAGACTGTGCAATTTCAGTCTCTGTGACAATACCCCATTCAAGGTACACTTATAAAACTTTGCAGGGAGGCTATCGATACAAAAATTCAAAGTCGGTCAGTGCATCAAAGCAGCAGCCTTCTACGTTTCATCCTTAAAGTCACTAAATTCTTTATGCTTGGAATTGTGATAATTTTGAAATTCTTCAAATAACTAACACCAGGGGAACAGTAATCAAGTCAATTTCTAATATTTCTCATACCCTTCTGTTTACATTAGTAATGATTTGGGTATGAAAGTGAAGGTGTTATGTTTGAAGAACCAATCAACACAATGAATACCAAGACTGTAGAACGGAGATGCCTAGGGGCTCAGTTACTAGTTCAATGAAAGCTATGTCACAGGTAGATGAAGTGATAAAGGCAGCATCTGGCACCCTTGCTTTCATTACTCAAAACACAGAGGATAGGAATAGGAACATCATGTTGCTGCTGTAGAGGACATTGGTGAGACTAGTTTGGAGTAGAGAGTACAGTTCTGGTCACCCTGCGATGAAAAGGGCATTATTAAATCTGAGGGGGTGCAGAAAAGTTTTACAGGGAAGTTGCTGGCACAGGGGGGTTTGGGTTACGAGGAAGGTGGTGGATAAACTGGGACTTTTTCCACTGGACCATAGGAGTTTGAGGGGTCACCTTGTTGAGATTTATAAAATCATGACAGGTATGGAAAAGGCAAATAGCAAAAGGTCTTTTCACCAGGGCTGGGAAGTTCAAAACTAGAGGGCATAAATCTTCAAGGTGAGAAGAAGATTTAAAAGGGACCTGAAGGGCACCGTTTTTCCACACAGAGGATAGTTCACATGTGGAAAGAACTGCCAGATGAAGTGGCATATGCAGGTACAGTTACAACAGTTGAACAGATACACTATTAGGACAGGTTTAGAGGGATATGGGCCAAATACAGGCAAGTTGGACTAGTTTAGTTTGGGAAATATGGTTGGCATGGACAGGTTGGACCAAAGGGTCTGTTTTCCATGCTGTATGGTCAGTTACAGGTTGCAGTTCCAGAACATTTGTTTCCTCTCAAAATTTAAATCAGCCATGAATTCAATCAAATTCCTATCTTAGAAAACTAGAATGGACTCTAGATCCTTTTGAAACTGGAAATAGTGACTCATTGAAATCAAACAAGAATAATGAAATAAGAATTAATAAGAATTAATAAATCTTGATCTTACACACACACACACACACACACACACCACAAACTATGCTTTAACTATTTAATGAGTTTCAACTCATTTTGTTAAATTATTAAACAAACTAAGCTATTTCCAGAACCTCATTTGAATCTAACTAAAACTTTGAGCTAGGCTAAACAATTCAAACCTGGCAGTGGAAGCACCAAGCCACGCCTACATTGCAAACTTTATCCATTTCACAATGCATGGTTTATTTTGTACTGAGTCACACAGTACACAACTGCCTTCATTTTTGAGTGTAATAAAGACAACAGTATTTAGTATAGTGAACACTGCACATAGACTAGCAGTTAATTTTCCTTTACAAATAGTTTTATGTTAGCCAACAGACCCTGTGTCTTTCATGCAAATAATCATAATTTATGATCAAAGTACCTAAAAGATTAAACAAATAAAAGTTCAAAGCTTTGATGTTGCTTAGGATTTATATGCATGCTGGCACAGCATCAAATTACACAGCTGTCAGCTTTGGTCTTGTTTATTACAGGACAATAATAAAGTGTCATACAACTTGGCAACAGATAAGTATTACTTGCATTCCAAATTAAAATTGCACTTGTGAAAAATTATTCTAATTTGAGTTACAGCAACAAAGAATCTTGAATCTTTGAAAATACCATACATTCTGAATGCTGTAATCACAATGAGCTGAGATGCTTTTAACAGGAGGATCGAAAGCAGCAACTTTTAATAAGGACAGTGTAAATTGTCTTGCATATGGATCTCAAAAGGATAATTACTGATGGCAACATAAGCACCATTCACCGGATATCACGTGAACCTGGGCTGAGAGCAACTAAAGATTTTGAAGAACAGACCCAAGACCAGGTCCTCCCAATAATCTCTGTAATAATGTACACACTATCCTTGCAACAACTATTCTTTGTTTATTTCAACAGACTCTTCTAGTTAGACCAGAAGCTGGCCTCATCCACAATAGGCCAATCTTGCCCTGAAGAAACATATCTTTAGAACATATTGGTGCCTACCATAAATTGGACTGGCAATACAAGTACAGCCTTCTTCATAAAGTCAACACATGCACTTAAAATGAAATTATCTACTTACAATTGAAGCATGTGACAATGTGAGCAAAGACTTAGTAAAATAATTTCACATTGCAATTAAAATAGGTTTTACACACTATTGTATCGTACAGTTGTAAAAAAAAGACACAAACATGTCAAAGATTTGTTTTAAAGTGGAGATCCCATTGCAGCTGAATTTTAAAGGCATCCAAAATATAATTTCAGAAGAGGCACCCAATGTGAAAATCTCATGAATTTTAACAAATAGGTTAACATTTCATTCGAGAACTACATTAATGCTTCTTACATGAAAACCAATGTGAAACCAACTAAGCTAGAATATCTGAATTTTACCAAAAGGCAAAGATGTAAAAAAGATATATAAAAAAGCATAAAAAATGTGGAGATGCTGGTGTTAGACTGGGGTGGACAGTCAGAAGTCACAGGACACCAGGTTATAGGCCAACAGGTTTATTGAAAATCACGCAAGCTTTTGGAACGCGACCTCTAACACCAAGTCCATCAGACAAAGTGGCTGCACTCCAAAAGCTTGAGATTTCAGATAAACTGGTTGGACTATAACCTGGTATCATGTGACGTTTGACTTGGGGGTGAAAAAAAAGGGAGCCGTTCACAATGTTATTCTGAATGGCTTTCCTCATCTGTAACAAATCATTCCAGCTGTCACATTCACAGCAGCAAACTGTTTACTAACTGCATCCAATACATACACCACTCTATTGACAAATCCTTTCCAAATGCTGATCACTCAAGCAGACAACTTCTTGATGATATTCCTAAAATCAGTAGTGAAGCATTTGATTTTGATTGCACAACTCCTTATCCTACTTACAATTTTAAGTAAAATTCAGGATTTACCCTTTTACTATCTTGAATGACACTTCTTTCTAGGATGAAATATACAACCCTCTCTCGTCCTTCCTTGTGAGTCACAGCCCTGTCAGCAATGAGCAACCTTGCAATGCCCAGCCAGGAGCTGCTTTTCAGACATCAATTAGGCAATGCTGCAGGTGCAGCAAAAGTGAAACTAAAAATGGCAAATTCAGACAAAAACAAGAACATTCATTCCTTGGATTAGTCCCTTTAAAGCAAAGCTGATCTTCCTAACTCTGGGTATCCTTTGATAAAAATCTATCCATCTTCATCTTTGATCCAGATTCCACAGTCTTTAAGAAACAAGTCCCAGGTTTGCAGTAGCATTTGCACGGGAGGAGAAAAAGCTTCTGAAATTGACTCCCAAAGTTTCAGCACTAATTTTAAGGTTATGCCACCATTGGCCTGTTAGGAGCAACAGTTTCTGTATCTGTAGAGGGTAGGGTGTGTATGGAATGAGCTACCAGAGGAGGTAGTGGAGGCTGGTACAATCTTTAAGGCTCTACATCTCTATTACCTTATAACCCTTATCAATTTAAACACCTTTGATAGGTATCTCTCAACCTTCTAAATTAAACGGAGTACAAATTATGCTTGTGTATCTTCTGATTTTAACCTTTTAAAATTTACTTATTCTGTTCTATCCTGTTCAAGGCTATTTTTCTGTAGATTCAGCATCAAACTGAGTAAGAATTCCAGACGGAATCTGACCACAACTCTATACAACTGAAGCATCACTTCCTTGCTCAGGTATTCCAACCCCACTGGAAATTAGAGTTCAATATTCCACTAACGTTACTGAAACACAATTTTAATGATTAGTACACACCTGCAACTACACCCCTTGCTCGTCCACTGATTAGTATTTACACTGGGCTATGTGGAAACTGTCTTAAACTTCCTGCCCGAATAGGATTGGGTGGGAAACATTTGTAAATGTGTAAGAATTCTGTAATTCTGTAAAGGGGTGAAACCTCTGTAAAGGTATGAAACTTCTGTTTCTACTGAAGTGGCCAGGTCAGTGACCTTTGTTCAAGCCAGACACTTCGGCGGCTTGAAATCGCATCCTGTCATTATCAGACACTTTGTGAACGATCAATGCTGTATCCTGTTCTCTTTATGTTCCAAATGTAATAATTGTTTTATGCATCAGCCAATTCATAGAGTATAAAAAGCGGGGACTGTCTGTCGTTCGGGGAGAATCGCTTATGGAACTCAGCGTTCTGTGCCGGGTTGAGTACTGCGATCTTCCACAGCTTGTACTTGCCTAATACTAAAGGATTGTGTTTTTGCAGCCAGGTCAGTGTCTTGCTATTGCATCAGAGGGCCTCCAAAAAATGAACTTAACAATTAGTACCCACCTGCAACTACAGCCCTTGCTCGTCCACAGATCAGTATTTTGCCAGCAATGATAAGAACAGAAAAATCATAGATCCACACCACACAGCACATTAAAGACGACCAATAATCCACCATTGCTTCCTCAAAATATACAGACTGTCCCCACATTGCAAGTATCCACAACTGTGAAGAAATAGATTTGGCTACAATCTAAAGTTACCAAAGCCCACTTTCAAAGTCAAAGATTTCAGTGGATCCACCAAAATCGCAACACTGCTTCTGAATCCTACACGGAATCCTCAACTACAGTGAATCGCGGAGTGAAAATAAGATTGGAGATAAAAGAACAACTAGCAAGTTGGGCACAGTTAAAAAGGGATGGGAGAAAATTGCAAATACTAGACAAAATTAGAAACAGAAAAAATAAAAATATATAGGTGTTCACACCTGAAACAGAAAAGTTGTGCTAATACTTCTGGTGAAACTTTAGTCAATAGAATTTAATAGAAAAACAAGCTCTCTAACGGAGCTCAATAAAACAAAGAGGCAAGTTTCTACATGTTTTTCATTCATAATGTGCACATAGCTTGCTGGGCCATCTATTCGTGCCCATTTCTAGATGCCACTGAGGTGGTGGTGAGCTGTCTTCTTGAATCAATGCAGTCCATTTGCTGTAAGTAAACCCACAACTTTGACAGGAAGGGAGTGCAGGATTTTGACACAAACAAACACTGAAGGAACAGAATGTATATCTATGTCAGAAAGGTGAGTGCTTAGATGGGAACTTGGCATATGGTGCTGTTTCCACAGATATGCTGCCGTTGTTCTTTTAAAATTGGTAGTGGTGGTTCGTATGGAAAGTGCTAAGAAGCCTTGGGGAATTTCTGCAGTGCATCCTGTAAAAAGAGTGCACACTGCTGTGACTGAGTCGTGCTGGTAGAGGGTGTTAATCTTCAGGATAAGGTGCCAACCAAACAGGCTTTGTCCTGCATGATACAAGTTCCAACTGTTGTTGGAACAGCATTCATCCAGGCAAGTGGGGAGCACTTCATCACATTCTGACTCGTTCCTTGTAGATGGTGGACAGGCTTTGGAAGTCAGGTGGTGAGCTACTCACAAACCTCTGACTAGTTCATGCAGCCACAGTTTTCATATGTGGCTACTCCAGTTCAGTTCTGATCAATCATAATAGCCAAAATGTGGACTAAAAATGATGCCATTGAAATGTTAAGGAACAACAGTTAGATTCTCTCTTGTTAGAGATATTTATTGCCCATCTCAAGTGGAGCAGATGTCATTAGCGACTCATCAGTCCAGATCTTGCTGCAGTCATACACAGGCTGCTTCAGTATCTGAGTTGTCATCAGTGGTGTTGAATATTCAGCAAATATCTTCACTTCTAATCTATTGATGGAGAAAAGGTCACTGATACAGCAGCTGAAGATTACTGCATCCAAGACACTACAGAAACATCGCTGCTGCCTATAGGCCTCTTGCGGCACTCTGATCAAATTCAAGTCCCTCCTGTTTCAGGTGGTGTGTAATTACATCTCTGAAGAAGTTGATTAGAATACAATCGACCCTGAGGAGTTCATGCAGAGATGACATGAAGCCAAGTTGACTGATCGTCATCAACTCCACGATCACCTTCCTTTGACACAGGCATGGCTCCAACCAACAAAGATCATCCACCACCAATGTGCATTGACCCCAGTTTTACTAGGGTCCTTGATGCCATATTTGTTCAAATGTAGCCTTGATGCCAAGAGCAGTCACTCCTAGCCTTCCTCAAGATTTCTGATCCTTTGGCCATGTCTGAACCAAGCCTACAACAAGGTCAGGATCCAAGTGGCCCGGGTGGAACCCAAGCATAATGTCAGTTAACAGATTTACTTTACTGATGATCAAGAGTAGAATGATGGAGCGGTAATTGGCTGGGTTGAATTTGTCCTGCTTTGCACAGAGCAATTGTTAGGTAGATGCCAGTATTGCAGCTGGCTCTGAAGCATGTCTCCAGTACTATTGCTGGTATGTTGGCATGGCCCATAGCCTTTACATTATACAGTACCAGACATTTTTTGAAAGCATTTGGAGAGAATCAAATTAGCTGGCAACTGGCATCTGTGATTCTGAAAACCTCTGAGTCAGATCTTCTAAATTTCTGGCCAAAGATAGCTACAAATTCTTCAGCCTCATGATTTGCACTCACGTGATGGGCTCTTCCATCGTTGAGAATGGGAATATCTGTGGACCCTCCTTTTCCAGCAAGTTAAATTATCCATCACAATTCATGACTAAATTTGGCAGGGCCATAGAGTTTAGATCTGATCTGTGGAATTACTGAGCTCTAATCAGTTGCTACTTGTGTTGTTTGCATGCAAGCAGTCCTGTTTAGCAGCTTCACCAGGTTGACACCTCACTTTTAGGTGTGCCTGGTGCTTGTACCGTACAAAGTAGTCTGTGCCAGCACAGAAATTTCCATGCAATGAAAGCCAGCCCTGTTCAGCCAGGAGAAAACATAATGAGTTGCTTCTTACACTTCTTTCACTGAAAATATGCAGAACCGACGCTTGATACAAGTTGCTGCTTGCCACAGTTCACTTAAATAAAAACTGATTGCACCTCCATATTTTGAACAGTGTGGTTTAAATTTCTGTAACAGTTTAGAGCTGTAGCCACATCATAGGAGTAGTTTTCCAAATCCATAGCCGGTGAGGAACCACTCCTGTAGGCAATATAAACCAAGCAAGTCATGGCTTCAGTGTAAGTTTCCCATTTGCACTGTCTGGGTCCACCAACGTCTGAACTAAAACAGACGTTGCTGGAAAAGCTCAGCAGGGCAGCATGTGTAAAGAAAGAATGTTAATGTTAATGAAAGAGTTAATGTTTTGGGTCCGGTGACCCTTCCTCAGACCCGAAACGTTAACTCTGATTTTCTTTCTTCACAAATGCTGCTGGACCTGCTGAGCTTTTCCAGCAACTTCCGTTCTTGCTCCTGATTTACAACATCCGCAGTTCTCACAGGTTTTATTTAGCTACTCACCAACAACCGAGACGTGTGTCTGGGTTGAAACACCTAGGTTTAAAAAGTTTATTATAAAATACAGTTTTCACATTGCCCGAGATACACCAACAGGCTGCAATCATTCAGATACCACACTTGCAGCTTTGGCATAAACAGCATGAATAATATTTCCAGGAGCAGTAATCACAATCTATTCTTCCTTCCACATTTGTACTGTGCTTCACAATTCTTGGCAGGAATTCTGACACTGGCTCCTTCAGAAATGCACAGCATTCCTGAAATCACAGTTCCCTGCAATGCAGGGCAGTCAGGCATGGGGGTAATGACATCAAACTACGCACCATTTCAGAGTCGCTCTTTCCTGCGTTCCGAAAATCAACTACCCAGCAGCACAGCTAGTCCGACAGCCGCTGCAAGAGGGTAACTATGTTCACCAAGTGTTGCGACAGTGTACCAGGTGGTTAGAATGTCTGCTCAGTGATGGAGTGCTCAGGATGCAGATGTCAGATCAAGACCTCTGGTCAATCCAATGAATATGGGTCAGATCTGGAATGGACTTAATTTGGGCTGCAGATCTGTAAGCAAACCTGCAATGCTTTTCCAAATGCAATCTGTATCATGCTAGGCAGTTAACATTAATTTGAGGTCCTGGCATTGCCAAATACTGTATGCCTCTGCTAATTCAAATCTCAAAGGCTTAAAATGATTCCACTTTTAGGTGAAGTTTAATTTAGACTTTCACTCAAATTTTGCAAACTTGAATACAATATATGTTATAAACTGAAAAAAATACACAGACCATTAAGTACCAAATGAATAATGTTCAGCATTTTAAATATAATTTATTAGTAAGCATATCCAAGCGCTAAAACCACATTAAATCAGGCATAAAAGAGAGTACTGGAACACTTCAGTAAATTCAGAGGCACCTACCAAGAGAGAACAGTTAATGTTGAGCTGAACGTGACTCCGTCAGAACTAAAAGGAGGTGGAAATGTACTATTGTGGGATTGGGTAAATGAAAGGGAAGTTAGGGGATGGATTAGAGTGCATAAAGAATAAATGACAATGCTGTGCAACAAAAGGCAAAAGGAGCGGGTCATTGTTGTCACAAAGCAGCAAAACGCATGCCCAGAGTGAGCATGAATGGCAGAATAGAACACCTCTACCCAAAAGCAAAAAAGATGAAACACAAGATTCAGACAGGAAACTGGCAAAAGAGAAGAAACAAAAAATTGGAAACAGTTCATGCTCCATAACAGTTGATTTTAAATGTTATTTGGTTAGTCTGAAATACTGCAAATTACCTTAACTGAGGATGGTGGTGCTGTTTCTCAAGCTTGCTCAAGCTGCTGTTTTATGACTTTAGTAACCCCGCAACCTCTGAAACTGAAGGTTACGGGAAACCTCACTCATGCTTAAGATGTAGGGCAAAGCAAATTTATGAGGTGAGCAAGCATTCCTTAAAAATAAATTATCAGCTTGTCTTAACTTGAACAAGACAACAAGAATCTTTCATGCTTTTAGAATTTGTATTGTGACAATTTAACTAGAAATGTTTTTGAACTGTGCAACTGTTATAAGTAAACATATAAACAAGAACTCAGTAATTTAGTCCCCAAAGAACAAACTACCATAAGAAAGTGGCAAACTACAGTTTCGCCCTGTAATTCATTATTCAGCAGCAAGACCAATCACAACGTGAAGACAGTCAAATTGAGTTGTGAAGTGGATGTTGGTTATTTCCTTTGAAAACCTATCGACAATTAAGTAGTATGAATGAACACCAACCCTCACCTCTGGCAGAGACTTTGCTCACGCTACTGTATGTAGCACTGGTGAGTGCAAGTACCCAATAAATAAATCAGTTTAAACATGACCCCATGCTCATTATAGAAAGCTGCCACACACTAAACAACCATTTTTCTATCCTAGCTGAGCTTATGTAACGATTAACCAAATCAAAATGAGCAACATTAAGCTATTATTTTATAGAATTTCATGTTAGTTTGGCTAATTTAAAGCCATTTTGCTTAAATATGTTTTTCTTGATATGTTTGAAGCCCAACACAAAACTAATTTCGCCTGTGAATCAATGATCACTTTTACCATTATTCTTCTGATCAAAAGGAAAAAAAACATACGCACTCTTTAGATATCTGAAAAATAAAAAACTCTTAAAGAAGCTGGAAGAAATTCCTGAGCTTGTGAACTAAATTCTGCTAACCAGCGCAGGCATTATTTTGGAAGTATTCATAAATTCTAATCCAAGTCTCATTAAATTTGCTTGCAACTTAGCAAATGTATCCAATATGAATTAAGTGAAAGAGAGGCATAACTAAGATAGATAACATGGAATTAATGTTAGAAGTAATCTGGACAAGATCCAGATCTTGTCTGGGGCCAGAGACAAAAAGATCACCAGCACTTCGGATGACTCTCGGGCTGAAGCAACCTCAGCAGAACGGTCTACAGTCTAGGCTGTAGTTTCCAGTACAATTATTTTAAGAAAGATGGAGCTCAGATTAGTTTTTTAATCTGACACTTGGGTCAAATATCTGCCTGTGAACAGTTCTAGCAGTTTATAAAATATGTTTTCATCATATCTGTATCAGGCTTTCTCCTACAAGCTCTGTCAGGTACCTGGGCCTCCACATTGGAATTTGACTTGTTTATCTGGATTTGTTTCACTCACCTAGTTCCTTTACGTTCAACTTTACAAACCTTCCTTCAGTAGCCACAGTCAGCTTCACACTAAGCTGTACACACGACACCAGTCAATGATTACAACATGGAATAAGGCCATTTGGCACCTTCAGTCACTCCAGTGTCTGCAAGATCAATTTAGCCAGCCCCATTACTCTACTTTTTCTTAACAGCTCTGTGAATGTTTCTTCTTTAGGTGCTTATCCAATTGCTTCCATCACAGTGCATAGTGAAATTCTAGCCATTTGCTAGACTGAAAATATATTTTCCTCATACTACATTTGGTTCATTTATAAATAACTTTAAATTGGTACATTCTGGTTTTTCACCCCTTAACTGCTCCCTCAATGAACACATTTTTTTCTTCAAGGAGAAAATCCCCAAGCTTCTCTAATCTACACATATAAATAGAGCCCATTATTTCTGGAATGATTCTCATTCATTATTTCTGCATTTTCCAAACCCTTTGTATCTTGGCTGAAGTGTGGTGCCCAGAATTCGACACTGTACTGCATCTATGGTAGAACCAGAGTTTTATAAAGGGTCGTAACTTCCTCACTTTTATACTCCGTGTCTGTACTTATAAACTGAACAGGAACAAAACTAAGATAACAAAAAGTGTGAAGCTGGATGAACACAGCAGGCCAAGCAGCATCTTAGGAGCACAAAAGCTGTCGTTTGGGTCTAGGCCTGAAACGTCAGCTTTTGTGGTCTTAAGATGCTGCCTGGCCTGCTGTGTTCATCCAGCTTCACATTTTGTTATCTCAGATTCTCCAGCATCTGCAGTTCCCAATATCTCAGCAACAAAACTAAGGCCTGCAATACGGTGTGAGACTAACACTTGTCATTTAATCTGTCCTGACTTAAACCCCAAAGACCTTACTTTGGCCCTTGCTCCACCTATCTGTTGCTCAAAATCTGATACATCTAAATTCCCCCAGTTCTGACGTAAGGTTATCAACCTAAAATGGTGATTCTGTTTCAATCTCCACTGATTCTTTCTGGCCTTAGTATTTTCAACATTTTCTGTATTTAATTCCAGATTTCCAATTTCTACAGAATTTTGCTCTTCAGGAAGAAAAATCTGGCTCAAGCAAATTAATAGGGTCCAATGGATCATGTTTCAGTTAAAGAGGAGATTAGCTCCGGAAAAGGACAAAGAGCAATCTAGAACAAAAATATTTAAGGGGTCAATTTCATGAGGTATCAAATAAATATATTATGGACAAGTTGTTATGAAAGATAAGTAAGCAAAACTGAAACAGATCAACCTTTTGCTTTTAAAGATTTGTATTGAGTACAGTCCAGGTAAATTCTCACTCAGATGAAGAGAGGGCAAAGAAAGCCAGAGTTCCCTGGATGATTAAATATATTGACAGCAAGACAAAGACATAATCAGGTTGATCACACAAATTAGGGGCAAGTTGAATATTAAAAAATTAGGAGGGGAAATGAAAAAGGAAAAGGGAAAGGGAAAACAAGATTAAAAAGAAGAGATAACACAGTGTGAAGCTGGATGAACACAGCGGGCCAAGCAGCATCAGAAGAGCAGGAAAGCTTGACGTTTCGGGTCGGGACCCTTCTTCAGAAATGGGGGAGGGGAAGGGGATTCTGAAATAAATAGGGAGACGGGGGGGGGCAGACAGAAGATTGATAAAAGGAGAAAATGGGGTGAGAGGAGGCATACAGGTCAAAGAGGCAGGGTTAGAGCTAGTGAAGGTAAATGTTGGTGGGGAGTTGCGGGGAGAAATAGGTCAGTCCAGGGAGAATGGACAGGTCAGGGGGGCAGGATGAGGTTAGTGGGTAGGGGATGGAGGTGGGAGGAATGGTTCGGGAGGCAGGGACTAGCTGGGCTGGTTTTGGCATGTGATTGGGGGAGGGGAGATTTTGAAGCTGGTAAAATCCACACTGCAGCCCAAGGGTATCAGAGTTCCCAAGCGAAATATGAGATGCTGTTCTTGCATCTTTCGGATGGCGTCATTGTGGCAATGCAGGAGGCCCAGGATGGACATGTCGTCCGAAGAGTTGAGGGGGGTCGATTTGAAATGGTTTGCGACTGGGAGGTGTAGTTGTTTGTTGAAAACTGAGCATAGGTGTTCCTCAAAGCAGTCCCCAAGCCTCCGTTTGGTTTCCCCGATGTAAAAGGAGACCACAACAGGAACAGCGAATACAGTATATAACATTGACAGATGTGCAGGTGAACATCTGTTTGATGTGAAAGGTCTGTCTAGGGCCTGGGATCGGGGCTAGGTGGGGAGGTACAGGGGAAAGTGTAGCACTTGCTTCGGTTGCAGGGAAAAGTGCCGGGGGTGGTGGGGCTGGAGGGGAGTGCGGAGCGGACAAGGGAGTCCCGGAGAGAGTGGTCCCTCCGGAAAGCAGATAAAGGGTGGGGAGGGAAAAATGTCTTTGGTGGTAGGGTCAGATTGCAGATGCTGGAAATGTCGTAGGGTGATGCACTGGACTTGGAAGTTGGTCCTCTTCGTCCTCATTTACCACCCGACCAACCTCGAAATCCAACACATCATCCTCTGATATTTCCACCATCTGCTATCCAAAACCACCAAAGACATTTTTCCCTCGCCGCCCTTACATGCTTTCCGAAGGGACTACTCTCTCAGTGACTCCCTTGTCCACTCCACGTTCTCCTCCAGCCCCACCACCCCCGGCACTTTTCCCTGCAACCGAAGAAAATGCTACACCTGCCCCTATACCTCCCCGCCTAGCCCCGATCCAAGGCCCGAGGAAGACTTTTCACATCAATCAGATCTTTATCTGCACATCTGTCAATGTTATATACCTTATCCGTTGTTCCTGTTGTGGCCTCCTCTACATCGGGGAAACCAAACAGAGGCTTGGGGACTGCTTTGAGGAACACCTACGCTCTGTTCGCAACAAACAACTACACCTCCCAGTCACAAACCATTTCAAATCCACGCCCCCCAACTCTTCGGACGATATGTCCATCCTGGGCCTCCTGCATTGCTACAATGACGCCACCCAGAAGACGCAGGAACAGCATCTCATATTTCGCTTGGGAACTCTGCAGCCCAAAGGAATCAATGTGGATTTTACAAGCTTCAATATCTCCCCTCCCCGACCAATGCCAAAACCAGCCCAGCTAGTCCCCGCCTACCTAACCGTTCCTCCCACCTCAAGCCCCACCCCCCATCCCCTACCCACTAACCTCATCTTGCCCCCTGACCCATCCGTCCTCCCTGGACTGACCTATCCCCCCCAGTTCCCCACCTACATTCACCTTCACTGGCTCTAACCCCGCCTCTTTGACCTGTCTGTCTCTTCTCAACCTACCTTTTCTCCGCCACTCCCCCCCACCTCCATATCCCTATTCATTTCAGAATCCCCTTCCCCGCCCCCATTTCTGAAGAAGGGTCCTGACCCGAAATGTCAAGCTTTCCTGCTCCTCTGATGCTGCTTGGCCTGCTGTGTTCATCCAGCTTCACACTGTGTATCGCAGATTCTCCAACACCGGCAGTTCTTACTATCTGTTACAAGAAAAGAATTTTGGTTTAATTTCCTAAGGGGGAGTTTTGTATGGGGAGGAAATAGATGGACTTTAAGTCATCCAATAATGTTCCACAATCTATAATTATTGATACACAATGTAATCTTTGCAGACGTTTAGACAAATCTTCAGGAGGAAGGTGTGTATTAATTTCAGAACATTGCAGTATTTAGATGGCATTCATTTAGAACCTCATTTTCTGTACCTCAGCCTACAACAAGGGATAGAATTTTATGGTAGTCTGTTACTCCAGACACACGACAAAGAGCATACTATGTTGTTGCTTTCATTATATTGGATGTTAACTTGGCAAGTCAAAAGATAGTAATTGAGTGTACAAAAATGAGTACCATGCTATCCAGTTGGATATCATTATCATATGCATGCCTAAAATTATGCCATTTGAATGAAGACTGAAAAAAGTTTGATTTTATACTTGTTAGTTCACTTACTAAACAAAATCAAGATTAAAGATTGCAGAGTACAATATACAACACTTGGCAGGTGGGACAGTTATAAACTGAAATTCACTGCAATGACTCAACATGAAAATTCCTATTTTGATTACACCAGATTTCGTAAGAAAAGACCATATCAACTATGCTCATTTACTGAAAACAAACCTTCAGCTTTACATTAAAAATAAAAATATTAGATAATATTCCATGCAATGTGCTGTACAATAAATTACTGAATGGTGAAGTCTGCAAAATCAAATTTATTGAAAAAGAATTAAAGTCTGAAGCAAATTATTTCCTGCACGCCTCTGAGGAATCCACAAATAGACAGAAAATTTCCTCAAAAGTACTTCGGTTGAGACTAATTTCAATACCAAGACATCCAACACACAGACCCTCCTTTTACAGAGTACCCAATGTCCCATCTTTAATCACTGCCTCTTTTTAAAATGTTGCCTCCCAATCACATCATTAGACACTGAAAATGTTTCAAATAACACACACACAAAGACAAAAATAAAAAAGTACAAACAGGAGCATAAAAATACATACTCGAAGAAATAAGCCAAATTTATGCACTTGCATGTGGCACTACTTAATAGCATGAGTCTTTATCCCAGGTCATAACCATTTATCACAGGTGTGCTTAATTTTAAGTATTAAGCAGTGAAATTTACAAAACATTTCCAAAAATACCTACAGAATTCAACAAACCTGATCATAATCTGATGCAGAAGACAACATCCCTAAGGTCAGTCATCTCGGTACCCAACAACACCAAGTCAACATGGACTGGCATATTAGTTTAAAGGCAAATTAAAATTGGCCAGTAAACGCTCACATCCCAGATACAATAAAGAGCCAACGTGGTGGAGAAACATGGGACCACATATACACTTATCAGCAACAGCCACATTCTATAGACAAAGCCAACAGATCTAACAATCAATGGATCCAAACAAAGTTCTGCAGCACTGCTACATCAGTCGTGATGAGTGGAGAACAATTTAACAATTAATCAGAGGAAGAAGTTCCACGAACATACCCATTGTAATAATGACAGACCAAACAGATAAATGTTACAAAACAAGACTGAAGCTTACACAGCCAGCTTCAGCCAGAAGTGCTGAGTCGATAATCCATCTGACCCACCACCTGAACTCCCCACAAGGACTTGCCAATTCAGTTTACTCCACATCTTGTCAAGAAACAGTTAATTGCCCTGGCTAAAGTACTGAAAGGCTTGTGCTCCGGAACTAGACAGCCCTTCAATCAAGTTACTCCAGTACAATTATAAAACTGATGCTTATCCACCCTTTATTGTGAAAAGCTGTTCAATAAATGTGATTTACAAAAAAAGCAAAATAAATTCAATCCAGTTAATTGTTATTACATCATGCCAGCCTTAATAATCAAGTGATGCGAAACTGCTGTCAAAACTGTATTTGCTCAACAACAATCCACTACGCAATGCCCAGTTTGGATTCTTCCAGGGCCAGACCTCAAATTATCCATGTTTGGAACATGACTAAGTTGAATTCCAGAGATGAGGCACAAGTAACTGCTCTTAGTTCCAATCTGACAGAGTGTGGCGCAAAGAAGCCCTAGCAACATTGAAGTGCATGGGAATCAGGGGGAATTCTCCACTGTTTGGAAGACACATTTAGCATAAATGTTAATGGTAACTAAGTCCAATTATCTCAACTTGGGGATATCAACTGCAGAAGTTCTTCATGGTTGCATCTTTGGCCCAACAAATGTAGCTTCAATGATTTTCCACTATACTAAGATTGTAAGTGTGAATATTCGCTGATAAAACATGGCCTTGCCTTGGGGGTAATACAGCAAAGATTCACCCAAATAGGTTCCTGGGAATGACAACATTGTCTTATGATAACAGACTGAGTAAACTGGGTCTGTACTCTCTGCAGATTAACAAAATGAGAAAAGATCTCATCAAAACAAAGAAGGACACTGAGGAGCTTGACACGACAAGTAGTTCCTTATAGCGGTTTCCCCTTTTATGGGCTGAGCCAGAAGTTAAGTGTTGAAGATTTTAACTACTGACTGATAGGCCAGGCTTAAGGGTCCATCTAATCTGCTCCAGATCCTCCTACTTATGTTCTTCTTGCACATTGTTGACGTGCATGATTCCGCAGATAATGAAGCAATTTGTGTTCATACACAAGATCTAGACAACATTCAGACTTGGTTGAAAAGTAACAAGAAGCATTCACTCAAGACAAGTACCAGGTAGTGACCATTTTAGCAAGACAGACTCGAGTCACTGACAGTAGACATTTAAAGGCACCAGCAGTGTCGGATTCGCCACCACGGGCATCTTGGTAGCCACGACTGACCAGAAGAAGTGGATCAGCCATAAAAATAATATGGCCTGTGAGAGGAATTTTACATAGGCTAATTCAACTCCACACTGTCCAAAGCCTGTGCACTATCTACAAAATACAAGTGAAGAACTTGACAGCAGGAGTGTGTTCCATACACAAGATGAATTACAGCAACTTGCTAATGCTTCTTCCACCCATGATTATGAGATATAGAAGAACGAGGGCAAGAGCTGCATTGGAACATGGTCAACTGCAAATTCCCCTGCAAGTCGCACATTTGGGATTTGGGAATATACTGTAATGCACTGCCAAAAGCCTGAAGCTGCCCTACAGAATGTATATCTGCTTATTGGGAAATTTTTGCAGTTTAGTCTCTTTGGTAAAAATAAGGTGAAAAATAAATTCACTTTTCTTCTCCTACATTTTACCGTATGGTACTTATTGTTCAAGGATTAAAATTAAGGTCAGTGAGTAGCAACCAAGTGATACCAAACTTCAGAATCTCATTTTTCAAAGATCGCTGCTCAAAAATATCTACCTGGATGGTCAACCAGGACATAATGATTCTTAAATAAAACCAAAAGAACTGCAGATGCTGTAAATCAGGAACAAAAAGAAATTTCCTGGAAAAGATCAGCAGGTCTGGCAGCATCCATGAAGGAAAAAGACAGAGTCAATGTTTTGGGTCAGGTGACCCTTCCTCTGAACTGATGGGGGCTGGGAAAATGTCAGCTTATATACAGAAAATACTTGGTGAAACACCAGGAGTGACAGTGAAATTAAAGCCAGTAGGCAAGAGAGATTGGAATGAAAATCCCAGACAGAGGGGCAGAACTTCAAGGTGGGCATGCCTGAAAGAGATGTGGCAATGAGTTAAATACTAAATGTGATCATCAGATACCATTTCCACCACCTCCAGTGAGATGTCACCACTAGACATATTCCCCTCCCCTCCCCTCCCTTGTTTGCCTTCCACAGGGGCCGTTTCCTCCGGGACACCCTGGTCCACACTTCCTTCACCCGCAACACCTCCCCACAGCCCTACAGCACCTTCCCTTGTAACCAGCAAAGGTGCAACACCTGCCCATTTACCTCCTCCTTCCCCAGTATCCAAGGGCCCAAATATACTTTCCAGATGAAGCAACACTTCACCAGCACTTCCCAGAATCTAGTCTACTGCATTCGCTGCTCACAATGTGGCCTCCTCTACATTGGGGAAATGAAGTGCAGACTTGGTGACCGCTTCACACAACACCTACGTTCTGCTCACAAAAAGACACCCTGAGCTACCCTGTTGCATGCCCCTTCAATGCACCTCCCTGCTCCTAGGCCAACACCTGTCTCTGGCCTGCTGAGGTTCGAGTAAAGCCCTACGCAGGCTGGAGAAACAACACCTCATTTTCCATTTGGGGACCCTACAGCCCTCCGTACTCAATATGGAGTCCAATAATTTTAGGGCCTAAACTCTCCCATGTCCCAGCCCCTCACCCCACACACCAGGCCTTGTTACCACAGAGCCTGCCATTACAAACCCCCTGTTACTGGTCACCAACAGTCCCCATTAAAAACTGTTCACCCTCTCAGCCTGATCGTTAGCAATTCCTTTGTCTGCCCTTCTGTCTCTCTCTCTTTGGACTCTACCCTCTTGTTTACTCCCTAGCCCACCTACCTCCCCATTTTTTTGCATATAAACTGATGTCTTCCCAGCCACCATTAGTTCTGAGGAAGCGTTACCAGACCCAAAACATTAACTGTTTTCTTTCACAGATGCTACCAGAACTGAACTTTTCCAGCATATTTGTTTTTGTTCACAGTAATTCGTAGTTGTGTTTACCAGTGTCAAACTATCCGTGCACAGCTACTAGCTTCATCAAACTCACATGATTAAAATAGCATTTGGGCAAGGTACTGGAAGCTTATCTGGCATGCCTTACTGAATTGGAAAGACTCTTATTTTGTTAGCCATTCTTCATCACACAGCTTAAATCACCAAACTGACCTTTGTTCTGAATCTTCTGGATTAACAAAATGGAGAAAGTGAATCCACCTGTAGCACATTGACTTTAATGGTTAATGAATTATACAAGGTTTCAAATGAACAGCATAAAAATAATTTTAATAGGCCAACATTGATCCATTCTCAGGAACTGCCAATGCATGCTAGAATCTACGTGGCACTGGATAAAACTGGTGCTAAACAAGTTATCTAGTTCTCAAACAATATGCAGTTCTATTGATCGGTCAATTGAGCTAGGATATTATATCAGAACACTACAGAAAATTGTATTGCTACTTCACGTTCATTCAACAGGTTTCTCAACCTATTATAAATCTGAAGGAATGAGATACTAAAGTTAAGATACAAAACTCTGCCTTACATCTCCCTCCTTCCACCTTTCTCTCACCAAAATAAAGCTTAAAATAAAAGATAAACCAAAATGCTAAAATGAAAAGGAGAATGATTAATACCAGAAACAGTTATTGCTTTGAAGGATTGCTCAGGTTCCACAAAAAATGTTCACCTCCACCCTTTCTTGGGGGTCAGCAAACAAACAATTCAAGCAACTGTCTCTAAACTTTTCATAGATTTCCACTACAGAACAAATTTCTCTTCTTGTAATTTTCAATTGCCACAGTTGATCCCCAAAAGAAATCAATCTGAAATGGAAATAACTTCAGTACCATTTGTAACTCAATATTACTATTGCTCAATTTGCTTGTGAATACTAAGTACATAAATGTCAAGACTCAAATAATGAAAAACAACCAAAATGGAACACAATCTCACCCTATTGTTGCAATGTACTGGTACTACAGTACTGGCAACATCTGAACAGTAAGCCTCATCTACTGCCACTCACTCACTCGCTTTGGAGTCAGGGTAGAGGAAGTTATGATTAAGAACTCTGGACATACACATTTAATCCTAGCGTGACACTGCCTTCCAGCTTTGATTGCTACAATACTTATATCACCTAAAAAAGTTCAGTCATTTTATTGTCTTCTCAGTTTGTAATAGAAAATCAGTTTAAAATAAAGCACTAAAAGATGACTTCACAAAATTAACAAAGCAAAACTAACAAAGCATGACCAAATTGCATACTGATGAGGCATTAGAACGGTTGCTGCATTACACTGAACTATTGTATCTTTTTAACATAATTCTAAAGTAATAGAGCCGTTAATTCCAGGTTTCCCATCTAACGACTGCAGTGCAGCATTACCTTTGACATAATTTTCTATGGAGTCAAATTGCACTGTTTTTCTACTTCGTTCCTTGTACATGACAAAGCAGTGTGTTTTTGGGCTTCTTTTAGGAACTTTGACACTTCCAGGAAATTTGACAAATATTCTGACACAAAAACACTCACTCACTTGAAAAACAATTTGCTTCATTTGAAAAGAAACTATTCACTAATGAGCAGAGTTGATTTTCAAATTTTTATCATAACTGTTCACCCATTAATTTTTGAAACAGCTTCAAAGGGAAGATTAAATAACTGTTCATTAATGTATCTATTAATTTATACTATAATACACAAAAAATCCAGAAAATCCACATGCCAGCAATCCTTTAATTATATATGCTATATTCATAAATCTATCACCAAGTATGCAAAGCAAGACTTAAACATAGCAAACAAGGGTGAAAGTAGATATTAAAGCTAAAATTTAAGGAGTTACTTTTCACATGGCACTCCCTTCCTTTAAAAATTCCCACTCCTACTTTAAAAATAGGATTCCAAGTCTATGACAAGCTTATTTACAATACTGCAACTGAATATTTTACAATATTTATTTGAAAGGTAAAGTCAAAATAAAAAAAGCAAAGCAAATGCATTTTTAAAATTGATTGGAGGAACGAAAAGTTTACCAATTCTAGATGAGATTAACTCAAATCTGCAACGTTTTGCCTGATCTCAAAAACCCACAGCTGACCCAAATCCATAAGGTGATGTATACTGACCCGCATCAGAAATGACAAATCAAAGTAAGTGTACGAGTTAAGATGGAACCATGATTCTTGCCAACTTAAAACAGGGACTTAAAATGGAGTCAGATTCATAGTCAAACAATCCCAAACTAAACTAGTCCAACCTGCCTGCTCCTGGCCCATAGCCCACCAAAAACTTTTCCTATTCATATATCCATCCAAATGTCTTTTAAATGTTATAATTTTACCCACACCCACCACTTCCTCAGGAAATTCATTCCACACATGAACCACCTTCTAAAAAAAATTTGCCTTGTGTTTTTTTAAACCTCTCTCTTCTCACCTTAAAAATGTGCTCCCTAGTCTTGAAATTCCTCACCTTAGGGAAAGGCAACTACCATCAACTCTGTCTATGCATCCCATTATTTTATGAACTTCTATCAATTCACCTCTCAACCTCCTATGCTCCAGAAAGAAAAAAGTCCCAGCCTTTCCTTATAACTCAAACTTTTTATACCCAGCAACATCCTGGCCAATCTCTTCTGAACCCCCAACTTGATCATATCCTTCTTATAGCTGGGGAACGAGAACTGGACATGGTATTCCAGAAGAGGCCTCACCAATATCCTGTACAACCTCAACATAATGTCCCAATTCCTATGCTCAAAAGACTAAGCAATGAAAGAGAGCTGTGCCAAATGACTTTTTAAACCATCCTGTCCACGTGTGATAGATACTTTAGAGAATTATATAGCTGCACCCCTAGGTACCACTGTTCTGCTAAACACTACCCAGGCCCTACCATTAATTGTATAAGCCCTACCCTTGTTTATTGTACCAAAATGCAATACCTTGCATTTATCCAGTTTCAACTCCATCTGCCAGTTTTCAGCCCCAATGGCCTATTTCATCAAAATCTCTTTCTAATCTCAGGATACCTTCTTCACTGTCTACAATGCCAATGCTGGTGTTGTCTGCAAAATTAACCATACCTTCTATATTCTCATAGAAATCATTTACATAAATGACAAACAAAAATAAGGACACAAAACCTATACCTGTGGAACACCAATGGTCACAGGTCTCCAGTCCAAAAAGCAACCCTCCACCACTACTCTGACTCCTACTATGAAGCCAATTATGTATCCAAATGGCGAGCTCACTCTGAATCCCACAGAACCTAACTTTACTAAATAGTCTACCATGCGGAACTTATGAAAAGGCTTTACCAGAAGTCCAAATAAACAACTACTCTGCCATCAACCACCTTTATAGTAAATTCCTCAAAAAAACGCAAATTTGAGAGAGAGACTTTAAAGCCAAGACTCACAATAAAATCATTGTTGGTAAGTTCCCATTCCATATGTGGATCAAATACAGGCTGAAACAACTATTTTACTCAAGTGTGGTTATATAAATGAATTATCTTTTGTGTATAATTTAAGGTTTTTTTTGCTTAGTTTGTATTTGCTTTCTTAAAAAAAAAGCAGTCAACTTAGCTGTCAAGACAGGCAGTGACATGAATGCAGGCAAACAGAACTGGACATTTTATCTTTGGCACAAAGAATAATCATTGAAAAAGATCAATTTAGTTGCTATTACTTTTACTCTGCAGAAAAAAAAAGAAACTTTTTGCAATTATAAATATTTAGCTTTTTGTTTTACAGTTACATAAACACGATCCTCAAACTCTATCAACTAAAGAAATGATAAGGCTGGCTTACTGACCTTATTTTGAAATTGTGTCCTCTAGTTCTAGACTGCCCAACCAGAGGAAACATCATCTAGGAGATACCAAGAACTGCAGATGCTAGAGTCAGAATCACAGTATGGAGTTGGAGGAACACAGATCAGGCAGCAGAGGAGGAGAGTCAATCAGACCCTTCATCAGACTCTCCTGCTCTCCTGATGCTGTCTGACTTGCTGCGTTCTTCC
The DNA here is from genome assembly GCF_030684315.1 of Stegostoma tigrinum. NCBI lineage: Eukaryota > Metazoa > Chordata > Chondrichthyes > Orectolobiformes > Stegostomatidae > Stegostoma > Stegostoma tigrinum. The sequence continues at coordinate 39,330,687 of NC_081363.1, forward strand.
AGCTCCACACTGGACTGATACTTGCATCTATCTTGTCCATCCCGATTAGATCACCTCCCATTCTTTAAAACTCTAGACAGCACAAGGCCCAGTTTCCCCATTTCTCTTCACAGGATTGCCTCATCTTCCCTGTCAGAAGTCGAAGGAAACGCATTGTGCTCCTTCTATTGCAATAATATTCTTTCCAGTGTGAGGAGACCAAAACTGCAAACATTACTCCAGTGCAGGCTAACTAAGCTCCTGTATAATGGAAGCAAGTCTTCACTACTCCAGTACTTAAATCCTGCGATAAAAGCTAACATGTGTTGAGCCTTCCTCCCACCTGCATGCTAGCCTTCAGTGAGAAGAACACCAAGATCCATTTGTCCATCTACATCTTCTAATTTATCACTGTAAAAAATGATACTACATGCTTTTTCTTTTAAGTGTACAAGGGTGGAGATAGCAGCTAGAGAAGTGGTATGCTCCTCCTGTCAAATGTGGGATATCAAGTAGCAGTTCTGGTGTCCCCTACAACTACATCTGCAGGAAGTGTGACCAGCTGTAGCTCCTCACAGACCACGTGGTTCAGTTGGAGATGCAGTTGGTCACACTGCGGTGCATGCAAGGGGCAGAGAGCGTAATAGACACTGGCTTTAGGGAGGTGGCTATACCATAGGGCCAAGCAGATAGATGGGTGACTGCCACGAGGGGCAGGCAGGCAGTGCAGGGGTCTCCTGTGGATATTACCCTCAAACAGGTATATCGTTTTGGATAATGTTGGAGGAGATGGTACAAGCCAGGCATCACAGCTAGTTCTGCTGTAGAGCAGGGTCGGGCAAAGTTCAGGCAAGCGATAGTACTAGGTAACTTGATAGTCAAGGGCACAGACAGGCGTTTCTGTGATTGTGAGCAAGGCTGCGTGATGGTGTATTGCTTCCCTGGTGCCAGGGTCCCGGATGTCTGAGAGAATCAACAACATCCTGAAACGGGAGGAGAAAAACAGACAGAAGACATTGTCATGGGTAGGAAGATGGATGAGGTCCCATGAGGATAATCTAGGGATTTGGGTAGCGAGCTTAAAAAAAAAGGACTAACAGAGTAGTAATCTCAGAATTACTACCCATGCCACAGGCAAGTGAGTCTAAGAACAAAGACAGAGTGCATCTGAACATGTGGCTACACAGTTGATGTAAGAGGGGAGGCTTTAGATAAATGTATCTTTGGAATGTCTAGGAACATGGGACCTGTACAAAGAAGGATTCCTTAAGATTTCAAGTAGTCATGGACAGGGACAAGAGTGGCCCTTGGGTGAGTGTGTGTAATTAGGCAAGAACTGGGAAAATGGATTGGGAGCAGTTATTTCAGGGTAAATCTATGTCTGGCATGCGGGAGGTTGATTAAAGTGCACAACATGAATATCCCTGCAAAACTAAAAGTTAGGAATGGCAGAATCCAGGAGCCATGGATGACAAGGGAAATTGTAAACCTAGTCAAAAGGAAAAAGGAAGCATATGATAGGTCTAAACAGCCACAAACTGACAAAGCCTTTGGGGAGTATAGAGAAGTTAGGAAGGAACTCAAACGCAGGATTAGGAAGGCTAAAAGGGGCCATGATAATGTCTTTAGCAAACAGGGTCAAGGAGAATCCCAAGGCATTTTATGCTTATATTAAAAGAAAGAGGGTAGCAAGAGAAAGAGCAGGCCCCTTCAAAGACAAAGGAGGGAAATTATGCAGGCAGTCACAGGAAGTGGGAGAGATCCCGAACAAGTACTTTGTATCAGTATTCACCGAGGAAAAGGACATGACTATGTGGAGGTCAGGAACCAGTGTATGAATACTCTAGGGAATGTCAATGTATTAAGAGAGGAAGTTTTGGGTATCCTAAATTGCATTAAGGTAGACATGTCCGCAGGGCCAGATGGGACCTATCCCAGGTTACTGCATTAGGTAACGGAAGAAATAGTTGGGGCATTAGCAGATAACTTCATATCCTCTTTAAACTCAGGCAAGGTTCCAGAGGACTGGAGATTAGCCAATGTTGTTCCCTTGTTTAAGAAAGGAAGCAGGGATAATCTAGGAAGTTATAGACCAGAAGTCTGACATCTGTGGTGGGGAAGCTCTTGGAGAAGATACTGAGGGACAGAACATATGCACATCTGGAAGAAAATGGACTAGTTAACCACAGGCAGCATAGTTTTGTACAGGGAAGGTCATTTTAACTAATTGGAGTGAATTTTTTGAAGAGGTGACAATTGATGAGGGAAGAGCAGTATGCAGTTTATATAAGCTTCAGTCAGGCATCTGACAAAATCCCACATGACAGATTAGTACAAAAACTAAAATCACGTGGGGTTTGGGGTCAGCTGGCGAGATGGATACAAAACTTGGCTTGGTCAGAGAAGACAGAGGCATCGGAAGGGTGTTTTTCAGAATAGAGACCAATAATTAATGGCATTCCACAAGGATCAGTCTTGGGTCCTCTGTTGTTTGTAGTATATACAAGTGATCTGGAAGAAATTGTGGGTGGTCTGACTAGCAAGTTTGCAGATGATGCAAAGATTAGAGGAGTTGCTGACAGTGTCAATAATTGCGAAAGGATATAACAGGAGACAGACTGGCAACTTGGACACAGAAATGGAGGATGGAGTTTAATCCAGACAAATGTGAGGTGATGCATTTTAGAGGATCAAATTTAGGTGTGAATTATTTTGTAAATGGCAGAACCTTTAGGAACATTAACATACAGATGGATCTGGATGTGCAGGTCCAGTTTCCTAAAAGTGGCAACACAGTTGGCCAACGTCATTAAGGCACTTGGCATGTTTGCTTTCAGTCAAGGTATGGTATACAAGAATTAGCAAACTATGCTGCAGCTATATAAAACCCTTTTTAAGCCACAGTTGGAGTACTGTGTGTAGCTTTGGTCACCACATTCCCAGAAGAACATGAAAGCTTTGGAGAGAGTGCACAGAAGGTTGACTAGGACGGTGTCTGGTCTTAGAGTACAAAAGCTAGCATTTCGGGCCTAGACCCTTCATCAGAGAGGGGGATGGGGAGAAGGAACAGGAATAAATAGGGAGAGAGGGGGAGGCGGACCAAAGATGGAGAGAAAAGAGATAGGTAGAGAGGACAGTGTAGGTGAGGAGGTAGGGAGGGGATAGGTCAGTTCAGGGAAGACGGACAGGTCGGGGGGGGGGAGGGGAGGAGATGAGGTGGTAGGTAGGAAATGGAGGTGCAGCTTGAGGTGGGAGGAAGGGATGGGTGAGAGGAAGAACAGGTTAGGGAAGTGGAGAAAGGCTGGGCTGGTTTTGGGATGCAGTGGGGAGGGGACGAGCTGGGCTGGTTTTGTGATGCAGTAGGGGGAGGGGAAGAGGCTTGGGGACCGCTTTGCAGAACACATCCGCTCGGTTCGCAACAAGCCACCTCCCAGTCACGAACCATTTTAACTCCCCCACCCATTCCTCAGACAACATGTCCATCATGGGCCTCCTGCAGTGCCACAATGATGCCACCCAAAGATTGCAGGAACAACTCATATTCCGCTTGGGAACCCTGCAGCCCAATGGTATCAATGTGGACTTCACAAGCTTCAAAATCTCCCCTTCCACCACTGCATCCCAAAACCAGCCCAGCCTGTGTCCATTTCCCTAACCTGTTCTTCCTCTCACCCATCCCTTCCTCCCACCTCAAGCCGCACCTCCATTTCCTACCTACCACCTCATCCCGCCTCCTTGACCTGTCCGTCTTCCCTGGACTGACCTATCCCCTCCCTACCTCCTCACCTATACTCTCCTCTCTACCTATCTTCTTTTCTCTCCATCTTCGGTCCGCCTCCCCCTCTCTCCCCCTATTTATTCCAGTTCCCTCTCCGATGAATGGTCTAGGCCCGAAACGTCAGCTTTTGTGCTCCTAAGATGTTGCTTGGCCTGCTGTGTTCATCCAGCTCCACACTTTGTTATCTTGGATTCTCCAGCATCTACAGTTCCCATTATCGCTGTCTGGTCTTGACAGCATTGGCTATGATGAAGGTTAAAAAAGTTAGGACTGTATTCACTGGTAAGACAGCAGCTGAGAGGAGACCTAATAGAGGTCTACAAAATTATGAGGGGCATTGATAGGGTGGATAATCAGAGGCTTTTTCCCCCCAGAGTTGAAGTTTCCATTACAAGAGGGTGCAAGTTCAATGTGAGAGGGGAAAAGTTTAAGAGATGTGTAAGGAAAATTTTTCACACAGAGAGCAGCAAGAGCTTGGAATGCACTGCCAGTGGTGGTGGTGGAAGCAAGCACATTGTTGACATTTAAGAGGCATCTGGGTGGTTACATGAATAGGGAGGGAAATAAGGGATACAGCCTGAATAAGGGCAGAATGTTTATTTTTCTTTAAGTTTAGTCAGGCATGATGATTGGCACTGGCTTGGAAGGCTAAAGGGCCTGTTCCTGTGCTGTAGTTCCCTTTTGTTCTTTACTTGTTCTTATACCTGTACCTCTTACCAAAGTAGATAACTTCACATTTTCTGAAGTTCAGAAGACAAGTCACATCAGGCTTGAAAAATTAACTATTTCTCTCCCTACAAATGCTGCAAGACGTATGGAGTTTTTCTGGCTTTATTTTCAGATTTCAGCATCCAAAGTATTTTGCATTCATCCTAACTTCATATTTTCCACACTATATTCTATCTGCATGTCCTTGCCTATTCATCAGTCTTTCAAATCTTTGAAACTGGTTTACGTCTTCCTTACAACGTGCACTTCCATCTTGCTCTGTGTCATCCATAAACTTTGAATGATGCAATGATTTGAATTGGGACCAAATGTAATATATTGTGAACGGCTAAAAGTTGTTTACTCCTATTCTTTTCTGCCAATTCCATGTGCTTTACCAAAAGCGTTCTGAAAATCCAACTGTACCGATCCCAATGTCAATTTTTAGTAATATCCTCAAAAAACTCCACTGATGACATCAAATTGCAATTATTACCCAAGTCTGCATTTATTAAATCCTTTATAAGAAATTCCAACATTTTTCCTCAACTAATGCAAGGCTTACATGTCTGTAGTTTCCGTGTTTGCTCTGTTCTTCTCTTCTTAAATAGGGCGTCACTTGCTACTTTCCAATCTTTAGAAACCATTTCACATTCCATAGAATTTTGGAAGATCATCATTAACAAATCTACCAACCTTTCCAACAATCGAGGATGTTGAACATCAGGTCCAAGAAACTTGTGAACTTTCAGTCCCATTAATATCTCTAACACACCTTCTTATAAAGACTAATTTTCTTAAATCTGTATATGGGCTGGGTAAACCTAACTGGTGCAAATGCTGGGCTGGATGAATTTGGTTGTTAGTGACCAGTCAGGGAATGAAAGATTACAGGAGAAACGTGGGACCAGCCATGATCTGATTGAACGATAGGGCAAGCTTAAGGGCCCAAACAACCTAATCACCTACTTTATTGTGAATGTAACATATGCTCTGATAAAGTGTCCCTGAACCATCTTTCTGACGTTATTCTGCATTCATTTAAACTTTTTCTTTCAAACATCAAATTAACAAATAATTAAACAGCCCCGATGGGGTACTGCAACAAAAATTTAAAATAGTTAATGGAACCTAATAAAAGGTAAACACAAACCTACTGAATAAAAATAACTACCCAGATGCATCCCAGCCACCATAGCACTCACTTGTCTCAAGTCCTCTATCAGCAAATGGATATCACACAAGGAGCCCAATGGACAGCCAAGTACACGTGTAAACACAAAAGCAGGGCAGACAAATTAAGACCCCTTGCATGGTCCACTGCCTGGATTTGTTAACTGCCACTTGGGTTATGTCCAGGAGCAGGCCAACAAGATGCTTAGTTGATGATCACTTTCATTTCAAATGCCTTTTACTTTTGCTTTCCACTTTTCTTCTTCTTGTTACCAGCTTTACTTCTTTCCAATTTGAGCTAACATTCAGGTACCAATCACCAATTAGCTAGTTTCAAACCCTCCCAACACCATTTGCAATTCTCCTTGTGAGGATATTTGCCCCGACTCTCACTGAAGTACAATCGTGTCAAGCCTTTACAGGTGTTGCCAGCCCCAGAACTCATCCCAATGCTTCAAATCTGATACTGTCCATCCTACACGAAGTCCCAGTTATGATTCCAGTCAATTAATCCTAAACTCACTGGTCCATAGGATTGGGAGTAATTACTGTTTTAAGATTACTGCTCTTTTCAGGTCCTGCTTTTCAATCTTGGTCCGAATTCCCTAAAATATGCATTCATGATCTCATCCCTCTTCCTATCTATTTTCATCGTACCCACATGCACCATTAACTCTAGCTGTTTACTTTCCTTCAAGCACTCTATGACATCCATAACAGTAGCACCGGGAAGCCAACACACCATCCTGGAATCTTGCTTATTGTCACAAAAAAAATCCACTGGATCAGCTAAGGAAACCCCAGTTACTATTGCACTTCCACTCTTAGGCCTCTCCTCTTCTATACTGGAGTATCCATAAGACCATAAAAAGGTCATTAAACTCATCAAATCTACTCCAAAACGGTTGATCTAATGATTCTCAACCTTCTTACCTTTTCCCCATAACCCGGAATTCTCCTACTGATTAAAAATCTGTCTACCTCTGTCTTGAATATAATAAAACCATCTGCGGTAAAGCATTCCACAAATTTACAACCTTCTGAGAAGAGAGAGATTGTGCCCTCTGGTTCTAGATTGTGTCACAAGAGAAAACAAGTACTCCAATTCTAAGCTGTACCCATCATGGCCTCCTCTACATTGGGGAAACCAAGCGGAGGCTTGGGGGCCGCTTTGCACAACACCTACGCTCGGTTTTCAATAAACAACTGCAACTCCCAGTTACGAACCATTTCAACTCCCCCTCCCATTCCTTAGACGACATGTCCATCCTGGGCCTCCTGCATTGCCACAACTATGCCACCCGAAGGTTGCAGGAACAGCAACTCATTCCGCTTGGGAACCCTGCAGCCCAATGGTATCAATGTGGATTTCACAAGCTTCAAAATCTCCCCTCCCCCCTGCTGCCACCCAAAACCAGCCCAGCTCAACCCCACCTCCCTAACCTGTTCTTCCTCTCACATATCCCCCTCCTCCCAACTCAAGCTGCACCTCCATTTCCTTCCTACTAACGTCATCCTGACCCCTTGACCTGTCCGTCCTCCCCGGACTGACCTCTAATTGGCTCCATCCCCACCCCTAACTTGCCTGTCTCCTCTCCACCTCTCTTTTCCTCTACCCGTCTTCGATCTGCCTCCCCATCTCTCCCTATTTATTTCAGAACCCTCTCTCCCTCCCCCTTTTCTGATGAAGGGTCTCGGCCCGAAACATCAGCTTTTGTGCTCCTGAGATGCTGTTTGGCCTGCTGTGTTCATCCAGCCCCACACTTTGTTATTCCACATCTAAAGCTGACAGGATACCCAATAATCTTGTACTTTGATAGGGAAGCCTCTCATTCTTATAAACTCCCACAGGTTGGCCCAAGCTACTCAACCTATTCTCCCCATATGACAGGCACTCCATAGCCGAGACCAGCCTGGTGAAGCTTCACTGGGCTGCCTCCAATTCTAGCATACGTCTCTTTAGATACTGTGAACAATATTCCATCTTTGGTCTGACTAAAGCCACGTATTGGCCACAAAAATAAAAAGTCTTGCCAAAACAATTTCCTTTAAAAGGAAGGCCACAATTCCATTGGCCTCCCCATCACCTGCTGAGCCAGGATGCTCATTCGTGATTAATCAATTATTTTGTGATTAATGCAAGGGGACTCAAATCCCTCCGTGCTGTGGCTTTCCACAGTCTTTCTCCATTTAAATAATATTCATCGCCTCTATTCTTCAAGCTAAGGAACATAACATGGAGCAGCACGGTGGCTCAGTAGTTATCACTGCTTCCTCACAGGACCAGGGTCCTGGGTTCGATTCCACCCTTGGGCGACTGTGTGTGGAGCTTGCACATTCTCACCACGTCTGCATGGGTTTCCTCCAGGTGTTCCGGTTTCCTCCCACAATCCAACGAGGTGCAGGGTTAGTGGTTTGGCCATAAATTGCCCAGAGTGTTCAGGGACGAGTGGGTTATAGGGGGATGGGTCTGGGTGGGATGCTGTGATGGTCAACGTGGACTTGTTGGGCCGAAGCTCCTGATTCCACACTAAGGATTCTATGAAATAACCTCATATTTTAAACATGTTATATTCCATCTCCCAAGTTTTTGCCACTCACTTAACCTGCCTGGTTACCCTCTGTAAACTGTGCCATCTCACCACTTATTTCCTTTTGTCATCTGCAAATTTGGCTGTGGCACATTCACTTTTCTCATCCGAGTCATCAATATAATGTTGTCAATAGCCGTGATACAGGCACTGATCCTCGTGGCACTCTGTTAGTTACACCGTCATCTTGAAAATGCCGGCTGCCTTCTATTAGTTAGTCAATCAAATGCCTTCTGAGAATCCAAATATATTTTACCCACTGCTTCCTCTTCATCTATTCTATTTGGTACTTCTTCAAAGAATTCTACTCAATCTGTTCAGCATAATTTCCCCTTTGTGAAGCCAAGGTGACTCTACTTGATCACAATGTATTTCTAAATGCTCTGCTATTAGATCTTTCACAATTCAGCTTAACATTTTTCCAATAACAGATGTCAAGCGAACTGGCCTACAGTTCTGTTTGTCTCCTTTCCTTTGTAAATAAAGATATTTCATTGGCAGTTTTTCAACCCTCCAGGACTTTTCCAGAATCCAAGGATTCTTACAAAATTAATACTAATGCATTTATTGCCTCTGTAGCAATTTTTAAACATCCGAGATGCAGCCTATTAGATTAAGGATTCTTAAGTCTTAGGCCCTATTAGTTTCCCAGCACATTTTCTCTCGTGATCATTATTGTATTTATTTCCCCTCCTCCTTTTGTCACTTGATTATTCAGTAATTTTCAAATGTTAGCGGCATCTTCCACTGTCAAGGCTGATGCAAAGTATTTATTCAACTCCTCTGCCATTTCCTCATTCCCATTATTATTTCTGCACCATAAAAGGGGCCTACATTAACTTTGGCTGGTCTCTTCCTTTTCATATATTTAAAATTCTTGCTGTCCATTTTGATATTACTTGCAAGTTTACGTTCAAAACTTTTCTCCAAATTATTTTTTGCTGGTCTTTTGTTGGTTTTTGGATCTTTCCCAATCCTCTGGCTCACCACTAAGATCCCCAACTCAAACAGCAACTACAGTGAGTGTTACGCATGGGTGAGAGAGAGAGAGCTAGGTGGTTAACATATTTAGGGAGATTGGTGTAAAACAGAAAACTGATCATCATGCAAGTTAGATTCCAGTCATGTCTGCACTACATGCCTGGTTTTCAAGCCTGCCTGGCAATCATACATTCCATTCCTGCCTGTATGTTCCTACCTGTAGTATGACCACCCCACCTAAATGAGTTATACACCCTGTTCTCAGTCTCATGGATTCACAGAACTCATTTTAGCCATCACTCAACTTCTGTAACTTACAGCCCAAGCGTCTGCAGTGACACTTCCTGCACCGTGAATTTGCACATCTCACAGGATGTGCTTTCCACTTGGCCAAGCTGACATTCTAAACATTAACTTTAAAAACTACTATAATTAGAGTCCATAGAATAAATTTCTTGTAACCAGCTTCTTCCCCTGCAGCAAACTAAGTGCCAATTACTGGCGGGAGCTCCTGCCCCTCATCATTGAACTCCTCCACTTACCAAACTCCTACTTACATTCATCGTACTGAACGCTGCTTTTGGCACAAAAAAAAAGCAGGCAAGACAACATAATTTTGATTTTTTTTGTCGTAATGAACTTGTTTGGACATGTTGAGGTGTGGTTTGTAATTTATATAGTGATTCCAGTGTGGTCCAGAAACATTTAATAATAATCAGATTCTAACAAAAGACCCCACAGTGAAACCCTTTGCATAGAAAAACCATACAACTTTCAATGCTTGTGTTTTTTTTAAAAAAGGCTCATTCCAGAAAAAAAAGTACAGAAAAACAATATACACACCCTTATCCTTGCTTAGACTTTTCCCAAAGAGGTGTGGTGTTTGTGGGTAGTAAATTATATTTATTGTCAAATGCCAGTAAACTAACATTGTTTTTTTGCCAATACACACCCAGTTCACAGAAAACTTCCTTAGCAGTTAAGTTTCAAATTAAAAGGTCAGTGAAAGTCAAGTTCCTGCTTCGGGCAATGTTCAGATAGATGATGTTTTTCACAAAGCACGTGACTTTCACCCAGCCAATCTCAAATTACTTAGCTGTAGGATGTTTATTCTAAGACAGCTGTTTCTGCTGTAATAAATGTGAAACCATATTCTGCGATCAAGAATAAACTTAGCCAAGCTTTAAATATATGCTTAACTTATAAAGAAAATTAGTACATTACTGATTTAATGCATAAGAGATTCAACCTATACTGATTAGTAGCTTCCTAGTCACTGAACATGAACCCATTCTTGAGTTATCAAGTAAATGTTTTCCTGTTTAGGTAATGCACAGTTAGACTACAAATTAGTAATGGTTAAATTACACTTTAAAATGTATTGCTACTCACAGAAAACTGAAGGCAAGTCACCTAGTTTTTGTCAGATCTTGACTGAGGTGAAAACAACACCTGACCGATACCTAGCACAATTAAGTTACAAGATAGAAGATGTTGCTAAAGAATATAATCATCACCTGAAAAACATATCACAGTATTAAGCAATTCAGAAGTGTGAAATAATTTAAATCTTCATCCAATTTTCTGAATTTATCTTATTCTTTTAGTACCTTACATAAATAAGCGATTCAAAACAACAAATGGTTATCAAGTCTGATATCATCATATTTGGAACGAATATACCCAAACTAATTCTGCAGCAATTTGAAAAGGAAAGGGTCAGCTATAAGCAGTTTCCTAAAGGCTTCATGAACAAACTGGTGTTAAGTAAAAAGGGACTCCGAAGAAGAGGCCTATTTCTTAAATTTCTTTGCAAACACTTAAGAACAGCAACAATTTTATCATTGCAAAGCCATTAACTACTAGTTGGGTAATCACAGCTTCCTTTACATTGGAACTTTAAAACAAACAAAACCTTAATTCAATTTGAAATTTATACCCTCAATATTTCACTGTAATTATTAATAAAAATTGATGGGATTAACTATTCAAGAGAATAAGCTTAACATTTCACAAGAAAACTTTCAGGAATACATTACCTGGAGTCGTAATGTCACCAAAACGTTCACATTTGAAGGTTTCACAAAAGCTTCAAAGTTGTGAACAAAGAACTCAGATCACAAGCAAGCTGTTATAAGCGGAGAGGGGGGGAAACAAAGGGTCATGGAGTTGCACAGCACAGATCTGACCCTTCAGTCCAGACAATCTGGATATCCTAAACTAATCTAGTGCCATTTGCCAGCATTTGGCCCATACCCCTCTAAATCCTTCCTATTCACATACCTATCCAGATGTCTTTGCAATACTACAATTGTTCCAGCTTCCACCACCTCGTCTGCTGTTTAGTCCATACGCGCATCACTATCTCCATGAAAAGGTTGCCCTGAGGTTGCTTTTAAATCTTACCCCTCTCACCTTCAACCTATGCTATCTAGTTTTGGACTCCCGCATTCCAGGGAAAAGATCTTGCCTATTCACCCTTTCCATGCCCCTCATGACTTTATAAACCTCTGCAAGGTCACCCCTCAGCCTATTTTCCCCTGATGTTCCATGGAAAATAGCCTGACAGCCTTTCCCCACAGTTCAAACCTATCAACTCTGGAAACGTCCTTGTAAATCTTTTCTGAACCGTTTCAACATCTTTCCTACAGCAGGGAGACCAGAAATGAACGCAATATTCCAACTGTGGCCTAACCAATGTCCTGTACAGCCACAACCCCTCTGCCCAATGTACTGATGCATTAAGACAAGGGTATCAAATGCCTTATTCACTATCCTGTCTACCTGCAACAACTATTTCTAGGAACTATGAACCTGTACTCCAAGGTCTCTTTGTTCAGCAACACTGTCCAGGGCCTACTATTAGATGTATAAGTCCTGCCTTGATTTATCTTACCAAAATACAACACCTGATATTTATCCAAATTAAAATCCATCTTCCACTCCTCGGCCCATCAGATCAAGGCCCCTTTCTACTCGAGATGGAAAAATGGTGTTGAAAACTCCAATATTCTGTAGAGATAACCTTCAAAACTATTACTAAATATGAAAAGTGACTTCATGAAATATCGATCTGACAACATTAATGCAAAAGTAACATACTACAGATGCTGGAAATTTGATGTAAAATAAATTGATAGTAATGTTCAGGTCAGTCAGCAGCTCTGGAAAATAAACAGTTGTCACAAATCAATGGCCTTAGATCAATGCTGATATAAAGTTTACAAAAATGTTAAATCAGTTGCTCTCTCCACAAACGCTGCCTGACCTAAATATCTCCAGCGTTTTCTGCTCTTATTCTGAAGTAGGAAAGTAGATAACTCTTGGCATTATTAGATTCTCAAGTCATGGAAACAAAGAGAGACTGAAGAAGTACTTAAAAATAGACCAAATTCGCTGATGCCTTGAGATATCTAAACTAATAGTTTGTAGTATGTTATCATGTAAACTAATCACTGGAATGTAATAAAATTTGTTAGGATGGTTACTCATAGCTTGAGGCAATTCTGTACAGCAAAAAAACTACTAAACTCACTAATTACTACATAGGAGAAGCATTATAAATTAACACAAAATAAGTCGGTGACGCACGTTTTCTTGACTTTTGGTTTGTTTTCAAATTCACTGATAAACATAAGTGACAACTTACTGCATTGAATCCACTTTATTATTACTGTATACAAGCAACATGAACAAAACTGAGTGAGAGTTTAAGAGAAGATTCTTGTTGTCAGATGTCAAACATCACTGCAGATGCTCCTCGGTGATAGCTTCAAGTACTGTCAAACATCCCTCAAATCAGAAGGTCAGGCTTGGAGCTATTCATTGTTCAGCTTCTCCAATAACAAACTTCGAACAGTTTACATCAGGGACTGGAAAACATCCAGGCTTCAGCTGGCAAGTGGCAGATACCCTATAACAGCGATACAAGGCTCCATTTTGGATCCTTAGGCCCTCGACACAAAGCTTCAAGGCCCAATTCAGCCATGAAATACTCACCAGTCACCTGGATGGGAGCAGCCACGACACAGTCTAACATGCTGAACTCAATGTCCACCTTCTCAATTACTGGCTACAGGATGCAATATAGTGAATTCACCAAAGTTACTTTGAATGCCTCAGTCTCCTTTCTCACCTTAACTGTGAAAGGCAATAGCAAGGTTATGTAAAAATTGTTGCATCAATGCTCTCCAAATCACAGAGGAGACATGGGTTTTACTGATTAGGCCAGCATTTACTGCCCTGTCATAATGTGCCAGACAGCAGTTGAGAGTCAACCATAAATCTGTGGGTTTGAAGACACATGACACAGACCGGGGAGGATAAACCTGGGCCAGGCAGGATATACCCAAGGTTACTATGGGAAGCGAGGGAAGAGATTGCTGCCCTTTGGCAATGATCTTTGGGTTCTCACTGTCCAATGGAGTAGTACCAGATGACTGGAGGGTGGCAAGTGCCATTCCCTTGTTCAAGAAAGGGAATAGGGGTAATCCTGGAAATTACAGACTGGTCAGTCTTACCTCTGTGGTGAGTAAATTATTGGAGAGGATTCCAAGAGATAATATTTATGATTATTTGTAAAAGCACAGTTTGATTAGAAATAGACAGCATGGCTTTGAGGGGGGCAGGTCATGCCTCACAAGCCTTATGGAATTCTTTGAGGATGTGAAAAAAAACACATGCTGAAGGTAGAGCAGTGGATGTGATGTATATAGATTTTAGCAGAGCATTTGATAAGGTTCCCCACGGTAAGCTCATTCAGAAAGTAAGGAGGCATGGGGTTCAGGGTAATTTGGCTGTCTGGATACAAACTGGCTGTCTAATAGAAGACAGGGGGTGGAGTAGATGGAAAGTTCTCAGCCTGAAGCTCGGAGACCAGTGGTGTTCCGAAGGGATCTGTTCTGGGATCTCTGCTCTTTGTGATTTTTATAAGTGACTTGCATGAGGAAGTGGAAGGGTGGGTTAGTAAGTTTTCTGATAACACGAAGGTCAGTGGAGTTGTAAATAGTTTGGAGGGCTGTTATAGGTTGCAACCAGACATTGACAGGATGCAGAGGTGGGCAAAGAAATGGTTGATGGAAATCAACCCAGAAAAGTGTGAAATGATTCATTTGGAAAGTCAAATTTGAAAGTAGAATACAGGGTTAATGGCAGGATTCTCAGCAGTATGGAGAAACAGTCCACATCCATAGATTCCTCAAGTTGCCACCTAAGTTGATAGGGTTGTTAAGTTGGTCTGTTGGCTTCATTGGCAGGGGGATGGAGTTTAAGAGCCATGAGGTTATGCTGCAGCTCTAAAAAATCCTGGTTAGACCACACTTGGAATACTGCATTCATTTCAGGTCATCTCATTAAAGGAAGGATGTGGAAGCCTTACAAAGGGTGCAGAGGGGATTTACCAGCATGCTGCTTGGAGTGGAGGGCAGGTCTTATGAGGAAAGGTTGAGCACGCTAGGGCTTTTGTCACTGGAGCGAAGAAGAATGAGAGGTAACTTGATAGAGGTGTACAAGATAACGAGAGGCACAGATAGAGTGGATAGTCAGAGACTTTTTCCCAGGGTGGAAAAGACTGTTTCAAGGGGGCATAATTTGAAGGTGATTGGAGGAAGGTATAGGGGAGTTGTCAGAGGTAGGTTCTTCAGAGTGTGGTGGGTGTGTGGAATGTGCTGCCAGCAGTTGAAGTGGAGTAAGATACTTTAGAGACTTTTAAGGGACTCTTGGATAGACACATGGAGAATGGTAATGTAGGGTATGCAGGGTAGATTGGTCTTAGAAGGATAACAGGTCGGCACGACAGCGTGGACCAAAGGCCCGTGTCTGTGCTGTACTGTTCTATGTTGTTCCATAGTAGTTACTATTTTTTTTAAAAAATGCATTAGTGGCTTAAAATGAGTGATGGTTACTAGGTCGCCTTAACACTAGTTTTTTATTAAATTCCAGAACTTTTATCAACAATAAATGATTTGTGAACATAGGACGTATAGTTAGGAAGTTTGCAGATGACACCAAAATTCGTGGTGTAATGGATAGCAAAGGTTCTCTCAGAGTACAAAGGGACCTTGATCAGATGGGCCAAGTAGTGGCAGATGGAGTTTAATTTAGATAAATGTGAGGTGCTGCATTTTTCAAAGGCAAATCGGGGCAGACCTTATACACTTAATGATAAAAGGTCCCAGGGAGCGCAGCTGAACAAAGAGACCTTGGAGTGCAGGCTCATAGTTCCTTGCAAGTGGAGTCACAGATAGACAAGATAGTGAGGTGGTGGTTGGTACGCTTGCCTTTATTCATCACTGCATTGAACATAGGAGTTGGGAGGTCATATTGCATCTATACAAGACATTGGTTAGACCAATTTTGGAATACAGCGTTCAATTCTGGTCTCCCCTGCTATAAAGGAGAATGTTGTGAAACTTGAAAGGCTTCAGAAAAGATTTACAAGAATGTTGTCAGGGTTGGAGGTTTGAGCCATAGGGGGATGCCGAATAAGCTAGGCTATTTTTTTCCCTGGAGCACTGAAGGGTGAGCAGTGACCTTATAGAAGTTGAGAAAATCAGGAGGGGCATGGAAAGGGTGAATAGCCAAGATCTTTTACCCAGGGCAGGGGAGTCTAAAACTAGGGGACATAGGTTTAAGGTGAGAAGGGAAAGATTTTAAAAAAAGGGACCCAAGGGGCAATCATTTTCACAAACAGTGCTGTGTGCATGGAACAAGCTGACAGAGAAGGTGGTGTAGGCGGTGAAGGTGGTGTAATTACAACATTTAAAAGGCATCTGGATGGATACATGAATAGGAAGATTTTAAGAGCAATAGACTAAAAGCTAGCAAATGGGGCTCGATTAATTTAGGATATCTGATTAAAGCAGAAGAGTTTGACCTAAGCAATTGTTTCCATGCTGTACAGCTCTATGACCCTTAGACTTGAAATTTCTCCAAGTGCCCTGGAAGGATTGAACTTAGCCTAGGGTTCGGGATTCCTATTGCAGTGATATTACCACTATACCACCACATACATTCACTCGTTGTATCACTAATTTGTAAATACTCTAGAATCCTCTACCTGAAACCATTTCCAGCCAAGCAGTAGAAGGGCTATAGTAGATAAATTAGAAGGTTCACAATCAATACATGCAGTCAGCCCCGCCACAAGAACAATGTTAATCTATAAAATTAGTAAAAGATGCAAAACAATTTGACCCATCTTCACCAATCTCAGGTCACAGATAGATCTACTCATGACAATATTAGAGAGAGTACCTACCAAAAAGCCCGAATCAAAATCCAGGTCTTCACACAGAAAACAGCCTCCATCATTTCCTATCACTGAAACAGATCTACCAGTTCAAAATTGGGCATGTGACTTTGTAGGTCATCAGCAGGAGAACTGTACTCAAGTCCCACCATAGCCCTCATGTCATCACTACCATCAAACAAAGGGAGCAAACTGTTTAATAAGGGGTACAGGAGAATATGACAGGTGCATCATTAGACACAAAAATGATGTGCTAACCTAATGAAGTTCAGTACAGGTCCATACCCAAGCTAAGCATCAGAAGCAACACAGGCAGAGCAAAATAATTAATCAGATCCAAGTTTAGCAGTTTGACCATATTGGGTGATCAGTGGTACAGGGCAATTAAATAACTATCCAGAAGTAGCAGCTCCAGAAATACCCCCATCCTAGACGGTGAGGAGGCCTGACAAGTCAGTGCAAATAAATAAGACATGAAGCATTCATAGCCACCCTCAGCCAGATGTTCTCAGTGAATAATTCATCTTGGCCTCAAATTGGAGATCTCTGAAATTAAAGGTACCAGTTATGATTGTCAAATTGCCTAAGGCATCGAACACAGCTAAGACAATGACCCTTGGGTCTAGGCCTGAAACACCAGCTTTTGTGCTCCTAAGATGCTGCTTGGTCTGCTGTGTTCATCCAGCTCCACACTTTGTTATCTCGGATTCTCCAGCATCTGCAGTTCCCGTTATTTCTGACCCTTACAATATACTAGCGACAGGATGGAAGACTTGAGATCCAGAACTCATCATACAATTGACTAAGCCACTTCAGCCGCTATTAGACTAGAATCTGAGAGATAGTATGGAATTCTATACGTTCTGCCCACAGAAAAACAAAAAAAAATCCAATGAATGATAACTGGCCCACCAGTTTACTCAATCAAATTAATGAAAGATGTCATTCCGGTCAAAAAATGGTAATCTACTCACTGAAGTTCAGTCTGTGCTCTAACAAGACCTTTTCACTTTTTGATGTGTTTTTTTCCTCCAAGTACATTTTGATGTTTCATTTGGAGCTGGTGGTTTTGGTCACAGCCTTTGCTCCTTCTGTAAGGACACAGTTGGCCAGCTTCTCAGGTGGTAACAGCAAGCACACAGCAGCCTGGATCTTCAGGGAGCTGACGGTGCTGCGTTTGTTGTAATGGGCCAAATGAGAATTTCCTCTACAATGCGTTCAAAAATACCACTGATGAATGAATTCATGATGCCATTTGGAGAGCATGCCGGTTTCAGGATAAACCTGCTTCATCACTTTAAAGATGTAAATGGTGTAACTTTCTCCTCCTCCTACCACTTATTGGTGATGCCTTCTTCATTGTTTTCTTACTACTCTTTGTCCTTTCTTTACGTCTTTTACCTACAGGACCGTTAAATTCCAGAACCAGCATAAGAGTGATTACACTTGATATCAAGGCAGCATTTGACTGAATCATGGCATCAAAGTGGCCTAGCAAAATCCAAGATGATGGAAATAAAGGAAAAACTCCATAAGATCATAGGGAACGGGAACGGGAAGGTCTGCTTTCCTGCCCTTTCCCATAACTATTGATTCCCCTACACAAGCAGCACAGGAGTTCTGCCTTGCTAAATTAAGACTAACTCGAATTCAGAGAAACAGGGAGATGGCAAAAGAGGTGATCAGTCCCTCCGTTTCTCTCACTGGTGAGTACTTCTGCTGTTTAATATATAACATCTTAGGAAATTTCAGTCATAAGGTGAAAGAACAATATTAAGGTACTCTTACAGCATACAGAACTAGAAGTCAGGCAGCATGCAAATCTAACAAGCATCAGCTGAGCAGAGCAACGGACAAAACTTTCACTGGAGCAGCCCAGCAGTACTTTCACTCAACTCACCACCATGTCATAAACAACACAAAAAAGAAAGATTACTGTAATTAGTAGAAACTAATCATCTCAGCTACAGATCAGCAACGCAGGAGTTCAAGGTCTTAGGTGCAACCATCTTCAGCTGTTTCAATGTCTCACCTTCTTCCTAAAGGAGAAAAGTGGAGATGTTTGCTGATGATTCCAGTGTTTGGAACTTACATAATTACACGCCACATAAGTGGCGATGATCATCTCAGACAAGAGATATTCAAAAAATCTTTTCTTGACATTCAATGGCATTATTCACCATAAATCCTCCATTAATGTCCTGAGGATTACCCGAGTGATCAGAAATTGAACTGGACCAGCCACATAAATATTGCAAGAGAAGGACAGAGCCTGGGAAGTCTGGGGCAAGCAACACATCTCAGACTAACTTTTCCTAAGTATATCCACAATGTACACGTACTGTGGAAGACTCCTTACAGCAGTTCCAATGATATACAAAGCAACCTGTTTGATTGGCTACCCAAACATTTTAACTGTTCGCTTTGTGTACCAACACGATGCACTGCAGCTATGCAGCGAATCTTTCAAACGTACCTTTGAAATCTGTGACCTACAGTAGACGCGTGGGACTGCCACCAAGTTCTCTCCAGTCACATCATCCTGACTTGAAATTGTACAGAACATTACTTCACTGAGTCTGGGTCTAAATCTCCATCAGCAGCATACTACATGGGCTGCATAAAATCAAGAAACCACCTCATCCTCTCAACAGCAATTGCAGAGGGATAATAAATGCTAACCTTGCCAATGGCACTCACATCATAAGAATGACTAAACAAAAACTAGAGCAGAAATCATACATGTACTCACAGCCAATGCCACAGTGATAAAATGCCAAAGATGTGTTTGTGCTCTTAACAGCGTAAATTTGATGCAATTTAGCAGCCTTTGATCTTTAGGAATAATGTGTAATCTTTCTTTTCAATGATACGAAATAAACATTAATGGCTTTAAATGCTAAAGCAAGTATGATGCTGGATTGCCTACAGACTTCCTACTTTGAGTAGATAGAGTGCAAATTTTAACTAAAAACAGAAATTCGGATGCAGTAAATCAGCAACAAAAACAGAAGTTGCTGGAAAAGCTCAGCAGGTCTGGCTGCAGCTATGAGAAAAAACAAAGTTAATCCTTCCTCAGAACTCAGCTGCTGCCAGACCTGCTGAGCTTTTGCAACAACTTCTGTTTTTGTGCAAATTTTAACTGACAGTTCAGTAGTTTTATACAAGACTGTCAACCATAAACAAAATAACACTTTCTGCAACATATTATAAAATGCAATTAAGTTATTTTCTAAGTATTTGAAGGCACAGCAACTTTAAAATTAAATATTCATCATACCAATTCCTTCCAGAAAAGCTGGGCCCAAGTGAAAACCGAATATTTAATCTAACAATTATCTTTTACCAACAGCCATTCACTTCATAGTTTCACTGAAGTCCTATAAAGGTAAACTACAGTTATAAAGCAACATGCATTTCTTACTTTCTGCACATTTCTTCAAAAACTGAACCACTGTGCATTGCAAAATAAAATCTAATTAGTTATTGGCTCAATTACAAATAGAACCATTAGACTTGGTATAATTTGACAGGTCAATGGAACTGAACCATTTCATGTGAATTTATTTATAAAAATTGCATGTTGTAACAATGGGTTTCAGTTACAATTGAAAAACAAACAATTGGTCACAATCGTGTGGAGGCAAAGGCCTAATTGTGCCAACTCATTTAAAAGGTGCTTGAAGCAGTATGAAGTGACTACAGAAAGGCAAACGCACTTTGAATTTCATTGAGACCATGGAATATGAAAGAAACTACATGTGTAATATTTTTCTCATCTGACTTTGACATATTGTGTCTCCTTCTGTTCCCTACAGATTGGGAACTAATATCAATATGCTGGAAAAACTTCCAAAATTACATTGCACCTCGAATCTTGGTTCAGCAGGAAGTTATTTACAGCAGACTATGAAAATCTGAAAACCAAAGGAGAAACTTCTGACACATCAACCAGAGCTGTTCATGCTTGGCCTTTCTCCAAAGGTAGAATATTTCATTTTCAAAATACAGATTAGAGGGAATATATTTTATACTTTAAAAAAGAAATTATTTACATTTAGTTTGAACAGGTTATCTGATTATGAATAGCAACAAAGGGCCTACTGGCTAACCATAAAAACACATGCTATACACAAGGTGTAGAGCTGGATGAAGACAACAGGCCAAGCAGCAAAGCTGACATTTCGGGCCTCGACCCTTCTTCAGAAAATGAATGGTCTCTTTTCTGAAGAAGGGTCTAGGCCCAAAATGTCAGCTTTCCTGCTCCTCTGATGCTGCTTGGCCTGCTGTGTTCATCCAGCCCTACACCTTGTTATCTCAGATTCTCCAGCATCTGCAGTTCCTACTATCTCTGCTATACACAATTCAGGATTTATTTTTGCATGGAAAGTACTGCCCTCCAATTGCCAAAACATGCCATAGGTATGGATTCTTCCCTATCTTAAAATAAGAAATGTCAAATCCCTGAGCAAACACAGCATTCTAGTTACAGCACGTAACTTGCTAGTTGGCTGGGATTAATTGGAGTAACAGACTGACACGGTCTCCAGGAGCCTCGCTTCATTACCTCAGGGAATCACAAAAAGGAGGTTTTTTACCTCTGAAATTAGCCTCAGGTTTTCCTGTTTTATTTGTTTCTCTCAGGCTTTTGCATGGTTGGAGTGGGGGGGGGGGGGAGAAATAATGTATGTGACTGCACATGTCTGGATAAGTGACTTCTTAGTCTTTTCCCTTCTTTTTCATATGTTGCTCATTGGCTGCTGCAAATCGAAAATTTAGGTAAAAGAGAACCATTTAGCTGTAATTAAAAGACATGAGAAGATTTTCAAATCAAAAGTTGTTCATAACTTCCAAATGTAAATAAATCTCTGGTTTTGTTAATGTTCAGGCCAAATAACAAGGAGCAGCACATTTAACAACTGTGTTTTGATTGTCACCATCTCATGTACTCTTCAGGCCCCAATCGTGCTGTGATGCAATTCCTTAAAAATATTCCTTGAGAGAGATAAAGAAATAAAAACATGAACATATCTATATTTAGGGTTAAGGGACCTCACTGTGGTCATTTTTTGAGCTGGAAATAGACAGTAAAGGGACCTACTCCAGAGTTTATGACAGAAATTTCACTATGTACTCATTCAGGTACAGATTTACCAAATTAGGTGATCTGTATTACAAAAACAAATTTGAAAATTGAGACAGCAAATGCACTGCAGACATGCATGCACATATAACGGTGCTCAAAGAAAATCAAAAGTAAACAAGTCTCAATATCAGATCCTATTTTAAAATATCCTTAAAAATACAAATATTTGCATTAAACATGGTACACCTCCTCTCCAATATGTCCAATACCAAGACTATTTTACATAAATTTATACACCATTTCACAATGTTTGCAGTTCTGCTATTATCGAATTTTTAAAAATCCTTTTAACAAGTAGCAGCTGCATTTTTCCATGACTTTGTAATAATGGCAACTAAATAGTCTAATCAATTCTGAAGCCAAATTTTCAACCATCACTAATCTAAGGCACATAGCACTCATCTAATATTTCAAAACTATGCTGGTGGGTGTCATATTAAAAGATTAATTTGAAATTATGTTTGTTGCGAGTTCTGTTTAACTCAAGAATTGCTGTGACTATTTTTTTAAAAAAGTTAGATTGTGTTTATTTTGCGAAACAATTACAACATAAAATTGAGAACAATGGAACAGATGAGAGCCAGACAAAACCCCATTAGTGTCACAAAAACATTTTAACGATAAATAACTCCATTACTTAATTTCAGAACTTCATCAGTTGGTGTTCTAGTAAGAAAACCAAAATAAACAACTGATGAATAACTATTCCACTCCAAATAAGATCAAGATCAAGATCACTAGCACTGTACAAAAGTGTAAGTGATCTACAATGTAAATAGCACTGATATTAAACAGTAACTGTTGGCAATAAAAAGATCTTCATTCACTTATCATTTGAAACAGACTCTTTGCCAAAAAGAAATTCAGCAAACTCTCGTCTTTGACTGCAAACAATCTGCATATAAAACTACAGAAATTAACAGTATAGAAGACCATACAGTTCATTATGATTGTGGTGACTCTTTATTAGATCTATTCAGAAGTAATCCGATTGAGTTGGGCTCAATCTTCCACTACTTCAAATATGTAGCCAGTTTTACCTTGCAGCATTTGATACTGTAAAATCTCTTCATAAAGAAATTGCTCCTAAATGCCATCATTATTTAATGTGATAATTGTAATTCATTTACAACACATTGCTAAATCCCTATCCAAGGAGATAATGTGTTACTCATAAGAGCATAAGAAATAGGTGAGGCACATTGTATTGACTGAAGCAGGTTCAAGTACCATGTAATCATGGTGATCATCAGCTTTTAGGCACGGAAACTGCTAACGACAGTACAAAGCCGCTACAAAACCTCGAAGCGTTTTTAAAACAATATCATAAAATCTCATACGAGCTGCCTCAGTGAAGAGAGCTCCAGCATCTCAAATGCTTCTTCATTGTTTATGAAACCTCCCAGCTTTTGTTTTCAGTAAACGTCAATGTTGCAGCTAGACTGTACTAAAGTTCAAATCACCTACGTGTATCAAAAAGAAAAACGTGGACTCTGTTTGCTCGTGAAGGTACAACGCTTCCTAACCTGGTCTAGTCAAGCAATTCATTGTCAACAAATCTTCAATGGTAAATCTCTTTGCATCCTCCCCATTCACACTATCAAGTTAGAAATCCCACACATGCACACAGTACTTCCGTTGAAGTTACAGTAGTGCTCCAGGAGGCGCCCTGGGGGATTCCACTATATTTCTTGTCCAAACAACTTGCACAAACACTCTTAAGAAGCACGTTTCTGAAGGGATTCTGAAAATAAATACAGTGCATCCAACATATTTCCTTTATTAGACATAGTAACTTACTTTAAAACATTTATCTTCAAGTAAACATTAAGAATATCTTAATTGAATTGTAAAGCATAATGGATAAATAAGTCTTGGTGTATGGGGGGGGCAGTAACTCATGACCTTTTTTCTTTCACTCATGGGACATGGGCATCACTGGTTGGCCAGCATTTGTTACCGCTCCACAGTTGCCCTGAAGGCGATATTCTTGAACTGCTGCATTCTACATACTGTAGGTTAACCCACCACACCATCAGGAAGGGAATTCCAGGAATTTGACCCAGCGACATTGGAGGAACAGTGATACATTTCCAAGTCAGAGGGGTACGAGGAGATTGGCCACGTGGCCTATATCGCCTTTAGCCCACACACTGGTAAACTGGTGGCCTGGAGAACTTGCAGGTGTTGGTGCTCCCATGTACCTATTGCCTTTGTCCTTTAAGATGAAAGTGGTCAGAAGTTTGGAAGGTGTTGTCTAAATGGTTTTTGGTGAAGCTCTGCAGTGCATCTAGCAGACAACAGCAGCGTTGTGTACAAAGCATCAATAGTGGCTAGGGATTATCACTAGCCTACTGATCGAGAAATTTGGCTAATATTAAGGGCCTGGGTCCAAATCCCACCAGGGCAGATGGTGGGATTCAAATTCAATTTTTTTTAAAAATCTGGATTAAGAATCGACAGATGACCACAATTGCCAGAAAAACACATCTGATTCATTAATATATAATAAAATGTGAAGCTGGATGAACACAGCAGGCCAAGCAGCATCTCAGGAGCACAAAAGCTGACGTTATAGGCCTAGACCCTTCATCAGAGAGGGGGATGGGGAGAGGGAACTGGAATAAATAGGGAGAGAGCGGGAGGCGGACCGAAGATGGAGAGTAAAGAAGATAGGTGGAGACGGGGATAGGTGGGGAGGTAGGGAGGGGATAGGTCAGTCCAGGGAAGACGGTCAGGTCAAGGAGGTGGGATGAGGTTAGTAGGTAGATGGGGGTGCGGCTTGGGGTGGAGGAAGGGATGAGTGAGAGGAAGAACCGGTTAGGGAGGCAGAGACAGGTTGGACTGGTTTTGGGATGCAGTGGGTGGGTGGAAGAGCTGGGCTGGTTGTGTGGTGCAGTGGGGGGAGGGGACGAACTGGGCTGGTTTAGGGATGCAGTAGGGGAAGGGGAGATTTTGAAACTGGTGAAGTCCACATTGATACCATTAGGCTGCAGGGTTCCCAGGCGGAATATGAGTTGCTGTTCCTGCAAACTTCGGGTGGCATCATTGTGGCACTGCAGGAGGCCTATGATGGACATGTCATCTAAAGAATGGGAGGGGGAGTGGAAATGGGTTGCGGAAATGGGTTGCGACTGGGAGGTGCAGTTGTTTGTTGCGAACTGAGCGGTGGTGTTCTGCAAAGCGGTCTCCAAGCCTCCGCTTGGTTTCCCCAATGTAGAGGAAGCCGCACCGGGTACAATGGATGCAGTATACCACATTGGCAGATGTGCAGGTGAACCTCTGCTTAATGTGGAATGTCATCTTGGGGCCTGGGACAGGGGTGAGGGAGGAGGTGTGGGGGCAAGTGTAGCATTTCCTGCGGTTGCAGGGGAAGGTGCCGGGTGTGGTGGGGTTAGAGGGCAGTGTGGAGCGAACAAGGGAGTCACGGAGAGAGTGGTCTCTCCGGAAAGCAGACAGGGGTCGGGATGGAAAAATGTCTTGGGTGGTGGGGTCGGATTGTAAATGGCGAAAGTGTCGGAGGATGATGCGTTGTATCCGGAGGTTGGTAGGGTGGTGTGTGAGAACGAGGGGGATCCTCTTAGGGCGGTTGTGGCGGGGGCGGGGTGTGAGGGATGTGTTACGGGAGATGCGGTCAAGGGCGGAAGCCCAGTTCGTCCCCTCCCCCCACTGCACCACACAACCAGCCCAGCTCTTCGCCCCCATCCACTGCATCCCAAAACCAGTCCAACCTGTCTCTGCCTCCCCAACCGGTTCTTCCTCTCACCCATCCCTTCCTCCCACCCCAAGCCACACCCCCATCTACCTACTAACCTCATCCCACCTCCTTGACCAGTCCATCTTCCCTGGACTGACCCATCCCCTCCCTACCTCCCCACCTATACTCTCTCCACCTATCTTCTTTACTCTCCATCTTCGGTCCGCCTCCCCCTCTCTCCTTATTTATTCCAGTTCCCTCTCCCCATCCCCCTCTCTGATGAAGGGTCCAGGCCCGAAACGTCAGTTTTTGTGCTCCTGAGATGCTGCTTGGCCTGCTGTGTTCATCCAGCCTCACATTTTATTATCTTGGAATTCTCCAGCATCTGCAGTTGCCATTATCTCTGATTCATTAATGTTCTTCAGGGAAGAAATTCTGCTATCCTCACCTGGTCTGGCAGATGTGTGACTCTCAGCTGCCCTCTGAAATGACTTAGTAAGCCAGCTGTATCAATCACTACAAAACTACTCATGGTCCATACTATAACATTTCATACCAAATGAAATGAAAAAAATTCAAAAATCACATTCACTCCTCATAAATCAGTGTATACAGTTACATAAAATAAAACAAAGAACTGCAGGTGCTGGAGGTATGAAAGTGCTGGGAATACTCAGCAGGACTGCCAGTCACTGGGCTCAAAATGTTAACTCTGTTTTCTTCCAGATGCTGCCAAACCCACTGAGTTCTGCCATCAATTTCTGATTCTCTTGTATAAAATTATGTTTTGACAAATTCTCATCCCTATAAAACAACTGACAAATGATGTATTTCATGCACACAATCAAGTAGGAACCCCCCAAAAGACAGACTTTGAAAAGGTCCATAAAGAGGCATGTAGTCAGATACGAGGCTTGTCCCAACATTGTTTTGTCAGTGAGTTATAAATGAAAGGGTAAGACCCTTTCTGCAGTCCCTGCAAGATTTTGTACAAGTACCTGTAAAAGGTATTCAGATAGGATTGGTGAGATCATTCTAGCTTTTTGTCTAAATTTGCTTTTTGACAAAAAAACTTATTCTATTAAGTAGTAATGTTTTATGCTCAAGCACATACAAATGTTCAATTTTAGTTGGTTCATACTCCTTTGATTTATTTTATAAAAAGGCATAAATACTCAAAAGTCTAGTTTTTAAAAAGGTGCAGCTTGGAGTCTGGTAGATTTTGTAGTTGTAAACAATATAAACAAATATTTTAAATAATTAAGACATGGTGAGAGGGGGCTATTTTGGCACAGTGATTGTGCCCCTACCCCAGGGAACAAAGGCCTGGGCTCCCACCTGCTCCAGAATATGTCATAACATGTCTAAATTGGTTGACTGAAAGAGGTGGCGAAGGTTCCTTACAAGCAAAACAATCTGCATGATTAATTAATAACATAGGAAAACAGATAAAGCACAAGGAAAAAAAAAGTCCAGAAATTAAGTATTATGTACCAAAACTGTTGTCACTGTCAAAATCTTGACTACCTTCAAGTTCAATAAAATCTCATACTGTAAATACATTGGAAAATTCGTGGACTTCTCAGAGATCACATCCCTATGACGACTAAAATACAAAGTTTCATTCACAATAAAAAATTAACTGATTCACACATGCACACACACACAGTGTATTTCGGATTATTGAAATTTAAAACTGTTCAGAAATTCTTCATTGAACATAGTCCAGTTACGTTAAAGCAGTGTGCACGAAATTAGCAGCATAGATTGCAATAAGACTCCAAACAATCATATATTGCTAGCACCACCCAATGATGTCAGATATCAAATACTATAGATACCTTCCTAGAAAAGGAACTGTGCAAGCTGCCAATCTGTTACCTTTTACCATGTGCCTCTTTTTAAGCTTTGTTAAAAGTGAACTTCAACAGATGCAATGGCTCACCATTCAGTTGTGAATTTTATTAATGACAAAGTAGACTGGGAATTGAGTCCTCTTAGCTTGTGAGCATAAGAGTGGTTATTTAATTATCAACTATTACCACTTCCCTGCAAACATATCATGCATGATCAAATATCTATAAGTTACATAATAAAATTTATTAGCTGTAGAGACGTGCGTCTTTTATTCCAATCACATGCTCACTTACTGACAGGATCGTGAAACCTGCATACAATGAAGTACTCGTAAATAAAAGGTCAAACAGACTGCAACAGCAGCAATGGACTAAACTGGTACTAACCCTTTTAGGTTATAAAAAAGCTATTCAGAAAGTGAAGCAGATGTGTGCCTGAACATGTGGAATCATTAAAACGTATTTTATTTGTCTCCTTTTTAAAAAGCTTTTTTTAAGACGTATTCAAAACATACAAACAAAACATTAAAATCGGAGTTATTCATTTAGAATTTTGATTAAACCCTACACATTCATTGTAACTGTTCATCTTTTGATTTTAAGGAGCAATATCAGCGAGATTTCGCTCAGCCAGTTCCACAGAAGTAAACAAACAGCTGTTTCTTGAATCTAGACTCAGCTCCAAGCACGATACCAATGCAAACAAGATCATTTAAGGATATGCTTACCCCATTCCAGGAATTCTGCAATGTATTTTTCCCGTCGTATAGGCGAGCTGCAACATTCGTTGTAAAGGCATATTAAAATATCCAACAAAGTCTCCACACTCATTGAACTTGCATTCATCTGAGGTCCGTTCAGGAGCAACTGCTCCAACTTCTTCAGGCGAACCTTCGCTGACATTTTATTCTCTCAAGTTTTGTTTTAACTCTCAAAATTATCGTCCTCAAACGGCGGCCGGTGAGCAGCGTCCAGTTACCCAAAAGAGATCAAAGCAGTGATTTATTTCACATTTAAAAAGGCAGGAACTGACATTTTCACGGTTTAAGTTAAAAGGGAAAAAAAACGAATACTGCGCTCAGGCCCAGCTGGTCATAATATTTTCTTCTTTATCGGCGACCACCTCCCTATAACAGAACAAGAAAGAGATCTCTCCTTCCCTCTGTAAAATCCAAGTAAAGCCTTTAGTTGAGCTGAAGCCCAGCCCCAGAAAGAGGGCTCGTCTCCTCAAGTGCGTTGTTCATCTCCCGTTTTTCCTGGCTCCGCCGAAGCTCCTGCGCGTCTTGTCGTCAGTGTGGAGCCGGCGGCGCTCATCCCGGGCTCCTACCCGGCTGTTGGCCCCGCTCTCCGGCTCGCCGCCGCTAGCCCGCTCGTATACCCGAGCTGGAGGAATATGGCCGAGAAACGGTTCGTCTCGTCTCTTACTCGGCCCGGTCACAGCTCAACCTTAAACGGCCCGGTCCGGCCCGACCACACTCACTGATCCCGACACCACAAAGCCGCCCACCGGAAACGCGGCGACGTCACCTGATTGACAGCCCCACCCCATAGCAACCGGGAGGAATCCGGAGCGCGAGTTTCAGGGCCGGGAATGGGGGAACGTATCCCTGGAGATCTGGAGATGGGAATGAGAATAAACTCCTGGATATCTGGGAATAGCAATGTATCCTCGGAGATCCAGAGCTGGGAATAAGAATAAACTGCTGTACATTTGGGAAAAACAATGTATCCTTGGAGATGCAGAGCTGAGAATGAGAATAAACTCCTGGATATCTGGGAATAGAAATGTATCCTTCGAGATCCGGAGCTGGGAATAAAAATAAACTCTAGGATACCTAGGAATAGGAATGTATCCTTGGAGATCCAGAGCTGGGAATGAGAATAACTTCTGGGGTCCTGGCAAAATGAATGTATCCTTGGAGATCCGCAGCTGGAAATGAGAATAACTCCTGGATATCTGGGAATAAAAATGTTTCCTTGGAGATCCAGATCTGGGAGTGAAAATAACTCTTGGATATCAGGGAATAGGAATGTATTTTTGGAGATCCGAAGCTGGGAAAGAAAATAAACTCCTGGAGATCCGGGAACAGGATTTTTTTTCTGGAGATTTAAAGCTAGGAATAAAAATGTCACCGAAGATTTGGAGATGTGTAACTGGGGAACTGGGAATGTGTGAGAGAGACCCGGAGCTGGAAATTGCTTCGGGAGATCTTGGACAAGGAAAGTGTCCCTGGAAACCTAAGAATGGAAAACACAAACAGAAGTTGCTGGAAAAGCTCAGCAAGTCGGGCAGCATACGTGGAAAGAAATTAGAGTTAATCTTTCGACACCACTGACCCTTCCTCGGAATGAGAATATATAGCCGGAGATCAGGGTATGTGTCCCGAGCTGGGCATGTGAATATGCCCCTGGAAATCCGGGAATGTGAATGTCTCCCTGGAGATCCGAGAATAGGATTGTGTTCTGGCGATCCAGAGCAGGGAATTCTCTAGGAAGATCTAGGACCGGGAATGTGTCTCTGGAGATTTACGAATGAAAATGGAAATATGTCCCTGGAATCTGAGAATGGGAATGTGTCCGGGATATCGGAAAATGGGAAGGTGTCTTGGAACCGGGAATAACAATGTCTCCCTGAAGATCCGGAGCCGGGGATGAGAATGTGCCCCGGGATATGTGGGAATAGGATCAGGAATATGTCCCGGGAGATCCGGAGCCAGGAATGGGACGGGTTCACGGGCGATCTGGGGACGCAAATAGGAATGTGACCCTGGAGATCCAGGAATGGGAGTGTCCCGTGAGATCCGGGAATGGAAATATGCGCCGAGAGATCCGGGAATAGGGCTGGGAATGTGTCCGGGAGATCCAGAGCCGAGAATGGGAATGCTTCACGGGGTTTTGGGGCCGCGAGTGGGAATATGTCCAGAAATGGGAGTGTCCCGGGACATCCGGGCTGAGAATGAGATTGTGCCATGGGAGGCCTGGGAATAGGATGTGTCCCGGAAGATCCGGGGCCGGGAATATTTTCTGAGAGATGGAGCGCTTCAGTCTCTGGAGTGATTACTGCACGTTGAGGACAAGGAAACAACGCTCGACAAATACGAACTTGCCTGTTCCGAAATGAGTGTACTTTGCTTTTCTGCCCCGCCCTCAGTATCTGCGCGGAATTATCCAAATACCTGTAATTTAGGAAAATCGCTTCCTTCTTTAAATGTTTACGCCTATATAAAGTCATCAACTTCAAATGTTAACTGTTGCTCTCTCTATCGATACTCTCTAATGTGTAGAGTATTCCCAGCATTATGACTGTAAATTATAAACACGATACATCCTAATAAATGTATGTGATCTAGAGCCATTACTCAGTTCTTACAGTAATTACAACATTGTTCATCGAAACACATTTTCTTGGAAACATGCACCTGAGGCTCTGTGCTAAACCTCCTTGTCTGAAAGGATAAACAGTTTGCTACAAATCTATTCCTTCATTAATCTCTAGAAAGGGAATAGTGGCAAATTGGATCCAAGGTTAGAACAGTGGTTTGAAGTGAATGGTCAGAGCATGTGTTTTGACTAGAATGCTGATTTCAGTGGAGCTCCACTAGTACTTGGTCTTTGGCTTTTCAGGTGACAGTGAGTAAGAGAGCTGTGACATGGAAGCTATCAACGGACTGGTCAAGTGAATAGAAACATGGCAAATTAAACAAATCCAAAGTGTGAGCTCTTGCATTAATAAAAGGGAAGCGTAGATGATTACCTTCCAATCACAGTCTCCTCTCAAAATTTCTAATATTAGAACACCTCCTCCCAACTACTGTCCTTGTTCCCAAGGATTCCAAGATATTTTCTCCTGCCACTTGTAGCTCCTGTTGCTTATTGGTCCAAACATCCACTTAGCCACTAAATTTAAAACAATGAAAGAGCTGCGGATGCTGTAAATCAGAAACAGAAACAGAAATTGCTGGAAAACTTTAACAGAAATCTGAGGAAGGATCACTCAACCCGAAACGTGAGCTCTGATTTCTCTCCACAGATGCTGCCAGAGCAGCTGAGCTTTTCCAGCAATTTCTGTTTTTGTAATCATTTAGCAAGCTGCTGGGCAGGGAACAACAGAAAAATGTCAACAAGATAATTGCTTAGCAGGTCTGGTAGGATCTGTGAAGTGAAATCAGAGGTAATGTTTTGGGTTGAGTGACCCTTCAGAAATCTGAGGAAGGGTCACTTGACCTGAAACATGAACACTGATTTCTCTCCACAGTTGCTGCCAGAGCTGCTGAGCTTTTCCTGCAGTTTTTGTAACCATTTAGCCAACTGCCAGGTAGGGAACAACAGAAAAATGTTAACAAGATAATTGGCATGCTTGCCTTCATTACTCAGTCCTTTGAGTATAAGAGTTGGGAAGTCATGTGGTATTTGCGTAGGACATTGGTGAGGCATCTTCTGGAGTCTTGTGCCCAGTTCAGGTCACCCAGTTATATGAAGGATAATATTAGGCCGAGAGGATTCAGAAGAGATATACCAGGATATTGCTGGGTTTGGATGGTTTGAGTTATGAAGAAAGGCTGGATAGGCTGGGCCTTTATTAGTTGAAGTGCAGAAGGAGGTTGAGAGGTGACCTTACAGAAGTCAATAAAATAATGAGGGGTATAAATAGAGTCAGTTTCAAGACTAGCGGGCACACTTTTAAAGGTGAGAGGAGAGACATTTAAAAAATACTTAAGGGGCAATTTTTTTACATAGAGGATAGTTCGCTTGTGGAATGAACCTCTTGAAGAAGTAGTGAATGTGGGTACGATTGCAACATTTAAAAGACATTTGAATAAGTACGTGAGTAAGAAAGGTTTGGAGAGATGTGAGCCAGGAACAGGCAGGTGGAACTAGTTTAGCTTGGGATTATGTTCAGCATGAACTGGTTGGACAAAATTGTCTGTTTCCATGCTGAATGACTCTGTGACTCTTGAAGTTCAACCAGATATGGGGTCTTCAGCTTTACCTGTCAATCAGTACATATTTCCAGCTAAATTGTCCCAGTTCATGACTTTGCTTATACTATCAAGCCATACTAATATTTAAACCAATACTTACAAATCATGTGCACTAATACATTGTGTCATGGGAAGATGGTGAAATTATTTACTAATTATTTACTAAACAAAATCAACCACAGAAATTCATTTCACTCATCCCTTGCACCCTACTAATGTCAACCACAAAACATACATACATCATGCCATTTTATAATTCCATGAGGTTTGGTCCAGAAGGAATTTGAGGAAGTGGTATGAGATGTATGTGTTAAAATTTCTGACTATACAAAAGATATGCAGGAAAGTAAACTGTGTATAGGACACAGGAAGGTTACAGAAAGCTACTGATAGGTTAAGTGAGTGGACAAAGATATGGTAAATGGAGTATAATGTGGGAGATTGTGATAATGTCCATTTTGATAGGAGGAAAAAAAAACATTTGATTTAAATGATGAGAGATTTCAAAGCTCCGAGCTACGGAGCAATCTGAGTGTCTTCATGATGAAATTGCAAAATGTTAGCATGCAAGTACAGCAAGTAATTACGAAAACTAACGTTATCATTAATTCCTGGGAGAATTGACTACAAAGTCTGGAACATACGAACCACTGTCTGTGTAAAATCATTGCCCGTGTCTTTTTAAAATCTTTCTCCTCTGACCTTAAGAATATGCTCCCTAGTCATGAAATCCCCAATCCCCAGGCAAAAACATCTGCCATTCACCTTACCTAAAGCCCTCATAATTTTATAAAATTCTACAAGGTCACCACTCAATCTCCTATGCTCCGGTGACAAAAGTCCCAGCATATCCAGTCTGTCCGTATAATGCAAACCCTCCATTCACTGCAACATAATAAAGTGTGAAGCTGGATGAACACAGCAGGCCAAGCAGCATCTCAGGAGCACAACATTCACTGCAACATCCTGGTAAATCTTTTCTGAACCTTCAATAGCTTAATAATATCCTTCTTATAACAGGGCGAGCAGGACTGTGGTCCAGAAGACGCCTCACCAATGTCTTGTACAACCTCAATATGACGTCCCATCTCCTATACTCAAAGATCTGAGCAATGAAGGCAAGCATTCTAAATGTCTTATTCACCACCCCGTCAACATCTGATGTAAACTTCAATGAGTTATGTACATGATCCCCGAGGTTTTTCTCTTCTACAGCACTATCCAAGGCCCAATTCTTAATTATATAAATCCTACCCTTGTTTGTTTTACCAAAATGCAATACATCGCATTTATCCAAATTAAACTCCATCTGCCACTCCTCAGCCCATTGACCCAATTGATCAAGATTCCTTTGTAATCTTATATATCTGTCTTCACTGTCCACTATACCACCAATTTTGGTGGTGTATGCAATCTTACCTTCCGTATTCTCATCTAAATAATTTACATAAATGACAAATAAAAGTGGACCTCGCACCAATCTTGTGGAATACCATTGGCATCAGGCCTCCGGTTCGAAAACCAACCCTTCACCACCTAACTGCTGTCCATTTCAAGCCCACCGACTCACACAGCTACCTAGAATACACCTCCTCCCACCCACCCTCCTGCAAAAATTCCATCCCCTATTCCCAATTCCTCCGCCTCCGCCGCATCTGCTCCCACGATAAGACATTCCACTCCCGCACATCCCAGATGTCCAAGTTCTTTAAGGACCGCAACTTTCCGCCCACAGTGATCGAGAACGCCCTTGACCGCGTCTCCCGTATTTCCCGCAACACATCCTTCACACCCCGCCCCCGCCACAACCGCCCTAAGAGGATCCCCCTCGTTCTCACACACCACCCTACCAACCTCCGGATACAACGCATCATCCTCCGACACTTCCGCCATTTACAATCCGACCCCACCACCCAAGACATTTTTCCATCCCCTCCCCGTCTGCTTTCCGGAGAGACCACTCTCTCCGTGACTCCATTGTTCGCTCCACACTGCCCTCCAACCCCACCACACCCGGCACCTTCCCCTGCAACCGCAGGAAATGCTACACTTGTCCCCACACCTCCTCCCTCACCCCTATCCCAGGCCCCAAGATGACATTCCACATTAAGCAGAGGTTCACCTGCGCATCTGCCAATGTGGTATACTGCATCCATTGTACCTGGTGCGGCTTCCTCTACATTGGGGAAACCAAGCGGAGGCTTGGAGACCGCTTTGCAGAACACCTCCGCTCAGTTCGCAACAAACAACTGCACCTCCCAGTCGCAAACCATTTCCACTCCCCCTCCCATTCTCTAGATGACATGTCCACCATGGGCCTCCTGCACTGCCACAATGATGCCACCCGAAGGTTGCAGGAACAGCAACTCATATTCCGCCTGGGAACCCTGCAGCCATATGGTATCAATGTGGACTTCACCAGTTTCAAAATCTCCCCTTCCCCTACTGCATCCCTAAACCAGCCTAGTTCGTCCCCTCCCACCACCACACCACACAACCAGCCCAGCTCTTCCCCCCCATCCACTGCATCCCAAAACCAGTCCAACCTGTCTCTGCCTCCCTAACCGGTTCTTCCTCTCACCCATCCCTTCCTCCCACACCAAGCCGCACCCCCAGCTACCTACTAACCTCATCCCACCTCCTTGACCTGTCCGTCTTCCCTGGACTGACCTATCCCCTCCCTACCTCCCCACCTATACTCTCTCCACCTATCTTCTTTACTCTCCATCTTCGGTCCGCCTCCCCCTCTCTCCCTATTTATTCCAGCTCCCTCTCCCCATCCCCCTCTCTGATGAAGGGTCTAGGCCCAAAACGTCAGCTTTTGTGCTCCTGAGATGCTGCTTGGCCTGCTGTGTTCAACCAGCCTCTCATTTTATTATCTTGGAATTTTCCAGCATCTGCAGTTCCCATTATCTCTCCCCTTCACCACCACCCTCTCTTTCTGTGAAGTCAATTTTGTACACAGTTGGCAAGCTCTCCCTGATTCCCATGTGATCTTACTTTATGATTGAGTCTACCATAGGCAATCTTGTCAAAGGCTTTACTAAAGTCCAAGTAAACAATGTCTACAGTTATGCCCTCATCAGTCTTCTTGGTTTCTTCCTCAAAAAACTCAATCAAGTTTGTGAGACACGATTTCCCTCACACAAAACCATCGTCACTATCCCTAATCAATCCTTACCTCTCCACATGCATATAAATCCTATCCTTCAGAATCACCTCCAACAACTTTCCCACCACCGAAATCAGACTCACAGGTCTATAGCGCATAGGCTTCTCCTTACATTCCTTCTTAACAAAGGCACGAGATTAGCAACCTCAAGTCATTCAACACCTCAGTTGTCGTTGTAGATGACACAAGTATTTCTGCAAGGGGCCCTCAACTTCTTCCCTAATTTCCCAAAATCTACTGGGATATGCCAGATCAGGTCCCACAGATTTATCCACCTTTATATTTTCTAAGACTTCCAGCACTTCCTCTTGTATAATATGAGCGGTTTTCAAAACATTAATATTTGTTTCCTTGAGTTCTCTATTCTCCATTTCTTTTTCCACAGTAAAAACTGATGCAAAATATTCATTTAATATCTTTCACATATATATATCGGCCAAGGCTATCTCATATCCTTTCTTTGCCTTCCTGAAATCCCTCTTAAGAATGCTTCTACACTCTTTATACTGTTAATGAAATTAATTTGAACCCAGTTGCCTATATCTAATATATGATTCATTTTTATTCTTGCCTACAGCCTCAATATCTTTTTTCTTCCATTGTTCCCTAATTTGACCAACTTTACCTTTCACTCTAATTGGAATGTATTGAGTCTGAACTCCATTTTCACACCTTTGAAAGCCTCCCACTTATCAGAAATCCCTTTACCTGTGATGGTCTGCCTCTGCTCCAATTTCTTGTGTTTGGATGAATCATGAGCAGCAAAGTCACTAATGATGTCATCAAAAAATATGCTATGAAGTTTATCATTCTCTGAGCACATAATACTTAGTGCAGACAGCTTTTCTTGAGGCATTGTTGTCTGTAGTTGGTGGACTTAAGTTACAAAAACTACTATTCTTCTGAGCACTTTGTCATCATTAGACTCAAAATGAGCTTCAATATTACTTTCACATTATTGATTCGTATCTTGTGTGATAACCCGATACAGATCTTGATAACTGTCCTTGATTTAAATCATTTTCCTTGACATTAGCTTGGAAGTGCTTTATTTCTCCAATGAGGATAGCATCAACAGCATCAACAGCATCAGGATAATTTTTCAACAGAAGATTTATACTTTCATGTAACTGTTTTACCAAGGCATCTTTACTGAAAATTTAATAAAATTGTAACATTTTCACATTATCACTCATTCTTCTTGCTGATTTCATTTCAAAAATAAACAATTTCACTCTAAATTTGTCTCTTACAGAAAGGATGCCATCAGCACAAAGCAAATTTACAGATTTGATAGGGAAGGAGTTTCTTCAGATCTTCAAGTAACTGTAAAGTAACAATGTTGGGAATTGGTGTGTTTTGTTTTACAAAGAACAAAGAACAAGGAAAATTACAGCACAGGAACAGGCGCTTTGGCCCTCCAAGCTTGCACTGATCCAGATCTTCTATTTAAATCTGTTGCCTATTTTCCAAGGATCTGTATCCCTCTGCTTCCTGTCCATTAACGTATCTGTCTAGATACATCTTAAATGATGCTATTGTGCCTGCCGCTACCACCTCCGCTGGCAATGCATTCCAGGTACCCACTGCCCTCTGCGTAAAGAACTTTCCACTCATATCACACTTAAACTTTTTCCCTCTCACCTTGAAATCATGACCCCTAGTAATTAAGTCCCCCACTCTGGGAAAAAGCTTCTTGCTATCCATCCTGTCTATACCTCTCATGATTTTGTAGACCTCAATCAGATCCACCCTCAACCACCGTCTTTCTAATGTAAATAATCCTAATCTACTCAACCTCACTTCATAGCTAGCACCCTCCATTCCAGGCAACATCCTGGTGAACCTCCTCTGCACCCTCTACAAAGCATCCACATCCTTTTGGTAATGTGGCGACCAGAACTGTATGTAGTATTCCAAATGTGGTCGAACCAAAGTCTTATACAACTGTAACATGGCCTGCCAACTCTTGTACTCAATACCCCATCTGATGAATGAAAGCTTGACCACTCTATCCACCTGCGTTGCCACCTTTAGGGTACTATGGACTTGAACACCCAGATCTCTCTGTACATTAATTTTCCCCAGGGCTTTCCATTTACCACGTAGTTCGCCCTTAAATTGGATCTTCAAAAACGCACCACCTCGCATTTGCCTGGTTTGAACTCCATTTGCCATTTCTCTGTCCAACTCTCCAATCTATCTATATTCTACTACATTCTCCAACAGTCCCCTTCACTATCTGTTACTCCACCAACCTTAGCGTCATCTGCAATCTTGCTATTCATACCATCTATACTTTTCTCCAGATCATTTATGTAGATCATAAACAACAGTGGTCCCAACACAGATCCCTGTGGAACACCACTGGTCACAGTTCTCCATTTTGAGAAACTCTCTTCCACTACAACTCTCTGTCTCCTGTTACATAGCCAGTTTTCTAAACATTTAGCTAGTATACGCTGGACCCCATGCGACTTCACTTGCTCCATCAGCCTACCCTGGGGAACCTTATCAAACATGTTTTTATATCTTTCAAGCTGCATTATGTAGATAGCATGCTTTATTATATGTTTACTTATTTTGTCATAACTTCAGTTTCATTTTTAAAACAAAGTAAGTACTTAAGTTTCAGCACAAACTATTATGAGAAATTATAAAACACAGAAGCGAAAGACCATAAGAATTAGGAGCAGAAATTAGGCCATTTGGTTCATTGGGTCTTCTCTGCTTTCAGTTGTGGTTGATAAGTTTCTCAACCCTATTCTCCTGCTTTCTCCCTGTAACCTTTGATCCCCTTGACAATCAAGAACCTACCCATCTCTGTCTTAAATATCAGGCAAGATTTCATTCTGGGATCTGACTTATCCATTAGTAACAAAGCTGAAATCATAACAAATTCCAATCATAATAAAAAATAGCGTACCATTAGTTTTCTTTATTACACTCTATACCATCATACAAATATTTTGTGATTCATGCACCAGAACACCTAAACCCTGCAGCTCAGAATTCTGCACTTGTTCTCCATTTAAGTAGTGCTCTGCTTTTCCATTCTTATCACCAAAGTGAACAACTTCACATTTATCCAAATTTATTCTCCGTGTGCCAGATTTTTTCCCACCCACTCAATCTATCCATACTCATCTGCAACTTCCTAATGCCTTCTTCTCTGATGCTGCCTGGCCCCCTGTGCTCCTCCAGCTCCAATCTGTGTTATCTCTACTTTTATACTCCATTGCCTTTGAAATAAAGACCACCATTCCATTTGTCTTCTTTATTACCCGCTGAACTTGGATGCTAGCTTTATGTGTCTTATGGATGAGGATGTTTTATTCTATTCTATGGCTTTCTGTAGTCTTCCTTCATTTAAATAATAATAAATCCACTTAAATTTTCTGCATCCCTCTGCAAAGTCTTTGTGTCATGCTCACCATTTGCCTTCCCATCTACTTTTGTATCATCCACAAACTTAGCTATAGTACATTCATTTTTTTTCATCCAAATCATCAGGATATATTGCCAGTAATCATAAACCCAATACTAACCCTGATTGCACACTACTAATCACAGGTTGACATCCTGATCCTTTGGTCAACTCCTGTCATCTATTAATCAGCCAACTTTCTATTCATGCTAATATACTGCTGTGAACTCTTGTTAGTGGACTGATGTGTGGTATCTCATCAAATGCTTCCTGAAATCCAAATACTGTACAAAAACTGCTTCTTGTTTATCTGCCCAGCTTGAGACCACACCAAATAATTCAATTCAATTTGTCAATTTCTCCTTTGTGAAGCCATACTGACTCTGCTCATATTATGTATCCCTAAATGCTTTGCTGCTACATCCTTTATAATAGAGACACTAATATTTTTCCAGTAGTAGACATTAAGCTAACCAGCCCATGTTTCCTGTTTTTTTGTCTCCTTCCCTTTTTACATAAAGTTATTACATGAGCAGTTTTCAATTCCTTTAAGACTTTTCGAAAATCTAAATTTACAAAGCCATGTTGAGGTTTTACGGGACATTAGTGAGGCCTCTTCTGGAATACTGTGTCCAATTATAGGAAGGATATTACTAAGCAGGAGTGGGTTCAGAAGAAATTTACCAGGATGTTGCCAGGAAGGTATAAGTTATAAACAAAGGCTGGGTAGACTGGGACTATGTCCACTGGTGCGTAGGAGATTGAGAGGTGACCTTAAAGAAGTTTATAAAATCATGAGGAGTACAGATAGGGTTAATGGTAGGTGTCTTCTCCCTAGGACAGGGGATTTCAAAACTAGGGGGCACATTTTTAAGATGAGAGGAGAGAGATTTAAAAAAGATGTGGGAGTAATTTTTTTACACAGAGTTGTTCGTGCATGGAATGAACTTCCTGAGCAAATGGTGGATGTAGGCACAATTACACCATTTAAAAGAAACTTTGGTGAGTACATGATGAATAGGAACAATTTGGAGGGATATGGGCCAAGAGCAGGCAGATGGAACTAGATTAGTTTGGGTGAATGTCAGCATGGGCTGGTTGGACCAAAGTGTCTGCTTTTGTGCTGCATGACTCTACGATTCCTGAAAGATTGTAGTGCACCCACTATCTTTGTAACAACTTCCTTCAATATCCCATGCTGCATTCCATCAGGTCTAGGGGACCTATTAGTTTTCAGCTCTTGCACATTTTTCTCTAGTGATAGTTATTGTGTTTCTTCCCTCGCCTCCATTTACCCCTTGATTATTTCATAATTTTGAAATATTATTAACGACTTCTACTGTGAAGAGTAATGCAAAGTATTTATTCAACTCCTCTGCCATTTCCTGTTTCCACATTATTAATTCTCCAGCCTCCTTCTCTAAGGGGTTTATGTTTGACTTTGATTTAAATATACATTTGTACATATTTAAATTCCTATACATTGAAGGAAGTTCTTGCATCCATCTTAATATTACTAACAAGTTTACTCTCAAATGAGAGCTTACTCTCAGGGTTCTTCCATTTGTTTGGATGTCTTCTGTTGATTCTTAGAACTTTTCCAGTCTTCTGGATTACAACTAACCTTTGTCATGTGCACTTTTTTCTTTCAATGTGATGCTATCCTTAACTTTCCCAGATAACTGTGGTTGAGTTCTCCCCTTCCTAGATTCCTTCTTCCTCACTAGAATATATCTTTGCCATGAGCCATGAGCTATTTTCTTCAACATCTACATTGTTTCTCAACTGTCTTTGCTGCCAAATTCCTTTCTGTGTCTTCTCCAGCCAGGCTCTGCACTCATTTCTTTGTAATTGTCCTTGTTTCAGCTTAGCACATTTGCTCCTGACCTAAATTCCTTCCTCCAAAAGAATGCTAAATTCTAATATATTACCGTCACAGTTTCCAAGGGCATCTTTTACTCTGACATCATTTATTAAACAAGCTGCATTACACATCACCAGAAACAAAATAGCCTGGTCCCTGATTGGATCCAAAAAAATACTGCTCTGGAAAACTGTCCCAAATACACTGAATGAATTCTTCCTAATGGCTACCTCTGCCGATCTATTTCAATCTACATGAAGATTACAGTTACCCATGATTGAGGTACTGCCTTTGTTACAAACCCTCAATGTCTTCTGATTTATTCTTTGTCCCAATACATAGCTACTGTTAGGAAGCTATATACTATTGCTACCAATATCATCTTTCTCTTTTTCTTTCTTTCCTCCACCCATACGGATTATGTATTTTCTTATTCAATATCATTTCTTGCTACTTATTCCATCCTGCACCAACATTTCTCCACCACCATCCCCACCTTCCGGTCTGTCCTTTCTGAAAGACACATACCTTGAATATTTAGTTCCCTGATTTGTAACCTTGTCACCATGTTGTAATCTATGGCTATAAGATAATACCTGTATATATGCCATTAATTCATTTATTTTGTTTTGTCTATAATGTGCAATTCCTGACTTTAGGGAGTTTTGAAAAATCGACACCAGTGCATCTATTAGCTCATCAGCAACTTCTTTTAAAACTCAAGGATGAAAGTTCTTAGGACCCAAAGATTTGGCAGCCCCCAAAATTAGTTTCATTATTCATTTTAGCATCACTTCCCTCATGATTGTAATTTCACTAATTTCCTCTCTCTTTCTTTGACCTTGCAATTTACAGCTATTACTGCCATGAGTTTTTTGTATCCTCCATAATGGAGATAGACAAAGTATGTGTTCATGTCATCTAGCATTTCCCTCTTACTTACTATTACCCCGCTATTCT
Organism: Stegostoma tigrinum; assembly: GCF_030684315.1. NCBI lineage: Eukaryota > Metazoa > Chordata > Chondrichthyes > Orectolobiformes > Stegostomatidae > Stegostoma > Stegostoma tigrinum. The sequence goes on from NC_081363.1 coordinate 39,372,250, forward strand.
CACTCTCAAAAAGACTAACCCTCAAGTTATTTTCTCTTTTCTTTTGAAATATCTATAAAAACTTCAGTTGTCTGTTCTTATATAAAGAGCTACCTTCCTCTAGTTCTCTAATTTCTTCCTCCTGATTGACCTTTCTCTTATTCTCTGCTGTTTATTATATTCTGTCCAATTATCTGAGCTGTCACTCATCTTTGTGCAATTATACGTTTTTTAATTTAAGTTTGATGCTTTGCCCAACTTCTTTAGTTAACCTCAAGTTGTGAATCCTTCCTTTAGAATTTTTCCCTAGTTGTTTTGAGTATTCTGAAGTATCTTCTTACATTTCTACCACTGTGTTTCTGTTGATCTATTCCTTATTTGAGTTCACTTAAGCTAGCTCATCTCTCATACAAACATGATTGTTCTCATTTAGATTTAAAATACTAGTCTTATTATCAGTCTTCCCCTTTCAAACTAGCTTATAAAATTCAATCATTTTCTATTTGCTGCTACCTGGGAGTGCAAGTCAAATATAACCTGATGTCTGGTTCCAGATTGTGCTGCTTGAAGAAACTATCACAAAAGCACTCTATGAACTCTTCATCCAGGCTCCTCCTATCAAACTGATTTCTCAACTCTATACATAAATGAAAGTCACCCATGGTTATCACCACCACTTTAGCACATATTTCTTCTTGAATACTTATTTCCAGATTGTGGTCATTGTTAGTGAGCCTTTAGACCATGAGCACCAGTGACTTAATTTCTGTCATGTCCATTCAAAATGATTCTGCGTCCTGATTTCCTGAGCCGAGGTATTCTCTAACTCTTGCTCAAGGTTCAGAGGAGATGTGAAGAAAAATCTTTTCACACAGAGGGCAGTGGGAATCTCATAGACGCACAGAGTCATACAGCATAGAAACAGGCTCTTCAGTTCATCATGTCTATGCTGACCAACAAACACCAACCTACACTAATTCCATTTACCTGCTCTTGCTCCATAGACTACTATACCCTGGTATTTTAAGTGCTCATCCAGAGGTTCTTAAATCTTGCTGGAGTATCTGCCTCCACCACCCTCTTAGGCAACATATGCCATATTTCTATCGACCTCTGGGTGAAAAGCGTCTTTTTCAGATCTCCTCTAAACCACATGCTCCTCACCTTAAGCTTGTGCTTTCTAATCTTATTTTTTCACTTTCATTTTCTTTATTCATTCGCAGGATGGGGGCATTGCTGGCTGGGCAACATTTATTACCCATCCCTAGTTGCCCAGAGGGCATTTAAGAGTCAACCACATTGTTGTGGGACTGGAGTCACATGTAGGCCAGACCAGGTAAGGATGGTAGTTTCCTTCCCTAAAGGACATTAGTGAACCAGATGGGCTTTTCTGGCAATCGACAATGGATTCATGGTCATTATTAGGCTGTTAATTCCAGGTATTTAATGAATTCAAATTCCACCATCCGCCATGGCAGGATTCAAACCCAGGTCCCCAGGGCACTATCTGGATCTCTGGATTAACAGCCCAACAATAATACCACTAGGACATTGCCTCCGCCACATCTGCCACGGGGAAATATTCCCACGATCTGCTCTGTCTATTCCTCTCACAATTTTGTATACTTCAATCAAAGGAACCCCACAGACTCCTCTGCTCCAAGGAAAACAAATCCAGCCTAGCCAGTCGCTTCCCATAACTGTAACTTTTCATCCCAGGCAACATTCTGGCAAATTTCCTCTGCACCCTCTCAGTACAATCACATCCTTCCAAAAGTGTGGAACCCATTGGATCTGGAACTTACTGTCTGTAAGACAGTCTGTAAGAGTAATCAAGACAGAAACCTCATAACATTTATGAAGTATTTACCTGAGCACTTGCAATGAAAAGGCAATCACGGCCATGCGCCAAGTGCTGGAAAATGGGATTAGGTGGTTGTTTTTGACAGGTGCTGACGCAATTTGCTGAAGGGCTTTTTTCTGTACCATAGATCTCTGTCATTTTATTACTCCAAATGCTGCCCTTGAATACAGAGCATCTAATTCACCATACCTAGCTTTTAATTTTTCTCAAATGTCATACACCCCTCAATATTCGTGTTCCAATCCTTATCATATTACAGCAATGTCTCTGTTGTGGCTATCAGATCACATTTATTCACTTTATCTAAGCAAAGATGTTCCGGCATTGGAGGGAACCCAGAGAAGGTTCACTAGGTTGTGCCTGGGTATGGACGGATTTTTATTTTGGAGAGCCTGAGTAGGTTGGGTTAGTATGCATTTGAGCTTAGAAGCAGGAGGCCTGATTGAAAAAGCAAGATATGTAGGAGCTTGATGAAGTAGATGTGGAGAAGTTGTTTCCTTTTGTGGAAAAATCTAGGGCAAAAGGCCAAATCCCAGATTTAGGGGGAGCCCAGTTAAGACAGAGTTGACGAGGAATTTCTTCTTTCACCGGGTGTTGAATCTGTGAAGTTCTGAATCTGTGAACAGAGGGTTGTCAAGATTAAGATATTGAGTATATTCAAGCTTGAGATAAACAGATTTTAAATGGTAAGGGAATCAGGTTTTGTGAAAAGTGGAATTGAGGATTTTGGGGCACTGTGTACCATTCTGGTCAAATTGCTATAATGAAATTGGAAAGGGTTCAGAAAAGATTCAGAGAAGAAAAGACCTTGCTGGGACTGGAGGGTTCGAATTATAGGGAGAGGCTGAATAGGCTGGGAATTTTTTTCACTGGAGCATAGACAATTGAGGAGTGACCTTATAGAGGTTTATAAAATCATCAGGGGATGAGATGAATAGCAAAGGTCTTTCCCCTGGTCAGGCAGGGCGTGGAGGGGGGCGAAGGAGAAGAGGGGAGCTCTAAACCAGGGGGTATATTTTTAAGGTGAGTGGAGAAAGATTTAAAAGCAACCTGAGGAGCAAACTTTTCCGCTCAGAGGATGATTTGTCTGTGGAATGAAATGCCGGAAGAAGTTGTAGATGCAGATACAGTTACAATTTTTAAGAGATATTTGGAAAAGCACATGAATAGGAAAGGTTTACGGGGATGTGGGGTAAATGCAGGCAGGTGGAACTAGTTTAGTTTGGGAAACTTGGTCAGAATAGGCAATTTAGACCTAAGGGTCTCTATCCATGATGTATGATTTTGTGACTCAATGACTCTATAATCAGATCAGCCTTGATCCCATTGAATAATGGAGCAGACGCATAAAGCTGATTGGCTTATTTCTGCACCTATGTGCTATGGTCTTATGTCTTATTTACTTCAATCTCAAGGGCAACTAGAGATGGGCAATAATTGCTGGTCCAGCCAGCAACACCCACATTCTCTGAATAAATCAAAAAAATCTGTACGATCAATGTGTTTACTTTGAAATGCAAAGCAGTTCAGAATAAGATCTTTAGTTTTGTACTTTTGCTGTCTTTGTGACATTGCATCTTTATTGTTGGTATATTCCTAGGATTTCTTTTATCTATGCCCTTTCCTGCCATTCTCATACATGTGTGTCCCATATTCCTATTTTCCACCCTTATCTTTGTCTTTACAGTTTGAAATACCACATCTTTTCACACTTGACCCCTAGCTACCATAATTAAGGTTGAAACCTTGTTACCTCGCCAATTGTGTAGCTCGCAAGACAATTGGTCCTAACATGGTTCAGGTGTAGACTGACCCAATGGTACAGCCCTCACATTCCACAGTACTGGTTCCACCGGCCCATGAATTAGAATCAGTTTTTCCCACACTAGTCTTGAGCCACATACTTGTCTAATTTTATGTAGCCTATATCAATCTGCAAGTGGTTTGGGAAATAATACAGAATCTATAATTTTGAGGTAATGGGAACTGCGGATGCTGGAGAATCCAAGATAACAAAGTGTGGGGCTGGATGAACACAGCAGGTCAAGCAGCATCTTAGGAACACAAAAGCTGACGTTTCGGGCCTACTGCTTGGCCTGCTGTGTTCATCCAGCCCCACACTTTGCTATCTATAATTTTGAGGTTCTTCTTTTTAATTTTTGCCTAGCTCCTCATACACGCTTTGCAGAACCTCTTTCCAAGCTCTGCCTATATTGTTGGTACTTACATGGACCACAACCATTGGATCCTGCCCCTTGCACTGCAAGTTCCTTTCCACCCAGCACCTGCTGGGAACATGGCTACTTGGATACCTGTTCTTTGCTGCAGAGAACAAGGAAGGAAAATGTATAAATTTAAATGCTTCTTCCATTTCGTAAACACTGATCTGCGCAATTGCTCATCTATTGTAAAAGTTTTCAAATATGATGATGTGGGAGGCGATGACCTAGTGGTATTATTGCTGGACTGTTAATCCAGAGACCCAGATAACATTCTGGGGACCTGGGTTCAAATCCTGCCATGGCAAATGGTGGAATTTGAATTCAACAAAAATGTATGAAATTAAAAATCTAATGATGACCAAGAATCCATTGGTGATTGTCATTAAAAAAAACCCCACCTGGTTCACTAATGTCCTTTAGGGAAGGAAACTGCCATCCTTACCTGGTCTCAGCTACATGTGGCTCTAATCCCACAGCAATGTGGTTGACTCTTAACTGCCCTCCAGGAAATTGGGAATGGGCAATAAATTTCTGCCTGGTCAGCAACACCCTCATCCCATTAATGAATAAAAACAAATCATAAACTTCTTTAATTTGAACATATTTCATAAAGCAATACAAACATTCAAGATATATGTTTTAGTTATATTAATTTCATTGTTCAGACTTTGTCTCCATGTGTGTGAAAATATGAACTGTTTGTATTTCTTTTCTCATTGTCTTTTCTGTTAGAATGATCCACATTTTTCCTGGTAAAGCTGTGGGCTATTTATAGTTAAACATAACTTAGGGCCTCTGCATGCCATACTGTGCTAACAATGCTGTTCTATTAATTCAAACCAAGGAATACCTCCAACAGCAAATAGACAGATTCCTTCTTGCTTGGAAAAGGTTTGGTTTGACAATCAGCATCAGGAAAATAAATGCCATGTCTCAGGATTTTGTCATGCCACCATCCAATAGCATTGACAATGTGTTGATGGAGGATGTTGATAGTTTCATGTGTCCAGGTTCTATATATGCATCGCAAAAAACTGCAGCTATTATAGTCAAGAGGAAGATAGTGTCGAACAACCTGGCTGAGAATACGAAGTTGTGAGTCAACCAAGACTGCATTATTGGTGCATACCTGTAGAATTGGGAGATTTGGACAATATGCCTTAAGCAAAAGAAAATACTAAGCAGTTGTCATCTTCTCTTTTCAGACGTATCCTCTGCATTTCTTGGCAGGACTAGGGGATCAGCTCAGAGGTCTTGAGTATTTTAGTTCCAGCAGTATACACTCACGATGTTTGTGCTGGTTTGACCACATTGACCAATTGGATGGCAGATGTATGTATCAAAAGGCCTTCTTTATGGTGAAGAGGTTACTGGGCCATTACTTTTTGGGCGTCTATGCATCTGCTGCAAGGGCACTTACAAGGAAGATATGAAAATGACAGATATTGATCCTGACAACTGTGACAGAATGATATAAACTATGGAATATTGATCTTTGAGTATCATTGGCTGATTTAATGATGGTGGGTTAACAATGACTGACTTGGCCTCAGAATAAGGGGCAGACCACTTACGACTGAGGTGAGAAAGAATTTCTTCACTCAGATGGTGCCGAAATGTTCGATTTCTCTATCTCTCAGCCTCCATCTTTGATTATGTTCAAGTCAAAAAGTGAGAGATTTCAAAATATTAAAGATTCCATGATGGGATAGTGTTGGAAAATGATGTTGAGACAGAAGGATTTCCATGGACTGAAATGGTTTTAAAAGGGACATTATATGTGACTTAAAATGGCCATAAGAGTTACCTGACCCACAAAGGTTGGCCAGGTTTCATAAAAGCAGTGTGAATTAGATCAAAGATAATCTGAGAAAAAATTAATATCTTACCCAAGGGCAACAATTCCTCTAGCCATCAACTTGCCACTTCTTCAAGAGGGATAGAAAGATCCTCATGAGAATCTTTATATGTTGGAGATGGAACATTGCCTGCAATTATCAAGCCTGACAAAATATAACATCAGGAAACATTGAATACACAGCCCAGCAGCTATTTAAAGAAGCAGAGTGGAGGAAATGGAACTCAGGATGCAGAACTGAACATTAGCAATGTCCACGTGATTATGGACTTACTCACAGAATAATTATTTCTACAACCTTCTCACCATAATTGTTAAACTGACTGAACTCTAATTGGCAGCTGAACAATCTCACTCTTTCTCTCTAGCAGGAGCAAAAGTGCCAGTGACAGTGCAGGGTGGAAAAAAAAATCAAAGAGACAATAAGTTAAAGACAACTGCAAATTCACTCCTGATTATTATCCAAGAAGCCAACTAACCAACCATGGTTTCAGGTTAAAACCTTCCACCACAAGAGGGCATGATGGTAACTTCAAAGTCCCAGGCTAATATTTTGGGGACGTGGGTTTGAATCACTCCATGGCAGACGGTGATATGGTTAGGGTTAAATATTTACCATGTAACCATTGTTGTGAAAACCCATCCAGTTCACTAACACCCTTCAGAGACGAAGTCACCCTTATCTGGTCTGGTCTACATGTGACTCCAGACCTGCAGAAATAATGATAACACAATTGCCCTCTCGATAGCCTAACCAGTTCAGGGGCAATTACGTTTGCCAAGCTAATGCTGGCCTCATCCCAGTTAAAGAGAAAGAAATTAAGGACATCTAGAAGGTTCTAAACTGTATCAGAGATAATGGGAACTGCAGATGCTGGAGAATTCCAAGATAATAATATGTGAGGCTGGATGAACACAGCAGGCCAAGCAGCATCTCAGGAGCACAAAAGCTGACATTATAGGCCTAGACCCTTCATCAGAGAGGGGGATGGGGAGAGGGAACTGGAATAAATAGGGAGAGAGGGGGAGGCGGACCGAAGATGGAGAGTAAAGAAGATAGGTGGAGACGGGGATAGGTGGGGAGGTAGGGAGGGGATAGGTCAGTCCAGGGAAGACGGACAGGTCAAGGAGGTGAGATGAGATTAGTAGGTAGATGGGGGTGCGGCTTGGGGTGGGAGGAAGGGATGGGTGAGAGGAAGAACCGGTTAGGGAGGCAGAGACAGGTTGGACTGGTATTGGGATGCAGTGGGTGGGGGGAAAGAGCTGGGCTGGTTGTGTGGTGCAGTGGGGGGAGGGGACGACCTGGGCTGGTTTAGGGATGCAGTAGGGGAAAGGGAGATTTTGAAACTGGTGAAGTCCACATTGATACCATTAGGCTGCAGGGTTCCCAGGCGGAATATGAGTTGCTGTTCCTGCAACCTTCGGGTGGCATCATTGTGGCAGTGCAGGAGGCCCATGATGGACATGTCTAAACTGTACATTGTTTGACCTTCCTTTGCATATGTGTGTGTCCACAGAGGACATATGCTTGATGTTGCATGTTACTTATTTTTCTCAGAGTTAGCAAGTTAATTGCACTTACTTTCACTCATGAGGATTTTGTAATTGGCTCCTTATTGGCTGAAGTGAAACCAGATAATTTAATTGGAGCAAGGTATTGTTGAATGCTTCGAATTAAGCTAACCCTTTTGTTGTGACCAATTGAGATGGTTGAAGAGAGGGGAACTGGTTCACCTCTCCTTACCTGGTTGTATGAAATGGCAGGTGGTTATTGATTGTCCTGACTTCTGGCGATACATTGAAAGTCATTGACAGAAACAAAAACTATACATTTGAGAAAATGGATCAGAAAAAAAGATAATTAGTCCTGCCCTTTCTCAGCTCACTTTCTTTGCCTGTGGCAAATGCAGCAGAGAATGTCATACCAGCGTGAGGTTCCTGAGTCATACCAGGCAATGCCTAACACAGAGTTGACTACCACTTGACAAACTGACTTCTTACAAGAAGGAAGGTCACCATCACTTGTCCGAGTCACTATAGCTTTGCTCACGGATTATTATTTCTACAATCTTCTCCACCATAAATGTTAAACTGACTGAACTCTAATTGCCAGCTTTATAAAAACATAGAACAGCAACTGGTGATTTGGTGCTCCAGCTTGGTCTGCTATTCACGACCAAGGCTGATCTTCTAGCTCACTGCCATCTCATAGAGTCATAGGTGTAGAGTTATACAACATGGAAACAGACACCGGCCCAACGCATCCACACTGACCAGACATCTCAATCTGACATAGCCCCCTTTGCAAGCATTTGGCCCATATCTCTCTAAACCCTCCCTTTTCATGTACACATCCCGATGCCTTTTAAATGTTGTAATTGTACCAGCCCCCACCACTTCCCCTAGCAGCTTATTCCATGCACATACCACTCTCTGTATGAAAAAGTTACTCCTCAGGGCCTTTTTAAATCTCTCCCTTCTCACCTTGAATCTGTTCCCTCCAGGAAAAAAATTCTTTGGATATTCACCCTACCCATGCCCCACATGATTTAATAAATCTCTATGAAGACACCCTTCAGCCTCTGACACTCCAGGGAGAAAAGCCCCAGCCTACTCAGCCTCTCCCTAAAGCTCAAACCCTTCAATCCTGGCAACATCCTTATAAATCTTTTCTGCACCCTCTCAAATTTAACATCTTTACTCTAGAAGGATGACCAGAATTGTCCACAGTATTTGAAAATCATTAGCAACAAATGCTGGCATTGCCAACAATAATCACATCTCATAAACAAGTAAAGGAAAAGAACATTTTTGGACAAAGGGAGATTGATAAACAAAGTAGTTACAGGCTAATCAGTTTAATGCTCATGCACTTGAAGATTTTAGAAACAATCAAACCACATCACAATGTTAAATGAAATAGTGTTTTTGAGTAAGAAGTTGATCATTATACTGCAAACAGAAGTGCTTAGATAGCAAATTTTGGAACCCTTTTCAGCTCTCATTTCCCAATCTGTTGTCTAGTTAAAAATAATCTAATTTAGTGATCATATCAAAATAGATACAGAAACTTTGGTGCTAGATAAGATGGGAGGAAACTTGGGTTCTGTGGCAATGTTTTGTAACAAGATCTACTGCACCAGTTATACAATAAAATGTCACTAACTTTAAAAATGTAATCTAGAGCAGGACCCACTTTGTAGACCAAAAGTTAACAGTAGCACTATTTTTAAATTGCTTAAGTGTTCTCAAACATTTTGAGGCTAACAAAGTGCAGACTCTATACAGTAAAAATTTAGAAGCTTTGAATATATCTTCTGCTGAGACAATGACAATATCCACTTTGATGTAACCATGTCCTAATTTGACATGTCAAACTTAACATCTTTGGGCAATTCTTTAACATTGCACTGTATCAAATGAAGCAAACTAATTCACGTGAATCATTACTTATCAAGGATCTTATTCCACATAATGTTATTTTGAAATGCATATCACATTCCAAAAGTACAGGTTTCCAAATGTAAAATTTCTTATTTGTATTACATATGTAGTATCATCACTTACTAGGCTCTGAAATTCAAACTTATGGAATATTTTTAAAATGGCCACTAAAGCAGCAAATGGCCACTGTGGGTCATCCGACTTCTCTTGTGGATTCAAAGTACTCCACTGTGTCAAGAGGGAGTGAAGGGAATGTTCCAACTGATGTCAGTCAGATGGGCATTAACATCAAATTGAGTGGGTTACAGTCATCCAAACACTATGGCCTGAATGGTCTCAAACTTTGAATGTGTTAAGTACCAAGTCTAGATGTGTAATCAATAGAATTACCTGTCTCATTTGGAAAATGACTTTAAATTTCTAAAATGCTACGTATTGAGACTGGTGTAATTTCTGTTTGCTTTTGAAATCATCAGAAACCATTTGCAGATCGAATTCCACCAGAAAGCCAGTGATCTAACTGCAAATAATTTAACAGCTACAATAATTAACAAGGTGGACAAGGATTCTCCTAATTTGTTTCAAGCATCAAATTCAATAAGGGGATTCAGCTTGTAATGTGCGAGACAAGGAGTATAAATCAGAATCTAAATTAATAAGAATTTATACCAGTTTGCTGCCATTACATGTAATTAGACTTTGCAAAAAATCTTGATTGTGGGAACACTGCATGTAATATGATGGTTTAAATTTAGGTTAAGCATGTGAGAATAAATAACATTCTTGTGTTATACTCATAGAAGCTTCCTACTTAAGTTATTCAATTTGAATTTACACTCAAGTGTAAGAAATGATATAACTTTTACATTACCAAATGTCCTACTCATGGGAAAGGGCGCACATGTCTGTGACAGTTGGGAAGCATAACAAAGAACAAAACATAGAAACAGGCCCTTTGGCCTACCAAGCCTGCATCAACACATAATGCTTTCTTAACTAAGAATCTTTTGCCTCTACATGATTCATATCCCTCTATTTCCTACCTAGTCATGTACCTGTCGAGATGCCTCTTTAACATTGCTATTGTATCTGTTTCTACCATCTCCTCTGGCAGCACATTCCAGGCACTTCTCGCATCTCCTTTAAACTTTCCCCTTTTCACGTTAAACCTGTCTCCCCTAGTCATGATGTGCAGGTTCCAGTGTTGGACTGGGGTGGAGAAAGTCTGAAGTCACAAGGTACCAGGGTAAAATCCAACAGGTTTATTTGAAATTGCAAGCTTTCGGAGTGCTGTTCCTTCATCAGGCAACTTCACATCCTTCTGGTAGTGGGGACACCAGAAAAGTACTGATCCTTATTCCTAAATGGCTTAAAACTTACAGAATTATGGCCACTGTTCTCGAAATACTCCCCAAGGAAATTTTGATCACTTGGAAGAGCTCTTTCTCCAAAACCTGGTATAATATGGTGCTTTCCCGAGTTGGACTATTTACATAGTGCTTCAACAACCCCTTCTAGAGGCACTGAACAAATTTCCGACCATCCAAGCCTCTGGTACTAAGGGGATCCCAATCAATAAAGGGGAAGTTAAGATCACCCAGCACAATAACCCTACCATTTCTACATTCTTCCATAATCTATCCATGTATCTGTTCCTCAGTCACCTCTTGGCTGTTGAGAGGCCTGTAGTACAATCCCATTGCAGTGATTGCACCCTTCCTGTTCTGGAAGTCTACCCATAATGCCTTGTTGGATGAGCCCTCGAAGGTGTCCTCCTTTAGTACAGCTGTGATATTCTCGCCTATTAGTAATGCATCTCCCCTACCTCTTTTACTTCCTTCTCTATCTCACCTGAAATATCTACATTTTACAAGATGATGAGAGGCATAGATAGATTGGATAGTCAGAGACTCTTGCCCAGGGCAGAAATGACTATTACGATGGGGCATAACTTTAAGGTGATTAGAGGAAGATATAAGGGAGATGTCAGAGGTAGGTTCTTCACACAGAAATAGATGAGCATGTGGAATGCACTGCCAGCAGTGGTATTGGAGTCAGACACTTTAGAGACTTTTAAGCAACTCTTGGATAGGCACATGAAGGATGGTGAAATGTAGGGTATGCAGGGTAGTTTGACCTTAGTAGGATAATAGGTCAGCACAACATCGTGGACTGAAGGGCCTGCACTGTGCTGTACTGGTCTATGTTTTATGTTCTACGTAAATCCTGGAACGTTAAGCTGCTGTTCTTGTCCCTCTCTCAACCAAGTGACTGGCATTTCTATAACATCTTAACTATATGTATTAATCCAGCTCTCAGTTCATCTGCTTTACCTGCTTACTCCTCACATTAAAACATGCACACTTCAGACTGATAGTTCTTCAGCGTTCAATAACCTCTCCTGGTCTGTTCTTCCTCTTAGTCCTACTGGCTTTAGTTTCTAACTCCTCAGAGGTTTACTTGCTGATCTACTGCCACACTAGTTTAAACGCTCTGAGTGGCACTAACCATCTTGCCTGCTAGGGTATTCGTGCCCCTCCAGTTTAGGTGCAACTTGTCATTCTTGTATAGGTCCTATCTGCATTGGAAGATGACACATGATCCACGTACCTGAAGCCCTCCTTCCCACAGTCCTTTCATATACACCATATACACTCAAGACTGTGTGGCCAAATTCAGCTCTAACTCCATTTACAAATTTGCTGATGACACCAATGTAGTGGGTCGGATCACAAACAACAATGGGGCATAGTAAGGAAGGAGATAGACAGCTTAGCAGCATGGTGTAAAGACAACAATCTCCCTCAATGTCAGCAAATGAAGAAGCTGGTCATTGACTTCAGGAAGGGGAATGGAGTAGCACCACTGCCAGTATCAACGGTGCTGAGGTAGACGTTCAAGTTCCTAGGAATAAACATCACAAACAGTCTATCGTGGTCCATTCACAGTTGACGTTACAGTCAAGAAAGCACACCAATGCCTCTATTTTCTCAGAAGGTTAAGGGGATCCTTACCAAATTTTATAGTTGCACCTTAGAAAGCTTCCCGTCCAGATGCATCAACTGCTCTCCCAAGACTGCAAGAAATGACAGAGAGTTGTGAATGCAGCCCAGTTCGTCACAAAAACTAGTCTTCCTTCCATCGACTCCATCTTTACTTCCCGTTGCCTTGAGAAAGCAGCCAACATAATCAAACACCTCTCCCACCCTGGCTATACTCTCTTCCACCCTCTTCCATCGGGCAGGATAGATAAAAGTTAGAAAACACATACCAACAGATTTAAGAGCAGCTTCTTCCCCGACTTATGAATGAATGCCCCATATGATTGAGTTGATCATTCTCTTCATCTTCTCTGCAGCTGTAACACTGTACTGCATAACACTGCATTCTGTTCTCTTACCTTGGTGTACCTATGTAAGATACGATTTGTCCGGTTAGCATGCAATACAATGCTTTTCACTGTATCTCAGTACCTGAGACAATAGTAAATCAAAGCAAATCAAAACAAGAATCAGTTCTTTAGCTATGTATGTAACGGTGCTATCTTCAATTCCTAGCCTCACTGACACATGGAACAGGAAGTAATCCCAAGATTACAAAATTATAGATCCTACTTTTCAACTTACTCTTCAGGGCTGCATCTCTATTCCTGCCTATGCTGTAAGTGCTAATATGTACCATAACCTCTGGCTGCTTGGCCTCCTTTGTGAAAATGCCCCGCGCCTACTCAGAGATGTCCTTGGCTCTGGCAGGGGGCCAAGAGAAACAATACATTACCCTGGCGCCTTTTCTGTGGCCAAAGAAATATCTGTCTGTGCCCCTGACTATAGAATCCCCTGTTACTACCTGCTTTACTGTCCTCTTTGCCAATACACCAACTGTGGTGCCACTGCATTGGCCACTGCTGTGCCAATCCCCAATAGGCAATCATCCCTACCAGTATCCAAAATGGGATAGAAATGTAGAAACATAGAAAATAGGTGCGGTCCATTTGGCCTTTCGAGCCTGCCCCGTGACTCAGTATGATTGTGGCTGATCATACAATTTCAATATCTCATTCCTGCTTTCTCTCCATACCCCTCGATCCCTTTAGCCACAAGGGCCATGTCCAGTTCCCTCTTGAATATATCTAACAAACTGGCCCCCAACAGCTTTTTGTGGTAGAGAATTTCACTGGTTCACAACTCTCCGAGTGAAGAAATTCTTCCTAATCTCAGTCCTGAAAGGTTTACCCCTTATTCTTTAATTGTGAAACTTTGTTCTGGACTTCCTCCCACATTGGGAACAATATTGCATCTAGCTGTCCAGTCCCATCAGGATACTATATGTTTCTCTAAGATCCCCCTCCACATTCTCTAAATTCCAGTCAATTCAGTCTTTCTTCAAATGTCAGTCCTGCCACCCCAGGAATCAGTCTCGTGAACCTTTGCTGGGCTCCTATATCACAAGAATTTCCCTCTTCAGACTGGGAGCCCAAAACTGCACACAATACTCAAGGTGCTGCCTCACCAAAGCCCTGTGTAACTACAACAAGAAATCCCTACTCCGGTACTGAAACCCTCTTGTTATGAAGGCAAAGATGCCATTAGCTTACCTCACGGACTGAAGCACTGGTATGCCAACCTTCAGTAACTGTTCCCCCATGTTAAAGAGAGGGAATAGGCACAGGGGGTCCTGCACTGTCTGCCTGTCTCATCTAGTAGTTACCCACCTATCTGCCTGAGCTTTGGGTGTGCCCACATCTCTAAAACTCACGTCAATGATGCTTTTTGCTTTCTGCACGCTTCTAGGTGTGTCTCACTACCAAACTGATCCATGTGGTCTGACAGATGCTAAAACTGGACTCATTTCCTGCAGGTGTAGTCATCAGGGACTGATGTTCAGACTGTCTCTAATTTCCCACAATTTGGAATGTACTACCTTGCTCAAGGCCATTTTTACCCTCTAGCTATATACGATTTAATTAAAAATAAATTTCTTTGAAATTAATTTACAGCTAACTAGATGGCCACTACTGTCAAATTTTCACTAAAAAACACAAAACATGTTAATCTTTTAAAAATAGCTTAGGCATTATTCAGAACCCCAGTACAGTACTATCTGTAATGAGGGCAAGAGGAAAGAAAATTAAACAGTAAAAGAAAGTTTTCCTGATCATTTTACTTTGGGTGACAGTATACAATGCTCACTTTCAATTCAACTACTATTTGAAAACAGAAGTTACAGAAGATGTATAAAAGGTGGTGACGTCAATATTACTGTCAGCCAAATTACTCATCATCCCCTCAATGACCTTTGTCCACATCTGCGATGTCTCTCCGTGACTGTTATCTTCCCACACCTTCCCAACCTTGTTCCTCCCACAGTCTCAAGCTCCTCCGTGCCATGCTGCAAGTCACTTCCCTCCACCAACCAACCGCCATCTCCCCACTCCCCTGACCTCCCATAGACGTTGAACTAATACCACAAACTAAACAAGCAAACTAAAGAACTGTGGATGCCAGCAATCACAAAACAAAAAATAAATACAGAGATTGCTGGGCCAAATTCAGCAGATCTGGCAGCAGCTGTGGAGAGAAAACAGAGTTAATGCTTCAGGTCCAGTGACCCTTCCTCAGAACTGATTGCAGTTAGGAAAAGGTTGGGATGGGGGTTTAGGAGATAGGTGGAGATGGAGCTGAGGGAAGGAACAGATAAAGAAGTGGATAAAGGTCAGCCTGTGAGAATCAATAGCTCCTGATGGGGACCATTAAGGAGCTAACAATGGATTGGCTGTGGTAGTAGTCCATCTGATGACAAAGTCTGGTGTGTGGGTATTGGAATAAGGGTGTGGGAGAAGATGCTTAGGCCCTAAAATGATTGAACTTGATATTAATGGTTGTAGCGTTTCCAGGCGGAAAAAGAAATAATAATGGTTCCCTTTAGCAGCTGCTGATAACCGCAGGCTGACCTTTACCCATTTATTGTCTATTCTCTCTCTCTCTCTGTGGACCCTACCTTCACCTATCATTTACTCCTCCCATGTCCTGCACCCCATCTTCGGCACATAAACCGACTGTTTCCGAGTTACCAAGAGTTCTGAAGAAAGGTCACTGGACCCAAAACATTAAGTCTGCTTTCTCTCCACACATGCTGCCAGACCTGCTGAGATTTTCTAGCAATTTCTGTCTTTGCCAGCAGATTCCAGTTGTCGTCTTGCACCAACGCCATCCCTAACCCCAGCAGGGGAGCCTCTCAATCTGACCAGCTAGAGATGATAAAACTTTAGGAAATGCTTGATCCACTGAAGATATTCCAATTTTCCAGCAGCACCTCCTTAATTCCCCTTCCCCACCCTCCAAGCCACTTTCATTCCCCGGGACTGACATCTCGAAACTTGGAATAAACTCCAGACTGATTCATGCTGAAGTTCGTTAGCCGAGTAGCATTGTCCCAAAAACTAACATCTGAAACATTACAGTTAAAAAGAGGTACAATACAGTTGTTCGACTATTTAAGTAATGTTTATGAATATATTGTCCCCTTGTTCTGGTTTCCAGATTGCCAAAGACTGGATGTGCACTGAGGGATGCATGTCTGGGCCCTGCAGAAATCTGACATGCTGCTCTATGCGTGAATTGACTGGGAAGTTTAAACATTCCGATGGGCTGCTCCCCTGCATGGATATTACTGACGCTGAGTAAGTCAGAGACTTTCAACAATTGGATAATTGTTAAGAAAATGTTAGGCAGACGAAAACCTAACAAAATACACAGGTAACTGCAGAGCTGACATCCCAGACACCTCCCTCCCAATGATCTGAATACTATCCCCTGTTGAAAATATTCAACATTTTGAATACTGACAACTCTTGCAACCAGACTACCTTCAACCTAATGAATCTACCGCTCCCCTGCACCCACCCTCCCCCGCCCAACTACAGGACTACTGTGGGAGGAGTCTGTTAGCTATAACAAAACACAGGCTTCTCTTCTGATGGCCTTCAAGTGGTGACTACATCAATCATGCACTTGCAAAGTGTGAATTTAAGTCATTCATAATCATATCAGAATGTATGTGGAATGCATGAAGCGTACATCTATCTGGAATGTGAGGCCAGAATATCGCAATATCACTGCAGGAGTCCCTCAGATTCAACCACCTTCAGTTGCTTCATCAATGTCCTTCCTTCCAGTACAAGATCAGGAGTGGGAATGCTCACTGTTGATTGCACAATGTTCAATGCCATTCATGACTCCTCAGATATTGAAGCAGTTGATACTTATATTAGTAAGACCCAGGTAAAACACTTCTTTGGGTTGTAAGTGGCAAATAGCTTTCATGCAGAAGGTACTAGGCAATGACCATTTCCAAAAAGAGAGAACCTAACCATTTCCATTTGATTTTCAGTGTCATTAGCATCGCTGAAACCCCATTATCAGTAGCCAGTTATGTACGATTGAGCAGAAACTGAACTGGGCTAGCCATTTAAATGCAAGAGCAGATCAGAGCCAAAGAATCTTGTAAAAACCAACTCATCTCTTGACTCCCTCATGTCTATTCATCTTCTATAAAGCACAAGGCATAAATATTATGGAATATTCCCACTTGCCTGGATGAATGCAGCTCCAACAACACCCAAGAAGCTTGACACCGTCCAGGACAAAGCATTCTAATTGATTGGCAGCTAACAGGGAATCAAAATAAATCTATTGTATAAATGTGGAAAAGGAGAAGTGTGATTAATTATGGACCAAAATGGAGATTTACATGTGGAAGCACGAGGTAATAAATGTGGTGTGAAATGAGCAATTTGCAACTACAAAGACCAACATAAACTATATGAATGATTTGGAGGAAGGAAATAAATATACTGTAGCCAAATTTGCAGACAACATTAAAATAGATGGAAAGGCAGGTATCAGAGGGGTACAAACCGTTTGCAGAGAAATATTGATCGGTTGATTAAGTGAGCAAAAAGTTGGCAAACAGAGTATAATGTGGGAAAATGTGAAGTTGTTCATTTTGGATGGGAGAAAAAAGAACGAAATACTACATAAATGGAGTGAAACCGCAGAAAGCTGCAACACAAAGGGACTTGAAAGTAGTTGTGCATGAAATACAGAAAGCTAGTATACAGCTGCAGCAGGTAATCAGGAAGGCTAGTGGAATGTTGGCCCTTATTTCAGGGTATTTAGAGTATAAGAGCAGCGAAGTCTTATTAAAGCTGTACAAGGTGCTGGTGACACTATGTCTGGAGTACTGCGAGCAGTTTTGGTCTACTTATTTAAGAAAACATTTGTTTCATTGGAGGTGATTCAGAGAAGATTTACTAGAAATGTCTCTGGTATGGAGGGATTATCTTATGAGTAAAGATTGAACAGATTGGGACTTTGCTAAATGGAGTTTAGAAGGATGAGAAGTATTTTCATTGAAACATGTATGGTCTAAGGTGCCACCAAAGTCATAGTTAAAGAGGAGGTAGTTGAGACAGTGGGCCTAAAAATTACTAAAGAGGAGAAACTGGTATGGTTGGCAGTTCTTAACTATGGCAAGTCACCAGAACCAGATCAAATGTATCCAGGGATATTAAGAAAGAGAGGGAAGTACAGATGCACTAGCTATAATATTAATCCTCCTTACGTATAATATAGAATCCCTACACTGTGGAAACAGGCCCTTAAACCCAACAAGTCCACACTGACTCTCAGAGCACCCACCCAATCCCATCCCCTTATAACCCACACAACAGGCAATTTAGCATGGTCAATCCACCTAGCCCACACATCTTTGGACTGTGGGAGGAAACCAGTGCACCTAAAGGATACCCATACAGATACAGGGAGAATGTGCAAATTCCACACAGACAGGTGTCTAAGGTGGAATTGAACCCAGGTCCCTGGCTCTATGAAGCAGCAATGTTAACCACTGTGCCACCATGCCACCCTTAGCAGCACTTTTGTCTTTTGATAGACTGGTGGAGCCAGAATCCAGGAGATTTTCACCCTTGTATAAAAGAGCAATAAAGGATAAGCCAAGTAACTATCAGCCTGAGTGGGATGGAAATGCTTTTAGAAACAATAATCTGGGACTCATTTAACAGCCACTCAGGCAAATGTGAATTAAGGGAAACCAGCATAAATTTGTGAAAAGCAAACAGTGATTAACTAATTTCATTGTGTTTTTAGTGAGGTAACTTGGAGGATTGATGACGGTAATGAAGCTGACATAGTTGACTTCAAAAGACGTCAATGATGTGTCTTTGAGTATACTATCAGCAAAGCTAAAGCCTATAGAATAGAAAGGGCAGTGGCAGTGTGATTACAAACTGGCTGAGTGACTGGAAACAGAGTAGTAATCAATGTTTGGTTTTTGGGCTAAAGGAAAATGTCTATTGGAGTTTCCCAGGGGTCAAAATTAATTTGGCTGTTTTTCTTTATCTATATTAGTGACATGGGAATGGGTGTATCAGGGAAAACATCAAAATCTGTGTGCGGTGCAAAATCTGTCAGCTTTGTCAGCTAATAGAAGAATTGTAATAAACATCAAGAGACATAGACGGGCTGGTGGAATGGGTGCACTGGGACAGATAAAATTTGATGCAGTGATTCATTTTGGTAGGAAGCATGAGAAGAGAAAATTTTAAGAAATAACTGATACAATTCTAAATGAAGCGGGAGACCTGCGGTTATGTACACACAAAGTATTGAAGGTAGCAGGGCAGCTGGAGAACATTTTTCAGAGACATTTTGCATTGCTTTTGCACCCCTTCAAGGATTTGAAACCAGGTGAGATCAATATGTAATTGTGTTAGCTTTTAATATAAAACTACACACTAAGTGGCATATATTGACAATCTGACTGAAAGTGTACATAGGAATCATTTATGTTAGAAGTAGCAAAATACAGGACACAGAAGTGGATGCTTTCCTGAACTTGAAGTTAGTCAATTTTAGGCAGATACTGATTGTGCTTTACCTGAAATAGGAATACCTTTGTAGCATACCTCCTACAGGAATGAAATGCATTCTTTTCTAGCATTGACCTACTTTGACAGTCCCTGGAGCTTGCGTGTTAACAGTAGGTATCCCTACACCAGATGACAAGCACAATGCCCTTCCCTGTGAAGACACTGTCCACAGCAGCTGTTGCCAGACAGATGAAGCAATGGATTCAAACATGGTGGTGACATCTTTATATGTGCAGCCAGCCATTCTTTACAGATTTAGCCGAAATTATTGCTCAGAGTGTCTAAAAGCTGGTGTGATGCACAGGATATATGACTATTAACAATTTCTCACTGTCCTAGCCTGAAGAGCAGAACCCTGAAATGTATTGTGCATTTTTTCAGCTGGTTGCTGCTGACTATACCCAAACTGGTTTGAGTAATATAAATAACTAATTGTGCACCATCATTCCTCACATCCACGGTCACTTGCCCTTTATTTTTGTTTCGTGCTTGGATTAACTATCTCTTTATAAACTGCCACCGAGATTGACTGTATACTGCTTAATATGTTGCTGTCATTACAATTATGATTTAGTAGCACAAACTTATTGCGATTAATAGCCTCTGGTAGGCATACATTAATATACACACTTGCTGATGTTACGTGGTTTTCTATATGTTAGCCCACTCAACTGAAACCACATGACTTGGTTAAAATTGAGAAATATATCAAAGTTTAGCAACTGTACACTCAGACTTGCATATAATCTGGGTTATGAGCTTACGTATATAACTGTTAATTACATAGTTGGCTGAACTAACAGACTGATTATTTGTCAGGCCGAGTTGCTACGGCTATTTAGAGAATAAGCTGGAGATCTTTTATACATCATGTGCTGTGGTGACATCTGGCCATTTTGAAGATAGGGCCTATTTCTGAAATCTGTACCATAATAAAGCAAGTATATATTAAAATAAAAATCCTGTTCCACTAGCTGGAAAAGTCAAAGTTCTTTTGAATCTCTCATACGTGTTCTACTTTTTCGGTTTTGCACTGCTGTTACATTTAAGTCTGTGGCATGCTCAGGCTTTTTCTCCCTGTAAACAGTTCCCTCCTACCTCTATGTAACTCCTATTGCTGCCCTTTACATGAATTAAAAGTAATATGGAGATTGAATTCTAAAGCCATTTTCCCGACAGATCACATTGATATACTTTATATAATACACATTCTTATATGTATTTTAAAGTTACATTTTTCTTAGCTACGTCCATTGGCTATCTTCCTTAAAAATTTCAGTTGATTTTCTCTCATTTTGCAAATTCCTTGGATTCTGTGGTCTTTCATAGTTTTTTTTTGCAATTATACATTTTGCATTCTGCAGTAAAGCCTTGTGAAAATTTAGCATTTTTAAATATTGTGCTCACACATTTCACTCAAAACTATTGCCCATTTACAAAAAGTTTAAGTACCTTTCACCCATTAACCACAGCATACTTTCCATTAACTGCATTTCTAACTGCAAATTTAAAAGAAACTTTGACAGCCTCCAGACCATCTGTCCACTCCCCCAGTCTGACTGAGCAATTTGAAAATGAATTCTTCAATGATGCTCTGTCTGCAAGAACAGCAAGAAATCTCTACCATCATATAGCAAAGAATTAATCCTCAGGCAAATTCTTTGTTTACTTTAACTGTCACATCCAAATTGAAGACTGCAAGTCTCGACAAGTCTGTGCTTAAAACCAACAATGAAGTATCATGGCTTGGTTTTACAGGTAAGCGAAGCAACAAGAAAAAGTGATAGAAAATAGAACATAAAGCATAGAACAATACAGTGCAGACAGGCCCTTCGGCCCTCGATGTTGCGCCGACGTGTGAACTAATCTAAGCCCACCTCCCTACACTATCCCATCATCATCCATATGCTTATCCAAGGACTGTTTAAATGCCCCTAATGTGGCTGAGTTCACTACATTGGCAGGCAGGGCGTTCCATGCCCTTACCACTCTCTGAGTAAAGAACCTGCCTCTGACATTTGTCTCAAATCTATCACCCCTTAATTTGTAGCTATGCTCCCTTGTACAAGCTGAAGTCATCATCCTCAGAAAAAGACTCTCACTGTCCACCCTATCTAATTCTCTGATCATCTTGAATGTCTCTATTAAATCCCCTCTTAGCCTTCTTCTCTCCAATAAGAACAGACCCAAGTCCCTCAGCCTTTCTTCATAGGGCCTTCGCTCCAGACAAGGCAACATCTGGTAAATCCCCCCTGCACCTTTTCCCATGCTTCCACATCCTTCCTGTAATGGGGTGACCAGAACTGCACACA
Source organism: Stegostoma tigrinum (assembly GCF_030684315.1). NCBI lineage: Eukaryota > Metazoa > Chordata > Chondrichthyes > Orectolobiformes > Stegostomatidae > Stegostoma > Stegostoma tigrinum. The sequence continues at coordinate 39,393,878 of NC_081363.1, forward strand.
ATATTCCAAGTGAGGCTGCACTAGCGTTTTGTACAGTTGCAGCTGACATCACGGATTCCAGAATTCAATCCCTCTACCAATAAAACCTAACACACCGTAAGTCTTTTTAACAGCACTATCAATCTGGGTGGCAACTATCAGGGATCTATGTACATGGACACCAAGGTCCCTCCGCACATCTACACTACGAAGAATCTTTCCATTGACCCAATATTCTGCCTTCCTATTAATCTTCCCAAAGTGAATCACCTTACATGTGATGGTTATTACTATTTGAATTTGTCCATAATTTTCGTATACGCAATGGGAAAAGGATCAAAAACGTTATCAGGATTTTGTATTGAAATTCTTGAACTACAAAGGATATGCAAAGGATATGTAGGGTAATATATAATTTGAAATCTTGATCCATGCCTGCAAACATGATGCTGGTGAGAAACCTAAGGATTAGAATATACAACACATATGACAGAGAACATAAACACTGGACCTCTTCCTAAAAAGCCTGAATATGGGAGATGAGAACATTAGGAAACAATGGCGCCTGGCATTCAATAGAGGACAGAAGTTCAACTGGTCACAATGATGTGAGGCTGAGCTACACAACCAAAGGAAGCTATAGATCTAATCCCTGAGAAGATGCTGAGTTAACTAATCACATCTAGGCTGACTGTAGATATTGTCAATCAAAATGTTCAGATGTGTGATGATTCACCTCTGGGCCATGAACTTGGGCTCAAAGGTAGGGGCACTCCAAATATGCCTTAAGAGCCCCAAGGATGGCTATCAGCTTGCGACGGTTAGCCTAAGCAATCCAAGGTTGAAACAGAGAAAATCATTCCAAATACTTTTCTCATTTAGGGAGAAACATACTCAGCATGCTGAAAGATATTGAAAGATGCCCTGGGTAGTTCACTCATTACTCACTCTGCTATGAGGTGGTAATAGATAAAGTGATAAATTGTACTCAATATTAGTTAAATTCTAATCCTCAGATATCATTACATTACACCTGGATTACGATATGAGGTCTTGGTCAATAAAACATATAGGAGACATTTACATCTTATGTGGAATGTAGGGAAGCATAATGAGGTTGATTCCTTGTGTTAATTAGAAAGCCTGTTAAGAATAATTTGGTATACTAATGATTTACTGCCCTGAATATATGAAAATCCTGCAAGGGGTTTAACGAGGCTGACAAATTAAACTCAATGTTTGTAGTTCTGGTTGCCCTGCTACAGTGGTGTGGAAGGTTGGAGAGGGAAACAGTGAGTAAGAGAAGGTGCTTCACACAATAGTGTGCATGGTGGAGCATGAGATGGGTCCCATGGCAAAGGTAGAGTGAGTGGGAGTTAGCAGATACGAGTGTGTAACACTTACGTTGATGGAGTGGGAAAGGTAACTGACCATTTTTTGTGCTGCTGGCTGTTCCTCCACAACCTGGAGATGGCACTGCCATGAGTGGCACCCTCAGGGTTTGATGGTGCAGCACCCTTCGGGAAGACGATGTCACTCCTTTGCACCACTCACCAGGGCCACCAGCTTCACATTGGAGAACTGAAGTGCCATCTTCCCTTTCTCCAACAGGTTCAGACTCTATCCATGGCTGAGCACAGGAGCTTTAGGATGCTAGTGTTTGCCGAGGTGCACAACTTTTAAAGCTGGTGCAAGCAATGTCAGCATTTTTGTGGATATCTGCTGAGTGGTGAGTTTTCTGGGATTAGCGCGTAGTAAGATGAGGCGACAATTCGATGTAAGGGCCATCATAAGGACATGGTAGTTAATTAATGAGAATGTTTAATTAGACAGGGCAAGAAATCTTACCAGGCCTCGTGGTGCACATTCCTCCAAAATAAACAATGTAACTAGCCCTTAGCCAAAAGAAAAATCATAAGATACTGTCCCATGATTTCAAAATCCCTGATATGCAATGTTGCAATTTTGTGTTTAGCAAATTGAGGTCAATACATTTCAGGAATTCAGAGTGAAGATAAAAAGGGATCTGCACTAGGACGTTTAACATAGCTGCTTAGTTGGGTGAATATTGCAATGTTATTTTTAGCAACAACGTAGAGAAGCAATTGAACAGAGCTAACTTTTTTCTCATCCTGAGAGTCAGTCTAATTAAAAATTCTGTCTCGTCAAGTTACATAGAGAAGCCAGTATTGTGCTCCCATTGAGACTCGCCCATCTCACGAGGAAAAAATTCCCCATTTATTCTACTCTACACTTAAGCTATTTCCATATTTGATTTCTATTTCTTCTCCTTCTGTAGTCATGTACAAGTATTGATTGTGGCTTTGTATTTTGTACCAAGTACTGAACAATTATTTAAGTGGAAGCAGCTACGTCCTTCGAGATACCAAATTTTATCCCTCCTGGAGCAGAAAAGTCGATTGCCTTTTATATGAGAAACCGGATCTTGGATGTGAGACATAAGTACAGCAATCTCCTGAGTTGTATGACACTCTTCCTGTGTAACAGCGAAAAAATGTTTTCCAAGGGATGCACCTGCTAAACAGTAGCTGTGGCTGTGCTGATGACATGAGATAGACTGCATTGGCCAGCCTGTGAAGATTACAGTGTTGATGAGGCAGCTCTTTACTGAATATAATTAGACCCATGGCAACAGTTAAGATGAAGCAAAGAATGATTCTTGTTGGCTGCTGTTCCTCCTTTTGATTAATTGCCACCCATGGAATGTCATTACACACCTCTAGGGCAGATGGGACTTGAACCTTAGCCTCTGGGCTCAGAAGCAGGGATACCACCATTCCCCTAGAGGAGCCAGCTGAGGGCTACTTGGACTATAAAAACTAACAACTGAAGTTACTTTTTTCTCATTATTCTTGTATGAGATGTGGGTGTCGCTGGCAAGGCCAGTATTTAGTGATCTTGAATTAAAAGCCTTGCTAAGTCATTTCAGAGAGCAGTTAAGATTCAAACACATTTCTGCGAATCTAGAGTCACATGTGGGCCAGACCAGGTAAGGATAGCAGGTTTCCTTCAACAAGAGGCTTCAATGAACCAGATGGCTCCTTCTTTCCAACAAGTGACAATGGTTATCATTGGATTCATTTTAAATTTTTATTGAATTCAAATTTCTGCCATGGTGGGATTTAAATTCATGACCATGGACCATGTCCTATGGTTCTGGAATACCACGTCTAACCAGTGCACTACAGTTCAATGTCAAACTGACAAAACTTTTCTTAGACAATGGTCTAACTATGGCTAGTAAAAATTATTCTGGCAACAGTTCCAGCGCGGGCAGGACAGGACCAGGAAAATGGATCTGGAGTCAGTGACTTCATCCAAAAGCATAGGGAGGAGAAGCAGCAGTGGCAGTCAGACAAATATGGTGTAATGGCCCTCACAAATCAGAATCTGCATCACTGCAGGGAGTTGTACAACCATCTGGCTACCTGCTTGGACAGACAGGCCCAGTAGCCTTTAGGGGCTGCTGGAGATGTGCACACATCTGTACTGTATTGTCCCAGCCACTGGTACCTTTGGCCAAAAGCTTGGAGACAGGTAACCTCGATCCCAGCCCAGGTGCCCCTTCCTCGCAAGGAGGTGGGGCAGCGCCAAGGGGCTAGAGTTGAAAGCACACACAAGGCGCTCTATACATCACATTCAGGACAATGCAGAAGTGCAGGCTACTCCATCTCCACTCTCTGAAACCCTCTTTGACCCTTGTAAGTTCAAGCTGAGGAGCGTTCACTTGCTCTCTGGCATGCCTGGCCAGACAAGGCACAAACACCTCAGGGGGTTGCCTCACCAAACCTTTAGGGAGCATAAAGCCAAGCAGGCTCCATTTACCCAGCTGCAAAACCAGGGAGTACACTAACACATAGCGGGAGCAAGAGAAAGAAAAATATCTGTTGAAAAATATCTAACAATTGGGTGGCAGGGGTGAAAAACACTGGACAATTATATATAAATGTTCCTGATGTTAAATCTCATGTGTTTATGTAGGTGCTGAACCTGTTTTCACATCATCCAGTAGCATTTCATAACCATAAATGAGGCTCCATGGATGGAGGGTTGCACTGAGAGCCTACAGCACTATCTGGAAGCAGGCGAAAACAATGCGTACAGATAGCATTGGTGCAAGGTGACACCTTTGTTCTTCTTTGTTCAACATCCCTAAAATTTGTCTCCCTCTGCACACAAAGGTATATGTTGTCTCTGACTCCAGCATCTGCAGTTCTTGCTATCACCTAATGTCCAGTCGTGGCTGTGCCAGGGAGATGCAACACACAGAGAGGGTCAATGTCGTGAGATGGCCTGGGAGTAGGCAGCCTGTGTGCTGTACCTTTCCCAAGCTCATAACCAATGTTCTTTCCCATCAAAAGCCCAATCACCAGTATCTACTTCAGTCCAGTTCCTCAAAGGTTGAGTCACTTTGCCTGGCCACTCCAAATGAAGGAGACAGTGAGTCTTCCTCTGCCAATGACTTCCAGTCTCAGCCTAACTTACCAGTGAGTGCCAAAATATCCATATCTCCTTCCTAGTAGCTCATCCTATAAACCCACAGGGTTCACACTTGCCCAAGCCCCTACCCACTCCACTTACATTCACTTATGCCTGATCAACTTTTCCATCCAGACCCTGGTATATGAGATGATCATGTCTGGTGTGGACATTCTCTGCCCTTGCTCCACCCCCATGAAGCCAGGGACCTCCTAACTTTGGATGACACCCTATTCCCCAGCTCTGTCATTATATCCCTCTAAGCCATCTTTACTATATTAAGTTCAAGATGACACTGGGACATGGTGACATTTTGTGAGCTGTCTTCAGCAGATCTTATTCTTACAAATCTTATAGACATTCTGTTCTTCTAAAACTGAATTCTAAGTCTATCTGAATAAACAACAATGTTCTCCAAATCTACTTTCAGGCTTAGCGATTCTACAACCAATGAGAACCAACTACCAATGCTGGAAAGGCAATCCCAAAGGAACTAAGGGCCTACTATCTCCCTACTAGCCTAACCTCCTTGCAGAAGCCCAGAATCAAGGCCTGACCAGTATGAGAACAAGACCTGACCCCAGCGTGGCCCAACATTGAGGAGGCCCAACCAGACCGACTACAAGACCCCCAGAGTGCTTGTGAACGAGACTAGTGCCCACTGGATGTGCCTACCTACCTTGCCAATGCTGGAACCACAAGCCCAGAGGCCTTCCTGTCTCTCACAAGCCTGACTTTGTGGAAATCTGGAACCAAAGTCCAACGAATGGTAGAACAAAGAGCACGGTGACCTGACATCTAGTAGGCTCAGCTGAACTGGCCACAAAACTCCTTGAAATGCTCAAGGCTGCAACTGGGGTCCAGAATCTCATCAGGAGCACACATTTACATTCTGGAGCAGAAGACCTCCCTTACTTATTAGGAGCAGCCACAATCTGGGAAATGTGAGAGACGGGCTACACTTCAGGTGAGACTGAAACTATGAGGTTTCAAGATCCCCCCTCCCCAGAATACTCCTTGCAAACATCCAAGCCATCGAAAACAAGACTTTAAAGCTAGACATACCTTAAAGGAATTAAGAGACTACCGTGTGCTCTGAGCCCTCATTTTTAAAATGCCTCTATTGAACTAATTTGCTTTTGCTCAGAACTCCGTTATAGAGTAGAAAATTTTGCTATAAAAATTTCCTTAGTTATCCATTTTATGTCCTTTATGAAATAATTAAACATGTCAAATGATGATTAATCACACTTGAGAATTTTGACAAACTGGGATCTTGGAACTTTAATTAAGTATTATTTGAAAAGAGATGTGTTTTTCTTGGTTAAGCATATCTTCCACTCTCCTCAGCTCCTATTAAATTAATGAGCAGATGGTTACCCATTCAACAGTGGAATTGTATGACGCCTCTAATAGGATAATAACACACTGTATTGATCATGCCTACTGGGATTCAGCTCTAATAATTAGATGTGAAAATATATGGTATGATTTCTTTTGAATACAGTATGTTTATAACTATTGCTCTTCATTGAAAATAACTGCTCTTAAGCACCACTCATGATGCTACTTGGGAAAGTAAGAGAGTCAGAAAAAATCTTTTGATTTAGTATTGCAATTCAGATGGCGTAATTTTTAGATGAAGTTGGAACAGAAATTTCATAAATAGAGTGTAATGATAAATGGTATAAACATAACTGTCTAACAAAGTGTTCCTTTTCTATTAACTGCCACAAACGCTCACGTGAAGATGATTTCATTTTTTTAACGTTAGAAAGGATGTCACTAGGCTGTTTCAGTTGAATGTCTGTAATTTTACTGTCAATATATTATCATATATGTATATACACTAATTCTATTTTTGGAAAGAAGAATGATAGCATCAATGCAATATAATTCTCAAAAGGATTGTAATTTATCATTTGATATACAGACTAAAACAATATTACATGTATTGTTTACAAATCAAAAGCCAGAAATATTTTCATCTTCTGAAGCCTGACTACAGTAGATTACTGTACTTCTGCTGCACAAATGTTGAGCTATATCATCATGGTGAGGATGGAGGCCATGCCGTGGAGAAAGGAAAGGAGATTAATCCCCCTTGGGCCTACAAGAGTGAAGGACTAAATGAAATGGTTCTTTCTTCCTGGTCCCATAAAAACTCTCCCCCAAAAATATCTCCTTAGGATTAACCTGTGGTGCTTTTTAAGATTAGGCCACTCACTAACTGAAACGCATGTCCCTGAACACCCAGGTCATCCATGATTTTATTTCTCTGCTCCACGCACCCTCTGACCTTTTTGTCCTGTGCTGTTCTAATGAAAATCAATGGAAGTTTGAGGAACAGCATTTCATCTTCCAAAAAAGCTTTTTGTAGTCTTCTGCAGACTCAACATTGAGTTCAACAATTTCAGAGCATGATCTCGACCTCCAGTTTGTCCTGAATTTTTTGGTTTACTCATTTGACAACACCTAATCGTCTGCTTCACCATTTAGAATGTGTCCTCTAAAGCACATGTTTCTTTTCATGTATGTACTTATTCCATCATCACACCCACTGCCCTGCACCGTCACTTCTTTGCCATAAGACTCTCACCTTATCTGATATGCTTATTTGTTCTTCTTCTTCATTTTTCCATGTCCTGCTTTAAACTTGTTACATTTCTAACATTTTCAAGTTCTGTCAGGTCATTGATCTGAAACGCTAGTGTGAATTTTCCCAGTCCTGTTGACAGAGGGTTCAAAAGCAGTGCTGCAAAATAGCATATTGTCTCAACTACCTGATAAGTGATCTTGCTGGAGGTAGTGTCAATATAGCAGAGGCTGTAGTGGTTCTTTGCTGAACAGTAAACTTACCATTCTCACACCAGGACTACTGAATCAGATATGGAACCTGTTTATTTTAAAAATTTATTACAAGATTGCTCTGCAGTCAGGTTAGCTCGTTTGTTCAGCAACTATAGCTATAGGAAGGCACAACAGTAATCCCCTCAATGTGCAGTGGCTGTTCAACAGGTTCTTCTCCATCCTGATTACATGATCGTTAACATCTTCCTTTCTTCCTGACAGCAGCTGATAGCCACTTCAACTCATGAACGGGCTGTTTAGCATAACATTCATAGGATCGCTAAAATCTCTCCTACTGTTTCAGAACCAAGAGCCACAGTTTAAGGATACGAGGTAGACAATTTAGGACTGAGATGTGGAGAGAGTTATGACCCTGTGGAATTCTCTGCCATACAAAGTGATTGACGTTAAAAAAGATTTGCAAAAAGGAGTTAGATTTAGTTCTTGGGAAAGTAAGTGGGAACAGGGTACTGAGTTGGATGATCAGTAGTGATTATATTGAATAGTGCAGCAGACTTGAAGGGTCTGCAGAAGACTAAAAATAGCCTTGTTACAAGGTGAAATGCTGTTCCTCAAACTTCCTTTGATCTTCATTAGAACAGTACAGGAGGCTGAGAACAAAAAGGTCAGAGGGTGCGTGGAGCAGAGAATTAAAATAACGGATGACCTTGGTGTTCAGGGACATGCGATTCAATTAGTGAGTGGCTTAATCTTGAAAAAAGCACCACAGGTTGGTGCCTGAGAAGATATTTTTGGGGCAGAGTTTCTACATGAATGAGCCCTGCTTTGAGGGTGGAATCTGATGGAAAACCAGGGTCAATGTCCAACAAATGGCTGGGAGCTATCAATGTTACAATTAACCTGCAGCACTAAGCCACTGGGAGTGAGAGTGTATCCATGAGTCACAGAGTCATGGAGCAGGGAAACAAACCCTTCGGTCCGACTCATCCATGCTGACCAGGCATCCCAGACCGATCCATTCCCATCTGTCAGCATTTGGCCCATATCCCTCTAAACCCCTCCTGCTCATATTCACGTATATTCATATAGCACCAACAGCCACAGCTTCTGCTGCAGATGTTAGATCAGCCTTCTTGAGAGTGAACCCACAGAAAGCAACTGACCCCCATGTGTTTCCCAGCCATACACTCAGATTCTGGTGGACCAGCTGGCAGGAGTATTCATTGAAATCTTTAATCTCCCTCTACTTCAATCTGAATTCCCTACCTGCTTCAAGAAGACCACCATCATCCCTGTACTGAAGAACAAGCATGTTCCAACAGTTACCACCTGGAAGCTCAGACATTTATCTTTAAGAAGGGCTTTGAGAGGCTAGTCATGACTCACATCAAATCCATTCCACCAAATTGCCTTGAACCTTTGCAATCATCCTGCTGATGCAACAGCAAATGCCGTCTCTCTGTCCCCTACATGCATCCCTGGAACATCCGGACAACAAGGATACCTACATCAGGCTCATACTTATTGACCACAGCTCTGCCTTCAAAACCATCTTTTGCAAAAAACTAGTCTCCAAACTCCAAACCTAGGTCTTGGCTCCATAACTGATCTTTGATTTCCTGACCCGTAGACTGCAATCGGCAAGTTAGACTACCACATAACCACCACTTTAATCTTTATCACCAGTGCCCCACAAGGCTGCCTACTCAGCCCTCTACTGTACTCCTTGTACATGCACAACAGTGTGGCCAAATTCCGCCCAAACTCCATTCGCATGTTTGCTGACAACACCACTATTGTAGGTCGGATCTCAAACAATAACAAGACAGAATACAGGAAAAAGATTGAGTGCTTAGCGATATGGTGTAAAATCTCTCTATCAACATCAGCAAAAGAAAGAAGCCTGACTTCAGGAAACAGAGCAGAGGACACGCTCCCATCTGCATCAATGGTGCTGGTCTGGAAATGATTGAAAGCATTAATTTCTTGGGAGTAGTGATCACCAACAATCTGTCCTCCACCTACATCCTTGCAATGGTCAAGAAAGGACAACACTGCCTCTACTTTTGCAGGAAGCCATGGAAATTTGGCACGTCCACAAAGACTCTTTACACTTGTTGTAGATGCACCGTGGAAAGCATCCTATCTTGATGCATCACAGCATGTTATGTCAACTGCTCCTCCCAAGACCATATGAAACTACAGAGAGTTGTGAATTTGCCCAGTCCACCCCACAAATACGAATTCCATCCATTGACCCCATCTCTACTTCTCACTGCCTTGGGAAAGCAACTAACATAATCAAAGACCTCTCCCACCACAGCTATACCCTCTTCCACCATCTTCTGTCAGGCAGAAAGTATAAAATTTTGAATACATGTAAGAACAGATTCAACAATGGCTTCTTCCCCACTTTTGAATGGAACTCTCAAAATATTAATGCCGAGCTCTGTCTTTGAACCTTCTCTGGAGCTGCAATGCTGTATTCTGCACTCTGTTCTGCTACAGTGATGCACTTTGTATGGTACGAACTGCCTGTAGAGCATGCAAAACAACACTGTTCACTGTATCTCGGTAACTGTGACAACAATAAACCAAACCAAACCAGATCAATTCAAATCAAATCATGTACCCATCCAGGTGCCTTTTAAATGCTGTGATAACACCAGCCTCCACCACTTGCGCTAGTAGCTTGGTCCATACATGCAGCACACTCCAAATGAAAATGTTGTTCCTCAATGCCTTTTAAATATTTCTCCTCTCACCTTCAACAATGCCCTCTAGTTTTGGACATCCCAACTCTGGGAAAAAGACCATGGCTATTCATCCCATCCATGCCCATCATTGTTTTATAACCCTCTATAATATCACCCCTCAGCCTCCGACACTCCAGAGCAAAATCCCCCAGACTTTTCAGCCTCTCCCTATAGGTCAACCCTCCAATCCTTGTAAATCTTTTCTGAACCCTGTCAAGTTCAACACATCTTTCTATAGTAGTTCCACCCATATAACTTCACTAGACATTCTCCTCACTAAGTACAATCTTACTGTTACCCTTAACCAAAGCCAACCCCCGCCCCTGTTTCTCTCCTTCCTTTAGTGTCTATACCCTGGAACATTAAGCTGCCAGTCCATCGCCTCCCTGAACCATGTTTTTGTAATAGCCATGATATCCCAGTCCCATGTTCCAAACCATATCCTCAGTTCATCAGCTTTTCCTCTTCCATTGAAATAAATGCAATTTAGCTTATTAGTTTTACCTCATTCTCTGCGTGCTTTTGCCTGCTTTGACTATTTAACTGGCTCTCTTTATCTATTGTACCAGCCTCAGACTTATCTTTTTTTCTCACTATCTCTTTAGATCCCATCGCCTTACAAGTTTAAAAGCTCCTGAGTAGGGTAGGGTATCACCCTGATATCACCCTGGTATCCTGCCAGGGTATTAGTCCCCTTCCAATTCCCTTCAGTCCAAACCATCCATGCTAGCCATAATCCCAAACTACGTTAGACCCATGTGCCTGTGCTTGGCCCACATCCCTCCAAACATTTCTTATTTATGTGCTTACCTAAATATTTTTTAAAGTGTTGTAACTATATCCACAGCTACATTTTCATCTGGAAATTCGCTCCAGGCATGAACCACTCTCTGCATAAAAAAATTGCCCATCATGTCTTTTTTAAATCTTTCTTCTCTTCTTAAAAATATGCCCATAGTCTTTAAATTCTCCACCTTAGGGGAAAGAACTTGGTTATTCATCTAATCTATACGCCTAATACATTTATAAACAGCTAAAGATCTCCCCCCCACCTCCAATGTTTCCTATATTGTCTCTGCAGGACCTTGTTTCTTTCTCTACCACAGGAATCACCTGTGCAGAATTTTTAATTATTCCAATGTTGTAGACAGCTGTTTCATTTTAGGGTATTTTCCCAGTCTTCTTCGTGTCTCAGTGGGGCTATTTCCAGGTGTTGCTGTGGATCCACCTACTGGGCCTTCTGTTTCCATGCTCTGTTTACTGACCTGAAGTGGCTCAGATTCCCAGAGGCAGCTTCTTAATTGTCTGCCTTCAGGAAGATCACAGCTGCAATCCTGACCCAGAACTGAGACTGGTGGCTACTGGGGGAGTGCGGGTAAGTGGAGTTGAAATGCCCATCAGCCATGATTAAGTAGAGATGTGGACTTGATGGGCCAAATGGCCTTACTTCCACTCCTATGACTTATGGTCTTATGGACTTTGGAATCATACTCCAACTGAAAACATCCAGTCCATTTCACTCTCCTCACAGATGTACCAAACTTGCTGAATATTTAGAGATAACAAGGTGTAGAGCTGGATGAACACAAGGAGCAAGAAGGCTGACGTTTTGGGCCTAGACCCTCATTCAGAAATTTCTGAAGAAGGGTCTAGGCCCGAAACATCAGCCTTCCTTCTCCTCTGATGCAGCTTGGCCTGCTGTGTTCATTCAGCTCTGTACCTTGTTATTTCAGATTCTCCAGTATTGGCAGTTCCTATTATCTCTGCTGAATATTTATTTGACTTTAAGCTTTTAGCTCTGTCCATTTACACATTAAAAAAAATCCAACTGGTATTATCTGTTGAGAAAAATAATATCCAATCTGAAATTAGAGCAAAGTTCAGAAACTGCTGGAGAACAGGAGATCTGGCAGCACCAGCGGAGACCGTAGGCTCTGATTTACATCCATACCCTAGGCAAGTATGCTTTTGCACGTTTACAGGCCCAGCTGAAAAATTACTTGAGCCAGGCCATGAGCATCAATCGAATAAGATAATTTGCCCCTCCCCTAATTTACAACTAGTAGCTCATATTTCTTAAATAAGATACAAGTGCAACAGTTATACATTGTTCAATAAGTATATCTATTTTTAACTTGCTAATTTCCTGTGACATTGCCTGCAAGTAATATGCAATCTGAGCTGCATTCATGACAATCAGAGAGGTCTTATTCAAGCTTGAGAGGGGAACTCAGTTCTGGCCCAGGGGGCAGGGTAGAAAATCTTAAGGTCAGTACTTTGCAATAGAAAACTGTTACAGTTTCCCTTCATCGATCAATACAATTTAAAGCAAGTAACTCAAGAAATGTAACATAAATATTTATTCGTACAATGACACATAAATCACACATAAATTTCATTAAAGGTTCCACTTAGAATAATCAAAAAGGTGCCCCACCAGGCTAATTGTTGACTGTTTGTGTCTTAATAACCCTGACTTCACATCCTGGTGAGAATACAGCAACTTGCAGTAGATGTTTTAACCTTAGGACTGATTTTCAATCAGTCGGTATTATATGGTGCGAGAAATAATGCCTAGTCTGAAATGAGAGTAAAATTCAGGAACTGCTGGAGAACAGGAGATCTGGCAGCTCCAGTGGAGAAAGAGGGAAGTTAACATTTTGACTCCAATGACTGTCCTTCCAAACAAACGTTATTTGTAATTGCCAGCAAGGCTATTCTTTCTAGGTACAGTCCATTTGTAAGTCACGTCATTATTTTGTGGACAATTCTGGGAGTGGTATTCTACTGGAATGCAATGCACATGACATGGAGCCAGTTTTGGGAATAATAGTTCCTGAATGTGACATGCAGAAAATGACACTCGAGAGTTCTAGGATTTGTATTCTACTATCTGGTTGGACCTCAGAAGGAACGGTGATGACAACTACATACTGCAAATAGTAGAGATTTCCTGTGCACCTAATTTACCCTGTACTTGACTACAGAATTGCTGCAGACAATAAAAATGTACAAAAACTTTCCACTTTGTAGAACTGACAAATACGAAGAAGTTTTCCAATAAAGCTTTTTATTTCACTTTCATTTTGCAAATCACACACGTACATATACTTGAGCTTTTTTTTCTCTATGGGCATAAATTAGCTGGATTGCAATTTATTTTGAAAATTGACAGCCAAGGGAGGTTGAGATACTAGTGCCTGAGGGTGGAATAATTATCTAAAAAAATGAAGCAATTGATATATTCTTAAGTTAGAGCAGTCTCTATTATATCTGCAGTGGCTTGCTTTGATAGTTTTCTGCTCCCAATGATTTTTTTGAAATGACTAATTCATTTTCCATGACAACTTGGTCTGTTCACCTTAATTGCAGTTTCAGTAACTCTTTCTATTTTGATCATCAGCTTTGTTTCAAAACCAGCAAAGAGGAAACAGTGAAATAAGCACAATAATATGTACATATGCATAGACAGTCAGGTGAAAGTCTTCAGTCCTTCTGCTCCCATTTTAGCCTGGGCAAGAAAGTTATGGAAGGGCCAGACATTAGGCTACTGAATAAAATAAGAGCTCATGGTCTTGGTGTTAGTATGTTAGCACGGATACAGGATTTGATAACTAGTTGGGAATAAGGAGGGCATTCTCAGGATGGTGATCTGTAAATAGTGGTATGCCACTAAGATCAGTGATGGGGGCCACATTATTAACAATGTATATTAGTCAATTGGATGAAGAAAGTGAATGTGCTGTAGCCAGGTTTGCAAATGACACAAGGATGGGGGGGGGAGGCAAATGTTGAGGATGACACAAAGAGTCAATGGAAGAATATAGACAGGTTGGTTGAATGGACAAAAACTTGGCAGATAGAATATAATGTGGGGAAATATAAGATGATGCACTTTGATAGGAGGAATAGAGGAGCTGAATATTACTTAAATAGAAAAAGCTTTCAGAAATCTAGAGAACAGAGGTATTTGTGAGTTTCTGGTGCATGAATCTCAAAAATCTAGCATTCAGTTCAGTGGGTAATAAGGAAGGCATTTAGAATGTTGGTCTTTATTTCAAAGAGAATGGAAAATAAAACAAAAGGGGTGGTTTTGCTAAACGGTACAAGTCATTAGTCAGACTACAGCTGGAATATTGTAAACTGTTTGGGTTCCTTAACCAAGGAAAGTGAGAATGGCATCAGAAACTGTCCAAATAAGGATCACTAGGCTGATCCTTGATATGGAGATTCTGCCTTATGAGGAAAGTTTGAGAAGATTGGGCCAGTAGTCACTGGAATATACAAGAATGAGAGATGACCTAATTGAAACATATAAGACTCTTGAAGGAATTGACAAGATAGATTCAAAAAAGTTGTTTCAACTTGTGGGAGAGTCTAGGATTAGACGATCAAAGAATAAGTGATTGTACATTCAAGGTAAAGATGAAGAAAAGCTTCCTCTGTCAGGGGATCATGAATTTGCAGGATCCTTTACCACAGAGAGCTGTTGAGGCTGGTCATTAAGTATATTCAAGGCTGAAGTTGACAGATTTATAATCAGTAAGGGAATTGAGAGTTATGGGGAAAAGGCAGGAAAGTGGAGTTGAGGATCATGAAATCATCCATGACCTCATTGAATGGTGGAACAGACTCAATGGGCTGAATGGGCAACTTCTGCTCCTATGTCTTAATGTTCTATAGTTCATACTGGAATCTAATAGAGCTATAATGAAATATTGAGAGGATATGCTGTCAATTTGCGAAGGTGAAGCAACAAAATCTATTTAAAAGGAGGCATTCCATAAAAAGAGCCAGTCAGACTATCTCAGTGTCATTTCAGGAAAAGGTCACAACTTCTTGTTCAAACTCACAAGTTCCATTTTAATTTGCATCCCATGAGACTAGGCAAGTACCGAACCACAGTCCTGGCACAAATAAAGGGCTATGGTCGATTCTGTCAACTCTACCCATGTTACTAGTGTAGGCACTGGGGGGGACAGATCCAAATTGTGATGTTCCTCTTTCGTAGGTGATCTCCCACTAGCTTGTGTTGTTCTCACTCACATGAATATGTTTACCCACATTACTTCAACCTCCCTCATCGATCTCCTCAGCACAGAGAAGTGACTAAAAGAATGGGCTTGACTTTTCATAACCCCATGGTTTCCTCCTGCTCTGTCTTCTAACACATACCCGATTGTTGCCAAGACATTGACCAATCGTTACCACCTCCCACCCCAACTGTGAAACTCCTCACTGCTTATTCACCTTCCTGCCTGATTTCAAAAGTTAAATCATTTTTCTTTTTAATGCCATCTTTTAATATATTTCCTGTTTTGTCTTCCTGCTATCCACCATATTGTAAGAATCTGTCAGTCCTGCAGGTCCCGTGCAAACAATAAGGGGTTCAAGTATTACTATTCAGAGACCATAGCGATGAACTGTCTAGGGAATGCCTGAAAGAAAAGGACATAAAGGTTCAGGGGCCGTCTTGATTACCAGTTTGAGATTGTGCCAAATGTGACTTGAGTTGCTTTCAATTTTCAATGGACTGCTAAATGTTGACTGCAAATGTGAAATGGTTGTGGTCACAACCTGAGTGGGTGGAGTCAACTTTTTTTCAGGACACGTGGTCTCCACTTCTGAGTGACAGGCGGTCTTTCAAGGAGCAGTTACACCACTTGCAGAGTATAGGTTGAAGTCAACTGTATTGATGGCATTGTACATGTGAAATGCATTGTATGCACATGGTGTGTAACTGTGTACAACTAGGGTACAGATGCTGTTCACAAGCAGTCTTGACCATACCATTTGTCTTTACAGAGTGGAAAAAGTTATTTTTCCCAAGCAGAATTAATCAAAGATGACCTTAAAATCTGCAGGCTATGGAGTACACAGCTAATAAAGATCTCTTGGGAAGAACTGGGGCATGGAACTGATTTCCTTTCATCTTGAACTGTGAGTATTCTGCAACATGCCATTATACATAATGATGCTGTTCTTGGGTAATATGGGCTCGGAACACGTGGCCTCAGTAGTCATTCAGCACTTACAATCTCCTACTGCCTTTCTGTGGCAAGACTGGTGCTACAGTGATTGGAAGAAGGTCCAAGTTCAAAGTACCATGTGGAGGCATTGCATGGCACTCCTTATCCCACTGTGTGGAAGATTATGTCAAACTGTCATTTGTGATGCAAATAGTGGCTGCTTGCAATACTAAGTTGTACACTGTTCCTCTTGCAGGGTCATTGCAAGTGTAACTAGTGGATCCAGCTTCAGCAGACAATACCGTTGCTGTTGCTGCAATACAATGAAGATGCAGAGAAATTGAGAAGGAACAAATGTCTTAACAAGCCCAAGAGCAGCAGCAATCTCCAGCAGACACCTAAACAGCCCCCACATGAAGAGTTCACAGCAGAAGGGCACCTTCACATGTCAGAGAAATGCATGGGATATACGGGAGGGCCAGAGTCTCTCATCTTCGATGGCATTTCCTCCATATGAGTGAGGCTCAGCTGTACAGGCAGAGGATTCCCTGGCAGACAATGGCTGATGGAGCAAGACACTTAACCTGAAGAAGTAACTGGCCATCCTACCCAAGAGACTGTTAAATTTGACTGCTAAATGTTGAATTTTCATGCTTCTCAGTCCTGCTAAAGGAATCACTAACCACTGTGCATGATTTCTCAGTTGTCCACCCACTAGAATATCAAGGCTGATAACGACGCTCCATCTCATTTCCCTGTGACGAGGTCAGTGCCGAAGCCTTGGTGGTCACTTTTAGGAACATAGGTGGCTTCTTCCGGGTACCAGAAGCAGTAAATTGTCTCCATATCACATTAATGCTGCCAAGTTTATCAACAGAGAAAAGTTTCATTTCATTGTTGTGCTAATCACCTGAGATCATCAGCACTGCACCTTAGAAATCTGCACACAGAATGTAAATGAAATGAACACCTGCGTTTTTCATCCCTGTGAGCTGCCAAGACGAATATATCCCTGAGGCTGCCTATGTTTGTCCTTTGTTTGAGAGGCCAGATACCTGACAAGAACAGCTACTGGGGGACATCCTGTGAGTAAGGCTGATGACTCCAATATGCAAACTTCTGACTTGAGCGGAGCGTAGATACAATGCTATTCTTTGACCATGGCCGTTGTGGAACAGACTAATAGTCCTCCTGAAGATAAGTTCTGATGCTTGGGTCAGTCTGAGTGTGATTTATAATAGTGCAAACAGAGAGTGCTGCATCATGCTTTGCACAATGGGAGCAGACAAAAACAGGATATGATGGAGGCTGAAAAACTAGGAGAGTGGGAGCAGTCATACAAGGAGAAAGATGAGGATATTGAGCAGGAAGATTATCGCCTTCTGTATGAGACCGTAGCAGCATTGGCTGCTACAGGCCAACAGGGCTCGATTAACACTCAGTTTTAGTTGAAAGCTAGGGTCAGTAATCATTTATTCTCTGGTGCTTGAAAGGCAAACAATTTCTTTGTGTTTTCAGAGGCATGTGCTTCTTCTTTACATTCGATTTTTGTTCACGTTTACCGTTGATGAATAAAAGTGACTGGTTTAATGCATCTGAAGGCTTTACAGTTTGCAATGGGTGTACATTGGGCAGTTATAAAATGCTGGATTAAACTGGGCATTTGGAAAGGGCTAGCAGTGACTTCGACAGGGTTGTAAGATAGCAGCTGGCTAAGTACAGGTAAGCTGTGGGGCCTGGTGCTCAAATAGTCATTCATGCCACTTGTGTGCTGTGAGAAACATTGGCTTGTGGTTGTTACTCCATTACAAAGATAGCGAAGGGCTACTATGTACTGCCAATGCTTGAGGGGTACACAGCTGGGTTCAAAGATGATGCCAGTGCCAGGCATCCCAGGATATCCTGGCAGGAGCGAGTATTTTTGCCTGTGCCAAATGGGTGAATCAGAGAAGTGGAATGCACTAGGGACGTGGTTAATAGAGTGAGTTTGTGACAATAGAATGAGGAAACCACTTGGCTTCCTGGAGAGAAATCCTCCATGAAACCCACAAAGGTGATACTTGGCTAATTTCTGATAAGATTCAGCTCAATGTTTTTCTCAATGTATCAAATTGAATACTTAAACTGTATCTGTAGGAATTGAATTCAACTTATGAATGGGAAATGGACAGATGTATGAGTACATCTGTAAGTCAGTAATTACCTTTGATTTTCTGCCTATCAAAACTAGAAACCCTGGCTAGTTGGATGATATATTTAGATCTAATTTAGGACATTGTGGTAATGTCTGAAAAAAAATCTCTGCATTAACAAAACGTAACCAAACAGCACTTTGCAGAAAATTCCTGAAAAGTATAAATCCTACTGAAAACAAACACTATTTTCTGTACAAAAATGCACACTGACATTGCTTAGAATGCCAACTGGGTTAGCTTGTTTTGTTACTTGTTACTTGGTTGGCAGCCAACCATATAAAGCAAACAAATCTCTGAGAATAAAGATAGTAGGAACTGCAGATGCTGGAGGATCTGAGATAACACGGTGTGAAGCTGGATGAACACAGCAGGCCAAGCAGCATCAGGGGAGCAGGAAAGCTGATGTTTCTGAAGAAGGGCCTCGACCCGAAACGTCAGCTTTTCCTGCTCCTCTGATGCTGCTTGTGCTGCTGTGTTCATCCAGCTTCAAACCTCTGAGAATAAATGGGATTTAAGTCAGAAAGATACTGGGAAGTAGCATTTTGAAGAGTGACTGGATACTGGGAAGCTATATTTATAATACATGCATTGGTATTAAAGAGATTGGTGCACAGTCAGCATTGGATGATAAAACATAATAATTTTGTTGTAAATATCAAAAAGAACTCACACGTTCCTGAAGGCTCCTGACATCACATGAAAGAGTCCCTCGGTAAATTTAACAGCATTTTCTGCATCTTTCTGATGCAGTGACACATTCCAGTCTACTTGCCAGAGGGCTGATCTGAACTTGGTTGAAGCCTATTAGAGTCACTGAGAAAAAAATGAATAAATGCTGGGATTCAAATTCTGTTCCTGCTGTTACTCCTTGATCAATTAACTACTTGGAGTATTCTAACTGCATTATCTTCTTTTTTAATCTATAATTTAAACAGACACAGAATGAGCGAGCATGATCAGCATATTATTGTTAATCAGAAACACGCTGCCCAAAATAATATTTACCAGTTGTAAGTAGCAGCTTTATAATTGATGCCAATGATACAGGCAAACGGTTAGCAATTTTTTGCCTGATACAGGTGACTGCCCATTTTAAGAATGGACAGTGGATGCAGTAGAGACTGCTATTAAATTGAAAGCAGGTAAATGTAGAATTGACATGCAAAGATAGAGACAAAACAGATACAATTCTATTTCAAGCTCATATCAAATGATGGCATCAAAAATCAAGAATAAACTGTATTAATATTATGAGCAGGTTCTGGGAGTCTCTGATAGAAAAGGACCAGACACATGATCATGCAAACTGATATGAATGTTTATTAATTACTTACACTATATTGAGAAAGATTTCATTAGAATTTTCTTCAATCAAGTCCTAGTTCCATGTCATCTGACATTATCTGACCTAGTTCATGATGCAGAATAGCAAATAGCATGTAGCTATTAATCATATATAATACATCTCCTCCAAAATTGCTATTCCTCTTAAACTATTTAGATTAATGTCATCCAGCTCCACCTCACCTCCATAGTCACTGACACCATCATTGAGCCAGAGATATACACTGAGATAATTTGATTAGCTGTTTCGATTGTGCTCTCATTTCCTTTTGGAGGAGGCTTAGGATTCATGTCTTCCTGTAGAAGAGTGTATGAACTATCTAATGAACTATCTAATGTGTTGGTCAGGCTGTCTTCCTAGTTGTTTGGGTAATTGGCCCAGTCCTATAAAGGCAAACTGTTGGTGGATCTGTTTGTCCTGAGAACTCTTGAGCAGCATGCATAAGGTAAGACCATGGATGAATTGTCTGGTTCAAAATGTGTCCTTTCTGATTCTGGTCATAGATCCACGCAGACCACTCTGCTTGGCGATCTGGTACATATGCCTTAGAGTGGCAATGGCAATTTATAGTCTGGTTGGCTTGGTGGTGGCCTTCTTTTACCTGGTTATAGAGGATCTGAAAGAGCTAGAAGCAGTTTCTCCACTTTTACTATTGATGAGTAAAATTGTCAGTCTGTTATGAGTTCTGGTGGGGTGAGACCAGTGACTGTACAGAGCAAACACAAGGTCATGAGCTGGGGTAACACAGGGTCATCATTTCTCTTCAATAATGGTTTGATGGTGTAGATGTCTCCCTCAGCTTCCTTGTTGGACTGTGGATATCTGGTCAATCTGGTAAAGTGGAGAAAAACTAGGTGTTGATGAAGCATTTAAAGCAGTCATTGGCAAACTGCAGACTACTGTCAGCGAAAACTAAATCAACACGTAAGTAGTATTTATATTAATAAGGATTATGATAAACAGTATTGAAGTGGGGCCATGCAGTTATTTGACATTGATTCATCAAGAGCAATACGTATAAGCAGGAATGTTTTGCCCTTGAACATAAAAAAAAGCTGAGAGCAAAGATGTCACCAGTGATTCCTCATGGCCTTGTCTCCAAATGGCATAAGTACTACAAAAAACAATTGTGTTCAATAACCTTGAAGATTTGTGGGTACCAAACTGAATTGTGAGCCCTGGCCCTGCTCTTGAATATGCCCAGGCACCCCTGGTGTAACCACTGTGGTGTGTTTAGCTTGAAGGCTCCAGGAATTATGGCTCTTTCATTGGAGACTAACAAGGCATCCAAAAGGCTGATGTGCATACAGAACCGTGTGCCCACTGCCACCCCATTTTGAATTGTTTTCAACATTCCGGCGGCCCTCCTATCTCCACATTTAGCTGATGGCTGATAGAGATCATTAGCAAAGAAATTAAAATTTGCCGCAGATCTGTGCTGAATTTGTACTGATCTCTTATAGGAAAATACCATAAACTAAAATCTGAATCAATGGCCTTAATAATGCTTTCATATTTGGCAGTCTCTTTTGGTCTCCTGCCAACTGCATACAACATACTCTAAACTAATCCTCATCGATCTTCCAATTTAGCCCAGTGGTGGACTCCTACCTGTTGATGTGATGCAGTACCCAACCAGGTTGGGCTCACCACATTGCCTAAGTGCTTGGGAAGAGGTAAGGCATGCTGAACTGCTCCTCTAAATCATTGTCAGGCTTCTGTAATGGTGAGCTGCTTTGATTACTGAATTTTTGCAGGCAAACACTTTTCACTTTCCCACCCTTTATTAACATTGAGTGGGATTCCTCGTAAATGGCTGTCAGCCTGCACATCACAACTGTCACCATGTAGAGATCTCGCAAACAGCTTGTGGGAGCCTCTGACGGACGAGGGCTGGACACGACACTTGGGCAAACTGATGTCCATGTGATCACTGACAGTGCAGTCTAGCTATTAGCATACAGCACATACTACCTAAATATTTGTATTGTAACAATGCAGTTGGCATGGAGTCACGACATAGATGATAGGAATGAAATGTTAACTAACTTAAATCCAATCCACTTCCACACACAGTTAAAGTCAGGAACAGAAACAGAAATTGTTGGAAAATCTCAGCAGGTTTGACAGGAGTCAGCTAGAAAAAAGCTTTTTATGTTAAAGTCAGACCCTCATAAACATTTGGGCTGTGCATTTCCAGTATGATCTGCTGAAAGAATTTGAGAAGCTCTGACCAGTGGTTTATACAACTACCTCTTTCTATAATAGCTCTGCTGGCTGCCAAAGCCTTTTCTGCTTAACCTGAATATAATGCAAGGGTCATTTTCCCTGAAGAACTGATATACTGTCCGATGGGACTCTTCACCAATGAATTTTTGTTTCTGTTTTGCTGTCATCTCTGTTAGATATGAATGTACTCGACTGGTGCTGTTTGAAGAATAAGCTGTAGAATTCATCTTCAAATCAAGGTATGAAACTATGATTGAACAAATTGCAAAAGAATGATGACTGCACTTCAAGCTTATGATGCAGCAGTCAACAGCACCACCTGCTGAAATCGTAGAGGACCATGCAGGACCTTGATCTCATTAACATTGAAAATTTGA
Organism: Stegostoma tigrinum; assembly: GCF_030684315.1. Taxonomy (NCBI): domain Eukaryota; kingdom Metazoa; phylum Chordata; class Chondrichthyes; order Orectolobiformes; family Stegostomatidae; genus Stegostoma; species Stegostoma tigrinum. The sequence goes on from NC_081363.1 coordinate 39,416,039, forward strand.
TTGGAGAGCAATTAATTGAATTAGGTTTGTAGTCACATGTACTCACATGAGGACAGTGAAAAGTTTACAATTCACCACTAACAGTGCCATCTTAGTTAGAAAGATGCCTAGGCACAGAATCTTAGTTACAAAGCAGAAAATAAGGGAAACAAAGTTAAAAAATTAAATGTTACAGTCCTTCCTACTGAAAAGTAGAAAAACAAAGAGATATGGTTAACAGTCAACATCACAGTCTATAAGTGCCTGCCCATACCACGCTCACACTCCTCACAAGGGCTCAACCTTCTCTGCTTCAGGCCCAAGGCTTTCCCCTTGCTGTCTCTGTTAGGCTGTATTATTGAGCGGCATTGCAGGGAAACAGAACAAGGAGATGTAGTTTGTTTGTCATCTCTGTAGGTAACCAAGGCAACTAAGGATGGGCAATAAATGCTAAAGTTTCTGGATTTGTTTTGTATCGGGAAAAAAGTACTCAGAGCCACAGGAATGTACAGATCAAATTGATGGAGAAAACTGCACAAACAACATGGCTAGTAACATTATTGAAGATCAGGGCAATTGTTCCTGATATTTTGGGTGCTAAAGAACCAATGTGACCAAGGTGGGAAGATACCAGTTAAGCACATGCTTAACACAAGGCACCATCAAGAACAGCCTTCAGCAGGATTGTTAAAAAAAGTACTTGCTTCTTAAAATGCCTGCTAACATTAAAGAGGCTGCTTGGCACTCTGTTGACTAAGATGGTTTTAATCAACCCATTTAGACATGTTCCCTGCACCTCTGGAACATGAGGGAATTGAACACAAGTCTTTGTGAATCACAGTTTGGAATGCTACTGTGAGCTGCAAAAGCTCTTATTTTGGTGGCTTGCGCTTAAACAAACTGAATGGAAGTAAACGAATTGTTGCTGAGGATTGTGAGTGTTACTTCAAAGTATATTACTTTTTACAGTTCACTCGTTGCCAGAGGTTTGTGGATGGAATACCCTTTATAAATACATTAGAAGACATCCTGAAAGACTTTGAGAAAACTTAATCAGTATTAACATTTAGTTTGGATATTCACTGAAGCCTTTACCCAAAAGTAATGCTGTGCCATTCTTCTTGACTGGACACTTTATAGTCACTAACAGAAAGGGAGTGCAGGTGCGTCAACACTTTACTCGGGATGGGCAATAAACGCTAGCCCAGCCAGCAACGCCCATTTCACATGAATGAATAAAAAAACCTTGTCACTAAAATTTTGGTTTTGCTTCAAAATACTGATTCTTTTCTGTATCACCTTCTGTTTACGGGAGGAGTGGGAGGAGAAAATGCAACCAGGTAGAACAACATCAGCTGCTATGGGATAGAGAGAGACACCCCACAAGTATACATCATCTCTATTCCTCACCAAAGACCTCCAGTGTCTTGAATGAGAATCTTTGTGTCCTTTCCGTCAGTCCCTGAATTATTTTAAAACGTGCTGCTATCAGACAGCAAATTTCACACTTCCAGTGGAATCGGATGGACCTGCACTTCTCTACAAAAAAATTATCTAATCAATGCTTCAGTGTAAAATATGCAGATGGTTACTTAGAACCTCAAGGCAAGCTCACATGATGGCCATAAGCACCTGAATTAGATGCTAAAACCAGATTTTCAGACAGGTGTGTTTTACTAATGCAGCATTAATTTGACTACTGTTCTCACTATTTCATCTAAGTAAACCCCCAGAATTTTGTTTAGAGAACTAGGCTACTGGCTACAATCACACACTGAAAGTGGATGTGAATCATATACTTGCAAATGCCAGGTAATGCAAACAAACAAGTTATATGTCAGTCTTCTCTCAAAGCTATCATCACAGTTCGCATCTTTTTTGAAGCAAAGTTTGCACATGCTAGTTCTGGCATCACTTGTTAAATACAAACGTTGGCATCTATCCAATGATTACTGAAACAACACAGTTTTGAGTGTTTCTTGTATTACATTTGTATATCTTATATCTTCCTACCAATAATGCCATTTTAAAGCCATTGCAGTTTTGTGTGCATTTGTTTGTTATTGGGATGTGAGTGTTGCAGGAAAGGCCAAGATTAATGAAGGCCCACCTCTGACTGCCCTTGAGAAACTGGCGTAGTTGAACTGTTGAACAGTTACAGTTTTTCTGGTGTAGCTACAATTTTGACCCAACAAGTGGGAAGCAATGGGAATAGCTCCAAGTCAGAATGTTGTGTGGCTGGAGGGGCATTTTGAGCTATTGGTGTTCCATTGTCTGCGGCCTTTTTTGTTCTAGGGGGTAGTTTTGTGGATTTGGAGGGTGCTAGTGAAGGAGTATGGTGAGTTATTGCAGTGAAGCTTGTAGATCCCACTGCTACTGTGTGCTAGTGGGGAGGGAGTGTTTAAAGTGAGTATGGACTCATCAAGTGCACCACTTTGTCCTGGTTGGTTACAGTTGCTTGTCTCAATCCCTCTAATTTCCATTTGAACTTATCGCGTCCCCATCCAAACACCCTGAATTTGCTATTTTTCTTTCTTCTCTTAATCTCTCCTGTATTACAAACTGTTCCACCTATAATTGCTGCCATCCTTTTGATCATGCTCTCTCAAGTTACGACTCTATCCTCTGATCATTTCCTGTTGACCTTTAACATTTACATAACTTTTGTTCTTTCAAACCCATTTCTTCCTCTGTCAGCCTCTGGATAAACTAAGCTCCATGTCACTGGCAATAGTGATTTAAAATTCACAATTCTGGCTCATCATTTGCCAAATACTTCTGCAACTATAGATTTGTCCGATATGTTCAACTTCCCATGCTCTTATTCCCATTCTGTCCATCCCTGATCATTCCCATTGATATAACCTCATCTTCATTCCCTTAAGATCAAAGAGTGCAGACTGAAAGCCAATGTAAGATGCAATGAGTTGACCAATTAATTCTGCTGGACCTTTCTGGACCACATCAGACAATATGTAACCCTCTTTGTTCCCATCAACTGTGGCCTCTTCCTTACTCATTTTACTCCAAAACTAATGGCTGTGCATTCATTCTTAGGCCCCAAGGAGGAATTCTCTCTTTTTAACACGGTCTCTTTTTTCATTTTTAAGGTTCTTTAAAGAATGTCTGACAAAATACTAAAATTATTTGGTTCTGTGTTGATATCTGTCTATTTACCCTCCTGTGAAGTGCATTGGGATGTTTAATAATGCTGAAGACATCGTACAAGAGCAAGTTGTGTTTATCAATCTACCCTTTTTGTTACCTTCTTAAATGGGTTTCATAAATAGTGAAATTATGGTCCAAACATTTTCATATGATGCATTTGTGACTGGGATAATGTTTCTTGCCTATTAGGTATTTTTAGAATACAGCTTTGTTACATGAATTTCTGCTATGGTGGAGTGGACAGTAGAGCACATCTTGAATTGTCAACCAATTGCTTATTCCCAATCCATGAGCATGACTGAAGATCCAATTTAACCACCTGTGTACTTTGGCCAGGTGTGAGGGTGAGATCCTTGGATCTCAGCAGCAGGAATCCTAGGAGATCTTACTTCCAGGTCCATTTCCTGATCATTGTTTAATTATGCAACCAGAATAAAATGCTAGGCAGCAGGAGGTTTCTGGCAAGTATAATTACCAGAAATGAGGTTAATTACAGCATGAGGGTTTTGGGAATGTTTAAGAAGAGGGTGAAGTCAGGGAAAGAGAATTATAAACATTTTATGTGAGGCTTCAAGGAAAACATCTGCATCTCTCGTACCTACAAGGACAATAAAAACACTGGCTAAAGAAAACTGATTAGCTTGAGCCTTTCTAGGACTAGACCTTCTTCAGCTGGTGAGAAATCCAAAATAATTTTCATTTATAAACCTAGGAGATAAGAAAAGTTAATTTAAAATCTAGAAGGTTAAAATAAAAATTTTAATCCATCCAGTCTCTGTAACATGCTGACTCAGATCATTAAACAATTTGTACCAATGTTTCCAATTATTCCACTGATTTCGCACAATACAATGAATAGTTTAGATGGCTCATAACCAAAATCAGTTTTTATTATGCTTGGTTATTGGCATTTTCATGAAACACAACTTATGGCAATTAGCTCTCATTTCAGAAGTAGTTTTCTGTGCCTCTGTTCAATAATTATGTCTTAGAATATTTAATTTTTGAACGCATATTAATGATTTTCTTGGAAGTGATAACTATTTCTGTTCACTATGTTATTCAGCTAAAACAGACTATCCTAAATCAACCTCTACACTTCCTGTATTATCAAGAGAGAGAATAAAAAATTGCTTTCACATATCTAAATCCCTGTGAACAGATCATTCTTACATTTAAGCTAAAACAGAAATACAACAAATATTCATTGTTATTCATTGGATTTGTGTTACCTAAAGGTATCAGGGAATCTGGAGTAATGGCACCAAATGTTGTCAGCGAGGATACCAAAGTATTGATAGGGTGCAGTGAAGGTTTATTAAATTCTGCAGGATAACAGGGATGAAACAAGCAGTGTCAGGATGTGAGAAAACTTGGTACTATTCAGCAAGGAATGGGATTTCTAAAGTATTTCATATATCTTTGGTCCAAGGACCATTTTAGCACAACCGCCCAGGAGCACGCGGTCACAGCTGCTGTAACACTAATATTGGTCCACAGCAGGGTTTGTGGATGCATTTTAGTTTTCACAGAGGTGAAGAGATCAGAGTCTCAACTGAAGTGAAGCATCAAGATTCTATTGCGAAGATCAATCAGATGGACAACCAACTCAATCCTTGTGAACCTGGCATACAGCAAGTAGACGGCCACTTGCACAAATGGAAAGATAACATGAACAGAAAATTATTCTGCCCAACAGAGTTATCCTGGAAACACACGTTGTCTCTGGGTTCTCTGGCTCAGTGGGGTCTTCCTTTTTCTTACTCTCTTTGAGAACCTTCTTGCCCCACCTCAGGATCTTCACCCTCATTTTCCCCCTCCGATGTTTGCTGTCGCTCCTGCATCTCCTCAGCCACTCATTCCCCCTTTGGTGCCGAAGATTGTGGAGTGTGCAGCAGACCACTATGATTTGGGACAGTCCATCTGAGTCGGCTGCATGGCCCTGCCTGACCAGTTCAGGTATCAGGATTCATCTTCAGGACGCCTATAGCTTATTATCTAATGGGTTTGATTGAAGTGTGGACAATATTTTAGACAATATTCTCATTGGTATCATTCTGAAGGTCGCCTGGAGGAGTTATTATCCAGGGGTACAGCGGGCATCCGTTGTCACCAATAACCTTCTTATATGTGCCATGCTCCTTTGAAAAAGTGTGGCACTTGTGAGTTGTCCAAGGTACATGAGTCATGGCAACTCCCTGGATATCTAGCACAAACCTGCATTAACTGGCCGTTGTTCTGGTTAAAGATTTTGACATTAAGAGATTGAAATCCTTTCCTATTGATGAAAACAGAGGTTCATAACAGGTCTTTCTGATTGTCGTGTGGGGCAATCCTGAACTTGACTGAGCAACGGCTGCAAGTCCTAATGCCCCAGCCTTCTCAATCTCCAAGCTGATGGGGGAGGGATGAATTAGTACACCCTAGTAAAGAGAGGATCAGTGACATCCCAGATACACTTATGAGTTGTCAACTGTGAAATGCCATAGGAATCCCCACTGGCTCCCTGAAATGAGCTGCTGTCATACAAACTAAGGGTAGCTGTTACCTTTAAAGGCACCAGGATGGAAATCACAGACTCCATGTTTTTTTTTCTTTATTCATTCATGAGATGAGGGTGTCACTGGCCAGGCAGCATTTATTGCCCATCCCTAATTACCCAGAGGACAGTTACGAGTCAACCACTTTGCTGTCAGTCTGGAGTCACGTGTTGGCCAGACCTGTTAAGGATGGCAGCTTCCTTCCCTAAAGGACATTAGTGAACCAAATGGGTTTTTCTCCAGTAATCAACAATGGATTCACATTCATCATTAGATTTTTAATTCCAGATATTTATTGAATTCATATTCCACCATCCGCTGTGGCCAGATTTCAACCTGGGTCCCCAGAATGTTATCTGCGCCTCTGGATTAACAGTCCAGCGATAATACCACTAGGCCACAAGGCTACCACCTCTCCCTGGTCTTTGTCCATCAGCTGGAAGAGGCATGAAACAATGCCCTGGGATGTCCAATAGTACTATGAGCACTGGCTGTCACTCATCTGCAGATAGCGGCACCAAAAGCCATTCAACTGGTTTTGGATGAGAGCTCTCTATAGATGTTGTGGCTTTTGTTCTGCTCCTTCTCAGGCTGTACTGCAGCCAGTAGCAGCTGCTGCTTTTGTTTACTCAGCAAACCTTGGCAGCTATTTCTTCACAGCTGGAGAAGCCCACATCGAACGGCAGAGTTGATCTGTACCATGATCCTCCTGCTTTCAGGAGACAAATGAGAACAATCTGATCATGGACCAGATGACCAAATTTATGTTACAATACAACCAGAGTCTAGTAACCTTTTGTTAAAAGTAGACACTGCATGAAATTTCACTTACTTACTAAGAGAGTACAGTTTTGAATAAACAGCAATAAACATCATTACACAGTATTGGAATTCATGAACTAATTAGAGTTGTACCAAGATGAGAAGGATAACAATCACACTATGGTCAGACAGCCCTCAGAGCACTTCAAAAAACAGAGAAAGTCAAGATAGATCACATGGATTGTCCCCCTTTATTCTATACCACTCACCCCCAACCATCTTGTTACGAGTCTCATTATAACTTTATAAGTGACTCTAATTCTTCACTCCTGAAGGTCCAGCAATCAAAATCCCTCAAGTACCAACATTTCTTGGACTATCTCAATAATGGCTCACATCCAGTTGTTCATCTCCCCAATCAGTATGGTGTTCCCCTGGATTCCTGACACTGGACTCCAGCCAATATTCACAGGCACAACAATTTTAACTTGGTTGCAGGTAGAACATCACCATTCGGGTACTGAGCCTACATTTATATGGGCCTTGATTTAGTTCAGACACACAAATATGTCTTCTGGGCTTCCTTTGCCCTTGCTTTCATGTACACTGAACTATTAATGGCATATGGCTTCTTCCAACTACCCAAAGTTCCTAGGGCATTTTTAAAGCCCTAAACTGCACTTCCTGGCTCCTTGAATTCTACTAAGTGCTAATGGCTTGGAGATTGCTCGGAGTATCTTCTCGAGATGGAGTCTCTTCTCCCTGCTCCTAAGTACCTGAGTGACCAGGAGCTTTACAGTAGCAACCTCCTCCTCTGACTGCCTCTGTGCATGTGACCTATTGAAAAGTTACACTAAGCCTTGCTCTTGATCCTAAACAGTATTGAATGTAATTGATATTTGGAATGGTGAATAGTGCCAGACAAGTGGAGGATAGCAAATGTGGTTCCCCTGTTCAAGGAGGGGAGTAGAGACAACCATGGTAATTATAGACCAGTGAGCCTTACCTCAGTTGTTGGTAAAGTGTTGGAAAAGGTTATAAGGGATAGGGTTATAATCATCTAGAAAAGAATAAATTGATTAGGGATAGTCAGCACGGTTTTGTGAAGGGTAGGTCGTGCCTCACAAACCTTATTGAGTTCTTTGAGAAGGTGACCAAACAGGTAGATGAGAGTAAACCGGTTGATGTGGTGTATGTGGATTTCAGCAAGGCGTTCGATAAGGTTCCCCACAATAGGCTATTGTACAAAATGCGGAGGAATAGAATTGTGGGAGATATAGCAGTTTGGATCGGAAATTGGCTTGCTGAAAGAAGACAGAGGGTGGTAGTTGATGGGAAACGTTCATCCTGGAGACCAGTTACTAGTGGTGTACCGCAAGGGTCGGTGTTGGGTCCACTGCTGTTCGTCATTTTTATAAATGACCTGGATGAGGGCGTAGAAGGATGGGTTAGTAAATTTGTAGACGACACTAAGAGCGGTGGAGTTGTGGATAGTGACGAAGGATGCTGTAGGTTGCAGAGAGACATAGATAAGCTGCAGAGCTGGGCTGAGAGGTGGCAAATGGAGTTTAATGCAGACAAGTGTGAGGTGATGCACTTTGGGAGGAGTAATCGGAAGGCAAAGTACTGGGCTAATGGTAAGATTCTTGGTAGTGTAGATGAGCAGAGAGATCTCGGTGTCCATGTACACAGATCCTTGAAAGTTGCCACCCAGGTTGACAGGGCTGTTAAGAAGGCATACAGTGTTTTAGCTTTTATTAGTAGAGGGATCGAGTTCCAGAACCAAGAGGTTATGCTGCAGCTGTACAAAACTCTGGTGCGGCAGTACTTGGAGTATTATGTACAGTTCTGGTCACTGCATTATAAGAAAGATGTGGAAGCTTTGGAAAGGGTGCAGAGGAGATTTACTAGGATGTTGCCTGGTATGGAGGGAAGGTCTTACGAGGAAAGGCTGAGGGAGTTGAGGCTGTTTTCATTAGAGAGAAGAACGTTGAGAGGTGACTTAATTGAAACATATAAAATAATCAGAAGGTTAGATAGGGTGGATAGGGAAAGACTTTTTCCTAGGACGGTGACGGCGAGCACGAGGGGGCATAGCTTTAAATTGAGGGGTGAAAGATATAGGACAGATGTCAGAGGTAGTTTCTTTACTCAGAGAGTAGTAAGGGAATGGAATGTTTTGCCTGCAATGGTAGTAGATTCGCCAACTTTATGTACATTTAAGTTGTCATTGTAGGTTAGATGGGCTTGAGCTCGGTATGACAGGTTGGCACAACATCGAGGGCCGAAGGGCCTGTACTGTGCTGTAATGTTCTATGTTCTATGTAACAACCCCTCGGAAATCTCTGCTCCCCGAATGTTACTATTTTTAAAGATTGCTGGTTTATGTAATACAAACTACGGACAACATAGTTTTCATCACAAAGTGACAACATGCATTTCTGCGAAAGGGATGGTTTACTGCTGACATTTTACCCCATCAAGTCCCTGGGTTATTTCCTCATATAAGTTCATCTTGTACTCACCAAGCAATATACAATTCCTGTGATTCTGCATTACCACCTAGCTTGAGAGGAAAGCTCTTTGTTACAAATGGAACATGTGCTTGGAGCCATCTACTGCTTTTGGATTACAGTCCCTCCAGACATGCCCCTTCCATGCACAATAATCATACCAAACTTACTACTTAACAAGTCGAAGGAAAGTGGCTTGAGTCAACTGCAAGAAGCCTAACATTACTTTCAAAATCTACCAAACTGGGCCTCTCCTAGCATCTTTCTTGATATTGCAATTCTAGTGACAATGTGCTCTTGACATGGGGGAGGATAAGGTTCTAAATGAATATCTCGAGCTCCATACATTCCATACCCAAGAGTTCATAAGATGCCAATCGAGTCACAATGTGGTATCAGCAAACTACTTTGAATCAACCTGTTTGGACACATCTCTAAGCAGGTGGAACTTGAACGTGGACATTCTGGTGGAGGTAAAGACACTACCTCGGCACCACTAGACACTGTAAAGGTACTTGTTGAATGAACAGTGAGACAAGCTCTGGTGATATACTTTATTTTTAATCAAGCTGTTTGGATATGCTATGACATACCTCCATGGCTATCACAAATGAGATGGGACTTAAACTCACACCTTCTGGCTTAGAGGTCACTGCATCACAAGATCCGTTAGGCACCTGTAAGATACTTCAAGATGCTGCTAAAGTGAGAATGAAAGGCTAACATTTTTTAATATTTATTCATTGATGGGATAAGGGCATCGCTGGCCAGGCAGCATTTATTTCCCACCCTAATTACCCAGAGGGCAATCAAGAGTCAACCACATTGCTGTGGGTCTGGAGTCATATGTAGGCCAGGCCAGGTAAGGATGAGCAGTTTGCTTCCCTGATCGGTTTTTTTATCAACTGACAATGGATTCATGGTCATCATTAGATTCTTAATTCCAGATATTGTATTGAATTCAAATTCCACCATCTGTCTATGGCAGGACTCAAAGATAATGGGAACTGCAGATGCTGGAGAATCCAAGATAATAAAGTGTGAAGCTGGATGAACAGAGCAGGTCAAGCAGCATCTCAGGAGCACAAAAGCTGACGTTTCGGGCCTCGACCCTTCACAAGAGAGGGGGATTGGGTGAGGGTTCTGGAATAAATAGGGAGAGAGGGGAGGCGGACCAAAGATGGAGAGAAAAGAAGATAGCCGGAGAGGAGAGTACAGGTGGGGAGGTAGGGAGGGGATAGGTCAGTCGAGGGAAGACGGACAGGTCAAGGAGGTGGGATGAGGTTAGTAGGTAGGAAATGGAGGTGTGGCTTGGGGTGGGAGGAAGGGACGGGTGAGAGGAAGAACAGGTTAGGGAGGCAGAGGCAGGCTGGGCTGGTTTTGGGATGCAGTGGGGGGAGGGGAAGAGCTGGGCTGGTTGTGTGATGCAGTGGGGGGGAGGGGATGAACTGGGCTGGTTTTGGGATGTGGTGGGGAAGGGGAGATTTTGAAGCTGGTGAAGTCCACATTGATACCATTGGGCTGCAGGGTTCCCAAGCGGAATATGAGTTGCTGTTCCTGCAACCTTCGGGTGGCATCATTGTGGCACTGCAGGAGGCCTATGATGGACATGTCATCTAAAGAATGGGAGGGGGAGTAGAAATGGTTCGCGACTGGGAGGTGCAGTTGTTTATTGCGAACCGAGCAGAGGTGTTGTGCAAAGCGGTCCCCAAGCCTCCGCTTGGTTTCCACAATGTAGAGGAAGCCACGCCGAGTACAATGGATACAGTATACCACATTGGCAGATGTGCAGGTGAACCTCTGCTTAATATGGAACGTCATCTTGGGGCCTGGGATAGGGGTGAGGGGAGGAGGTGTGGTGGCAAGTGTAGCACTTCCTGCAGTTGCAGGGGAAGGTGCCGGGTGTGGTGGGGTTGGAGGGCAGTGTGGAGCGAACAAGGGAGTCACAGAGAGAGTGGTCTCTCTGGAAAGCAGACAAGGAGATGACATGTCCATCATGGGCCTCCTGCCGTGCCACAATGATGCCACCCGAAGGTTGTAGGAATAGCAACTCATATTCCACTTGGGAACCCTGCAGCCCAATGGTATCAATGTGGACTTCACCAGCTTCAAAATCTCCCCTTCCCCCACCGTATCCCAAAACCAGCCCAGTTCGTCCCGTCCCCCCACTGCATCACACAACCAGTCCAGCCTGTCTCTGCCTCCCTAACCTGTTCTTCCTCTCACCCATCCCTTCCTCCCACCCCAAGCCGCACCTCCATTTCCTACCTACTAACCTCATCCCACCTCCTTGACCTGTCCGTCTTCCCTGGACTGACCTATCCCCGTCTCCAGCTATCTTCTTTTCTCTCCATCTTCGGTCCGCCTCCCCCTCTCTCCCTATTTATTCCAGAACCCTCCCCCCATCCCCCTCTCTGATGAAGGGTCTAGGCCTGAAACGTCAGCTTTTGTGCTCCTGAGATGCTGCTTGGCCTGCTGTGTTCATCCAGCTTCACACTTTATTATCCATGGCAGGACTCAAACCCAGGTACTATATAGGTCTCTGGATTAATAGTCCAGTGATAGCACCAATAGCCCATCACCTCCCTGTAGCATTGGAGAATCACAGGAACCCTGATGATTGGATTAGCCTTTCAGTTGGCCTCAGATTCCAGCCATCAATTCAGTCTCCTTTCACGAAAAACATGTTATTAACTACTTCTGCTTTGAGTGCTGACTTGTTGAAAGCACATTGTGCAGCTCATTTTCAGGTCTATTTCTATTTGATGAGCTTTAGAATTTGCCCTTGCTGCAATGTTTCAATATAGCCACCACTTTCTTCATATCTTCTAACGTTTCATGATCCCTGTTTGCCTGTTCACCTTTCACCCAGGCCCACTTATGTCCCCGTTTCAGTTGAGTCTGTTTAAGTCACGATTCATGTTTTCTTTTTATCCCCTGAGTCCCTCACTATTGACATGTTGATACCCATGGTGGCCTTTGAACCTCATATTGAGGTCTGAGTGACTTTGAGATTCCTTGCTCCATCCCGCTGTTGAGTCTGTCCACTTCCTGCCCAACCAGATCCCACTTCCACCCTCCAACTCCCTCCATCAGGGAAACCATTTCCTCAGTTGCCAAAATAGCCAGTCAATTCCCCAGACTTGAACTGCCCACTACAATGCCATGGATCAACCATAGAAATGGTCTGGTTTATGTACCCAGCCTCTTACCCATTTGATCACAGGCCATCTCCTTGAGAGACTTAGCCTGTCCCAGGATCTAATTTTCAACATGTCCCAGCCTGAAAGGCCCAAAAAGGCCTGCGCTGATTTTGCTTGAGTTTCCAGGACCGATCATGGCCCAATCCCAAAATTGAAATGGTGCTGATCCTTAGATCTGAATTGGAGTAACCGCCTAACTGACTGTGGCTAACCACCAGATTAGAAATGGCGCAGTCCCTGGACACACTGTGGTGGTACCCCCTGACTCCACCTCAAATTTCATTTGAGGCAGCCAAAGCAAAGGTCTCACTAGGATTGTCACCTGAAAATGACTTGACAGGTATATGCTTGCTAATGCAGCCAATTTCTTAAGCGTTGAGTATCTTGAATGGGCAGAAGTTAACTGGGAAGGAAAAGTTAATTCAAATAAGTTGCACAGTTAGTCAGAGACAGATACATACCGCTTGGTTCTTCTACATCTGATGGCAAGAAGGATGATTTGTCTTCTCAGGAGGGAGAATTTAATTGTAAAGGCTTATGTCGATAGCGAGAATCAGACACTTGGGCTCCAGCTTGATTAACTCATCACACTCGTCATTATTCAGGCCACCGCAAGGAACAGAAAATTACACCCATGTTTACTTTGTAAGTGGTAACTTTGCAACTGTTGCAAATAATTGGATCATATTGTTTAAATCTTTGATGTTTCTAAGCATTTGGTGCACAAATAATTGTAAAGACTGCCACCATGTGGTACTCTTTATCCATACAGTTCCATATCTGTTATGGTTTTCTACTCACACCTGTATTCTTGCTTAACATTGTCACCGTGTCCATAAACAAAAGGAAAAATGTTGCGGGTGTTGGTGTAAATTACTGTCATCTACATGAATTTTAGATTAACCATTGGCAGCTTTCTTTGATTTAGTACTTCCATTTCCAGATAATTTTGTCAAACACCAAGTTGGAAATTGTTATTCAAGAATATCCACCACTAATATTAATGACTAATGACTAAAAACTACCTAAAACCTCAAACCTAAAAACTTCACCTCTTCAAGGCTTCCGTCAGTGGAGCTGGCATATCAGCAGTATTGATACTGAGCAGTTTCTGCAACACCAAAATCTTTCTGGATCAGCACTGAATCCTGAACTCTGGTTTGTCTGATACTGAGCCCTTCTTCAGCTCAGATCAAGATTTTACTGTGTATTAAGTATTCTATTATGTCTTGTTATCATTATTGTGTATTAAGTTAAACGTTGATATGAATAAAGTTACTAACGTATATGCATATTTAAAATCAATGTGGTTAGAATGTGAACCCTGACTTCCATACAGTGGGGACCATTGTGATAAATGTCAGGAGGCAATATAAGTAACTCTATGGAATGGGTGGATGGTTAAAAGTTAAAAAACCAATAAGATCTGAAGTAGGCAGACTGCCTCAACAGCTAGTTTTTTCTTTTTGTTCTAGCCAGAAGTGTTATCACACACGACTGAGCTCTTTCCCACCATCAAAATCACCATGAGTTTCTTTTTGCTTTTGTTTTAAACTAATAACCACTACCAACAAAACACCTATGCATCCAGTTGAGTATTTGCAAACAAAGTCCACTATGACAATGCAGCCATCAGAGGAGGGGGATTGCTGTTGGGAGTGCATGAAGGGACTAAATGGAATTGGAATTGGAGGGAAAAATAAAGCACTGTATCTCCTGTGGTGCCCACCTCTTTCTGAAGGCATCACGAGAACTGATGGGCATCGAGTGCTCCCTCTCTAAGGTCACCCGGGCACAAATGTAAGAGAGGCAGCAGTTGACAATATGATCCCCTCCATAGGCTGTTGCCTGGACCTGTTTATGGCAAATAATTGTATCATATTGCTTAAGCCCAGGCGCAGACCAATGAGAAGGTCCTCCAACCTACCCACACCTCTGTGCACCAGGTGACCAAAGATGAGGATCAATAGGGCTGAAGTGCGACCGAAAGCTCAACCAAAGATATCTCAAATAACTAAGGGGGTGCAAATCCCCCAGCAGATGTGGTGCACAGACCCCTCAGCGCTGCAAAATGAACAGTTGGAAGCCATGAAAGCCCACAAACTGCGGTTGTAAGGGACCACGGTGTACAACACCATCCACCTAAGTTCCCCAATGGAAAGTGGGAAGACTCCTGAGTAGTGAGCCCTCCAGTGGGGAGGCAAATAAGCACAGCCAGGCATGTCAGGGTGGTGAACATAGAACATGAGGCAGGTGGTGTGCAGCAGCACCCTGTAAAAAAAGTTACTTCAGTCAGCGGAAAGCAACACTACACATAGCTAAGAGGCAGTTCAAGTTGTGGGACACGAACTCCTGAGGGAAGCTCAGGACCCTGGGGCCAATGTGAAATTCTGTCTCAACTTCTGTCTTAATGGAAGTCAATGAGGGGCAATTTAGTCACAGGACTTGAGTCAGTTATTTGTACATTTTAATGAAGTTGCTCTTTTTATTTTAGTGATGACTTTATATCTTTAATCAAAGGCAGTCAGGTTTCCTAGCGGTGATAATGGGAACTGCAGATGCTGGAGAATCCAAGATAATGAAATGTGAGGCTAGACGAACACAGCAGGCCCAGCAGCATCTCAGGAGCACAAAAGCTGACGTTTCGGGCCTAGACCCTTCATCAGACTCCTAGTTCTTGGAAATTTGGAAGGCAAAATGAGATGAGAAAGCGTGAATCAATGAGATATTTGCCTTTACAGTGCTGCCTGTGGGCAAGGGGGAGTAAGATTACTTCCTGTCAGCTCAGTAAAGCTCAGTAATAACCCATCCAATTCCCTCATGACCACCAGCTATTCACTGAACACCATAGTCCCCAGCAACAAATATTATTGAGCCATCATTCCCCACTGATTGAAACCACCTCTACAAAAATGAAGGATATCCAAAATGATTACAGCCTGCCTCCTAGTGTCAGAATACACCCCTGGCATGGAAGATGCCCTCAATGACTAGACACCCACTCAATGATCTCTCCTCTGCCGTCCCAGATCTACATGATCATGGCCAAGTTAAGTTGTAGATTTTACACCAAGCAGCTAAAGACACCCTATAGAACATTTAAGAAACCCAGATTGTATCCACAAAGAATGTGACTTTGAACAATAGTCCAGGATATTGACACTAACACTAAGGATATATCATTCCACTGACGAGAGGTGGACTTTGTTAAAGAAGGAACAAATTCCATCAGCCTAGAATCTTCCGTGACTTGGGACGCCTACAGCTGATGAAGAACATTATTTTAAGTGTAGTTACTGTTGAAACATAGGAAACACATCACTTTGCACATGGTGATGTTCCACAAAGAGTAATGTGATAAATACCAAGTAATCTGTTTTTGTGATGATGATTAAGGAATAAATATTGGCCAGCACACCAAGGTATTTCCACTATACATCTTTGAAATAGTGCCATGGTTCTCTCACCTTAAGGATAAATAGGGCCTTGATTTAAGGATATCAAAGGAAAGAAAACACTTCCAAACCAATTTCTCAGTAATGCACTGGAGTTCCAACGTTCTGACTCAGAGTCAAGAGAGGCACCAAATGAGCCCCATTTAACACTGGAGGCCAACTTTAGCCCTGCCCATTTGGCAGGAATGGAACATATAGATGGTTAAACGATAGATCATGCTTCCTATCCTGCACTCCCATAGTCTCTGTGATTACTGCCACCATATTGAGGCGAGCAGTTGATGATCTCTTGAACCATTTAAATGTTGGGACAAATTACATCATTCAGAACTAGAATGGATCTTGAACGCTGATTGCAACAGTGATGCCCATTGCCAGAGTCCTCAGAGAATCCAGTGGAAAGCAGGAACAAGCCAGAAGATCTCCACAGAAGTAATTAAATAGATTGGAGTTTCCTTGTGGGCTGAGAGGACCAGAGCCTTTCCTTCAGGTTCCATAAGGAAACTTTAATCATATCCTCTCTTGGGTTTCCATCTCCCAACTGGGATTGCCTCAAACAATCCCCAGGCTTCATCCAATTACTAATGTGGCGGACCATTTCCATAGACCCAGGTGAGACCTCCTGCTGCCTAAAATCCTGGTTAATACCTCCAACGTATAGTGATTTGGCTAAAAGTCTAAGTTCAATCATTTAAAATTGGAACTGAACATTAAAATTGGTTTCTCTGCCAGCCTTCATCCCTCATGGCAACATTGCGCCCTGAGTTAAAAATAGGCCCTTTGTGTATGAGTACACAGCCACCTCACACACTGTGTCATATGAGCATGGAAACAGCAATAGAACATATAATCCCTTCTAAATAAAAACAAAAAGAACTGCGGATGCTGTAAATCAGGAACAAAAACAAAGTTGCTGGAAAGTTCAGCAGGTCTGGCAGCATCTGTGGAGGAGAAAACAGAGTTAACGTTTCAGGTCTGGTGACCCTTCCTCAGAATCCCTTCCGCCTGTTCCACTACTCAATGTTCAGACACCTAACACAATAAATCCATGCTCCATAAATCCATTCTAAAACCCTGAGCAAGCATTTTTCATCTCAGATTTAAAATTAACAATTGATTAAGGCCAGTTAGTCCTACTTCAGTGGTGGGCAAATTATTGGAAAGGGCTCTGAGAGATAGGATTTATGATCACTTGGATAGGCACAGTTTGATTCATGATAGTCAGCATGGATTTGTGAGGGGTAGATCATGCCTCACAAACTTTATTGAATTCTTTGAAGAGGTGACCAGACATGTGGATGAAGGTAGAGCAGTGGGTGTGGTATACGTGGATTTAAGTAAGGCATTTGATAAGGTTCCCCATGGTAAGCTTATGCAGAAGGTAAGGAGGCATGGGATAGGGGGAAATGTGGCAGATTGGATTCAGAACTGGCTGACCCTTAGAAGACCAAGGGTGGTAGTGGACAGAAAATATTCAACATGGTGCTCAGTTACAAGTGGTGTACCACAAGGATCTGTTCTGGGTTCTCTTCTATTTGTGATTTTTGTAAATGATTTGGTTGTAGGAGTGGAAGGGTGGATTAGTAAATTCTCAGATGACATGAAGGTGGGTCGAGTTATGGATAGTGCGGAGGGCTGTTCTAGGTTACAAAAGGACATTGATAGGATGCAGAGCTGGGCTGAGAAGTGACAGATGGAGTTTACCCTGAAAAGTGTGAGCTGATTCATTTTGGAAGGGAAAATTTGAAAGCAGAATATAAGGTTAACGGAAAGATTCTTGGCAGTGTGGAGGAGCAGAGAGATCTTGGGGTTCATGTCCACAGTTCCCTGAGACCTGCCACCCAGGTGGATAGGGTTGTTAAGAAGGTGTATGATGTGTTAGCTTTCATTAATAGAGGGATTGAGTTCAAGAGCTGTGAAGTTATGCTTCAGCTATACAAAAGCCTGGTTTGGCCACATGTGGAGTATTCTGTCCAGTTCTGGACAGATGTGGAAGCGTTGGAAAAGGTGCAGAGGAGATTTCCCAGAATGTTGCCTGGAATGGAGGGAAGGTCTTACGAGGAAAGGTTGAGAGAGCTAGGGCTTTTCTGTTTAGAACGACAAAGGATGAGAGGTGACTTGATAGAGGTGTACAAAATGATCAGAGTATAGATAAAGTGGACAGCCAAAGACTTTTTCCTAGGATGGAGGTAGCTATTACAAGGGGACATAGTTTTAAAGTGAAAGGAGGTAGATAGTGGGGAGATATCAGAGGAGGTTCATTACTCAGTGAGTGGTAGGGGTATGGAATGCATTGCCAGAGAGGGTCATGGAGTCGGCCTCATTAGGGGCATTTAAGCAGCTATTAGATAGGCATATGGATGATAGTATAAGGTAGGGGTGGGGGTTAGATAGACTTTAGGTTTAGGGTAAAAGTTCGGCACAATATCGTGGGCTGAAGGGTCTGTACTGTATGGTGCTGTTCTATGTTCTCTTTTGGAAGAGCCAACAAGGATAGCAGCAATAATGGGGACGAGGTGTGAATGTGTAATTGACAGCATTAAATGAGAGCACATGTGGAGGTTGATGTGGGGGTGATGGGAAGCAATTCTGCAAGGAGCGCAGAGGACATCAGCACAGTCCTAAGGGACTAGTAAAGGGAACATTCTGGAGGAGATGAGCTGAAAAGATGTAAAGGAACAAGGACAGAGACTATCTGGCAACTGATCTCTGCAGTGTTCATGTCACCATCCCACCCTGAGGAGGAGTACGTCAGAGGGAAGTCCTGGCACCAGCAGCTACATAGCAACATTTGAAATAGCAAGTGGGCCAACACAGAATCCTATCCTTATGACGGAGTCTACTGAACTTGACTGAACATCTCCATGCATCTGAGCTACTGTATCAACACCTCCAGGGAGGCAAGCACTCATCTCTATTCTATTCTGAAGCACACGAGAATTGAAGGACTCACAACCCAAACGTCACCATGAGTCTCAACTTCAACAACCTCAGACCTTTGTACAAATCCACCTGTGGATATATACCGCATCTCCCAGGCTAGGGTCCATGGCTGAATGCAAACAGATGCACCAATGCTCGGTTCAAGAGACAAAAACAGAAAATGTTGGAGAAACTCAGCATGTTTGGCAGCATCTAGAGAGATGCAGAGTTAATATTTTGAGCCCAATGACCCTGCTCATGAGGGCTGATATCTATGTGCATGACCAAATTGACTGCAAAGTTAGGAGGAGAGGTCAACTAGCTTCAGGGCGATTGCTGAATTCTCACGCGCAAAGCGTCATTAGCTCGACACAAATGGCCAGCAAAGCTCCCATAGACCAGCAAATGGCCTTCATCAATGGATGCATGTTCTATGGCCATTGATTATGGATCCTTGCAGATATGCACACAGTTCGCAGGGGACACTGTCTACTTACTAATACTACCCAAAGTGACAACATTGTTCTCAAGCTGCACGTCTTAAGAGTTGGATTCCTGCGAATAACAACTATCCACTGAAGCAAGATAACACACGAATGTGATGAACCCTCACACTACAGCAAACAGAGGTGCAATACCTGTCATAGTTTTGTCAGTATGCCCCATTGAAGGTATCACATATTGTGGTGCTCTGCTGTGCTCTGCCCAACCTAAGGTTAGGCCTTGGCTAATGACCCCCAAATACTGACCCCTCACCCCTCCTCCTCCAGCAAGGGAGTTGTGAAGGAGGCAGCTGAAAAGGCAGAACCAGATGAAGAACCTCTTATACCTGAGGGAAATGGAAATGAAGAAGCACAAAAGAGGCTCAGGAGAATCTAATGTGTGCTTATTGACTGTGAGCCTAATTCCCTTTCGTTACCAGTGCAACAAAGGCTTACTGGCTGTCTCCTTCATCCTGCATTCAATCGTGCACTGTTTATATTGGTAAAGCTAATCAAATGTCCTGACACAGCCTACTCTCCAACAACAGCAGCCCATTGAGGGAGCAAGGCTGTAGATGAACAAGATTGCAACAACTGAAAGGATGACCAAAGGCAGAGGGAATAGCAGTTATTGGTCGGCACAACATTGTATAAATTTAACACAGGTCTTTCTATGTGGTGGTTGGAACCCCAAATGGAGTTAGGCACTGACATTTTGGGATTGTGAGCTCCAAGGCATAAATGCCACCGTGGTTCTCCAGCCCAGTTACTGCAACTCTGCTCCTCCTTGAATAGGCACCCACTGTCGTAGCAACTCTCTTCCCTGGCTCTTACAGGCTGCTGACTTGTACCAACAGGCCACTCCCAACATCCACCCAAAACCTTTACTGTCCCTGGTCTCACCCCACCACGCACACCCAGACCCCAATTCTCTTGGTTCGCACTGTGCAATTATAACAATTTTCAAGCCTCAAAATGGGGTCACTGTGGGTAAAGATTTGGGAAGTAATGCTTTAATATAGACAACATGCGTCAAGTTAGAGACTTTTTTTTTAGCTGTTTATAAGGGCTCCTAAGAGGTGTCATCCCTGGTACTGACATGGTGGAAATCACTGGGAATTTAATTCAGAGATAGTAGGGACTGCAGATGCTGGAGAATCTGAGATAACAAGGCGTAGAGCTGGATGAACACAGCAGGCCAAGCAGCATCAGAGGAGCAGGAAGGGTGATGTTTCGGGCCTAGATCCTTATCCTTTTCTGAAGAAGGGTCTAGGCTCAAAACATCAGCCTTCCTGCTCTTCTGATGCTGTGTTCATCCAGCTGTACACCTTGTTATCTCAGGGAATTTAATTCTGTTCAGTTTCTGCTCAATTTTCGTGTATAGCAAAGATAAAAATTGATTCCATAGAAATTATTGTCTCTGAAAAGTTGCATCAAATACAACAATCTGCTATCTAGGATACTATTGGTTTCACAACATACTTATTGAGATATATTTGCAATGTCAAAGTTTAAAACATAGAGTGATTCTTTTGGTCCCCAGCAGGAAATTGGAACAATTGTGTTTAACGTTTCGAGTACATCCCAACCGTACTGACATCTGACACTCTGTGACAAGGTGCAGAGCCAGATGTACAACTTCCTTGCAAGACATAAATACTTCTAATAACAACTATGCAGATATCCCTCAGGGAGGAATCCCCACAACACTATTTCCTGTTTTGTCCAATGCTTCCTTTTGTTGATGATATCATACTTACCAGAATAATAAGTTCACTACCTGAAAGACAAATAACAACTTAACTATTCCAAATGGACAGTGAGCTGGACAGTTCATGGACAAAGAATGAATTATCTTTGTTGCTCAGAAAATAAAAACAATATTAGTTGAAGCTAGAAGATTGTAAAACTGCATTGTTACAATTAGTGTACAACATATACAAACTCTTCATTAATTAACATTCAGGTACTTTAGGTTTACATTTGACTTCACAGGAAGGGGCAGCATTTAACAGAGGCAAAAAGAGTTTTGCCTGCCTTCTGGAGTCACACTTTGGCACTTTTAAGGAAGATCATCATGCTAAGTTTCACTGTCGCACTTAACTGGAGAGTGTTAGGCCATCCTTAGGACCGAGGACCCTAGGAGACCTTTGCTAGAAGCAACCAGTTCAGCGGAGGCTGGAAGCTCTGTTGAATAGCAATGCCATCAGGGAGGTACTGATAGCTACTGATACAATACCCACCTGAGGTCTTGTATAATCCAAAACCACAGGAAAATGATGTCAGGCTGGGATGGGTCACAGGCGGATTAGGGGTCAGTAGGAAGAGCAGGTCTTCCTTTCCTAATTCTGTGATTTTTAAAGACAGGTTCCCTGGGGACCCCAGACACAATACCATACAGTTTAGTCCTCCCTACATGGGAACCCCGTGTACTCTATCGGATTAACACCAGCAGGATGTCAGTAATACTCACATAATGACCTCAGCTGGTGGCAGGCAGCAAGGCTGTACAAGGTACTTTATGCCATGCACTTGAACCAGGGTAGTGCAGAAAGGTGGCAAGGACCCCACCTGCCACAATTCCATCTGATTAAATGTCCTGCTGCCATCAAACTCACCATCAATATGAAATTTCACTCAAAATATCTGATGTGACAAATAATTATTCTACTCCTAAGGTTCAAATTAGTGTAGTAAATAGTGGTAAGATTAATAAAACATTAAAAAGTAAATATATAGTTAAATAACACTATTAATTAATCACTTAGAACACATTAAGGGTGGCAGAACAGGTCATGTGTTGCAGCTGCAGGATGTGCAAACTCCTGGTTGCCTGTGTGATCCCAGGCAAACAGGTCTATGGTAGGTGTTTGAAATTTGAGCAGCTTCAGCTCAGAGTTTATGCCCCAGGCTAAACTGCAGACACGACAGAACACTGATGAGATGGGAAATATGCCCCGGATTCTTTGTGCAGGAGTCAATCTCGCTTTTTAGGACAGGCTCTTCTAACTTGGTCAATGTTCAGGGACAATATAGTATGAACATGAGTGACTTAAGTAAGGGACTCAAACAGTAGGGGCACAGGAGACTCAATCTTTGCAATTGTCCAAGACGATTGAAGTTCTTGCGTGCATCAAGGATGACAATGAAGGTTGCAAGATGAATGGGTGAACTCAAGTGGCGGTGGGCCAGATAGAATGAAAAGAAATGTAGAAGTAATAGAAGACAAAAACGTCAAAGGGATTGACACCATGCTCTGCATCAAAGAGTGTGAGTCCAAATAGCTATGTGGACTGCACTGTGCGAGGATTCAGGGCATCTGCTGCAGGCTGGAGAGGAACTTGCAGTAAGAGAGAGAGGTCCATGTGGTGAAAATAATAGAATAAAGAATGAGATTATACATAGTCAACATATGGAGCATGGCACAAAATTAAGAAACAGAACCTCAAAGGTCATTGTCTCTGGGTTATTACCTGTGTCACATGCAAATTACTAAGGAGGAAATCAGGTTAGAGAGATGAATGAGTAGTTCGAAGGCTAATGTGGGAGATGTGGTTCCAATTTGGGGGATATGGGCATCAGCACCGGGGAAAGTGAGATCTGTACCAATGGGATGGACTTTACCTGAACTGCGCTGGGGCCAGTGTTTTTGCTAACCATATAACTAGGAGAGTAGCAGAAACTGTAAACTAAATAGTAGGTACAGAGGATCATTTTTGTGAAGATGTGGTAAGTCAAAGAGTAGAAACAATATAAAAGTCAAAGGTATTAATATGAGAAATGATGAACAGACCAGGAAGGGATAGGGTGTACAATTCTAGAGTAAATCAATGGAGAAAGATAAAGGTTACAAAAAGAACGAAAGGATATAATTAAAGACTCTATCTGAAAGCACGTAGCATTCAAAGCAAAATAGTTGAAGTTAGAAAGTAAAAAGAACTAAATGAGTACAATCAAGTGGCCATTACAGGGACATTGCTGCAGGATGACATGGATTGATAGCTGAATATTGAAAGGTACAGGATATTTAGGAAGGGCAGGGAGCTAGGAAAAGATAGAGCGACAACTGTTAGTTAAATTTGGTATTATCACATGAAGATAGGACTAAATTAATTCAGGATATCAGGAGATGGGCACAATTTAGGTAGAGATGGGAAATGATAAAGGCAAGTAAACATCTGTGCATGTGCTGTTCAGGCCGTCAAACAGTAACCACACAGTAGGGTGGAGAATAAAGGAAAAATAATGAAAGCTTATCGGAAAGGCATGATGTTAGTTATTGGAGATTTTAATCTATTTGTTGACTGTAAAAAGTCAGATGGGCAAAAGTCACCTAGATGAGGAGTTGAAAGAATGTTTTCAGGCAGTTTCTAAGAACAGAATGTTTTCAACCTACTAGTGAGCAGGCTGTACCAAACCTGATATTGTACAATGGGATAGGATTAATGAATGATCTAATAGTGACGAGTAGAAGCATAGTAGTGACCATAATATGATTGAATTTTATACTCAGTTTGTGGGAGAGAGGGATGAGCCCAAGAATTTTTAAATCTTAAAAAGGTGCAATTGTGAGATTATGAAAGCAGAATTAGCTAAAATGAATTAGTAAGGAAAGTTAAAGGATATGGCAATAAAGATGCAGTGTCAAATGTATAAGGGGATGTTTCAGAATACTTAGAATAAGTACATTCAAATGAGTCAGTACAACTCAAGGAGTGGACCCACTATTTGCGGTTAACTAGAAAGCTTAAAGAGAAAGTAGATAATTGTGCTAAAACCTGTGGTTATGTTTCAGTTATATAGGGTAACTTGTGTGACCACATCTGGAGTACTATGCACAGTATCCATCACTTTATTTACTGAAGAATGCAAAATGCATAGGCAGCTGTTTAGATAACAAAGTGTGGAGCTGGATGAACACAGCAGGCTTGGCACCATCTTAGGAGCCCAAAAGCTGACGTTTTGGGCCTAGACCCTTCATCAGAAAAGCCTTTGTCAGCTTTTCTGCTCCTAAGATGCTGCTTGGCCTGCTGTGTTCATCCAGCTCCACAGTTTGTTATCTTGGATTCTCCACCATCTGCAGTTCCCATTATCTCAGGCAGCAGTTCAGATACCACTTTCTAGATTAATACCTGGAATGACAGGCAGCCTTGTGTGAGAAGGCTGGACAGGCTAGGCTTGTGTCTGCTGGAGTTTAAAAGAGTGAGAAACAACTTGATTGAATTATAAAAGACCCCGAGGAGTCTTCTCAGAGTAGATATGGAGAAGATTTTCGGGGGAAATCTATAAGTGAGGTCATGAATTAAAAACAAAGATGAGGCAAAGAAATATTCTCTCAGAGGGCTGTTAGTCTTGGAGCTGTCTTCCTAAAAAGGCAATGGAAACAGAAACTTTAAATGTATTCTATTACAGTGATGGATATATTCTTGTTAAGCAAAGGAGTGAAAGGTTGACAGTTATACGCTAGAACATGGATTTGTAGCTACAATTAGATCAGCCATGATCTTATTAAATGGCAGAGCAGGCCTAAGGGGCTGAATACTTGTTTGTAGTCTTGTATGTTTGTATAATAAGGCTGGTTGAAAACTCAAGCAAATGAGGAAATTTCAAGAAGTTCAAGCTATTACTAGCCCCACAATTCCTCAAAGCCAACTTATGGTAAAACATTGCATCCTATTCGACTAGTTACAGAAAAAGAATCAAGCTCCTTTTCTGGCATTTCATCCAATCTGAATATCTGAATGTCCAGTCTGAAAAATAATGTGTAGTAGACTTAACATGAATTTTCTCTACTAGAGGATACACTTTGGAGTCTCATGTTTTATTTTGTGCTGAAATGTTTAAACACCAAGTTAATTCTGACTTGTTGAATAAAGATAGAACACAAGGAATCAACGACTCGCGCTTTGGCTACTCAGTGCAACTTTTCCCAAATCCTTCTATTTGCTGAGCAGCTATCTCTGGGTTTGTGATTCTTATGGCTATGTTTGACAATACTGTTCTCTATTCTAGAAACTCCTCCTTACAAATATTCCTTTTAACAGTTAATGATCAAAAGGATCTAAGTTTCAACCTGACAAAATAATAATGTACCTCTTTTCTTGTCTTCTAGTTTATGGCAAATTATGATTTTGCTGAGCAGTTAATAATATATTGAATGTCCATATAAAAAAGGGGGAATGTAACATATAAGATTGGTGGATACCACTCCCGCTGTTGCTAGTTTTCATGTCATTTCAACGAAAATGTGAAGTTCCAGTGGCATGCACAGGGCACGCAAGAACAAGTCAGGGAAGCTTCTCTATAATGAAACCCACTGTAATCTGCTAATGCAGCAGATGCACACAAGATACTAAAATCTTCCTGTACAAATAGAGAGGGTCTTCATCACGTCCACATTTTTCCACCAACTCCATTTTCATTTACACAAGGATTATTGAAAGGTAGCATGGCGGTTTTTCAAAACTACAATTCACTTATCAATAGTTTATATTGTGTTGGTTTCATTTTATTCATGTATGTATCATTTTATTTGTAGGTACTTTTTAAAATTCATTCCTAGCTTGTGGACATTGTTGGTTGCATTGTCATTTCATGTCCATTTCCAATTGTCCATTGTGTGGGTAGTGGTCAGCTGACTTCTTGAAACTCTGCAGTCCACATAATGCAGGAAAACACACAATCTGGGTATTCCAAGACAGAGGACGAGAAAAATTTGTGACTGTAAGAGCTACTCCTTTATTTGAGGTATTTTCAGTGTTGGAGCTGATTTCCTCAAATGCATGGAGCAAATTCTAAGAACATTAATTACTGTTTTATAAGCTGTTGCATTGTTTTGGAACTTTGGGTAAAGCAAAGAGGAAGATGAGACAAAAACATGAACCACATGGCAGGACGTGAATCAACAGAGAAAGAAATGAGCTTTCCTGCTTCTCTGATGCTGCCTGGCCTGCTGTGTTCCTCCAGCTCCACACTGTGTTATCTCTGACTCCAGCATCTGCAGTTCTTACTATCTCTAAGAAACTTACTCTGCTTTCTGACCCAGCAGTGAAGCAGCATGGCTACTGCCTCTGCTGTTTGATTTAAAAGGGACTTAAGGGGCATCATTTTCATGCTGTGGGTTGTCCGTGTACTGAATGAGCTGCCAGAGGAAGTGGTGGAGGCTAGTACAATTACAATATTTAAAAGGCATCTGGATGGGTATATGAATAGGAAGGTTTAGAGGAATATGGGTCAAATGCTGGCAAATGGGATTAGGTTTGTACAGGATATCTGGTCAACATGGACAAATTGGGCTGTAGGGTCTGTTTCTGTGCTGTATAACTCTATGAGTCTACGACACAGCGTTGTTTGGGAGGGAGTTCCAAGATTTTGACAGAGCAATAATGGTGTAGTTCCAAATCAGGGAGATGCATAGCTTGGGAGGGAACATAGGAATGTTTCCACAAATCTGATGCCTTTGCCCTTGTGGATGGTAGAGATCACAGGTTTGGAAAATGCTGTTGAAGCAGCCTTTGGTGAATTGCTGCAGTGTATCATGAAGATAGTAAACACTGCTGCTGCTGCGCATTGGTGATAAAGGAAGTGAATGTTTGAAGAACAGTTGCTAAACAAGCCAGATGCTTTGCATCAGATAGTGTAAGGTGGTTCACACAAACATAGATATGAATTAGGCGTAGGTCATAGATTGCCTCGAGCCTGCTCCATCATTCAATAAGATCACGTGTCGATGCTGACTGGCTATCTACACCAAAATCTAAATGTAACGTCAAGCCTCATGGTTGGCATGCATTGATGATTACAGGGGAAAATAGGGACCTTTCTTTATTGTGGAATAAAAACGCACACTTTTATGTATAACAAAAACAGAAATTGCTGGAGAAACTCAGCAGGTCTGGCAGCATCTGTCAGAGTTTCAGGCCAAGTGACACTTATTCTGTTCTGCTTTCTCTCCACACATGCTGTCAGACCTGTTGAGTTTCTCCAGCAATTTCTATTTTCATTTTGGATTTCCAGCTTCCAAAATTCTTTGGTGTTTTTGTTTTAAGTTTTTATATTTAGTCTTTATCGAATGTTCATGATGGTGTCCAGTGTTGTAGTCAACACTTTGTGTAACATGTCTGAGCTCAGTTGGTTCTCCCTTTTATGCCTTTTTTCATTTATTCATGGGATGTGGCTGTCACATTCTGGGTGGTTATTTATTGTCCATCCATTAGCTATCCTTGACAAACTGGTGGTGTGTTGTCTTCTCGTACTGCTGTAGTCTGTTTGGTGCAGGTAGTCCAAAAATTGCCTCTGGAAATGGAATTCCAGGATTTTGACTCAGTGACAGTAAAGGAATGACAATATATTCCCAAGGACATTGTAAGGATATTGTCCAAGATCACTTTCAATCGGGATCATTTAAATGATGTAGGTTTCTTTTACTAATTCACTGGATGCAGGCATCACTGCTTAGGTCAGCATTTATTGCCTATTCTGGGCAATCAAAACAGCCACTTTGCTGTGATTCTCGTGCCAAATGTATACCAGACTAGATAAGCACAGCAGTTTCTTTCCCTAAAGGGCTAGTGAGCCAGATGGGTATTTCCAACAAACAACAATGATTTCATGATCATCGTTAGACTCTTAATTCCGGAATTTTTATTAAATTCAAATTACAAAAATCCTGAGGTGGAACTGCATGTGAATTGTACCGAAACTGCCACTTAGGCTCTTTATCACCCCTCAAGACACTCAGGGTATTGGGACCTACACACATTACTTTTCCATGTCTCAATCCCCACTTCACACCCACACCTCATCACTGACTCCCCCTTTTCAGCTCTGAGCCTCCATTCAAGCTGCTGTCCTTCTGCTGTTCTCCCTGTGCCATTGAGTTGAACAAAGCAAACTGCCAAACTACACACAACTGCATAAGGCTAATTCCTGCACGTAATCTTGAAAACAGTGTGAACCAGTGCCAGGCAATTCTTGTCTGTGTCTAATTTTACATTAAAGGTAGGGCATAATTGAAAAAATGTTGTACATTGACGAATATTCAGGTTGTGAAACCATACTACAAATAGGAATCTGTCTCAGGCATGAAACTTGACACGTCATAAGCACACCACTGACATAACCTTTGCATCTCAAACCAGTACTGGGAAATCAAAATTTCAGCTGCATTCAAATTCATGAGCCACATTTGCTGCTGCAGCAGACTGCATAAAAGCCCCATCTCAGTAATTGCGCCAATGCAAATATTGATCTTTGTGTTAGTGTTCTACCTCCCCTCTTAGTTTTTGCCGATGTGTGATTTTCATAACCGAATTATTAATGAGGGTATGCGTAAAACCAAATATATTTTCATTCTTTATTGTTGAGCAATGCTTGGACCAGGTAACAGTAGTTAGCTAATGTTGCAGGGAAAGCTGAGGAAAGTTTAGAATTGGAGCAATACAAACAACGACAGGTAAGAAAAGACTCTCTAGTCCATGCAACTTCTCTTGCAAATCCATTGGTTACTCCATAAGAATAGTTTTGACCAATACTTGGTATTTCCTCTGTAGTTTAGACTTCATCTAACAATAATTAGCCTTCTGCAAATGAACACAAATTTCTATATGAAAACAAAGAGATCATAAGAATCAGCAGATCAAGCAGTTCGAGGCCCGAAACATCAGCTTTCCTGCTCCCCTGACGCTGCTTGGCCTGCTGTGTTCATCCAGCTCTATACCTTGTTATCTCAGATTCTCCAGCATCAGCAGTTCCTACTATCTCCGATCATAAGAACCATCAAGGTTCTGACTCACATCAACGACTTAGGTGCCAAAGTAGTGTTCCAGAAATAAGAAAGTTTTTGATCCAAGGAAAAATGGAATCTAACCTTCAGCTAGAAGTAGGCAAGGAGACAACAGTCAGTTGATATCACATGTAGCTGTTCCAAGGACATTGGCCATGAGGGGTTAGAGAAGTTATTAGCATATCATTGATGCCTAACCCCCAAAATAAGGCATATTAACAGGGACGGGGGGGTAGAAAGATTCAGGGAGACAAGACACACCATCTCCTTGGTGAAGACCAGGCATTCCCCTACATCAGCTCGAGGGAAGAAGGAAGACTGTAGGTACTAAAACTCACCAAAATTACCTGAGATCACCAAAAGAAAAAGCCCACAGGATCAGTGGGACATGGGAATATACTGCTTCTACTCCTCTATTTGACAGAATGGCTCTGTGATCAGTGAAGCTTCTCATCTGTCACAGGGCAAATATTTTCTTTCTTTGCCTAGTTAACTGATGCATCATATCTAAATTCCTGTTTGTCAATAATCTTTCAGAAAACTACAACAAATTTTCTACTGCCTATATCAGGTAATTGTGTTCACAAACCTCTAAAAATCAACAAGATGTCCTCAAATCATCCCAGAGAAAATGCATTGTCCCCACTGATTCAGTGAGTCCCTTGTTCAAAGTGGAGAAGAACTATCTGAGAAGGTGCCAGTCATGTTGAGCATCTCCTGCAGTTGGAAACCAAGCATGAACAGCACAAAGAACCTGGAAAAACCCAAGCATTCCACTCACTTCCATCTTCAAGCTTCATTAGCTGTGGCAGGGTGTGCAGATCCAGCATCAGACTGCTTAGTCACCCCAGGACTTGTACTCTGTTATTCTTAGTCTCAAGGGGCTGCCTAAAATGAGGAGTACAACAGTAGTAAGTCACAGAGACTAGAGGTGCAGAGTTGGATGCAGTCAGCTAGCCTCTGTGCTTATGTGTTAGGTTAAAATAGCAAGCATTCCTGCTCTTTATTATTTGCCATGTTGGCTCAGTCGAAAAAACCCATGGCTAACAGACAGAAAATTGTAATTTCAAGACCTGTCCATGAATTGAGCACATAGTTTTGGCTGATAGTCCTGATGGTTTGCTGCATTTCAGAAGGTTTCATACTTCAGATGAGACATTAAACTGGGGTCCTGTCTTCCTGCTTACATGGATTCAAAATATCTCATCAAGCTATTTGAAAAAGGGACTGTACTTTCTGGCCAGTGCCCCTCTTTTATTTTATTATGTAATGATTCTTTTTGGGGATATATTCCTGTGTTAACATAGAGTAAGGGTTCCATCAGGTTTGGCTGAGAGACGGAGCTATGGCAGCACTTATGAAGTCTTATTACAAGTTGCTGAAATGATAATACTTGCATTAACATATGAACTATAACCAATGAAAGATCTCAAACTGCTTCACCAAATATACTATGCCGTTATTCACTTACTTTCCCTGCATAGGCAAACTTCCCTTCCATTTTGCAGTAGCAATTGTCCACAAATAGGAATGAGATAAGTAGCTAGCGCATCCTATATTTATTCTTTCAAAGGATGTGGCTTCATTGTGTATGCTGATATTTATTGTCTATCCTTTAGTGCCCTAGGAAAGAAACTGTGATATGTTTCCACGTCAAATGGTGTGTGACTTGGAGGGGATCTTGCTGGTGGTAATATTCTTGCATCTGCTGCCCTAGATGTTTGGAAGGCACTGTCAAAGGAATCATGGTGAATTGCTGCAGTACAACATGTAGGCAGTACATACTGTAGCCATTGTGTGTTGGTTGTGTAGGGAGTGAAGGTTCAAGGTGACAGATGGGGTACCAGTCAACAGGCTGCTTTTCCCCAAGATTGTTTCAAGATTCTTGAGTTGGCACTGTTTAGTTGAGCAGGAACACTATTACAAGGGAAAAGTTCTGAAAGAGTGAATGTTAAACTTGCATTAGCTCCACCCAATCTGATGATGTCACATAGTATTTGGGAGAAGAAATAGTTAGTCTTGAACAAGGTTCTGATGGAGTCTGACTCCTGATTATCGTAATTATTATTTACTACTTAATGTAAATTGTACCTCTTGATGTCATGTAATAAATTACACCTTGTTGTGTAAGACACGTGCTCCTTCTTGCTAAGACTCTCTAGTGGTCCATTTTCTGCAAAGAAAGATTGGTGACAGCAAATTACTCCAAACAGAAGCATCAGTGATTGGTAGCCAGGACCCAGCATGATGATATGGGAAGATGTTACGCATTTTGAAAGGTGTCCTAGGATCTTAAAAACCTATCTGAACATGCAAACAGGCCCTCAGTTTAATATCTCATCCAAAGGACAGCATGTCAAATAATACATTTCCCCGGTACTGCGCTGAAATATCATTCCAGATTCTGTGCTTAAATTTAAGCCTACAATCTATTAATACATCGATGAAAGCACTTCCAACTGAACAGGGTTACACAATGGATTGGGAGGGTTGTGTTCTTTCTTCTCTGAAGTTAATATTTAATGTTCATATTTCTGATATATGATTTGACAAGAAGTGAAGGATAATAGATAGATTGTCAATAAAGTAGGTGACTTACCTGATCCAAGCAAACATTGATACCTGCAAAAATGTAAAATGGTGGGCTTTAGGACAAAATATTTAATGAAAAGGCACTCACTACATTGTTGTCATTCCAACAAAAAAAAATATGTCTCCAATTGCATTTATAGGATTGCTGTCAATTGTAAGAAATTTAAATCCAGAAAGTTAACAACCTGTTCACAAATGGATACTTAACAGAAGCCTGTGTAAAATTCTGTGCAATTTAGTTTTCTTGTTCATGCCAAACAAGATCGAATTAATATTGCACAAATCAATTTATTTCTTATTTTCTTAAAAGATAAAAGAAGAAAAATAGCTGCATTCATACCTTCCACACTTCATGACTTCCCAAAGAAGGGTCCCGATCTGGAACATCAACTTTCATACTCCTCTGATGCTGCCTGGCCTGCTGTTCCTTTAGCTGCACACTGTGTTATCACAGCCAATGAAGTACTTTTGAAGCCGAGTCACTGTTGTATTGTATGAAATATGGAAGCAAATATGTATTCAGGAAGATCCAACAAACAGCAATATAATAACGACTACATAATACATGTCTATCAAATCTAACTTGACCGATCTTGTTTTATTTTGTTTTTATTTAATGAGGTAGTCTTTCTATGAAAAACACATTCCCGCCTCAGGTGACTGTCTGTGTGGAGTTTGCACATTCTCCCCGTGTTTGCGTGGGTTTCCTCCGGGTGCCCCGGTTTCCTCCCACAGTCCAAAGATGTGCAGGCTAGGTGGATCGGCCATGCTAAATTGCCCATAGTGTTCAGGGGTGTGTGTGTTATAGGGGGATGGGTCTGGGTGGGATGCTTCAAGGGGTGGTGTGGACTTGTTGGGCTGAAGGGCCTGTTTCCACACTGTAGGGAATCTAATCAAGGTACATAATGTTGTGGTCAGAGATAATGGGAACAGGAGATGCTGGAGAATCCAAGATAACAAAGTGTGGAGCTGGATGAACACAGCAGGCCAAGCAGCATCTTAGGAGCACAAAAACTGATGTTTCAGGCCTAGACCCTTCATCAGAAAAATGGGATGGGGAGACAATTCTGAAATAAATAGGGAGGCTGGGGGAGGTGGACTGAAGATGGATAGAGGAGAAGATAGGTGGAGAGGAGAGTATGTATGGGGAGGGTAGGGAGGGGATAGGTCAGCCCGAGAAGGACGGACAGGTCAAGGGGGCAGCATGAGGTTAGTAGGTAGGAAATGGAGGTGCGGCTTGAGGTGGGAGGAGGGGATAGGTGAGAGGAAGAACAGGTTAGGCAGGTGGGGACGATCTGGGCTGGTTTTGGGATGGGATATTTTCCCCTACAACCGCAGGAAGTGCTACACCTGCCCCCATTCCTCCTCCCTCAACCCCATCCCAGGCCCCAAGATGACTTTCCACATCAAGCAGATGTTCACCTGCACATCTGCCAATGTGGTATACTGCATCCGCTGTACACAGTATGGCTTCCTCTACATTGGGGAAACCAAGCGGAGGCTTGGGGACCACTTTGCAGAACACCTACGCTCGGTTTGCAGTAAACAACTGCACCTCCCAGTCACGAACCATTTCAACTCCCCCTCCCATTCCTTAGACAACATGTCCATCCTGTGCCTCCTGCAGTGCCATAATGATACCACCCGTAGGTAGCAGGAACAGCAACTCATATTCTGCTTGGGAACCCTGCAGCCTAATGGTATTAATGAGGGTTTCACCAGCTTCAAAATCTCCCCTCCCCATACTGCATCCCAAAACCAGCCCAGCTCGTCCCCGCCTGCCTAACTTGTTCTTCCTCTCACCTATCCCCTCCTCCCACCTCAAGCCGCACCTCCATTTCCTACCTACTAACCTCATCTCGCCCACTTGACCTGTCCGTCCTCCCCAGACTGACCTATCCCCTCCCTACCTCCCCACCCATACTCTCCTCTCCGCCTATCTTCTCCTCTATCCATCTTCAGTCCACCTCCCCCTCTCTCCCTATTTATTTCAGAATCCTCTCCCCATCCCCCTTTTCTGATGAAGGGTCTATGCCCGAAACATCAGCTTTTGTGCTCCTAAGATGCTGCTTGGCCTGCTGTGTTTATCCAGCCTCACATTTTGTTATCTTATATAATGTTGTGGATTTGGTTGAAACAAAAATAACAGAAGTATGTTATGCAAAAAAAAGGACAAAATAGATAAACAGAGCTACTTACATATTACCGGAAGACATTCAGGAATAAATTGGACACAAAGAAGAGTTGCACTACTCTCTTTCAAAATAGTATCATGTGATCTTTTATGCCCATGTGAGACAACCAATGAAAGATTGTAACTAAGTATGGAGCTGATGAACACAGCAGGCCAAGCAGCATCTTGTGCCTCTGCGAGTACAGTGCTCCATCATCTGCTGAACTGGGACATCAATATTGATATTGGCTTCTAGCCTCTGGAGTTAAACTTGAACCCATTAAATTCTCAGATATTAAAATCTTCACAATTTACACTCAATTTATTTTACATCCACATAGATGTTTGGAACATTAGATCATGGAGCTGTGGGTATTTGAGTAAACATTTGTCATTAGCTGAAATTGCAAGAATTGAAATTAAATTAGAAACTAAAATTCTAAAACCCGTTTGGCGAAATAAAACGACCAAAAATGAATTGTTTGTTATGAGTTTGTATTAGAATACTTTGAAGACAAAAAATAATTTCTGCATGTTCTTCATTTTAGAGAAATATTAACATTAAACATTTTTAGTTAATTAAGAGTCCATCAGGAAGATCCTTTGAGGTCTACAGCAGCACTTGTCATTTAATTGAATATTTAAATTAAGAAAAATTCTCTTGTTGTAATTATTCAACTTGTTCTTTCATAAGATGCAGAAGCATCAGCTGACAGGTTTAATTTTTGGTGTTTTATGGCCTACAATGCAGTTTAAAAGCTGTGATGACTATTTATTATTCAATGAATTCACATTTAAACAGAGCCTTTCAGATAACAACACATCAAAGCAGAACACACGTCATTCTATTGAATCTTTATTTATGAAAACCCTCTCTGTGAAGGTGCAAATTTGGAGAGATAATTGATTATACAATAATTAGCACTGCTTTAAAAGAACCTGAAGTAAATTAATTCAGAATCTCTGGGGGTATTTTAGCAATATTGTTATTATCTTAACTCATGTTATCACTGGGCAAGTCAGATCCCAGACAGAAATCTGACTTGATAGATCTCATTTTGTTTTGTTTTAAATTTGACGAGGTGGTCTTTCATGGGAACATGGATTCATAATACTGCAGATCTGGTTTTAATAAAAAAAGCATGTTATGCAAAGGAAAGAGGATCTTGATCGGCACAGGCTTGGAGGGCCGAAGGGCCTGTTCCTGTGCTGTAGGTTTCTTTGTTTCTTTGTTTCTTTGTTTGAAAGGGAGATAAAATATGATAAATGGAACTGTTTACATATTACACAATTCAAAAATTTTTGAAGCATGCAGTAAAAATACAATTCCATCTATCTCATCATCAATTTACAGTATCCAGTTACCAGAGAGAATTCACTTCTGTGTGACATCTATAGAAATTGTTCTTTTCAATTTTGGTCTTGCAAATCTATTCACCTGATGGAACTCATGCAGGCGGGCGTGTGGCGTATCTTGCATTCCCCTGGTTCCATTCCTAATTTTTAAGCACTCATCTGGATTGCAGCTAAGCTATCTGGCCAACATTGTTGATATCAGACTTTGCTAGTTAGGGTTTGTTGACATGGCATCAACGATTTTAACTTCAACCTGAATGGGGAAGGCACAATTACTTGGGGCCATGTGTAGCCCAGCATGAAGTAAAGTAGGAAGCAGAAGAAGGTCTAGGTGGAATCTTCCCAGGCGCTGAACAATGGCAAAAAGTTGGCAAATCACATGGCAGCAGCAGAAAAGAGATTCTTGCTACTGAGAGCAAAGAGTCCCTTTTTCCCACTAAGCGATGAAGTGTGGGATTCACCCTAGCAAGCAACGAGACCTATTTTCATGCATTCCCACCTCATTATACATCATCTCACTTTATTGATTTGTCATTTCTCATTCTTGCACCCACTAGATCCGAGACAGAAGTCAGAGTGGTGACCTGGTGA
Source organism: Stegostoma tigrinum (assembly GCF_030684315.1). Taxonomy (NCBI): domain Eukaryota; kingdom Metazoa; phylum Chordata; class Chondrichthyes; order Orectolobiformes; family Stegostomatidae; genus Stegostoma; species Stegostoma tigrinum. Next base: position 39,451,559 of record NC_081363.1, read on the forward strand.
CTCCAGCTCACAGCTTGCTCTTCTGGTCCTCTATTTTGGACATCAAGCACTAACATTTCAGGACACAGTCCATGGGTAGCGGCTGCATATACTACCATGCCCCCAGCTCCCCCATTTCCCTAATCCATCGGGGCCTCTATGTCCCCACTGGCAAACTGGGCATTACAATTTTTCTCTGTCTGAAAATTGCCTGGGGCAGTTGACTGGGTGCATGGCTTGTCTTTTAAGATGGTACCAGGGCCAGGAGTCCCAAGAAATCCTGCCATTGGCTAGTACTTTTGCCTGTGGTGAGTGGAAGAATACAACGAGCAGGGCGTCATAGCATTATGGTGATGGGTGATGAAATACGTTTGGGAAGCGAACATGTACTTCAGTTATGATGATAGATTGGAGAGATTGGGGCTGTTCATGCAGAGAGAAAAGGCTGAGGGGAAACTTGATTGATGTTTTTCCGAATCATGAGCTGGCTGGATAGAGCAGACAGGGAGAATCTGTTCTGCTGGTAAAAGAAAGACAAAAAGAATAAGAGGGCATAGATTTCAAGTGATGTGCTAAAGAAAAGATGTGCAGCTAGGTGGATTGGCCATGCTAAATTGCCCATAGAGTTCAGAGATGTGTAGATTAGGTGGGTGATATGGGGATGGATCTGGGTGGGATCTCCAAGGCTCAGTGTGGACCTGTGGGCCTGTTTCCACACTGTAGGGATTCTATGATCAATGATTTATGATTTATGCGAGGGTAATTTGAGAAGAAAGAACTTTTACGTACCGCAAATTGTGAGGATATGGACTGCACTACCTGGAAATGTGGTGTAGGCATTCAAGAAAGCTTTCGATGTTGAGTTAGACAGAAGTGATGTGCAGAGATATGGGGAAAAAAGACAGAAATTGGCACTAGGAAATAGAACTGTACAGGCAAAGTGGGCTGAATGGCCTCCATTTGTGCTCTAACAATTCTGTGATTCAGAGAAAGCCATTGGGCCTCATGGAATGAAATTTTCCTCAAAACTTGCCTAAAATGACACTTAGGCAATTTCTGGTAAGATTCCCCTGTCTGTGAATCTACAGTGAGAGATTAGGTGATCCTTGCCCTCGATCTTCCCCCTTTTTTTACCATGAGATGTCATGGAGATCCTTTCCAAAAATTTGTAAAATCTCTCTTGAGTGCTGCTAGTAAGGGGCCCATTGCTCATCTCTTAACTTCCCTTACATTCGTTCTGGAAGACCCAAATTCTTGGTGAGCACAGACATTTCTTTTCCACCACCCTCCATTCCTTTAGTAGGTTAAAATCTCATCAGTCTCACCTGCCTTGGGCTGGGGGTGTGGGTGTCTAGTCTTCAGAGGGGAACTAACTAAAATACCAGTTTCCATTGGGTACATGCTGACAGTCCTATCTCCTTGAAATAAATTCCCTGAGCAGTCTGCAATTTGTCAAAGTTCTGGGAAAAGGACATTTTCTAAATATTTCCAAAGATTTTTCAGAAACAAGCATTTCTTTCTACCATTCCTTATCTCACTTGATGGTGTTGTCTTGTTCCAAATTCTTATTTCATAGTATTATTTTCCATGCATAAACCTGGGTACTGACTCCAGGCAGGTTATTCAACCACTGCAGGCATGATCACAAAATCAGTTCCAGCTTTCCCTCAATCTCTTCAGCAGTTAATAGATAGCAGTCAGCAGTGAGAACTATGGCTGTCTTTTTTCTTTCCTTAAATGGGCCACAGTCTGATTGCATTCCTCTATTAAGCCCGTGCTAAGATCTCAGGAATGTATTTCTGACTGGTTTGAAGCATCATGAATTCAGAAGAAATCTGGAAATGAGACAAAGTCCAGTGGATCCACAGGATCAGTCACACTATTACCAGAAGAGTTTGGGCATCTCTGATTTCTGAAATGTTAAACGCTCTTCCACGAAGTTCTGTAATATAACATTGATAATACTATATTTTACCAAAATTTGAGTAAATCCTCCAATTTTGAGTATATATGTTAAAGTGTTTTACTTTCAGGGAATTATCAACTAATTGTAGTTCAAGTATTATTAGAAAATGTTAAGTGAATCAAACAGATATAAGTTATTCCTATCAAGAAACAAAGTAGTTTGGAAGAATATTGTCAATATATTAAGCATTATAACAGTTATACAAACCCTAACTACTGTCTACTAAACAACATTCCTCAAATTGTTTTACTATGAAATGATAAAGAAAGCACGAGGTAGGATTTCACTTTAGGTCCATGTTGAGATCAGATTGTCTGTACACTGTCATCAGTGAGAGGCTCATAGGATTTGATTGAAATTTCATTTGGGGGTCCTCAAGGCCTGCTATTTAAATAGAGCTTGCAGTCTTTAATGTGAATGGTCTTATCACCCTATAAATTTTCACTGCTTTTCAGAAATTTGGGGGGTCACATGTTTTAGATAAGAACACTGAGATTGACTAATTCAGTGTTAGAGACCCTCAGTTACAGCACATTGTGAGTCTTCTTCCCTCAGATGAGAGCAAGCCTAGGTAAATGGGCTGAAAATGTCAGTGGATAATCATTCGTAGCACATGCATCTGGTATCAGGTCTTAAAAAATCTTAGCCGGATTACAAGGGTCAGAATTATGTTTCCCTGGATAGGAGGCAGTCACATACACCTCTCCAGCACTACCTCCCCACACCTACCATCCCAGCTTGCATATAGTCAATACGTTTCTTCCCTGCTCCCTACGCTTCTTCTCCAGATATGAGAGGCAGCTCTACCATGCCCTCTTCTCAATCTAATTAGATTCTTATTGCTGTTGCTCTCACAACAGGTACAAACAGCATCCACCTTTTATCTGGTAGCAACTGGAATGCTTTCCGTGCCCTGCTAATTGCTTTCACATTTCATGCTAAACCTCTTCTTGCATAGGCATCTACACCCTGCAGCTGATCATGGAGTTATCTCTAGTTAGTTATCTCTTTGGATGCTGCAGCAAATTCCCTAATCAGGGATCTATATCACCAGCTCTTTAGGCTTTGATCAAATCTCAAACACTCATGTTGTGGTACGCAATCACCACTAGCTGTGAAATGTGCTCTGAAAAGGGCTTCAGTTGTATCAGGGACCACCCATAGTGTAATTCACTATGGAGTTGTGAGACACAGCTCTAGGGAGCGGCAGTGGTGCAATAAGAGAGGCACATGTTACACTTTTGTAGCGTAACAACATGCCCAATTGCTTATCAGCTTATTAACCAATGCCTGACCTAATGCTAGAAAGTCAGCTGGTCTGCACAAAGCACAGACAGAAATCATGGGTGCCAGTGCTTCTTCAGGTGTGGGCCCCCAGCTGGAATCATGTGATCTCTGCTAAGAAGCTCTCACTGCATTCAGCCATCTTACAGGCTGTTCTAATAAAGCCAAATGAACACAGTACAAAAACAGAAGTTGCTGGAAAAGTTCAGCAGGTCTGGCAGCATCTGTAAAGAGAAATCAGAGTTAATGTTTCAAGTCCAGAAGCTGAGCTTTTCCAACAATTTCTGTTTTTGTTTCTGATTTATAGCATCCGCTGTTATTTTGGTTTTTATTTAATACGTGAACATAGAACTTAGAGTCATTGGCAGAAGTTGAGATTGAAAGTTAATGAGCTGTAATAGAAGCACAGCCACTTAAGGAGGAGCAGAGAAATGTTAGGAGTTGCTAAAAGCTGCAAAAATTCACCAGAAGCCATTAAAAACAAGAAGTAAAATAAATAACAGCTTACAGCTGAAACAGAGCATAAGTCACACAATGGCAATAAACTTTTCTGTGCTGGCTATGGTCAAAATGAAAAACATTATAAAATAGAACTGGCAGTTTTTCACCTGCAATGGCAAAACAATGAGATTGCAACAGGAATAATTAATAGGCAGAGTGGCTATAAGTAAACACATTTTTATCACTTTTAGAGTTAGGCTACTACAAAATGTATTCTACCATAAATCTCTCCAAAGTGCAGAAAAGAAACAGAAATCTCACAACCCTGAAGGCACGCTTTGAACTCCAGGTAAATGTAACTTTGCGTGCTGTGAAGTATCTCAGCATGTTTTATTATGTCAAAGGCGCTATATAAATATAAGAGGTTGGGCTGCTGCTGCTTACAAAAAGCTTGAGGTGATAAAATAGGTCCTGTATGAACATTTGTTCCAAAAAACTCAGGTAACATCTTCAATTTCTCTCTGAGAAACAAACACAAAACTCAAGGTTATTAATCTAACCATACAATCATTGACCTCTAATCAAAATGTAAGCTTTATGGTGATGAGTTTCCTCAGAGCAGCTCCTGTTCCATAACATAACTTTACTGGAAGTCTATTGAACTCATTTTCCTGTACAGTCTTCAGGTTTTCACCACAGTCCCACAGACCTCATGTGTGCAACAGAGGTATGAGGAAATTTCTAGTCTGCAACTGTCTTAACAACATTAAATCATAAATTCCATTCTTAAAAATAAACAGAGATAGAATCAGTACTTTTGTTTCAAATTTTAATTCACAGTCTTGTCACTTTTCTATGCATGTCTTCTAAGTTCTGTGATAATCTTTGTTAGTTGCAGAAGGTGAACATATTGCAGGCTGTGAAGCAAATTGCTGTTAAATTTTTCATATTGCATGGTGCATGGGCAAGAATGTTTGCCTTACCAAACTACTGAAGAAAACTTTGTACCAAGTGCATAAAACACCCAGGCAATCTAAGCATTTTAAGATCCAACTTTACACCAGACTGGAATTGTATTGCACAAATTTCAAATAATGTGAGATAGCATCCCTGGGGGTATCATACTCCTGTGTTTTAGTGCAGACTAAGATTTAACTTCAAACTTATGCTACAATTTTCACAGCAATATGCAGCCAAACTATTTTTCATTGACTTGATGCTTAGTGTATAGATCCAATTGCTAGCAGATGGAGATGGGTGTTGAAAGAGGAGGAAAGCTAGGGAAAAGCAGTACCAGTGTCTGTGACAGCATTACTGCCATTTCCTGCCTCTTGCACTGTCAAAACTGTAATTGTTTGCAGTAACACTCTGGTACTAAATTGGCACTGACTTACTAAAGCCAATTAAAATGTTGTTAATGACTCACTGCACTGCTGTTATTTTGCTTGAGGAAATAGATACTTCTGTGGTGCACTGTGTTCACCTAACTGAACTGAGGTTTGCTTTTGCAAGTTGCTTTCAGCAGAGAAATGCTTAAAGTGCCAAGTGCCTGATTCAGGGATGTACTGCTTGCTATTAGTGATCTTACCTGGTCCAGCTTTAAAGAAAATAAATAGCAACATTTATTCAATATTATTGAAGTCTCAAAAAAGCAAGTATGATGAATGAATGTATGAATTGTAAGTTTTGCCTTTTAACAGCCTCTAAAATCTATCTTTATAAACCCTATTGAAGATTAATGCTTCCGCAACATAAATGTGAATGCCATATACTGTGTATTATCATACTGAATCATGCTGGGCGTGTCTGTAGTGATTGTAATGAGGTCAGCCAGGTAGATCTCATAGAATGCAAGTTCCCTGATTGGGACTGTCAATCTGGTCTGATCAGGGAGACCTGGCTGACAGTTATAAACAGGGGTGTCAGACATCCTGTTCACTCTGAGAGCTGGCTCTGAGGGTGCTAGATCAGTGTCAAGGACTCTCCACATGTAAATAAAGGGTGACTTGTTGAGAGGATACCAGCTCTGTGGAGTTATTTTCATGTGCACTTTACATTCATTCTCAACTTGTGGAAGCTCCTTCATTTATCATTGTAAAATCTTAATGTTTAGGATAAAATTTACCAAAAGATTAGAAATACTTCACAACTTACAGTTATGGTTAAAATGACTAATATTGCTTTAAATCAATTGCTTTCAATTTGAAGAGAATGGGCATAGTTAACGGATTAAGTTATACATTTCTGTAATTACCAGTGAAAGAGTTAAAAGCGATTATGCTCATCATTATTGTTACACTTAATTTTTACACCATACCACTACACTATTTTTAGATTAAGAAGGTTGGAAAATTGGGAAATGAAATTCAGCTGACATGCTGCAGAAAGTCCAATTTTTGATCAGATCTCCATTGGACACAAATATGTCAAACCAGCTTGTCAGGACCACCTACAGTCCTACCTACTAACCTCATCCCACCTCCTTGACCTGTCCGTCTTCCCTCGACTGACCTATCCCCTCCCTACCTCCCCACCTATACTCTCCTCTCCACCTATCTTCTTTTCTTTCCATCTTCAGTCTGCCTCCCCCTCTCTCCCTATTTATTCCAGAACCCTCACCCCATCCCCCTCTCTGATGAAGGGTCTAGGCCTGAAACGTCAGCTTTTGTGCTCCTGAGATGCTGCTTGGCCTGCTGTGTTCATCCAGCCTCACATTTTGTTATCTTGTCAGGACCACAGCTCTCTTTTGACTGCACCTACATGGCCACTATTATTGCCTCTACCCGTCTCCATTCCTTACGTAACAGAGATTGGGAAGTTGCAATATCTTGAAGGTTCCTGTGCGACAGTCACAGAAATCTGGGAACACAAACAAATGCAATCCTTTGCATTTTGAGTATTGGGCTTTTCCATTACTTCAATTGCTTGCCACTGTGGATGCTGCAGAAATATGCCTACTGCACAAACCACTACTCCATTTCACTTCTTACCCCTTCAAGTTGCTTCTGCATGTTCATGTTAATATGCTGGCACTCTTAATTTTCTATTCTCTCATTCAGTAAACAGTCAACGAGAAATGTTATTAGTGCTAGCTCCTCCCTCATTGAGTGTCAAAGAGGACAAAGGTGCAAATTGTTTAGGTTTCTGCAATATCATTGGCCAGGTGGGCCACCCACCACTATTGCTGTGTAGTGAAAATGACAATCAACCCAACTATGACTGGCTATTTTTGCAAGTGGTCTTGCAGGTGGAATAAATATTTTGTGCAGAACGAATATGATATTCTTCAGGTTCTATGTGGATCATACTGAGCAATACTTGCCATGTCTGCAGGTTGAATTCACCACCAGTCATCTCTCTCTAATGAGACAGCAGTGCTATATTCCTCTGGGACTGTGGCATCTTTGCCTTTTTTCCAGAATTTATATTTTCTAAAGTTTTTGTGATCTTCTATGAGCCACAAAGCCCATATATCTTCTATACAAGACATTCAAATGTTAGCATGTTTTCCATTCATTTCAACCAGCAATAGCACAAGTTTCCTATCTTAATACTGGTGTGTATATATAATTTAGAATACTTTTGTCCTTTCATTTTCTCCAGCTTAGTGTCTCTTAGATATGGAATTGATACTTTCATTATTGCTTTTGGATTGCATAAATTGTTCACAATGAATGGGGACCATAGGCATGGCCAACATTTTCTATCCAACTCTAATACCCTTTGAGAAGTGAGCTTCCTCTTGAATTGCTGTGGTCCAAGTTGTGAAGTTGTGCACCCATGGGACGATTAGGGAAATAGACAAATAAATGATGGTGATGTATTTCTAAGTTAGGATGGTTTGTGGCCTGAAGGTGACTTGGAGGTAATGATGTCCCAGGAGCATGCTGCCCTTATCACTATAAGCTGGCAGGTTTGGAAAGGAGCTATTCAAAGAAACCTTAGTGAGTTGCAGCAATGACTTTTGCCCACACTGCAACCTCAATGGTTCTATGGAGGGGAGAGAAACTTTTGAATGTGGTGAATGAGCTGTCAATCAAGTAGTCTGCTTGAGTTTTGGATGTTTATGGAGCTGCACGCACCCTGACCTGAGTAGCATTCCATCACACTCCTTGCTGGTGCTTTACGTTGGGAAGGCATTGGAGGGACAGGAAATGTATTACTCAACACAGAAGTGTCAGGCTATGATCTCCTCTTGTGGTTTGAGTATTTATATGACTGGTTCAGTTCCGGTAAAAGGTAACCATTGGTCATAACGGTGAAAGGCGTTGTACTTCAGTGTGAAGTAGTCAGACGTACTGTTGTTGAGTGGTCCGTGCCTTGCCGCCATTGTCACTTGCCTGCTAACATCTCAAGCCTAAACGTGAAGTCCGGATCTTGGTGCATGCAGTCTCAGACTGCTTCATTATCCGAGGAGATTGTGGTGAGTATGACTGAGCACTGGATTGGCCAGGTTTCCGGCTTTAACAACACCGCCAACACATGTTGAAGCAATATTCCCAGCGGAAAACACACCTGCTTGTCCTTGAAACAATGTCGCCGTTAAAAACAAAATAAAAATGGGGCATGAGCAATCTTCGAATCCCATCGTTTTAAAACGGCGGCCAGTCTTCGCTCTGGTGTTAATTTCAGTTCTTGAAAAATCAAACATCTGTCTTCTTTGAAACTCTATTGTCGGTCCTTCGGAAAGGTAACTATCCAGAACAGGACTGCGCCAGGGGCCCGGGGTCAAGTCCCACCTGTTCCCGGAGATGTCTAGAATTGTATATGGTTACCAAGGGCTTCATGAAGATGATCTGGGTGGCACTGTACAACAATGGAAATGATCTGATGTGTTTCCCTTGACTGTTCGTACACAAAGATTCAATTTTACGTTATCATTCTTCTGATGAAATCTGGGAATGTATAAATGAGTTACTCTGTTTTTTTTAAATCCACCATGCAATCAGTTCGGCCTGCAACACAATTTATATATCGTGACTTTCATTTGTTTTAATTTAATCTCCTAGGAATCTGATCAGTTCGTATTTCTATGGGAATTCGCGCTGGCGTGCTGGTGTTAGTTAAATGATGACATGATGAATGTTACTGTCAAATAGATTTTCTTGCTGCGCCTGTTTAATTCTTAAAGTTATGAATATTTTAAAGTTTAAAAAGGGCAAAACTGGAGAGATCTGCAATGAGAAGTCACAAGCACCGCACTCGATTGAGATTTTAACCTCTTCAGAGAGGTGGGGGTGGGAGATTTCTGCCTGGTTTCTGACGAGAGATGTCTTTGTGGTTTTATGGACTGATCATTTATATAAAAAAAAACATCAAACCGGCTGCAAGCAGCACACAGGAAAACAAGATATGGCCATAGCCTATTCAGAACCCCCTTTCTAGCCAGTAAAACAGGTTGTTGTGGTTAAATATCAGGCAGGGCTGTTGTCAGAAAGTAGGTGATTATATATTAACGTCATCGAAAACTTAAAACTGCCGCTGCAGCCCATCTCCTGGATAGGCAATTTTTTAAAATTTTACATTAAAGCAAGGTGCAGCCGAATTTGAATAAGAATAATGCAAAATCCTTTTAATCTAAACAATCCGTTGCTAAATTAAAATACGACCAAGAATATGCGTGCCTGTTTGTAAGGTGTCCATTATTTGCTTGAGATTTTAGAGAGTAGACGAGCTCTTTTTTTTTCTTTTGTCTCCCTCTCCGCACCATACATGGTGTAGACAGTACATTGCTGGGTGGGAGCTGTTTTACTGACTGACCGGCACTGACTCCCCATGCTTGCACACTGGTGATGTCGATGTGTTGAGAAAGCCTCTCTCTCTCTCTCTCACTCTGAGGTTGCATGTTATTGCTGGGGCGCCTCACTCTCGCCGGGTCCTGTCAGCGGCAGTCTGCCCGCAGCTACTATAAAGCTGTCACCCATCAAAAAAGCGGAGACTGTCCAGCTCCAACAAGCAAGCACGCCAACATACCTCCGAACCCAGAGCAGGCGCAAATTGCGTGCAGCTCCCCCAGGTGTATTTATCCTCTGAAGGTAAGAATTGGTGCCGGTGGGGCTTTTTTTAAAAATATACATGAACACAGCCTGTCCCCATCGTGTTAGCTCTGTCTCCACCAGCAATGGTTTGTGGAGCTGGAGGATTACCGGGCGCCGGGAGGGCCTTTTAAAGGTAAACATTTTGCTGTCTTCTCATCACGTCGGGTTCAAAACAAACCGCTGATTGATCGGAATCGACGGCAGCCCGCAGGCCGTCAGAATGGCGACAAACCACTGCCCGGCATCAGTTCAAACTGAGTATCGACACGAGCGATCAGGGAGTGTGTAGTTTGTGTGTGTGTGGGGGTTGGGAATGGGGGGGGGAAGCGTTTTATTTCGGGCAAATGTGTGTCCCGCTGAGGTTTGACCTTTTGTTGGAATGTATGGGAGCGGGTTTACCCCCCCGGGGTGGGGGTGGGCAGCTCATTGTGGTGAGACCCTGAAGCGGGTGAAGGTGTGTGCGGGTCTGACCACAAGGAGCTGCCCCTTGTGCTGACCCTGAGCAAGAACAGCCTCTCGAATGGAAAGCTGGCTTCCTGACTGAAGGACCGCGTTTCTCTGCCCAGCTTTCCACCATCAATTGATGGAGCACTTTTTTTCGAGGGCGATGTTTGTTTGTTTGTTTTTCCCCCTCCTGTTGTTTATTGCTTAACTTCCTTCGTTATCTGAAAGCTCCCCATTGCAGCCACATTAAGAAGCGGGTGAAATGAACCAACAGGCCATTGCCAGTGGAATGAAGGCGGACACACGGCCGGGGGCTGCATAAGGCTAACTCGTTCCGTGCTCTCTCTATCTTTCAGAATGACGGAAGTGATGAGCAGCTGTGAGCCTGTAATGGAGGATTTTACTTTAACCCAGACACCAGAACAGGGAAGACTCTCCTTTCAGGTAATCAGTGTGTGTCTAAGAGGGGGGAAACAGCCTGAGGACAGGGTAATCAGTAAATATAACATCGTTTTAACTCTACATTTCTTCTCCCGATTTCCACTCTCACATTTGTACCCAGCGGCTTGCATAGCAGCGAGCGAAGTGACGGCTCGTTGCTAGCACATGCGGCTAATCGCTTGTGTGCCTTGTTGAGTTTATTTTTGCTCCTGTCACCAAATAGTGTGAAGACTTATTTTAGCAGCGTACATTTTATCACCCTATTGTAGGTGTATGGAACACAGAATGCCAACTTTCGCATCTGTAAACGGGAACTGAATTTTTCACATCTTCCTTACGCTAAAGGGGAATGCTGACAGACTTTATTAACGATGGCCGTTTTCTGTGCTGCCCAGAATAAGCTCAGCTCCGCAACTTCACCGACGAGGCAAGATAGAATGGCTTCAGTCATTAAATGAATCAGAAAGCTGAAGGCGTTAAGAGGAGAGCCACGCGTTCGATTGTTTCAAAGACAGCAGAGGGGTCAAGGAGAGATGATGCACTAGTTACAGTCACAGAGAATGCGATTAATGCCTATCGGGCTGGCAGGCCTATGTTGGAGCGGTAGGGACGACTGAAAACCCTGTTGGGGTGGTTCAAACGGGGGGCATCAGAAAGATTTGCTGCAGTCCAGGAGCTGACAACAGAATCTAGGATCCCAGAGCACAAGGGAAGGTTGAAAGTTTATTTCGTGACAAGCAAAGGGATGAAGTTTTTTTGTTATACAGAGGTGGTGACATTTTTTAAAAATAGCCGAACAGTGCCCAAAAAGGAAACCATTTACATTATCAGTTAAAGTGTGGGCAATGAAGAATAATTTCTGTGAGCAGGATTTGAGTGTAAAAGGGAGTGTAGCAACAGGAGTTGGATGAAATGAAATTGGAGAAGACACCAGAGAGGAATTGTATAGAAATTAGACAGACACAAGGAATTAAAACTAGGCTGGTGATGAGATAGGGGAGATTAAGTTTCGTAAGCAGGGGGCTAGGGGAAGAAGAGGATGGTCTCTTCCAGAAATGTGGAAATCCATTAAAGTCATATGTTTGTTGGAGCAGGGATGAATTTAAGACAGTGACAGGTATTAGAGAAAGGGAAATTTAGATAGTTTTTCCTTACTAGAATGATCATTGACTAGTGGTTCATTTGGTAAAGTCGTGTAATCAAGAAAGATCTGACAATGATGATTGTGTGAGATAAACTGGATTTACCAAATGATAATGAATGCTTTCTTTGGAACAAGGACATTAACCATGAACTTAAGGGAACAGTTGAAAATATCAATTATTTGGCAAATGGGCTGTCAAGATCAAGCAGCCCTCAGTGTGCGGGAACAGTTTTTGATAAGATTGCAGAGAACAGGCTGGATACAGAAAGGAGAGTACAATTTAGGGAATGTCAGGCATTTGTCTTTAATCTAAGTCATTGAGAAGTGTACTTTATCTTATGTTCAATGTAGATTCACATTTGGGCCCCTTAATATTCGTATAACTTATTTATGTCTAGTGAGTTTGGGCATAGGTTGAAAAGACACCAGGCTTACCAACCCCAAGATTGCATGGCTACTGTTGGAGTTTAACTAATAATGCTAAACAGCTTACAAGCATAGCGCACTGGTCAGGTTAGGAAACACAAATTAGCCCAAAATTGCTGAATGCTCTTTTCCATTCCATGCCAAAACATTTTAAGACACATGGTTGTGTCCAGGTCATCTATCTTCCATATACAAACATAGTTTAGGTTTAGGTTTTTTAATTAATCACGAGTAATCTAGCTATTTTTCCTTTCACTTAGGACAGAATTGAAATAGAAAAAAAAGTCTGCAGCTGTTGTGCAAATAGATTAAAATAGCAATATAGAGCTTGTATAACAGTCAAGGGAGCTTTCTCCATTCTCTTCAATTCCTTTTCTTCTGAGTGAAGGGAAATTGGAATGATGTACTGCATATCTCTCAGTGGTCAAAGGTTAGAGCAGGTCAACCATTCATTGTTTCAACTGTAAGAAGGGGGATGACCTGACAAGACCCTGTATGTGGACAAAACAGCAGCTCAGTCACAAATTATGTCTCCCTATTTAAAAAAACAATCAGTTTGAATGTACTGATGACTTTGTTTTGAGGAAAAATCGAACAGTACAGAGAAAGGTATTAATGGTAAAGAATAGTTTATGTTTACAACAGATATTTCCTGATCCCCATGAAAAATCTGAACGATTTCCTAAGGTGACAAAAAGGCTGCCATCAATTGTGGTTGAACCAACTGAGACTGGCGAGGTGGAGAGTGGAGAGCTCCGATGGCCTCCTGACGAAATGAATGTGTTAGAGGATGTGGAGCATCACCAAAGTGAATTAACATCCAAACCAAAAATACCAGAGGATGAGGAAGAAGGTAAAATGGGCATTTCTTAGTTGCTGACTGTTGCTTATTTTTAAGAGTAATTAATACTGAAAAATGCCACTCAGAAGAATTGTTTTGTTTACCTGAATGAAGAAGACTTGATGTCACCAGCCATTCTTCTATGCCTCTGTGTAAACTTTGTTCTGAAACTAGATCTCAAGGCATAACTTCCTTTTCAAATTGAAATTTTTGTCAGTCGCTGCTTCAAGTAAAGGTATCTTATATATCTAAAATATAAAGATGCACTTAACCATTTCAGTTGTCATGATCAGGGTAGTGAGGGCTTTAAAATTAAACAATGTCTGAGAAGTTGGCAGTGTGAAGAATAAGGTTTGGGCAAGCAAAAACATAAGGTTTTAAAGTTGAGGTAGCAAAACACTAATGTGGCAAATGAAAATCAGAGAATGGCAGGAAGGGGCAGAGAGAAAAAATGTAAAAATATACCAGCAGTCTAGATTAGAAGCAACAAAGATAGCATAAAAACTGAAAGGCTCTATATTTGAATTCCCATGGCGGTCATAACAAAGTAAATAGATTGATAGCACACAATGAATTGAATAAACATGTCCTTTTAACCTTTTCAAGGACATGACTGCAGGATGAGAAGGATTGGCTTTGAATATTGAGGGATACATGGCATTCATGCAGAATAGAAAGCTAGGTAAAGGCAGAGGGTAAGCTCTCAAAATCAGATATGGTATTGGTGCGCACTGGTTTGAGATAACCTTTGTTCAGGAGATGAGAATTTAGAATCAGCTTGGATGAAAATGAAGAATAATGAGGGAATGAAGTCATTTCTATGAATGATCTACAGGCAAAGTTAAACATTAATCATGATGCTGAAGAAGAAATATCGAATGCTGTAATAAAGGGATTACAATCTAAAATGAAAATCCATTTGGTAATAGTAGCCTTATTGAAAAATTCGAAGAATTTGCTGGGATGGATTCATAGAACAGCACATTTTGGAACTGACCAGACAGCAGGCTATGTAGACTTGCTATTGTGTAATGTGACATGCTTAATTAATGGTCTCAGAGTAAAGGCAGCTCTCAGTAGCAGGGATCATAGTATGATCGAATGTTATGTCCAGTTTGAAAAGGAGAAACATGGTCTTAAGACTAGTATCTTAAACTTCAATAAGAGCAACTAAGGGAGCAAGAAAGCTGAGCTAACTAAAGTGAGCTGGAATATTAAGCTAGGAGATACATTAGTAAAGAAGCAGGGGCAGACATTTAAAGGGATATTTAAACGTATTCAAAATAAATGCATTCCTACTATAAAGAAAAATTTCAAGTGGAGGAACCACCATCCATGGTTAACTGAAGAAATAAAGAGAGCTTCATACCTAAAAAAAATGTAATTACACAAAGCCAAGTTACAGGTAAGATGATTAGTCAGAATATAAATTATAGCAGATAATGACTAAAATGCTAATCAGCACTAATGACAGCATGAAAGCTAGCTAGAAGTATAAAAATACATAGCAGAATTTCTACAGGTATCTAAATAGGAAAACATCAAATGAAGTAAGTCTTGTTCCTCTAGACGGTGAGAATGGGGATTCATAGGGTTACAAAAATCATCCTATCAGCACCTGTACATCAGAAGGTTGAAGGAACAGAGGAACTTGGTGAAATTATAATCACTAGTGATGAGGTAGTGAACAGACTGATGCAGCTGTGGATTGATAAATCTCTAGGTCATGATGAACGTTATCATAGGATCTTAAAAGAGCTGGCTAATGAGGTTATAGAAACTTTGGTGTTAATTTTCTAAAATTCTTTAGTTTCTGGAAAGTTTCCATTGGACTGAAAAGGTATCAAATATAATCCTCTATTCAAGAAGGCTGAAAACAATAGTCTATGGTCCTGTTGGTTTGGCATCTGACATGGGTGGGTGTTAGATCAATTATTAAGAAGGCTATAACTGAGCAATTGGAGAAACTTGCAGTAGTCTGGAAGGGTCAGCATGGTGTTGTGAAAGGGAATTGTTTAACCAATTAGTTTGAATTCTTTGAAGAAGTAAGATATGCTGTGGATGAAGGGGAGCTTGTAGACATGCTGTATTTGGACTTCCAGATAGCATTTGACAAGGTTCCACACAAAAGCTCTCATGGTATAGGGGTACAATAATAACATGTTTAAAAGGTATGCTAGCAGAACAAGTGAATGTGCATAAATGGATCCTATTCAGATTGGCAGGATATGTCATGTGGGGTCCCAGAGGCATTTGAGCTGGGCCCTCAACTTTTTTCCAATTTTGATCAATGACTTGGATGAAATGACTGAAGGCAGAGTGGCAAAATTTGCAGTTGACACAAGAACAGGCAGGAATTTATGTTGTGAAAAGGACATTTCAAGGATGCAGACTGATATAGATAAGTTAAATGAGTAAACAAAATACAGGCAGATGGAGTGTAATTTATGAAAATGCGAAGTTGTTCACTTTGTCAGGAAGAATAAAAGCAGTATTATTTAAACTGTGAATAATTGTAGAATTCACAAATGCAGAGAAATCTAGGTGGTCTAGTGCAGGAGTAACAAAAAGTTAATATGTAAACACTGCAAGTGATTAAGAATGCTAATGGAATGTTACCTGTTAATATGAGAGCAAAGAGTATATCAGTAAGATTGTCATGCTTCAGTTAAACAGAGTATTGATAAGACCACGTTTTAGATACTGTGCACACTTTTGGTTTGCTAAAGGTGGTTCAGAGGATGTTTATTAGATTGTGCAGGTTGTCTTATGATGAAATATGAGACATTTCAGGCTTGTTTTCACTAGACTCTAGAAGAGTGGGGGCTGATTTAATTGAAGTTTATAAGATGATGAGGTGAACACAGAAAGGGTGTTTATACTTATGAGTGAGCCCAGAACTAGGGGGCACTCTTTCATGTTTAGAGGTTGACTTTTTGGGCAGGTATGTGGGTCATTATTTTTCTCAGGGGTTTGTGCAGCTAGTGGAACTCTGCCTCAGAAGTTGGTGGAGACTGGGACAATAAATATTTTTAAGGCAGAAGTAGATGGGTTTATGTTAGAGAAAAGTATCAAATGTTATTGGGGATAGATGTAGATGTAGAATTTGGAACACAGAGAGATCAGCAACGATTTTATTAAATGTCAGAGCAGGCAAGAATGGCCTACCCCTGCTCCTAAACCGTACGTTTATATGTTTGTATTCATACCTCATTATTGTGTTACACTTGCAGGTAATGCTTTATTACAGCAGAATCTTAAATAAATACAAAATGTGTTCAGCAATTTAAAATAATATCTGACGTTGATAGTCTCCTGAAATTATAAGTCTAGATTCCCTAGAGTGTGGAAACAGACCCTTTGGCCCAACAAGTCCACACCAACCCTTGGAGCAGTCCACCCAGACCAATCCCCCTATAACCCACACACGCCTGAACACTACAAGCAATTTAGCATGGCCAATCCACCTAGCCTGCTCATCTTTGGACTGTGGGAAGAACTGGAGCACCCGGAGGAAACCCATGCAGACACAGGGAGAATATGCAAACCCTGCACAGACAGTTGCCTGACACTGGAATTGAACTCAGGTCCCTGCCACTGTGAGGCTGCAGTGCTAACCACTTTGCACCACAATCTAACCATTCATTCCAACTCGAAATTTGCACAAAAACAGTAAGCCTTTAAAGAAAATTTTCTTTTTGCTATTTTAGAACTTCTGATTTATGCCACATTTTCTGGATGAAATGCAGCAGTTTGTTGACTATGTAATGTATTGAATACTACATAGCAGAAAAGTGAGGAATGGCTGATCATTCTTTTTGAATGGTATATTTAAATTCTATGTTTGGGCCATAAACCTGCAGAACAAAAATCAATGAAACATAATATGTTGAAATCTTATGTGCTTATTTGTAATTAACTGACATATAAGCCAGAATTTAATGTCTGCCCCTGTGGTGCATTTGGTGTTGGGGTGATACTTAATCAGTGACAGGGTAATGAGTGGGAATCCCACAGCCTTCCTACCACTGCCCTGATTAAATGTGAGCTAGGATAAATTATGGACAGCCTTTACACCCCATCACCACTTGAGGTTTAATGCCCATGGGTCTCAGCCAGCTGTAGGGGTGGGCAGGTGAGCTCACTGTGTAGAGAGCATGTCGAGCAAACCAGTGAGGAATTGCTTGCAATCTTTCAGGGAGCTGAGGTGGGAGAGGGGTAAAGACACCCAGTTCTTAACCAAGGGATCAGAAAAAGGAGCACACCAAGAGCCATCTCTTGCCCTGTCGCTGACTCCCCTTCTGCTCCCAGCTCCTCTGCGGTTTCCCTGTTAACACTCATATCAGAATCTGGAATATGACAATGCGTCCCTGGTGGCGTACTGTTCAATAGAGATGTCAGCCTCAAATTGGCTAATAGCTGCCTGAGTGACACTTACTTTGGTAGACCTTCACTGAAAGAGGCGATGATGCTCTCTCACACACTAGCCAGCATCCCAGTGCATCCATTAAATAGCAACCACAATTTTGATCAGAACAAGAAAGTTACCAACAAAGCTTATTTGAGAGCAATCTACTGCATTCCAGATCATCATAAAGATTGATAATCAAATGCAATTTCACTTCATCTACTTCAGATTCCACACGCGAGTTTTCTCCTATCATCTCCCAATTTTCTCTTGAACTATACAAAGGAACAGAACTATTGACACATTCTCTAAGGCATTTTTCTTCATTCTGTATTTGGTGTTAGATAGAGAATGAATGTTGACAGACTATTTTCACCTGACATGCATACACATGCACTTTTCAAAACT
This sequence comes from Stegostoma tigrinum, assembly GCF_030684315.1. Classification (NCBI taxonomy): domain Eukaryota; kingdom Metazoa; phylum Chordata; class Chondrichthyes; order Orectolobiformes; family Stegostomatidae; genus Stegostoma; species Stegostoma tigrinum. The sequence continues at coordinate 39,469,379 of NC_081363.1, forward strand.
ATTATTGGATTTGATGAGGATTAGTAAACCAGCTGATTCTTTTTCTCTTCCTACAGCTAGAAACTCAAGCCAATTATCATTGCTGTATTTTACACTTCTTAATAATGTTGCAGCGCATTGTATATTATAACTATTGATAATATTTTCACTGAGAATAACATTGAGGTAGACTACTGGTATAAAAAGCATGTGTTACATTACATATTTTTACCACATAATGTGGTCCAATTTACAGTTGGAGTGAATGTAACTACATTTGCCTTTAGTTAGCCTTGCCTTTGTATGTCTAATTTTTAGTTTTTATTATGCTGCAAGTTTAAATAGCAAGCTGATAACAACTGAGGGAAACAAGCCTCTGGGACCTGAATAAAGGCCAAACAACTGTCTATCTCCTCAACTAACTTGATTTAAGGATTGTGAAATTAGCAGCACAAGGACTGGGAAGGACATGCAAATTAGAATGGGTGAATGCAAGGTAAAATCAGCTAGAAAAAGTGAGTGAAAAAGAATAGAAGGGAAAAGTTTAAAAAAAATTTAAAACTATCAGATTGATTAGCAGAGCAGACCCAATGGACCGAATGGCCTACTTCTGTTCCTAAGTCCTATAGCCTTACGGTCAATTACTTGAAGTGATATAACTCCACTCTAGTAATTGTTGAGTTTCAATATTGAAGGAGTTGAATTCAGTAAATTGACTCTTATCATTATTAAAACATCTAGCTATGTGACCTAGATTCACCCAAAGTGCTGTTATTTCAGTATTTTCAGAGTCAGCATCAGTGAATGAATTGTTGCATTGTGGCTTTGATTCCAGACCAGACAGGCTTGCAAGTTTCAGATTGTTACCTGACATCATGACATGTAATGTTCTGGTATGAAGAGTTCTGCCTTGACTTTAATGACACTCTCCTTATATTGGAGTCAGAGCAGTATTTTATGAATGTACAGAAAACCACAAACCACACTAGGAATAGTGATGCAGTTCCTTGTCAGGGTGGTGCGTGGCGTCAATGCGCACTTGCAGCTGTTAGGTCTCTCATGCATCTATTACCCTATTCTTCTCAGTGATGGAGTCTCAGTTCTGCATTATACTGTTGAAGGAGGCTTGCTGTACGCATTGTAGGTAGTACTTACTGCTACTGCAGTAGAGTGAATGCTTCATAAATATTATTGCAGCTTGACTTATCCAGGCAAGTGGAGTGCATTCCATCCTACTTCTGCTTCGTAACTTGTAGATGGTGGACAGGCTTTGAACAATGAAAAGATGGGTAACTTACTATAGAATTCCCAGCCAGTGACTTCATCTTGTAGCCACAGTACTTATTTACATGTATTATGCCTTCAGAAGATGGGAATATCACTGGGTGGGCCAGCATTTATTTCCCACCCTAGTTGTCCTTGAGAAGACATTGATGAGCTGCCTTCTTGAACTGCCAAACATTCCATCTGGTGTAGGAGCGAATATTATGGAGACAGTTCAGAACTTTGATCTGGTGGCATTAAAAGAATGACACCATAATTCCAATTCAAGATGATGCATTACTGAACAGCTTCTGCATCAGCTTTTCAGTGCTTTAGCTTGCTTCAGCTGTATTGCATGCAAATAGTCTAGGCCTGAAATGTCAGCTATTGTGGTCCTAAGATACTGCTTGGCCTGCTGTGATCATCCAGCTCCACACTTTGTTATCTTGGCATGCAAGTAGTCCTGCTTTGTAACTTCACCAAATCACGCTTAGGTATCATAAAACAATGAACTATGGGTACTGGAGATCTGCAACAAAACCCAAAATTGCTGGAGAAACTCAGCGGGTCTGGCAGTATTCTTGGGAAGAAAACAGTGTTAACGCTTAGAGTCTCGTGATCCTTCATCTGACGATGTGTTACCAGATTAAAAATGTTAACTCTGCTTTCCCTCCACAGATGTTGCCAAACCTGCTGAGTTTCTCTAGCAATTTCTGCTTTTGCTTCATGTTTAGATAAGCCTTGTGCTGTTCCTCACATGCCCTCCTACATTCTTCATTAAACCATTTGTTTGGTTATTAGTAACATCTGCAGAATGTTGATGTTGGAGTATTCAGCAATTGTAGTGCAGCAATGGGTGATACTCAGATTCTTAGATAACACAGTGTGAAGCTGGATGAACACAGCAGGTCAAGCAGCATCAGAGGAGCAGGAAAGCTGATGTTTTGGGCCTAGACCATTCTTCAGAAATGGGGGATGGGGAGACGGTTTTGAAATAAATAGGGAGAGAGGAGGAGGCAGATCGAACATGGATAGAGGAGAAGATAGGTGGAGCGGAGACAGACAGGTCAAAGAGGCAGAGATGGAGCCAGTAAAGGTGGGTGTAGGTGGGGAGTTAGGGAGTTAGGGAGGAGATGGGTCAACCCAGGGAGGACAGACACGTCGAGGGGGCGGGATGAGGTTAGTAGGTAGGAGATGGGGGTGGAGCTTGAGGTGGGAGGAGGGGATAGGTGAGAGGAAGGACAGGTTAGGGAGGCGGAATCATCAATCCACCAGTTTATGAATGTTGTCCAGGTCTTACTACAGGTGGACATGAATCTGTTCTATATCTGAGGAGTGTCAATTGGTGCTGAACATTGTGCAATCATCTGTGACTATTACCGCCTTTGACACCATGATGGAATTGTGGCCCAATGAGTTTCTCATCTCAGAGAAAGATCAGTACAGTTGAGGAATTTCTCTATGTTATGGCTAATTTGGAGTGTACTAATTGCTGACATCTTCCTACCTCTTCATACCTAACTCAAAAAATGCTTTGCTGGAGTCTGAGGACAGGTTGCTTCCTGTATTGAGTTCAATAGTAACACAACAGAAAATAAACAAAAACAATTTATGAGAATAAAAGTAGATGTCATGTTTATACATACATAAGCTAATAAATATATCTTCGTGGGAATAGGGATTTGTTGTTTTGGTGGAATAAACATATGTTTATAAACTGTTCTTTTTGTGACATGTTTATGGGATAAATCTTCCTCATATTAGTACTGATTATGAGGGAAACAGATGGAGTAGTGAAAAAAAGACAGTACCACTTAATAAATTAAACCAGTTCAATCAGCCCTAGTGACCCAAACAAGATAGACTTTAATCCCATGTTTGTAATATTTCTGTTAAAATGTTAGAATGCAAATTTTCCGTAATATAATTTAAAACATGTAAGTTTTGTTTCTGTGTATGAAAGAAACAATGTATTTTTCACTAAATGATGTATCATGCAGCAAATTACTTAGCTTTATTCCAATCATAAGAAAAAAATTTGAAAACTGTGGATCATTCATTCAATAATTGTCTGCCTGATTATTATAAGTGTCTGATTGATGAGTTATAAAGTGAATAATGTTAATTCTCTTCATTCTAGATATATTATCACAACCCAATCAAGTACCTGAAATTGAAATAGACTATTCTGATCAAAGAACATCAGAAAATTCAAATGACAACAGCTAAAGGCTGACATGACCCGACTGGAACCCCACTGTGAATGTTTGGTCACAGACTGGAACCTGGTAGAGAACCTCGAAAGGGATTTTGAGTCAAAAGACTTGTTTGTCAAACGGCTTCATCTGAATGTTTTGCAGTTACTTGAATTTCTGACTTTATTTATATATGGTGGTTGATGTTACATAGAGATAGTATTTATTGTTTATCTATTGTCTATGTATGAAAACCCCTAACATTAAGTGTACATTTGAGCATTATGTTCATATTTGATCAGCAACATCTTTATTTGCCTATATAGCTACATATATAGTAGCTATTTTTACTCTTCCTGTTGTTCTTCTATGTCAATCACCAAACTTGATCCAGATATTAGATTGGAGTAAAATATTCATTATTTGCAAGTATTCATTAGTGTTTCACTCATCATTAGTGTAAATGTGAAATATGTATAAGAAAAGGCAGACCAAACATATTCTGTCATAAGAAAACAAACTAGTATTGTTCATTTAGGTGTAAACACCATGGATGGATTTTGAGTTTTGGAATGCCAGGGGTGATCTGGTGGCCAGGTTCTGGAAAGTTACAATGGTTAAACACTGTGATTTATGAGCCTAAGATAATGTGGTCAGAAATTAATTAGCAATTTGAGAAAAAAAAACAAAGTTTGAGTTCTTGTTATTCTAAACCTTTTTCCATTTGCAAGTTGACACAGTACAACCTGTTCCCAGGCAACAGGAGACTTGAATAGCATTGAAATGAATGGAGATAGCAGAGGAAAAGTGATACAAGGGCATATTGAAGAGCACTATGTCTAAACAGTAACGGAAGCCCATCACATATTACTTGTGATGTTTCATATGGAAAGTGTCTTTCATGTTTATGGTACAGTTCATTTTGAAATCAAATCATTCAGTTTTCTTCAGCATTATTGCAATTAAAATTGTAAGTTTATTGTTTATTTGTAGAACACAGATGAAAAGGTGGACAGATTTTCATCCTTCTACTTTTAGATAATATTCAGTTATAAAAGATGTTATCACCACGATACATCTGAGATAAATGAGATGGTATCAGATGTAGGAGAATACTTTGAAAAAATTCTGAGAAAATTCAGTACTGTGAGGATGTAGTCTCTTGGAAATGGTGTAATCATTAAACAGTGCTAAAGGTGCCTAATGTGAGCAACACTGAATTGAACTGATAGCAATGACAATGTCAAGGGAGCACTACTATGGTGCTATATTACCAATTGCATCATATTGGTTTAAAACTTCAAAGCATAATACCAGTGAGGAAGCTACCACCCTGCTTGTGTACTCATGGAACGCTCACAGATAATGTTTTCATTTGGAACTCAATCTCCTGTATTCAGAAAAGCAGCATCACATTTCCATGTCAGAATTTCCACCTAAAATGCAAAGAACATGGAAATTCCAAAGCAATTCTCTGGTTCATCAAAAAATACTTATTGGGTTTTTTGGTTCGAAAGAAGGAAAAATGCTATCCCCTGCTAATACAACTCCTTCTGGTACTTAGACTTGATTTGATTATGTTGGCAAGGCTAATAGAATTTGATTTAACCAAGACCATTGATGTTTAAAGCAGCAATATAACAAGCAAGAATGTAATTGTTGTCAGTAGCAGTCAAATCACAACTCATTTGAGTTATCATGCATGTATATCGTTTACTGAGAATTAAATTAGAAAGGTTTGAAATTCTCACTGTTCAATGCTCATTAGTCAATACACACAAATGGCAACGAAATGAGTTCTGTACTACAGGAAGATTATGTTGTGTTACATAACATTCACCTCCAATGGACTCATCCACTTGTCATGTTTTGATTCTGTACAATTCTGAAATTTGGAATAAGAAGACCAGTATTATCTGTTAGTGTGTAAGTGTGGGTTGAAGATTTCCTTGAAATGTTTGAGCTCCAAAATTCCTGTGTCTTCTGAACAGGAAAATGACTCAATTTGAGAGGGGTGGGGGCAAAGCAGCTTCAGGTGAACATTTGTTCTGTCTGCCCTTGATGCCTTGCAGTTTGGGATTAGAAATTCTTTGGGAAGTAGGGTTTGGGAATCTTGCACCCATCCTTCTCCTATTGCCTTCCTGGACTAAATCCTGACAGAAATGAAGTCCAGCTGCTTTTAAAATGTCAGTTTCCCAATGGAAGAGCAATACATTTAAATTTTGGACCTTTGAGCCTTCTTTCTTTTAAATTTTATCTGTTTCTACCCTGCTGTAGCTAGGTGCTACAGTGAAATTCCTCCCCCTTCCTTCCTCTACTGGGATGTGTTCCAATTTGCCAAAATGGTGCAGGAATCCATAAAAAGTATGTACATTGACTGACTCCATAATTTCTGATGGATCTTCACTCTCTGACCAGAGGATGGGCAGAGGTGCTGAACTCTGCTGCACCTTTCACAATGCAGAATTACATCAGAATGTTTGTGTCCACTGCCGATTTATATGATGGTTATATTTGTACCAGGCTTCTGATTCCATCCTCACATCTTGCTGGCAATGACCTTTTAATGATTTGTGGTAAAATAGGTGCACTCTCAGTTTACATTGCCATGCTGCTGCTTTCAATTTTTTAATTCTTTACATCAGCATCATTGATTTGAATGCTTTCAATTTATTATACCTCCTAATAAAATCCAATCATGATCCTTTCATAATTGTTGGATTCATTTTCCACTTGTGTAACAATATGAACGTAACTTGTGACATCTGTAGTGTGCTTCCTTTTGCAAAATGTCAGCAGTCACAATCACAGGCTGACATTCCTTGCAACCTGCTTCTCAATGTTTGGTCCAAATGGTGGATGCATGAATGAATGTGTCCAGCTAAAAGAGCGGATTGTCTGTAAAGTGCAAAAGTTATTTCATTCTTGCTGACCAACTGAGAAACCTTGCCTTTGTTGGGCAGGGCTTTAGCTGGCAGTAACCTCTAAGTTCACAAATGCACAAAGAAAAAGAAGGTGTAAATATCAAACATGTAAATTGTAACTCATGGTGGCTAAAACATCTGTGAAATGCCTGCTGTCCTACTAAACTGTGGACATTATTTTTCCCAGTGGTTGATAACCATTTGCATACTTTAAAATACACCATTGTAGCGTGATATTGGGAGAAGGGCAGGGATTCTGAATGATTGGATAGTCTCCCCCGCGCATTATTCCAAATTGCATTAATATCCAAAAATGGGGCACTGTTTCAATCATTAGCTGTTTCTAAAGCACTCACTCATTTAAGTGAGAGTGCTATACATGCCAGTTTTGTGCTATAGCAATAGAACCTCATACAGCAACAGAACACATAACTCAGTCCTCAATTATGTGACTAATTTTAATTCTGTACCAACCTTTATAATAGATGTGGACATTTGTGATGCTGTACTTGAAAAAAAAGTCTGACTTTGTTTCTAGTAGTTTGTTTAGCAAGAAATATATGTGCCACTTTCTTGTTTCTACAATTCAACAACATTTCTGATACTCTGCTGAGCTGTAATTACCACACAATGTTTTGTGCATATGGTTTCAAAATAAAATGAATTAGAAAACTTTGTGTTGAATTTTATTTCCTTACTAATGGATTAGACACATCATTAGGCATACAAAAGTCAACTAGAAAACTCTAGTATAAACAAATATGCTTCTTGGTATCTGAAATATGCTCTTTAAAAATTTATTACACTCAGTAAAGTAATACGGTTAAAAGTTCCAAGTAACTACCTGATATATCTTCAGATGATTACAGTACTGCATAAATATCACATTAAATTATAGAGTACTAGTTGTATTCTAATAGCATTGTTCATATGGGAAAACAGTCTTATAACTGTTCTTTCCTAATCTTCAATTCATTAATTAGTATCCACTTTATCTTGCTGTTTGCTTCTGATTTGTTCCCTCAGCCATCACTACTCCTTATGAAGTTCAGAGTCTTTATTTTTGTTTACATCTCCTGATACCTGATGTTTTACTTTATTAATCATTTAAGTTTATAAATCCCTAAGACAGACACTAAGATACCAGTCAACAGGCCCTAGTCAAATGAAATTCTTTGACTGGGCAGTGATAAACTGGAAAGTCGGTGGATGACAGAAGATGAGAGAAGCTGAAGGCTGCATGAGGAAATATGGATAAGCTGAAGGCCCAAGATAATACATTGGATAGAATGGCCAGAGGCAGAAGATAGAAAGTTCAGGAGAAAGTGAGGTTCTTGTATTGGGTTCAGAAGGAAATTAATCAATCAGAAATGCAGCACTCAGGGGAAGGGTTGCGTTTTGGGAAAACTTGGGAGTTGGCAACTGGTTTGAGTTTTTAGAGATTTCAGGTGAAACTAGGATATTGTAGCAATTAGTTTGGGGTAAGATTGGGAATATTTTACCACTCATTTGTAGTGTCTAATGTGACTTTATGAAGGCTGGATCTGTGGCACTTGTGGGAGCTGGAGGTTGAAACTGTTTGGGGTTGGTTGACGGCAAACAATATAGCAATAACTAGGAGCATGGTGCATAGGTTCTCGTGAGGGCAGAGAGAACATGATCTGTGAATGAGTACAAAAGTGAAAATGAGCTGCCACTTTTGACTGGGCTCAGGAGTGTGACTGAGGCTGAGCATCACAATAGCTAAACTAAAGGAGAGACATGGATAGAGGAGTTCCAGAAGGCAGAAACAGCAGCAAGAATGACCAGGGAAGTGAAACATGGGCAACGGGAAGGCCTGGGAGTGGAAATATACAAAAGTTCTGAAAATAATATGGTACCAATTCTGTGATTGTATATATACACAATCCTGAGGGCAAATGAGAAGCAACAAGAAGAAGCACCGATCTTTGAAGGTATGCATGAGCATACAACATATGATCTGGGTAAAGGATTGAAGTTTTAGGTAAGTAGGTCCTTGGGAGAAGGGAGTTCCAGACAGCTGATAATATTTTGATGACATTTTAATGAAGAATTGTTTAAATTGTTACAATTAAGTTATATGTTTCAATTTTGGAGGGATATAGAGGGGTTGGTAGAGATCCAACCCCATCATTCAAAAGTGTTTGGCATCTTCCAGAGATGTGAGTGCATTTTTTTTATTGCGGGACAGCGATGTGCATCTCATTCAGTTCTGCCTCGTAGATGTAAAAGAAAAATTGCTTTTGTAAAAGTGCGATCACTACCACTGACCATCTCAAAACTCCTCAGAGCTAATTAATACTTGTTATGGAAGTGTAGTCACTACAGTAATGTAGGAAACCTGGCAGCTTAGTTGTGCTCAGTCAAATTCCACAAAGAGTCCTATAATCATAACTAGATAATCTATTCTTTGTGATGTTGATTGAAGGATAAACTTTATCCAAAACTGAAGGGATAACTCCCTGATTGTCTTCAAAACAGCACAATGGGAGGATCTAGGAAGCACAGAGGATCAGAAGGACCTTTGTGCGTATGCACGTAAATCTTTGAAGACAACAGGACAGGTAGATTTTGTGTTACATTTACCTGTGGGACAAGGGTGTTGTTGACTGGGCTAGCATTTATTGTCTATCTCCACTTACCCTTGAGAAGGTGGTGTCGCGCTATTAGGGAGAGAATTCCAGGATTTTGTTACAGTGACAGTAAAGGACTGGCGATACATTGCCACATCAGGATGGTGAGTGGCTTGAGGGAGAGCTTGGAAATGGTGGTGTTCCAACGTATCTGCTGCCCTTGATCTTCTAGATAGAAGTGGCATGTATTTGGAAGGTGCCGTCTAAGGATCTTTGATGAATTGGATAAAATGGTTACAAAACACATATGGGATACTTTATTTTTCTCGGCTTTGAATACAAGAGCAGGGTAAGTATGATGAGTTGTTTTAGTTGTCAGTTAGGGCACAGCTGGTGAACTGTGCACCCTTCTAGTCATCATAGTACAGGAAGGAAGTGATCATATGTGATAGGGTGCAGGGAAGTTCACCAGAATGTTACTTGGGCTGGAGCAATTCAGCTATAAAGTGAGACTTAGAAGGGCTAGGGTTGTTTTCTTTAGAGCAGAGAAAGTTGAGGAGAATAGATAGGGCTTATAGGAATAAACATTTACCTTTAGTAAAGGGGATAATAACCAGGGAACATAGATTTAAGGTAAAGAACAGGAGATTTAGAGGGAATTTAAGGAAAAATCCACCAAGTGGGTAGTGAGCATCTGAAACTCACTGCCTGGTAATGCTGGGAGCGGTCACAACATTTAAATGATCACTTGATGTGCCATGACATACAATGTGCCGGAAAATGGGACTAGAATAAATAGACGTTGATGCCCAGCATGTCCACAGTAGGTGAAAGGGCCTCTTTCTATGCTGTAATTCTCTACAAGTATCATGTGATCTTTTACATCTACCCACACAGGCAGATGGTGTCTCAATTTAATATCGCAGCTGGAGACAGCATCTCTGATGCTTCAGTGACCCTTCAAAAGTGCACTACAGTATCAGCCTTGATTGTTGTGCTCAAGCCCAGGAGTGGGTTTTGAACCTAGAACCTTGTGATTCAGATGCATGGGGGCAACCAACTGAGTTAGAATTTTACATTGGGATGCCTTCTGTTGAATATGAAATTTGAACCAAGCAGCTTGTTTGAATATTACAGAGTGAAACATCAGAACGTGTAAGTCCTGAAAGACAGCAGCATGTTTGTCGCCACTGTGGGTATTCTTGATAAACAACAATAATAACTTGCACTTGCTTTTTACATAATGGACCACTTATCAGGATCACTATAAAGCAAAATCTGACACCAAATCACTCAATGAGACATTAAGGCAGACGAGGTTAGATTTTAAGAGGGCTCTTTAAGAAGGAAAAGGAAGTACAGTTGGAGCAATTCAGGCAGGGAATTCCAGAGACTAGGAGCTAGCAAGAACTGCAGATGCTAGAGTCAGTATGAAGACCTAATGGAGCTGGAGGAACACAGCTGGTTAGGCAGCATCAGAGGAGTAAGAAAGTCAATGTTGCAGGTTTACACCCATCATCAGGATTTTCTGATCAGGGAATTCCAGAGCTTCAGGCGCACAGCTGAAGGCATTCCCACCAAAGTGGCTGTAATTAAAAATGGAGATTCTCAAAAGGTCGGAATTGGAAGAATGCAGTTAGTTTGTAGAATTGTGGAGCTGGAGAAGATTACAAAGAGAGGAAGCGGAATGGCTATAGAAGGATTTGAAAACAAAGGATGAAGATTTTCAAATCAAGGCATGGTTTACCTGGGTGCGATGTAGATCAGCAAGCACAGGGGTATGGGTGAACAGGAACTGACGTGAATTAGCATGCGGGCACCTCAGCCACTGAAATAGAATAATCAAGTCTAGATGTAACAAAGATATGGATGATGGGTTTCTGTATTGGATTAGCTGAGGCAGGGTGGAATCAGATGGTGTTACAGGAGTGGAAAGAGGTGGTCTTAGTGTTGGCAAGGATTTATGGTCAAAAGATCATCTTGGGGTCAAATATGAACTGTCTGGTTTAGCCTCTAACAATTGCCAGGGTGAAGAATGGAGGTAGTGGCTAGGGAACAAAGTTTGTAACTGCCAAAGCAAATAGCTTTGCTCCTCCCAACACTTAATTCTCACTGATAATGGGTACTGCAGATGCTGGCCTAGGCCCAAAACATCAGCTTTTGTGCTCCTGAGATGCTGCTTGGCCTGCTGAGTTCATCCAGCTTCACACTTTGTTAACTTAATTCTTACTGTTATTTTTAGCACAGCTGCAGTACGCATTTTCATAAAGGTGAATGCACCATCATGTTCCTGAACATCTTTTAGGAGGGGGGCCAAAGCAGATTTCATTGAAACTGCTACACACTCCAGTGATATGTGGACTGAACAAAACACAAAATCCTATGTTGCAGCTAATGAGAAGTGTAGATTATACAGCTGCATGATTGCTGCATATAACTGGCATCAGCTTTCTCCTTTGCCTTCACTGAGACGGGTACAATTTCTTACATTCTCCGCTTCATGTTACAGCCACATCTTTCACAAACAAAAGTATCCCAATTAAAATAACAGAAGCATTGGGATTGCAGCAGGAAGTGATGGACTACATTCCTGCCAGGGTCGGGAAGATTAAAATCAGGCCTTTAACAACTGTTCCTCTCTTTTTTTGATCTATGCCAGTGTATGTATGCCTGTGACAAGAAGGTGTATGACTATATTGCTAATTCTGTCATTCAAAAAATACGCATTTACCACATAATTATTTTGTTAAGACTGATTGAGCAAAACATTCATATTTTCCATTAGTCTTCCTAAAACATATCAGAGCAGACTCAGAATCATTGCTTCCTGTCTTCATTAGCTTTGACTTTGCAGAAAGTTACTGCAGCGTAATTCTGCACAGGTTTAAACTGAAGTACACTGAGATTTCTGGTTTTTCATTTATTCAGCCCTTGGTCACAACTTTAGCAAGTCCATGAACTTGAATGCTAAGCCTTTCAGAGAAGTTTGAGTCACTGATGAAAGGCAGGCTTCATGCTGATTTAAAGCAGCAAAGGCCAGTCTTGGCTTGATGTCATATGTGTATTAGACAGCAATCGAGTCACACACCATGATAGAAGTAGCGAGAGGTCTGAAACACCTGTGCAGTCGGAAACCAATTACCATGTGGTCACTGAATATCAGGGTAGGAAAACAGCTGATTTCCTACTATACTTGCTAGGAGTTGATTGCAGAATGGCATTACCCTCTAGTTCTTCCTGTCCCTTGCATCTTTTGAGGAACGCTGGTTCGGCCACTCCATGTACACAGTGCATATCATGCTCATTGGTAAATGATAATTATGTTGGGTGTTGAAAAAAGAGTCACACATTGGCCATGCCCAACTTTTCTGCACCTTTCCAATCAGGTTTTCACTCCTGCCATGATGAACTGTGTAGAGGATCAACCATGCTTGATTTAGCTGAGCAAAGATGGTAATGAGGTTTGGTTGGAACATAACTCAGTTTAGGGGAGGTGATGGCCTCGTGATATTATTGCTGCACCATTTAATCCAGAGACTCAGGGAATGTTCTGGACACCAGGGTTCAAATTCTACCATGGCAGATGGTGGAATGTGAACAAATAAAAATAATATCTGGAATTAAGAGTCTAATGGCAACCATGTATCCATTGTCAATTGTCAGGACCCCTTTGATTCACTAATGTCCTTTGAGGCAGGAAACTGCCATTTGGCATACGTTTAAGTCTAGCTCCATAAAAACATGTTTGATTCATAACTGCCTTCTGGGCAACTAGGAATGGGCAATATCACGCTGGCGTAATCAGTGATGACCACATCCTGTGAATGAGTAAAAAAATACTCAGACTGAAAGGCCTGTTTCTGGGCTGTATATCTTATCCAATCCTATATTTAACCCGAAAGATGGCAAGATCAAGTGGTGTCACAAGATTATTTCCTTGATGAATTTTCTGGTTTCTGTATTCTTTGGTGTATATTTTACATATAAATTGAAAGGAGCTGAACCAGGGCTGCAGTGAACTCAATTTTAAAAATGCTACATCTAAATTTCTGTTCGACACATCTTAGGTTCCTAATTGCAATGAAAAGCAGTATCAAAAATTGCTTAGTCATCGGTCACGATGAATCCTGTTTTATGATCTACTGGGTCACCTTCCAATCCTTTCAAATTTTTATCAGCTTTGAAAGAGTTAGAACAGAAATAGTTTAAAAATAATGCTACTTCCAGTATTGTAGGTAGTTTATTCAGCCTTAAGTAAAATAATTTGGGAAACATATGGCTTTGCTGTTTTGTAAAATATTAATGTGGGTAGAGATGTACAGAAGTTAAAAGCAGGCATATAATACTCAGTTTTTAAATGTTTTGAGGATACAGAAGCTTTGAAGATAGGATATACTAGAACATGTCCAATGGGAGGATGCCATTTACTAAAGGGGTTGGCATATGTGTAATATCCTTCAACATGTAGAACAAATAAATATTGATGCAAAACAGTGCACTTTACTGATTTGGTATCCACACTGTCATTTCTGAGCTGCACACTCTAGCCAAAACCTTGTCTTAACCTTGAACATCATGATGTTAAACTGAATCACGTTCACACAATGCTAACAGAAATCACTTAAAGGTTTCATTTCTGGAATATTTCTTCAGCTGCTGGTGTAATTGAATATGCTTTCAAAGCTCTTCTATACTTGTTTAGATAGATAGAATGGCCTGGGTGGCCATGAAGCAGTTTTTTTTTTATCATTGAAAGTCTGTGCTGAGAAAGGACACTTCCAGATGAGGGTGGCTTAGTAGAGTTAGAATTCCCTTTGAGAATTGGAACTTGATTGATAAAATAAAGGGTAGTCCCATAGACCACAGACGGTTGATGGAAGGAGGAATTAGAAGAGAGAAGAAAAGATCACTGAAGCGGGAGATTATATCTGCTGCGCATTTTAAAGGAAAACTTCTTTTGTCTTAACAAGTGAGGATCAATACAGAGACACCAACATTTAACAAAAGAGGTTGTGACTGAAATCTGGCAGCTGCTGCAGCCTCCAAGCAGGGAATGAACTACATTGCTGTTCAACCATGATAGTTATAAGCAACAGTAAATGTGCAGCATGTATTATTGTAGTAGCTAGGCTTCCTCAGTACAAAATGAGGGTGAGGTAAAGTACATGAATTGAAGGGCTGAGTGCAGATAGATACAAATTGTTGATAGCTGGACAAACTTGAGGTAACATTGTCCTCAGCAGTTGAGAGATCGCTTTCATTGCCTTTTTGCTTACTTTCCCCGACCCCATTCTGTCCTGATCTCCAAGGTTCTACCTTTCCTGCTCTTATTACTGTCAGCATCCACCAAAATGTCATAGAGCCATAGAATCATGCAGCACAGAAACAGAACCTTCAGTCCAACTTGTCCATGCTGACCTGATATCCCATCTGACCTAATCCCATTTCCCAGCATTTGGCCCATATCGCTCTAAATCTTTCCTACAGATATACCCAATCAAATGCTTCTTAAATGTTGTAATTGTACCAGCCTCCACCACGTCCTCTGGCAGCTCATTCCATACGTGCACCACCCTCTGCTTGAAAAAGTTACCTCTTAGTTCCTTTTTGAATCTTTCCCCTGTCACCTTAAACCTATGCTGTCTAGTTTTGGACTCTACCACCCTATGGAAAAATACCTTGGCTATCCATCCTATCCGTGCCTCTCATGATTTGATAAACCTCTGATGCTCCTGGGAAATATACCTCAGGCTATACAGCCTCTCCCCCTCCACTCCTGGCAACACCCTCTCAGGTTTAACAACATACTTCCTCTAGAAAGGCGACCAGAATTGTACACAATATTGTAATACTGGCCTCACGAATGTCCCGTCCAGTTGCAACATGATATCCCAATTCCTATACTCAATGTTCTGACCGATGAAGGCAAATGTGCTAAATGCCTTCTTCCTCACCCTATCCATTAGTCACTCCACTTTCAAGGAACTGTGCAACTGCACCCCAAGGTCTCTCACAGCACAGATGCACTTTACAAGGACTACCACCTCTTCTTACAGCCACTACACCTGTCCTTTTCCAGAGTTACCCTTAAGCAGTGCTATCCACTTACAATATTTCTCTTCCTGCTAACATGTGTTGTAATAGGTAACACTGGTTGCTCGTAACAATCACTTACCATATCTGGCAGCCGCGCGAATTTGGAGTAATGCCTGCATCACAATGAATGGGGGCATGTTAATTGCATACCAGGATGACACCACCACCACCAGCCCGCACCCCCACCATTTTAAGGGCTTATTCAATTTTATACTTCAATGTGTTAGTTTATGGATCAGCTGAAAATTCTAAGATTGAGCCATAGTCCTTCATCTTAACCTTAGGCTGATCAAGCAAAGAGAATTAAATTCCTCTTTCTTTTTGTTGAGAATCAAAATGAAATATGACAAATTGAAGATAAGTTCATTTAGCTTAGGAGCTAGAAATGAGCTAATAATTTATGTATCCTCCTGCTACCCTCTAATATTAATGAATTGTCTATTTGATTTATATATAGACTTGTTTGTTTGAACATGAAAATTTGTTCGCCTTGAAGAACATCTAAAATAATCAGGGTGTGATTTCACGTGGTATGAATAGACAGCAGAACTTTTATAGGACTTCTTTAGAAAGAATTTCTTTAACTCTTCTCACTTCTTTCTTATCGAAGGGTCCCAGCTATGCTTGTTTCTTTATGGGTTACGTGGAACATTTCTTGTTCCAGCCCTATTCAGGTCCCTCCCCACAAATCTTTCTCAGGTATATTCATGGCAGAACCAGTGTTGTTTCCCTCTCTTGCCTGGAATTAGAAAAAAATGTTTCCAATTTCCACCCAATTTCCTTCCTGTAAAGACTCTGTTCCATTCTCCTAGTTTCTCTGTCTCCATCACATTTGTTCTGAGGTGCTACGTTCTGCAAGGGAGGATCAGAAGTATCCCCATTTTTCCTCAGCCAAGGATTTTCTGGCAGCAGAGTTGACAGGGCACTTGACCACGCCCAACATAGTTCCTGCACCAGCTCCTCAACTCTTTCCTCCCCTCTCACAACAATGATAGGCTACCCTGTCCCTTAATTTCCACCCACCAGTCTGTACATCTAAATGATTATAAGTCACCATTTCTGCCACCTCTAGTGCAATGCCAAGATCAGGCATATATACCCCTCCCCACCCTTGTCAGCATTCTGCAGGATCTGTTACTTCAAGGACACCACGGTCCACTCCTACTCCACTTCCAACACTTCCCAACACACCGATGGCATCATCCCATGCAATCTCAAAAGGTGTACCATCTGCCTATTTACCTCTTCCCTCGTCACTATTCAAGGCCCCAGTCACACCTTCTAAGTGAAGCAATGATTTACCTGCACTTCATTCATTCTCGTCTAATGTATTTGCTACTCACATTGCAGTCTCCTCTACACTGGGATGACTGAGCTTAGACTGGCCAAATGCTTTGCTGAACACCTAAGCTCTGTACATAGGTGTGACCCTGAGCTTCCAGATGCTCACCACTTGAGCAAACTACCATGTTCCAATGCCAACATTTCTATCCCAGGCTTTTTGCTCTACTCCAGTGAGGCTCAACGCAGGGTGGAAGAACAAATCTCATCTTCTACCAAGGCACTTTGCGGCCCTTCACAACTCAACATTGAGTTTAACAATTTCAATATGTGAATACCCTCTCCCTTGTTTGCTCCCTTCCCCCAAATCCCTATGCATTCTCTCACCATAACAAATTCATTTTCAAACATTTACTTTTCTTGTTAGCACTCCACTAATATTATCTGTCTCTTGGCTTATCATCAGCCTAACATTATTTTCCTTTTTCTCTCTGGGCACTGTCTCATAAGGCCATAAGATATCAGAGTAAAATTAGGTCATTAGACCCATTGAATCTGCTTGCCTATTCAATCATGGCTCATATGATTCTCAACCTCATCCTCCTGCCTGCTCCCCATAACCCTTGATCCCCTTACTAATCAAGGGCACATTTATCTCTGCCTTAAATGCACTCAATGACTTGGTCTCCACAGCTCTCTGTGACAATGAGTTCCACAGATTAGTCATCCTCTGGCTAACGGAATTCCTCCTCATTTCAGTTCTCAAGGGTCAGTCCTTCACTCCAAGGCTGTGCCCTCAGGTCCTCATCTCTCGTCATAATGAAAACATCTTGTCCATGACCACTCTATACTTTCAATATTCTGTAAGTTTCAATGAGATCCCTCCAATCCTTCTAAGCTCCACTATGTACACTCTCAGAGCCTCAACTGCTCCTCATTTGACAAACTCTTCATCGCCAGGATCATTCTTGTAAACTTCACCTGGATTTGTCTCCAAGGGCAGCTCATCCCTAAATATGGGGTCTAAAACTGATCACAACATTTCAAACACGATTTGACCAGAGTCTCTTACAAACTCAACAGCATGTCTCTGCTCTTGCATTCTTGTCCTCATGAAATGAACGTTAACAGTACCTTAGCCTTCCTAACAGCCAACTTCACCTGAATGTTAATCTCAAAAGAATCCTGAAACAGGACTCCAAAGTCCCTTTGTGATTCAGATTTCCAAAGCCTTTCCCCTCAGAGAAAATAGGCAATGCCTGTATTCTATCTACCAAAGTGCATTACCTCACACTTTCGCACATTGCATTTGATCTGCTACTTCTTTGCCTACTCTCCTAGCTTGAGCAAGTCTTTCTGCAGTCTCCCTGCTTTCTCAACACTACATCCCTCCACTTATCTTTGTGTCATCTGCAAATTTAGCAACTTTTCTGTCAGTCCCTTTGTCTAGTTCATGGCTATATAATGTGATTAGTTGTGGTCCCAACACAGATCACTGAGGAACTGTACAAATCACCAGCTACCATCCTGAAAAAGACTCCACATCTTTATTCTCTGCCTTCTGCTAGTCATCCAATCTCTATCCATACCAGTACCCTGCCTATAAGATAATGGACTCCTATATTAATTAGCAACCGTCTTTGTGGTATCTTGTCAAAGGCCTTCTGGAAATCCAAATCAGTCACATCTACTGGCTCCTCTGTATCTTACTAGCTCATTACCTCTTCAAAGAATTCTAACAGATTTGTTAGACATGACCTCCCTTTGACACAGCTATGCTGGCTTAGCCCTATTTTACAATGCACTTCCAAGTGCTCCGCAATCTCATCCTTAATAATGGACTCTCTAATCCTACCAATGTTCAAGGTCAGGCTAACTGGCTTATAGTTTCCTACCTTCTGCCTCTCTCCCTTCCTAACTAGGAGGGTTACATGAGCCATTTTTGAGTCCTCTGGGACTCTCGCTGACTCCATTGATTCCTAAAAGATCACTACAAATGCAATCTCCTCAGTTATCCCCTTTAGAACACAGAGCTACAGTCGATCTGGTCTGGATAATTTATCCACCTTCAGACTTTTCAGCTTCCACACCACCTTCTCCTTGATGACGGCCACACACTCATTTCTGTCCTTGATTCCCTTGAAGTTCTGGTACGCTGCCGGCGTCTTACACTACGAAAACTGATGCAAAGTACCTATTCAAATCTTCTGTTATTTCTTTGCTCCCCATTACTTCTTCTCCAGCCTCATTTTCCAGCAGTCCAATGTCCACTCTGGCCTCTGTCTCTAACCTTTTCGATATATAAAAAAACTCTTGTAATCTTCTTTTATATTACCAGATAGCTTGCCTTCGTATTTCATCTTTTCAGCCCTTATTGATTTTTTTAGTTACCCTCTGCTGGCTTTTTAAGGCTTCCCAATCCTTTGGCTCCACTAATCTTCACCACATTATATGCTTTTTCTTTTGATTTTATACTCTTCCTGAATTCACTTGTCAGCCATAGTTGCCTCATCTTCTTCCTTGGGACGAATTTCTGCTGTGCATCCCAAATTTTCCCCAGAAACCCCTACCAATGTGGCTCCTTCACTTTCCTTTCTAGGCTCACCTTCCGATCAGTTATGGCCAGCTCCTCCCTCATGTCTTTATAGTCACATTCACTCAATTCTAATACCCTTACACCTGAGTCAAGCTTCTCCCTCTAAAACTACACGATTAATGCTAGCATATTATAGTCACAGCTCCTTAGTGGTTTCTTCACCTTAAGTTTTCTACTCAAATCTTCCCTATTATGCATCACCAAATGCAGAACTGCCTGTTCCCTAAACAGCTCTACCGCAAGCTGCTGTCAGAAAATCTTCTTGTAGATTTTCCATAAATTCCTTTTCCTGAGATCTGCTACCAACCTGATTTTCCCAGTCCACCGACATATTGAATTCCCCTATGATTATTACAATTGTGCCTTTCTTACATGCCTTTTCTATTTTCTGATTTGTTCTCTTTCCCACATCCTAATGACTGCTAGGAGGCCAATTCATAACTCCCAACAGGACCTTTTTGCCTTTGTATTTCCTCAACTCTACCCCCACAGACTCCAAGCCTTCTGACTCTATATCATTTCTTGCTATTGATTTAATTTTATTTCTTACAGACAAAGCAATCCCTTCCCTTCTGCCCATCTGCCTGTCCTTTCGATAAGATGTGTATCCTTGGATATTTAGTTCCCAGCCCTGATCCCCTTGCAGCCACATCTATATAACATCGTACCTGCCAATTTCAACATGCACTACAAACTCATTTACCTTCTCTCATATACTGCATGCATTTAAACACAACAGCTGCAGTCCTGCTTTCACTGCCCCTCCTTTGTCCCCTTATTTTCTGTGCCTAAAGTTTGTTTCCCTACTCCTCTTCATACTTTCTGTCCTATCACTTTTTCTGATAACTTTAATCTCAGTTAATAATCCAGAGATTACTACCTTGTTTGTTCTGCTTTTCAATTTAGCCCCTATCTGGTCATATTCCCTCAGTAGAACCTCCTCTTCCCTCTTTCTTCTTATATCGCACCTAAGGGAACCATGGCAACTGGATCTTTCCCCTCCCAATCCAAGCTCCTTTGCAGCCCAGATGAGATATCCTTAACCCAGGCACTGGGCAGGCAACATGGCCTTTGGATCTCTCAATCGTGGCCACAGGGAACAGTATCCATTCCCCTGCTTGTACAAACCTTGATTACAGCTACATTTCTCTTTTCTCCCTACTCTCGAATGGCTCCCTGTACCACGGTGTTATTGTTAGTTTGCCCATCCTTACTACAACTCTACTCTCATCTACATAGGGAACAAGAATCTCAAACCTGTTAGATATGCTCAGGGACTGAGGGTCCTACAGCACTCCCTCGTGGAAAATCTCTACCTCCCTCGCTCATTGTCATATCCTGCTGCGCTTGACCGCTAATCAAACTTAAGGGAGTTAACATAAGGAATGTGATTGCCTCCTGAAACACAGCATCCCCCTGCACCTCCCCCCACCCTCATCATCCTGGAGTGTTGCAGTGTTCAGACTCCAGCTCATCAACGCTGAGCTGAAGTCCCTCAAGCAAACAACACTTGCTACAGATGTGCTCACTATGAACTACAATAGGGTCCACTGGCTCCAACTTATGTGCCATGTACTGTATTCTTTCTCTGATGCTCCCCAACCCCTGGGTCCCAAGCACCTGCGTTCAGGATACATTCCATCCTTTCCAGCTATCTTTAGTTCTGATGACGGATCTTTGGATTCGAGCTATTAACTCTGTTTTCACTTTGCAAATGCTGCCAGAACTACTAAGTTTGTCCACCATTAGCTTCACAATTCTAGCCTCCACAGTTCTTTGCATTAATTATTTGAACTTGCAAATGGATTAAGTTTAAAATCAATCTGCAATAACGCTCAAAAATAACTTAGTAAAAGACAGAATGTATTTGTGGCCACTGGCACAATTAATGAATTGAATTTGTAAACTAAATATGATGATATTGCAAGGCCAGAAATATAGACAACCAACTGTAAAATAATCACGATTAAGTACAGTACCTTATACCTTAATTACCTTATTGTTGAGAAAGCTGGTTTATCATAAAACTTTAAGGACTGTAATCTGGTATTTGGAATTTACCAAAGACTGATGCTGGATCAAAGGAAGCAATTTTGGAATATTTCAGTGTAAGTACTCCTGATGGTGGCTGACTTGAATTAAAAACATCTGAAAGAGACTATCCATGGGAAACAGTAAACCAAATGTATTGCCAACAATCATTGTTCCCCTAAATCAGGGAAACATTGATGCCTGATTTATAACCCCACCATCACCCTATCCCACAACCTTTGCTACAATAGGTCTTATTTCTAAGAAAAACGTTGGAGTTAGCCAACTTTGTGCTTGTTCCACCATCCAATAAGGTCGCTTCATCTGAGCAGCGCTACGAAAGCTTGTGATTTCAAATAAACCTGTTGGACTATAACCTGTTGTCATGCGACTTCTGACAATAAGATCATATTTGATCTATCTGAACTCCACTTGCTCACCTATCCCTCCCTATTCCTATATTGGGGGAGATCTGGGGGAGTGATGTTAGTATCACTGATAATCTAGAGGCCTAGACTAATGGCGGCACTGTGGCATGGTGGCTCAGTGGTTAGCAGTGCTGCCTCACAGCACTAGGGACCTGGATTCAATTCCACCCTTGGGCAACTGTCTGTGTGGCGTTTGCAGGTTCTCCCTGTGTCTGCTTGGGTTTCCTCCAGGTGCTCCAGTTTCCTCCCACAGTCCAAAGATGTGCAGGCTAGGTGGATTGGCCATGCTAAATTGCCTGTAGTGTTCAGGGATGTGTAGATTAGGTGGATTATATAGGAATGGGTCTGGGTGGGATGCTCCAAGGGTCAGTGTGAACTTATCAGACCATAGGGTCTGTTCCCATGCGTAGGGATTCTACAATCTTTGAATGCTGTTGAGGACATAGGTTCAAGTCCTACCACAGCACTGAAATCAAACTTAAGCTCAATTTAAAAATTTGGACTGAAAGCTAGTCTCATTGATTATGTAATTATCATTGATTGTTGTAAAAACACATCCAATTCACTAATGTCCTTCAGGGGAGGAAATCTGATATTTAAAGTTTTGTGGCAGTGAGGTGGGAACCACAGCAATAGATCAGCAAGTGAAATGACAGAGGCGGAATTAAGAAACTAAAGCCAGTGCAGCTAAGAGGAAGAACAGACGGGGAGAGGTAACTGGACATGGTAGGACTGGCAGTCTGAAGTATATTTGTATAAACATGAGGAGTATGCAAGTAAGGCAGATGATCTTAGAGCTTGGATTAGTGCATTATAACTATGATATTGTAGCTATTATAGGGACTTAGTCCGAAAAGGGGCAAGACTGAAAGTTTAGTGTTCCAGGATTAGATATTTCAGGCATATCTAATCCTGGAACACTAAACTTTCAGTCTTGATGGAGATGGATGTATAAGTTGGGGAGTGGTGCGGTTGCGTTACTAATTAGGGAGAATATCACAGTTATACTGAGGGAGGAGAGCTCAAAGGAGGGTTCAACCAGCAAGGGCATATGGGCAGAACTCAGGAATAGGAAGGGTACAATCACTTTGACAGGATTGTACTGCAGGTCTCCCAGTAGCCAGCAGGGACAGATATGTAGACAGATTATGGAAAATGTGAAAAGAACAGGATTGTTATGGTAGGAGATTTTAACTTCCCATATATTGACTGGGACTTACCTAATGCCAGGGGTTTGGATGAGGGGGAGCTTGTTAGGTGCATCTTGGTGAAGATTAACCATGATAGCATTAGGCAGGAACTGGAAAATGTAGATTAGAGCTGGCCGTTTGAGGGTAAATCCATATCTGTCATGTGGGAATCTTTTAAAGGCCAGTTGATTAGATTTTAGTATCAGCAATGTTCCCTATGAAAGTAAAGGATTAGAATGGCAAGATTCGGGAACTTTGGAATGACAAGAGAAATTGTGAGCTTAGTTAGAACGGGAAAGGAAGCATAAGTAAGGTTTAGGACAGAACTCTTGAGGAATATTACGAAAACAGGAAAGGACTTTCACGAGGAATTAGAAGGGCTGAAAGGGGCCAGAGAGCGTCTGCAACGAGCAAGACTAAGAAAAATCGCAAATTATTTTAGAGACACATAAGGACCAAAAAGGTAGGTAGGGAAAGGGTAGGTCTACTCAAGGACAAAGGAGAAAATGTATGTGCAGAGCCAGAGGAATTGGGTGAGGTCCTTAACAAATGGTTTGTATTGGTATTTACGAAGGAGGAGGACACAGTGGGTGAATCTTGAGATGAGTATAGTGTTTATCTAGGGCATGTTGATATATAAAAGGTGTTGGGTGTTTTGAACAGTATTAAGGGAAACAAATCCTCAGAACCTGTGTCCCCTGGAGTCTAAAAGAATGAGGGGGCACCTGGTTGAAAATTACACAGTTCTCACAAGGCTGCACAAACCAAATATAGGTATATGTTTCCTTTGGCTCGGGATGTGCTATAGATCATTTTGAATTGAGAAAAATACCTTTACTCACAGGGTGGTAAACCTATGTAAATTTTTTCCACAGAAATGTGTGGAGATGAAGTCACTGGCTAGATGAGAAACAAATAGATATGCAGTGACTACATGTGTCAAGGTTATGAGAAGAGCAAAGCAATATGGTGTTCAGATAGAGGATCAGAAATAATCTTAATGATGGAGCAGGCTCAATGGACCAAGTAGCATACTCCTGCTCCTATTTGCAATGTTTCTGCGCTCTAGTAAAAAGGTACCCATCTCACCATCAGTCACTCTTTCAATGCAATGGAACCAGCATAGTCTGTTCAAGCAATCAGTTATTTGTCCCTGTCAATATATGGGAAGTTAAAATCTCCTACCATAACAATCCTGTTCTTTTCACATTTTCCATAATCTGTCTACATATCTGTCCCTGCTGGCTACTGGGAGACCTGCAGTACAATCCTGTCAAAGTGATTGTCCCCTTCCTATTCCTGAGTTCTGCCCATATGCCCTTGCTGGTTGAACCCTCCTTTGAGCTCTCCTCCCTCAGTATAACTGTGATATTCTCCCTAATTAGTAATGCAACCGCACCCCCCTCCCCCAATTTATACTCCATCTCCATCATGCCTGAAATATCTAATCCTGGAACACTAAACTTTCAGTCTTGCCCCTTTTCAGACTAATTCCCTATAATAGCTACAATGTCATAGTTATATGCACTAATCCAAGCTCTAAGATCATCTGCCTTACTTGTCATACTCTTAGTGTTTATACAAATATACTTCAGACTGCCAGTCCCACCATGTACAGTTGTACAGTTTCATCACTAAGCACAGAGCCAAGAAAAAGAAAAACAATGTGAGCAACGAGTCTTGTTAACAAACTTCAAGACATCTGTCTCAACAAAAACCTGGCGTTTGTGGTATAAGTTATGTGAGTTAGCATATAGGGCAACACTCTGAACATATCAGTTTGTTATTGGTGTTTGATTTAAGAAGGTACGTCATATTCCTTGTCCAGTATTGTTCAAAACAGGCTTAGTAATATAGAGATAGTAGGAACTGCTGATGCTGGAGAATCTGAGATAACATGATGTGAAGCTAGATGAACACAGCAGGCCAAGCAGCATCAGAGGAGCAGGAAAGTTTGACGTTTCGGGTTGGGACCCTTCTTCAAGAAGAAACGTCAAAATCTCCTGCTCCTCTGATGATGCTTGGCCTGCTGTGTTCATCCAGCTTCACACCATGTGTTCTTAGTAATAGATATATTAGCTTATATTGATGAATTTGTTCTACATATACTAAGTTGAAGTGGGAATGTATCAGATAATCTAGTATGATTGTCTTGTTGCATTTATGGTAAATTTAAAGATGTTATATGCTTAGACTTATGCCAAATTTTGAATAGTTGCTGAGTTTATCTGTTATGACATAGGACTGGATGTGAGCATTAATATGTACACAGCAGCTTGGAAAGATCTTTCAGGTCTCACACGTATGCAATTTCTTGTCCTTGAATAAAATGTAAATTCAAGTTCAGCCATATGAAGACTATTTTTGAGCTATATTAACAAAAGCAAATTTAATGCTCATTTGAATGAACGCATTTATATGATACGTGGCCACGTACTTTGCATGATATTCAAAAGTGTGATTAAAATAATTCAAATCATCATTTTGAATGCTGTTGGGAAATTTACTGCATATATCATATCAAACATACCCTCAAAGCACTATCCAAAATTAAAACTAAAGAAATCAGAAAATGTTAACATTTTGCATTACATTTTCTAACACAATTTTCAAGATTCTCCTACAGACTGCTATTTATATTTTTATTGTTCCACAACTGAGACCTCCAGAGAAAGCTGCTTTGTTCGGTTTCGTGCATTTGCATGCCTTAATCTCTCAGTGACGTCTGTACATTGTCGCCATGACGATCACTTGCCTCAAGTGAGTCAGAAAGCTGTGCAGGGAAAACTATCAGGTTTTCTGAAGAGCATAAATTCAGCATGTGGCAACACCAAAATACTAAAAAGAGAGATGATTTTTTAAAGAAATGCAAACCTAAATTTAGACTCTCTTTTGTTAGATTCTGAAGCAGTACCAATTTTGTCATTGCACAAGCTCAGTGCAGCTGTAGAAGATGTACTGTTACTGACTGATAGGCATTCATTCTCTACATTCTGAATAGAGAAGCATTTCAATTGAACTTTCAGATGATTGTACATATATTAGTAAACACTTCAATAAAAGTGACTGTCACTTTTATCTTGATACTCATTCTGACTTCAAACAGAAGTGAAGAAAAGAATATGGTCACAAGCTAGAGTTCACTGTAGACTGATATATTTGCACCTTCACGACCATGGCAACATCCGTTGCCTTTTATATGCCATTCAACAGCATCAGGACAACATTTGAATTTTAAAATAAATTTTCTTTCACTCTTATTCAAAATGCCTGGTTTTAATACTGAGATGAACTATCTTTGAAAATTAATCTTTTCATTACTGTGAGACAGGAAAAGTAGAATTTTAGAGATTTTGCAAATTTTAACTGCAGCTAAAATATGTCTGCAAAGTTAAAACAGCAGTTAACTATTCTAACAATTCTTCGGTCCAGCTCTTAGAATATTTCAACTAAGTGTAATTTTTGTTTAATGGAGGGTTTAGCTCTGTAAGAACTAATCAGTTTTCTTGTGCTATCATCTCAAACTCACCTTATTAACGAACTACTCCACCTCTATTCTGCCCCTTACATTCAATGCTAGCTGGATTCCACCTCTCTCCCTAAAACTGGAAGATCACACAGGAATATCCTAGAATGGATGAGTAGCCCTGGCAATTATACCATCTTTAAAAACCCATTGTGCTCCCAGACAATCATGTCAGTTCGGAGCTGCCCTGCAAACTTTGTGATATTTGCCCTGCCTATGGCACAGAAGGGGAAATTAGCATCTGATTTTGTGGAAAAGCTAGTTCTGGAGCATGGGGATGGTGCAGAGAACTTTCCCCAGGACTAGCAGAAATGGCCATGGCCCCAGATCCTGCCAGCCTGGTCTGAGGTGACCCACCTGGGTCAGCGTGGTCTCAACTTTCTGGAGGATTATCTAGCACTGCAGGAAGAGAGTCAATGACCTTTCTATATTATCTCACATTTACTCTATCTCCACAGCCCTGAGTTGCAGCCTATTCCAGTCTATGATTTGGGTGCCTGTCCCTCTGTGCAAAGCATCCTTGCAAAAACATTGTAATGTTAGGTGCCAGTGCACCCTGAGGTAGAGCTGAAGTGTACTGTGGGTGGATCAGAGGTGTGTCAGGATGGCTATTAGATGCTGGCATGTATTAGATGCCAACATCCGTGGGTGTTGGGTGCATGTACCTGCTGCCCGTACAGTGGCGCACAGTTTCCCTGCAGCAGCTGCTAGGTTAAGAAGCTGCACGCTATTACGGTGAGATTTCTAATTAATGAGCGTGCTAATAAGCAATAATCCCTGTTAACAGACAACTCACTGCTCTTGATTGAGAATCTTGACTCAACATTCAAAACTCTTGAAAAATGCAGGTAGTTGCTCCCGACATTGAGAAAGGCCTCACTCAACAGTGATCATCCCAAATTATTTTCCCCGTCATTCAGGGCATTATAAGATTCCACCCACAGGACAGATTCTTATGTCTTTTTAGTGAAGTGTGAGTTCCATTGAGTTTTTTGGAGAGATTCCCAGTATAAGGCCTAGTGAGATGTCTTACCGTATCTTTTCAGAGGTGCCTCATGACCTCTACTTACATCTGATTCTAGCCTTATGTTGCCACACAGCATTCCCAGTCAGTGGATAGCCACCAAAAGACCAGCATTACTTGAGTCCGTGCCAACTTTAAAAGACCGCTATCTGCCCTCCATCTTTATTGTGCTTGGTTCCCTCTCTTGCTTGGAAATTTAGGTTGAGAAGGATCCACTTGGATCTGACAAGAAGGCCCTGGGCATGTTCAGTCTCCCCAGGTACAAAGTCCACTGGGGTTCCCTGCCCAATCTTCCAAGGCCAATAGGCTCAATGCCATGCAGGCTCCTTCCGCCTTGCAGCAGAATTTAGGAGTACACTAAGTTGTAGTGCCCAGTTCCCTGACAGGTGGCTGTTAATCTCCCGAACTGCATTCACCTTACTTACAGAACTGACCACAAGGAAGCCACAGGACTGACGATGACCCACTCACCAGACTTTAGCGGCATGGACTTGCTGAGAGAGAACATTCTGACCAGATTCCCTGACTGTGGCCTATGCCCTGGACTGATGCCAGAAGGTGCACTTGACATACTGAACCAGGACTCCCTGACTGACTGACGCATTCCACCATGCACTTCAGCGCGGACAATTCCCCCTAAGAATTTGAGATGTGGCTGCTTGCTTGCTGCACCTGCAGTGTGTTTGCCAGATAAGCTGATGGCACATGGGGCAGACGTAAAATTGATGTAGTATGCTGCCAAAGATAGCTTGCATATTTCAGCGGACAGATTTTGAGTTGTTAACCCAAGTGGCAACAGCCTTCAGGTTTGGGCTGAGAGGGTGACTTTGGGGGGAATGGGATGGGTTGGGGTGGGGCAGGGACATTCTGGTGATGAAATTTTGGAAGAGATGGCTAGTCATAGCCAACAAGAGGTGTCATGGAGCCAGGAGCAGCATTCCAGCTTTTCCATTGTTGACCAGTTTATATACCATATCCTTGCCATGTAAGTCCAAGTGCAGCAAAACAACAAAAAAGTACAGTGAAGGCCAATTTGTATTCCAATCTGTCTAATGCAGAATCCATAAGGATCACAGACGGAAAACCTCATGATATTACAAAATATCTTCTTTTATACATTCTCACATCCATCCTGCGGATTGACTAAAGATGCAGGGAGCGTGTTGGCTGGATTAATTGAGATAGCAGACTGAGTTCACAATTCTAAAAAAGCCGTTCCTTACAGCTAAACTGCAGCTGCACGTGGCAACACAGGATAGAGGGAAGGAGGGACAATGGTAGAAGTTCTCCTTTTAAAGGTTGCCTGTCTAGAAGGAACTACAAAGTGGGCACATTTCCAGGAACACAGTCAGTATGGTTTTGCAAGAGTTGGCCAAGCAAGATAATTCAATCCTCAATTTACATATGTTGTTGGATCAGTTACAAAAGCTGCTCACTGGATTTAGGATAATTTTCGAAGAAGCAATGCTCAAAGTTTTCCTAATTTTCATTACACAGCGTTATGATGACGGCCAATAAAAGTTTATTGTTTCACAGTGGTTGCATATGCAAGACACTCAGGCAATTGTTAAGCTCTTTGAAAAATGCACACACATGCTGGTATCACTGCATGGGACTTTGTTGCTGGCACAGAAATATGCTTCCAGTGTTGTATACAAATCTTGCATTTAAGGGTTATCAAATATGCTGCTAAACATGCATGCTGGATGTCCACGAACTCACATAGTGACAGAAGTTGGCATTAGGGTCCATTTAGTTTATTGTTCCAAATTTCTATCTCGTATTTACCTAAAAGGAAAGCACAAACAGGACATGGTTACCTCATACCAATCACCCACTGAAGTGACTCAGTTGGTAGACATTTCTTTTTGAGCCAGAAGGTTGGTGTTTCAAATCCCTGTCCAGAAACCAGTGGTCCAGATCCAGGCTAACAATCCAACAGAACTGAACAATTGCTACACTCTCAGAGATAACAACTTGTGCTTGTGTGTCAAAGCCTGCAAACAGCGGTGTACCACTGGGATTGGTGCTGGGACCCATGCTGTTCGTTATGTATGTTAACGATTTGGATATGAATGTAGACGGTATGTTTAGTTTTGCAGATGACATGAAAATTGGTGATGTTATTGATAGTGAGGAGTATGGCCTCAGGCTATAGTTTGATACTGGTCAGCTGGTCAGAACAATTGGACAGAACAATGGCAGATGGAATTTAATCTTGATTAGTGTGTGGTGATGCATTTTAAGATGCCTAATAAGAGAAGGATATATACAATGAATGGTAGGAATTTAGGGATTACTGAGGTATAGAGGGGCCTTAATGCCCAGTTCATAGACTCCTGAAGGTGTCAGCACAGGTAGACAAGATGGTGAAGAAGGTAAATGGGACACTTGCCTTCAGTAGTCAGGGAATGGAGAGTAGAAGCAAGGAAGTCTTGTTACTGTATGTAGTTCTGGTCCCCACACTATCAGAAGAAGGGGACAGCATTGGAGATGGAGCATGTGAGATTCAGCAGGATGTTACCTGAAATGTAAAGTCTCAGGTATGAGGAGAGACTGGATAGGCTGGGCTTATTTTCCTTGGAGCAGAGGAGGCTGAAAATGTATCTGTTTGACGTACACAAAATGAAAAAAGGCATAGGCAGGGTACATTGTGAGAATCTCTACCCCATGGCATATGTGTCTAAGAGCAGAGGGTAAAAGCTTAAGGTGAGAAGTGATTTACAGGAGACCTGAGGAAATCTTTTTTCACCCTGAGGATGGTAGAAATATGGAACATGCTTTCCGAGAGGCAGAACTCGCAACACTTATGAAGCATGTGAATAGGCTATGGACCAAGTGCAGATAAATGGGATTAGTATAGTTTGGTGTTTTTTGGTCAGCATAGTGGGCCAAAGGGCCTGTTTCTATGCTGTATCATTCTATGATTTGTCTGAAGGAAAATATTGAGGGTCTGTATTCTTCTTGCATAGGTGTACAAGTTTCTCTGGCACTATCTTGAAGAAGAACAGGAGAATTCTTCCTGGTGTCCTGTCCATAATGTATTCTTGAACCAACATTATGGAAATGCATATCTTCTGGGCATAGTTACAATGTTGGTTTTTGGAGCTTCTGGATGCACATGGGTTCCCGATGTATAACACATGTATATTCCCTGTATTACTGTAAAACCCCTTGAGGCAACCTGACGTTGTGAAAGGCGCTATCTAAAGCAAATCTTTCTTCAAGTCTTTACAATAGATTGCCCTTAAAATTAGGGCACTGGAGGTTATGGAGAACATGGCGATTGGAAAGGTCAGATACCTTGACTAAGGGTTAGAAGCATCCTTGGCTTATTGATCTTTACATATGTTCTTCTTCTGTTCTCAAACAGGTCCATCAAGGATGCTAGGTGAAGGGGCAGTGAAGGACAGAAGGGGATTTTTGCCAAGTTTCCAGTTTCTTGAAACACTCCAAAAGATATGTCAGAGGATTAAGGTAGTAGGGTTCACGAAAGTGATGGAATGGCTTATCAGAATATGAGTGAAGATGACAAGCAATGGCATTAGCAGAAATGCAGAAACTTGCTGCTATCCATCATTTTCTCATTCTCCATAATGTTTCCTTCTATAACTGCTGTGCTCCTGTAAAATCATCCATGATGCGTTTTTGATCTGTCTAAGGTTTGTATCTCTTTTCTTAAATCCCAATCAGGAACTGGGAAATGTGGATTGGAGTGGTTATTTGAGGAAACGTCTACATCTGGCATGTGGGAGGCTTTTAAAGAGCAATTGATTAAAGTGCACGACATGAATGTCCCTGCAAAATTAAAGGTTAGGAATGGCAGAATCCAGGAACCATGGATGACAAGGGAAATTGTAAACCTAGTCAAAAGGAAAAAGGAAGCAAATGATAGGTCCAGGCAGCCACAAACTGACAAAGCCCTTGGGAAGTATAGAGAAGTTAGGAAGGGACTCAAACGCAGGATTAAGAAGGCCAAAAGGGGCCATGATAATGTCTTTAGCAAACAGGGTCAAAGAGAATCCCAAGGCTTTTATGCTTATATTAAAAGAAAGAGGGTAGCAAGAGAAAGAGCAGGCCCCTTCAAAGACAAAGGAGGGAAATTATGCAGGCAGTCACAGGAAGTGGGAGAGATCCCGAACAAGTACTTTGTATCAGTATTCACCGAGGAAAAGGACATGACTATGTGGAGGTCAGGAACCAGTGTATGAATACTGTAGGGAATGTCAATGTATTAAAGGAGGAAGTTTTGGGTATCCTAAATTGCATTAAGGTAGACATGTCCCCAGGGCCAGGTGGGATCTATCCCAGGTTACTGCAATAGGCAAGGGAAGAAATAGCTGGGGCATTACAGATATCTTCACATCCTCTTTGACCACAGGCGAGGTTCCAGAGGACTGAAGATTAGCCAATGTTGTTCCCTTGTTTAAGAAAAGAAGAAGGGATAATCCAGGAAATCCAGGCCAGTGAATCTGACATCTGTGGTGGGGAAGCTCTTGGAGAAGACACTGAGGGACGGGATATGTGTACATCTGGAACAAAATGGACTAGCTAGCGACAGGCAGCATGGTTTTGTACAAGGCAGGTCATGTCTCACCAATCTGATCATTTTTTTTCAAACTGATGTGGGAAGAGCTGTCCCACATGGCAGATTGGTATAAAACTAAAATCACATGGGATTCAGGGTGGGCTGGCTTGATGGATACAAAACTGACTTGGTCATAGAAGTCAGAGAGTAGCAGTGGGATGATGTTCTTCAGAATGGAGACCTGTAAGTAGTGGTCCATTGGGATGAGTCTTGGGCCCTCTGTTATTAGTAGTATTTATAAATGATCTGGTGGAAATTGTGGCTGGTCTGATTAGTAAATTTGCAGATGACACAAATATTGGTGAAGTTGCTGATAGTGCCAATGATTGTGAAAGTATACAACAGGAAATAAATAGATTGGTGACTTGGGCACAGAAATGGCAGATGGAGTTTAATCCAGACAAATGTGAGGTGATGCATTTTGGAGGATCAAATTTATTATTCTGTAAATGGTAGAACTGTAAATGGTGAATTATTCTGCAAATGGTAGAACCCTGAAGAACATTAACATACAGACAGATCTGAGTGTGCAGGTCCACATTTCCCTAAAAGTGGCAACACAGGTGGCCAAGGGGATTTAGAAGGCATATGGCATGCTTGCCTTCATCACCCGGGGCATGGAGTCTAGAGTTGGCAAAATATGTTGGAGCTATTTAAAACCGTCATTAAGCTGCATTTGGATTATTTTGTGTAGTTTTAATCGTCACATTCACAAAAGGAAGTAGAAGCTTTCAAGAGAGTGCAGAGAAGGTTCACCAGAATGTTGCCTGGTCTCGAGAGCATTGGCTATGAGGAAAGGTTAAAAAGACTAGGATTGTTTTCACTGCAAAGACAGAGGCTAAGTGGACTACAAAATTATTAGAGGCATAGATAGAGCGAATAGTCAGAGGCTTTTTCCCAGGGTTGAAGTTTCAATTACAAGGGGCACAGGTTCAAGGTGAGAGGGCAAAGGTTTAAGGGAGATGTGCAAGGAAAGTTTTTCATGCAGAGAGTGCTAGGAGCCTGGAATGCGCTGCCAGAGGAGGTGATGGAATCAGGCATGTTGGCAACATTTAAGAGGCATCTGGATGGTTATAGGGATAGGGAGGGAAATGAGGGATACGAACTGATTGAGGGCAGAAAGTGTGCTTTTTTAGTTTAGTCAGGGCATGATGATCGGCACAGGCTTGGAGGGCTGAAGGGCCTGTTCCTGTGCCATATTCCTCTTTTGTTCTTTTGTTCCACAAAGGTCCTGATGGTGGGCATTCCTTCAAACAATTCTTCACTTTCTCAAAAGGGTCATAACACAGGGAAAAGAAACTCCTCTGACTCTTCGTTCCCATGGAGTTCACTTTTGCTTCCAATAATAGTAACCCTACAGATCGCCATAAAATAAAGGCATCATATCTGTACCTAGCATTGTAGGCATGGATAGAATTGATTTTGAATCCATAGTTGCAAATACATATTAATAGATAGAAACCCCTTCTTATTTGCAAACTTTTTTTAATATGTCATGGGATATGGGTGTCACTGACTGTCTAGCATTTATCACCTGTCCCTCGTTGTCCTTGCGAAATGGGTGATGAGCTGTCTTCTCGAACTACTGCAGTCTTTGTTTTATAGGCAGACCCACGATGCCGTTAGGGAGAGAATTATATCAGGATTAGGGGGGCCTGATTAATTATGCATGTAATCAATGCCTTATATTTTGGGAAAACCTAAGAAAGGCACAGCCTTTTCTCTTGCTGTTTTTTTTCCAGGGAAGACAGGTATTAGTTGCTTGGACACAAATAAATTTGGTAAATAGCTTGTGCTTTAGCTTGAACTAACCAGGTAGAGCGGATATACAAAGTTTTGGCCTATTCCACCTTCCCTGAAACTTCTCTGAGACCAGGCTGAAGAGATAGTGTTTTGGTTTAACTGAGGCCCCTGGTGAAGATGAGGTATATGTCCACAGTCATGTCTAGATAATTATATCCTGGCCTGCTTACGTAATTAGTTGGCCAAGAGCTTGCAATCTATTATAGAAACAGACTGGGATACATGATAAGGAACCTATGTCAGAAATCTTACACTTTCATAAGTTAGCCTTGGGGAATTGAAAGATATCTCTCCACAGTTATTACAGTCCAGTTAAACACTTTAAATTTCCTGAAAATCTCATGCTCAGGCCTATATATAGATATCAGAATGTAAGAAATA
The DNA here is from genome assembly GCF_030684315.1 of Stegostoma tigrinum. Taxonomy (NCBI): domain Eukaryota; kingdom Metazoa; phylum Chordata; class Chondrichthyes; order Orectolobiformes; family Stegostomatidae; genus Stegostoma; species Stegostoma tigrinum. Next base: position 39,503,278 of record NC_081363.1, read on the forward strand.
GATGCCAAAGTGGGCCTTAGGCTCCTCAAGCCTGACTCCCTATTCAATAACATGATAGCTGATCTGATTGCGGCCTTACTAACACTTTCCTGCCTCCCCTTCACCCAAATCCTTCTTTGTTTTGTTTTGCATCTTTCTAGTGGTTCTTAGAGGATACAACTCAGTGGAATATGTACAAAAAACAGCATAGTTCTTAGATAACTGAGTATAACTATATTTGATGAGGCATGATTAATAGGAGCTTATAGAGCTGGTACAGACACATCGGTTCTCTCAGAAAGTTAGGATAGAACTGTTTGTGATAATAGTAGAATGGGTGGAATCAATTGTTCATGAGCCCTTTCAAAACCATTATCATGTATGTCACCAGCCGCCTCTAAGAGAAGGAATTCTTTTCCATCCCCATAAATCAAATACTCCTTATTTTGAAAAAGTGTCCTCTAGTTCTAGACTTCCTCATGGGAGAGGACAGTTTTTCAGAATCTTTCCATGTAAAGGTCTTCCATAATCTATCAGATCACTTCTCATTTTTCTAAACTCCACTGTGCATAGAGCCAACCTGCCAAACCTGTCCCTTACAACATAAGCCCATCATCCCTGGAATGAACTTGGTGAGCTTTCAATGAACTACTTCCATTGCAAGTACATTTCTCCTTGATTAAGGAGGCCAGAGTTATATTAGGTAGTCATGGCCCTAAAAGTGCAACTTTAAATGAAACAACAAGTAGGATCTTGTTCAGATTTCCCATTACTACCAAAATAAAAGCTATTATTACATTTTGCATTTCTCAACGGAAAATTAAACTAAAACAATTTAGACTGACAATTGAAATATTTGTTAATAAAATGTCTTGTTAAATAAAATAAATCAGAATAAATATGTAATATTTTTTCCTATCCACCTTCGTCTCTCCATCTGTCATGTTTGCCGACCATCTAGCGGGCTGCCTCTCTCACTAGCTGATTCATCATCTTGTTGCTTCACATGCTTGCCAACCCTCTAGATCTCTGCCTCTCCCACTTGCCAATCCCACAGATCACTGAATCTCCCACTTGCCAATCCTACAGATAACTGCCTCGTCCACTTGCCAACCTTCCAGATCACAGCCTCTCCTGTTCCCTGAATATTCTGGGCACCATTGATTGTGCTTCCTGTTATCCACAAATCCTGCTCCCTGACACTCCCTCTTTCCAACCTTCTCTCTCACTGATACCCTCCCTTTTACTGGTGACTGTCCCTCTTGCTGCAGATCCTACATGTTGTTGAATCTCTCTGTAAGGTGTGAGCAGGAACATGGCAACTTGAAGTAGGAAATTGCTGTACACTGTATCTTGTGTTGTGATCTCACTAGTGACCTTTCAACCAGAGCAAGACTTCCTTATTTTTATACCTCAAACAACCTAATTTAAAGGCAATATTCCATCCACCTTCCTATATACTTGTAGCACCTGCATTCTAACTTTTTATGATTCGCGCACATAAGAGTCTCAGGTGTCTCTGTTTTCTGGCATTCTGCAGTCTTTCTTCTCTTTAATAATGTGCTAACTACCTACCTCGTATTTTCATATATTCTTAGAATCACAGAATCCCTGAGTGCAGAAAAAGAACTATTTGGCACATTAAGTGTGCACCAAACCCTGTGAAGAGCATCCCACTGAGATCAACCCCCATCCCTATCACTCAACATTTACCCTGGCTCACCCGCCTAGCCTGCATATCCCTGGGCACTATGGGCAATTTAGCATGGCCAATCCACCTACCCTGCACATCTTTGGTCTGTGGGAGGAAACCAAAGCACCTGGAGGAAATCCACACAGACGCGGGGAGAATGTGCAAACTCCCCACAGACACCACTACCTCTCCAATGATATGTATGATAGGACTGCAGGTACATTTGTGGTAAACTGTGGAGGGCACAGAGTAATTTAAGGATTTCATAAGGTAGTAAATTCCTTCATTTTGTATAAAGGGTATATTATGAAGGCAGGGTCAAATGCTACATAAGTCAATATTTTCTGATCAATCTGTTCAGCAATGTTATCACACACTCCTGGAGCAGGTGGGACTTGAAACCAGGTCTCCTGTGCCAGGTACCACTGTGTCACAAAAGGACCTCAACAGCTTTTTGTCATTTAATGGGAGAACGGGGGAAATGTGTTTTGAGACTTGAATCGGAGTAAATTGAAAACTCTATGGTAAGACAGCTGTATTCAGTATAATGTATCCCTTCATGTAAATAAAATGTCTCTATTATTACAGAGAACGAGAGAGATTTAAGGACAAACTCGAGATGCAAGGAACTCAAAAATAGTAACAGCTTAGCAAGACAGTGCAATTTCTAACAGCACAAGTATAGATACCAATTGGCCCAGAGGGTATAGAATCTGTGAAGGGGCAAACAGTAGGTGAGAGTCTGTGAGAAGTGCACAATCTTAGCTACAACAGTCTAAGGCATGGTTATCACAAAGTTCTCTCAAAACACATTATAAAGCAACAAATAATGCTCATATTCATATTAGTACCAACTTAAACCTGAGTTCACGCTTTCAGTTAACATTTGGCGTGATTAACATAGTTAACAAACTATTATAATAAAGGATCACATTAGTAGGAGCAAGATGAGGGACCTCCTAGTTCCATAAAGGGAGTATGGAGAAACAAATGATGCCTGAAATAGAAGAGTTTTTAAAATTGATTTGCTGGCTAAATGCATTAATTGTGACATTTTTGTTTTCCGCTGTTACTAAGATTCCATCAGTTTATTAGAGTTAATATTATTATGTAATACTGCGATCTTATCTGTAAAATTTTAGGCTGAGCACATCATTTATGAACAGCTCCAAACTACCTGCAGTAAACATTAAAGGTTATAATTAACCACTGTTCTGGGAACATTTTATAGGAATTACTATCTGGTGGCTCCACAAACTACAGCTATTGTATAAATAATTAATTCAGCAGAGCCAAGTGTATTATTTAAAAAGATGACCATCGTCTTCTGCATTATTGTTAAAATATTTAGTCATTAATATGACTAAGGCTCACTGTAATATTACTATCATCGGTGTTACTCAGGCATTAATCCCATCAGCTACCACTGCTTATTACAAATGATCATGCAACCAAACTGTTACAAAAACAATAGGTTAATTTCACAGCTATCTTTAGTAACAATCCACTGACTGCATAAGAAAGTCAATTGAAAAATGTTTATCATGGAAACATGGGTTACTGTTTCCATCATTTGGCAAGTGGAAAATGCTTAATAATTAGCTTCATTCAGCCAAATATTTGGCTCAGGTGATAAATTTATATACACCAGCTACTTTCTTATTTTATTTGCAACATTGCATTTGGGATTATTCATTTTAAATTCTAGGAGGAATACATGGGATGAATTTTCTGTGTTTATCTCATTTACATTAATAAGGAGAACCAGTAGCACTAGTCTCCTAACATATGTAAATTAGGTACATGCATGTGTATCTAATGCCCTATTTTTAGCCCACTTCCTGAATTCGGATAGGGCAAGGCAGACAGGTGCATGATCCACAAGGTGAACAGAACAGATCCATTTTGAGAGCTGAATTCTTGCAGTCTCCTGATTATGGAACAGTGAAGTATAATTGAAGATTCACAAAAGGACCCTGAGGAAGTACTCAGAGTATGGATCAGTACTTGGAGCTATGATGTTGTGGCCATTACGGAGACTTGGATAACACAGGAGCAGGAACGGTTGTTGAATGTTCCAGGGTTTAGATGTTACAAAATAAATAGGGAGGGAGGTAAAAGAGGTGGAAGAGTGACATTGCTAATCAGGGATGGTATCACAGCTGCAGAAAGGGAGGTCGTCGAGGAGGGTTTATCTACTGAGTCAGTATGGGTGGGAGTCAGAAACAGGAAAGGAGCAGTCACTTTATTGGGAGTTTTGTGAGAACTCCCCAGTAGCAACAGAGACACTGAGGAATAGATTGGGAGGCAGATTTTGGAAAGGTGCAAAAGTAATAGGGTTATCATGGATGACTTCAACTTCCCTAATACCAACTGGAGCCTCCTAAGTGCAAATAGTTGGATGGAGCAGATTTTGTCAGGTATATCCAGGAAGGATTCCTGTCTCAATATGTAGATGAACCAACTAGAGGGGAGGCCATATTGGATTTGGTGCTTGGCAACAAACCAGGCCAGGTGTCAGATCTCTCGGTGGGAGAGCATTTCGGTGACAGTGACACAACTCCCTGACCTTTATTATAGTCACGGAGAAGGATAGAAGTAGATGGTATGGGAAAGTATTTAATTGGGGAAGGGGGAATTACAATGCTATTAGGCAAGAACTATAGAGCATAAATTGGGAACAGATGTTCTCAGGGGAATGCACAACAGAACTGTGAAGGTTGTTTAGGGAGCAGCTGCTATGAGTCCTGGATAGGTTTGTCCCATTGAGGCAAGGAAAGGATGGTAAGGTGAAGGAACCTTGGATGATAAGACATGTGGAACATCTAGTCAAGAGGAAGAAGGAAGCTTAAATAAGGTTGAGGAAGCAAGAATCAGACATGGCTCTAGAGGGATACATGGTACCCAGGAAGGAACTGAAGAATGGACTTGGGAGAGCTAGAAGAGGGTATGAAAAAGCCTTGGCGGGGAAGGTCAAGGAAAACCCCAAGGCATTCTGCACTTATGTGAGGAACAAGAGGATGGCCAGAGTGAGGGTAGAACCAATCAGGGATAGTGGAGGTAACTTGTGTGTGGAGTCAGAGGAGGTAGGGCAGGTCCTTAATGAATGCTTTGCTTCAGTATTCACCAGTGAGAGGGATCTTGATGTTTGTGAGGACAATGTGAAACAGGCTGATATGCTCGAACAGGTTGATGTTAGGAAGGAGGATGTGCTAGAAATTTTGAAAAACATGAGGATAGATAAGTCCCCTGGGCCAGATGGGATATACCCAAGGTTTATTATGGGTAGAGAGGGAAGAGATTGCTGTCCCTGTGGCAATGAATTTTGTGTCCTCACTGTCTAGTGGAGTAGTACCAGATGATTGGAGGGTGGCAAATGTCATTCATTTTTTTCAGAAAGGGAATAGGGATAATCCTAGGAATTACAGACCAGTTAGTCTTACATCTGTTGTGGGCAAATTATTGGACAGGATTCTGATAGATGGTGTTTATGATTATTTGGAAAAGCAGTTTAATTAAAAATAGTCAGCATGGCTTTGTGAGGGGCAGGTCATGCCTCACAAGCCTTATTAAATTCTTTCGGGATGTGACAAAACACATTGATGAAGACAGAGCAGAGGGCTATATGAATTTTAGGAAGGCATTTGATAAGATTTCCCATGGTAAGCTCATTCAGAAAGTAAGGAGGCATGGGATTCAGGGAACTTTGGCTGTCTGGATGCAAAACTGGCTGTCCAATAGAAGATAGAAGGTGGTAGTAGATGGTAAGTAGTCAGCCTGGAGCTCGGTGGCCAGTAGTGTTCCGCAGGCATCTCATCTGGAACCTCTGCTCTTTTTGATTTTTATAAATGGCTTGGATGAACATAGAATGTAGAACATAGAACATTACAGCACAGTACAGGCCCTTTGGCCCTCGATGTTGTGCCGACCTGTCATACCGATCTCAAGCCCATCTAACCTACACTATTCCATGTATGTCCATATGCTCGTCCAATGACGACTTAAACGTTCTTAAAATTGGCGAATCCACTATCATTGCAGGCAAAGCGTTCCATTCCCTTACTACTCTCTGAGTAAAGAAACTACCTCTGACATCTCTCCTACATCTTTCACCCCTCAATTTAAAGCTATGCCCCCTCGTGCTCGCCATCACCATCCTAGGAAAAAGTGTCTCCCTATCCACCCTATCTAACCCTCTGATTATTTTATATGTTTTAATTAAGTCACCTCTCAACTTTCTTCTCTCTAATGAAAACAGCCTCAAGCCCCTCAGCCCTTCCTTGTAAGACATTCCCTCCATATCAGGCAACATCCTAGTAAATCTCCTCTGCACCCTTTCCAAAGCTTCCACATCCTTCTTAAATGCGGTGACCAGAACTGTACACAATACTCCAAGTGCGGCCGCACCAGAGTTTTGTACAGCTTCACCATAACTTCTTGGTTCCAGAACTCGATCCCTCTATTAATAAAAGCTAAAACACTGTATGCCTTCTTAACAGCCCTGTCAACCTGGGTGGCAACTTTCAAGGATCTGTGTACATGGACACCGAGATCTCTCTGCTCATTTACACTACCAAGAATCTGACCATTAGCCCAGTACTTTGCTTTCCAGTTACTCCTACCAAAGTGCATTACCTCACACTTGTCTGCATTAAACTCCATTTGCCACCCCTCAGCCCAGTTCTGCAGCTTATCTATGTCTCTCTGCAACCTACAGCATCCTTCGTCACTGTCCACAACTCCACCGACCTTAGTGTCGTCTGCAAAATTTACTAAGCGATCCTTCTACGCCCTCATCCAGGTCATTTATAAAAACGACAAACAGCAGTGGACCCAACACCAACCCTTGCGGTACACTGCTAGTAACTGGTCTCCAGGATGAACATTTCCCATCAACTACCACCCTCTGTCTTCTTTCAGCAAGCCAATTTCCGATCCAAACTGCTATATCTCCCACAATTCCATTCCTCCGCATTTTGTACAATAGCCTCCCTGGCTTCCCAGAGGATCCGAGGATAAATCCCATCCGGCCCAGGGGACTTATCTATCTTCACCCTCTGAAGGATTTCTAATACCTCTTCCTTGTGAACCTCAATCCCACCTAATCTAGTAGCCTGTATCTCAGTATTCTCCTCGACAACATTGTCGTTTTCTAGAATGAATACTGTTGAAAAATATTCATTTAGCGCTTCCCCTGTCTCATCTGACTCCACACACAACTTACCACTACTATCCTTGATTGGGCGTAATCTTACTTTCGTCATTCTTTTATTCCTTAAATACCTATAGAAAGCCTTAGGGTTTACCCTGATCCTATCCGCCAACAACTTGTCATGTCTCCTCCTGGCTCTTCTGAGCTCTCTCTTTAGGATGAGGGTGTGAAAGGGTGGGTTAGTAAGTTCGCTGATGACACAAAGATTGGTGAAGTTGTGGATAGTGTGGAGGTTTGTTGTAAGTTGCAACGGGACATTGACAGGATGCAGACTGCCCAAAGAATGTCAAATTTGAATGCAGAATACAGAGTTAATGTCAGGATTCTCAGCAGTGTGGAGGAACAAAGGGATCTTGGGGCCCGCGTTCATAGATCCCTCAAAGTTGCTACCCAAGTTGATAGGGTTGTAAAGAAGGCGTATGGTGTGTTGGCTTTCAGTGCCAGGGGAATCGAGTTTAAGGGCCATGATGGTGTGCTGCAGCTCTATAAAACTCTGGTTAGACCACACTTGGAATATTGTGTTCAGTTCAGGTCCCCTCATTATAGGAAGGATATGGAAGCTTCAGAGAAGGTGCAGAGGAGATTTACCAAGATGCTGCCTGGACTGGAGGGCAGGTCTTGTGAGAAAACGTTGTGGGAACCAGGGCTGTTTTTCATTGGAGCAAAGAAGGATGAGAGGTGATTTGATAGAGATGTACAAGATGATGAGAGGCACAGACAGGCTGGATAGCCAGAGACTTTTTCCAGTTCAGAAATGGCTATTATGAGGGGGTATAATTTTAAGGTGATTGGAGAAAGGCAGAGGGAGATGTTACAGGTAGGTTCTTTGCATTGCAGTGGTAGTGGAGTCAGATACATTAGAGACATTTAAGCCACTCTTGGATAGGCACATGGAGGATAGTAAAATGTGGGGTATGCAGGGTAGTTTGACCTTAGTAGGATAATAGGTCGGCACAACCTCGTGGGCTGAAGGGCCTGAACTGTGCTGTACTTTCTATGTTCTATGTTTAAGTATTGACCTGAGGACCCATGAGGGAATTGCCTGGGAAATTTAAACCTTCGACTGGAAATTCATCCGTAGAACCCTCTGCAAGTGCCTACATCTGACTCAACCAGACCTGATACCATACATCACTACTACCACTACAACGATCCAAAGAGCACCCATCATGATCCATTGATTCATTGATTCATCATGATCCCATGACTATTGATTCACCCACTTAGCCGACATCATCAATCTACATGTTCATTTATCTTCACCTTATCAAGTTAGGAAGAGGGACTAAGGTTGACATACCTGGATTCTGTGAAATAGAATAGAAGGGTAGTCTCAACCACCTGTACATCTCTAACCACCTCTCATCCTTCTTCGCTCCAATGAAAAACAGCCCTGGCTCCCACAACGTTTTCTCACAAGACCTGCCCTCCAGTCTACTATTATTAGTAAAATCAACAGTTAGGCAGCTTTTTAAAATGTGCTTTCTAGACAATGTATTTCCAATTGTGACAAAAAAAGCAGAGAGTTTATTGCAATTAACTTCTGTTTCTAAGATATTAAATGCCTACATTAGCAATTTATGGAAGCTTTGATAATCCACAGATGGATCTAAAGAGTGGAAGAAAAAAAATTCAATACGAACAGCGGAGTTTCCACTTTACCAATGTGGCTGAGCGATTGCTGGCAGCCACAGAATTTCTTCACCGAAAGCAAGGTGAGAATGTGGAATTAGTGGGTGAGTTGTTAGAGGCTCAATTGGAGCATGAAAATTAGTTGGGCTAAAAGGCCTGTTTCCATGTTGCATATCATATGTGATGTAATCTAAAAATGGATAAATGCAAACAGAATATTCAATGTCCAAATAAGACGCTGCTTGGCCTGCTGTGTTCATCCAGCTCCACACTTTGTTAACTCAATGTCCAATGTAGGGTAGTGGAAAAATGTGGCAGAAAACATGATACAAATTTCTGCCAAAGTACCACATTAACCAAATGAAAAATTCTGTATAGCTTCCCAAACTCCTGCTAGAGTCATAGAATCTTCTTGTGAAAGTACTGCAAAATGGATTTGAAAACAAAATGCATGAATAGCCACTGTCCCAAGTTAATCCGTAGGCACACTATCAAAGTTATTCCTTTTCAATAGTTGGATGCCAAATAAAATTTAAGATTCAACAATTGGAGTTGAAGAAACTTCAAGAGGAAAGAGCCTGAGGATAGACTAGATCACATGTTTACAAGGTGGAAAACAGAAGATAAGTGGAACATTTTCAAAAATGTGTTATTGTCAACATAAGCAAGTTCGTATCACCTGCTTTCAGTACAGTCGGGATCAAAAGAGGCCAGTTAGGGGAACAAGAGCAGTGCTGTAAGAGGTAAGGACAAAAAATTGATTGTCACAGAATATAACACCACATGTAGACCATTGGGGAAAAAGGAGTCCAAGAATAAAGTTAGGCAGGCTTAACTTTAGTCAGACGAGGTCAAACAGACAACAAGTTGAGGGTTGGTGGAAATATAACGAGAGTAGGATAGATTTTTCAGCTTGCTACTCAGGTAATAGACTGGCGTTGGAGATCAGCTACACGTTATAGAAAATGCTTCATTTCATTTGCATTAAAATCACTGGAAATATAAATGATCTTGTTTCCATAACAAGCAGCTGGCCTACAGGTCCAAATTTACACCTGCGAAGCAAATTGAAAATAGTCCCTAATATTAAATATTATTAATAAATAAATCTAAGGCACTTGAGGGAACAGGTGTCTCTGGGTCCATTTGAAATTATGTTGAATGGCGGCTATTCACAATAATAGTGCCTTGACTTTGTTTAATTGAGAAACGCTCAGATGATTTCATACTGCTCGGGTAATTATGATGGAGGGAAGGTCATTGATGATGCAGCCAAAGGTAGTTGATCTCAATACGTTATTCTTTGAACATAAGGCTCTTGTAGCGCAGTGGTAGTGCTCCTACCTTTGAGCTAGGAGGATTGGGTTCAAGCTGCAACTACTTCAGTGCTGTGTGATATCATCCCTGATCAGGTTGATTAGGAGTATATAATATATATTCTTTGAACATATCTGGTTGTTCCTTTGTTGATGTACTCAACATCCAATAATGCTTGTAGCAACAAATACTGAGAAATGACAGTGAACGCAGTGGTAGTGGAGTCAGATAGTTTTGAGACTTTTAAGTGACTCTTGGATACGCACACGGAGGATAGTAAAATGTAGGGTATGCAGAGTAGATTGATCTTAGTAGTATAATAGGTCGGCACAACATCATAGGCAGAAGGGCCTGTACTGTGCTATACTGTTCTTTGTTCTATGAACCAGTGAGATAGTCCCTTGTTGATTACTGACCCCACCTGCTGGATACACATCAAAACACTGGTCTTAGCTCAATGGAATATTGTTCCTTATCTGCTTCACCTTTTTATTGTGCTAGTAGTTTATGGGGAAGTTGTGGTGCAGTGGTAATGTCACTGGAGGAGTAATGCAGAACCCTAAGCAAATGTCCTGGGGACACAGGATCAAACCCACTCATTGTCAGACAGTGAATTAAATCAGTTCTGAGGAAGGGTCACCAAAACATTAACTCTGTTCTATCCTTCACAGATGCTGTCAGACCTGCTGAGCTTTTCCAGCAACTTCTGTTTTTGTTCCTGATTGACAGTATCTGCAGTTCTTTCGGTTTTTATTATGAATTGAAATGAATTGAATTTGAAGAACAGCTAGCCTGATGACCACTATCCAATCATTGTTGATTGTAATAAAAATCTTTCTTGTTCACTAATATCTTTTCAGAGAAGGAAAGAGCTGTGACAGTAACGAGGTCAGCCAGCTGGACATTATAGAATATGAATTTCCTGATTGGATCAGATTAGCAGCCCCAATCAGGGAGGTCTAGCTGACAGATAAAAAGAGGAGAGTTCAAGGTACTGACATTCTGAGACCTGACTCTGAAGAAGCAGTATTAATGTCGAGGACTGTTCATATATAAATGAAGGGCGACTTGGTAAGAGATACTGGCGCCTGTGGAGCTAATTCAATGTTGGCAAAAGTAAAATCTGAAAAACAATTATATTTGGGTTGTGGTAAGTATTTCTCATATCATGCCTTTGTTTGGGAAGCTTGACCTGTTCGATCCTGCCATCAAGGACTGGGCCTAGAATATGGAAAGAGTGTGTTATTATCTGGAAAAACAATGTTGTGGCAGAGGAAAAGCAATGAGTAATTCTCGTGACAGCCTATGGAGCCACAGCTTTTGCTGTTCTTAGAAGCCTGACTTTCTCTGAGGCACCATATACTAAAACCTCTCAAGACTTGATGGACATACGTAAGATACATGAGGAATATTACAACCCCAAGCTTTCTCTACTTCTGAGATGCTATTGTTATTACTCAGCAATTCAAGAGCCAGGGGAACCTGTATTGGGACTTTTGACTAAGTTAAAACAACTGGAAAAAGCCTGTGACTTTGTCTTATCACTTAATGAGATGCTAAGAAACCATGTGGTGTGTAGGATTAATGATGTAATTATTCAAAAATGCTAACTAGCAGAAGGTCAACTGAACTTCAAACAAGCTCTACAACTGGTTTGATCATTGGAAAATGCAGCAAGTGGACCATAAGAGTTGTAGGGTATTCCAATGGAAGTGGACATCCTCACCAGTCCAACAGAGCTTGGGGAACACTACTTGAGTGATGGCAGTTGCATTGCCTTAGTCAGGACATATCCTGAGCAGAGGCACTCTAGGTCAGCCCAAACCCCCAAAACAAAGCCAGGGCTGGTGCCAATGACTAAAAGTTTCTTCAGAATCCTGGCCAACGGGTCATTGTGGTTGCTGACAGCAAATGGACTCGAAATGGCTAAAGAGTCCTATGAGATCTGAATTGAGTAAAATAACTCATAGGCAGCTAACCAGGAGGTTATCCAGGAGAGTCCATAACCTGGAAAGTCTATCTATATCTGGTTTGGAACAGTTAAGTTGCTCAGTAACATCAAAAGAAATGTCTGGTCAAGTAGTCATCCGGTCCTAATGATGGTCAAAACCACATGGCTGTAACAGGGATTGCAGGGATAGTAGGAACTGCCAATGCTGGAGAATTTGAGATAACAAGGTGTAGAGCTGAATGAACACAGCAGGCTAAGCAGCATCAGAGGAGCAGGAAAGCTGACGTTTTGGGTCTGGACCCTTCTTCAGAAATGGAGGAGGGGAAGGGGATTCTGAAATAAATAGGGAGAGAGGGGGAGGCGGATAGAAGATGGATAAAGGAGAAGATAGGTGGAGAGGAGACGGACAGGTCAAGGAGGTGAGATTGCAGAACACTTTTTAACAAAATTTATTCTGGAGTCCAGCCCTTAATTTTGCACAAGACCTCGGTCAGGCTGAGAACTTACACTGGGGAATCTTTACAGATCAAGGGTACAACTTCCATTCTGGTCTTTTATGAAAGGTAACTGGTTCAGTTACCAGTGATTGTAGTAAAAGGCTCAGGCCCAAGTTTGATGTGGCAAAATTGGTTCTGAGAGATTCACCTAGATTGGTTCAACATTTCTCAATTATAAGATAGCTGCCTGAGTGAAATTCTAATTAAATACCTAGAAGTCTTCCAGGAAGGTCTAGGGACTATCAGAGGAGCCAAGGCCAACTTGCATGTTGACCAGGGAGCAATTCCATGATTCTGCAAGACCTGCCCAGTGTCATTTGTGTTATGGGCAAAATAGTGGCAGAAATCGGAAGGCTGGAAAATGAAGGAATTGAACCAGTCTAATTTGCAGAATGGGCAGTACCAGTAGTCTCGATTCTGAAGCTCTGTTTTAATCAAACGGTAAGCAGCTTTTTGCAGCTAGAGAAATATTCTGTCAGATGATTTGTGCGCAAAGCTGGCAGGGGGCTGTCTTTCACAAAGTTGGACGTGAGCGATGCTTACTTGTAACTGCATCTCGACAAGGAATTCCAGAAGTATACTACAATTCATACCCATAGGGCTTGTACCAAAACAGTAGACTGTTATTTGGGGTATTGTCAGGCTGTTCAATTTTCAGTGGATGATGAAAAACATTTTGCAAAGTCTACCCCTAATCGCCATTTACCTAGATAAAGTTCTAATAACAGGGGAAATGAATAAGGAACTTAGAATACTTGGATATGATTCTAAGGTATTTTCCCAAGGCAGACATGAGCTTAAGCAGAGAAAAATGTGTGTTCCCGCATCCTGCACCCCCTCCCCTTCCCACCCTGCAGTGACCTACTTAGGCTACTAAGTCAACAAGACTGGGTTACACTGTTGGGAGATAAAGTGGGGGTGATCAACACTGTCCCTTCTCACATCTCTCCAGGAGCTTAGGTCATTTCTCGGGCTGGTAAATTATTACAGAAAATTCATTTAGAAACTGGCCTCCATCCTGGCACCTTAAAAAGGGGCAGCCTCGGAAATGGTCACATAGACAAGCCCTAGCTTTCAGTGAAGTAAAGGGACAGATATCATCCTGTAAGGTTTTGGCGCACTATGATCCCAAGAAAGATCTGGTATTGACAGGCGATGCCTCCCCGTACCACATTTGAGGTGGTATTAGATCATAGATGACCCAATGGAGGGGGACAGTCAATAGTTTATGAATAACAGGACTTGTGCTAATGCAGGGCTTAAATATGCTCAGATAGAGGAAGGACGATAGGCGGTCATATTTAGAGTCAGGAAGTTCCACCGATACCCTAATGGATGAAGATTTGTGACAATAACAGATCGCAAATGTACTTGGTCTGTTAAAACAGGCTGAGGCAGTTCCATCTATAGCTTTAGGTCACATTCAGTGGTGGGGTCTATTACTAAGTGCGTATAATTACACATAGCACTGTCAGGGAGGCCGAGTAGTGAATGCGGATGCATTGAGCTACCTCCCATTAACAGATACAACCAACTGTGGTGCTGCCACTGGAAGAATCTGTAATGGTATGATATTTTTTGGACATGCTCCAAGTCACAGCTGACAATATCAGACTTTGGATGCAGAAAGATCCAGTCCTTTCAAAACTGAAACAACTGACAGTCATGGGGGATGTTGAAGGGCAATGCAACAAAAATTGAAACCTTTTTGGACCCAGAGAGACCAGCTCACCGTATAGACTGGCATATTGTTATGGGGAGGAACAGTGACTGCCCTCGGCAAAAGCCAGCCACAAATACTGGCTGAACTGGAGCAGGGCCATCCAGCAGTGTCCAAAATGAAGATGTTGGCAAGAAGTTATGTCTGATGGCCAGGCGTGGGTATAGGGAAAGCCGCGTTGGTGGGTCAGTGCCCAGAGTGCCAACAAGGACAAAAAAAAAGCACCAACAGCTCCCCCACATCTGTTGAACATGCAGAGGGTCTGCTAGTTAACCACTGGGGATGACAATAGAAAAACTATACACATCTCTTTCAATACAAGGAGTCCCGAAAGTGTCGGTCACAGATAATGGGCCGTTGTTTACCAACAGGGAATTTGAGTATTCCCTAAAGTTGAATTGGATTTGAGATGTGACGACATATGTTAGATATGTTAGAAATGATATGTTACATTGATATGCTGAAATGATATGTTGATATGTTAGAAACACCGGTCAAAACTTTGAAGTCTGGCTTGAAGAAACAGCCCACAGCCTTGTGAGTTACCCTGCTGTTCCGGTTCTTATTTGATTATAGTGCTACCCCTCATGCAACTACAGGGAAAGCACCAGCAGATTTACTAATGGGTATGAGGCTCCACACCAGGTTAAGTCTAGACTTGCAGGGGTTGGGGGGGTGGGGGGGTGGTGGCCTGGTGGTGAAATGGCATCACAAATGTCAAGACTTCACCAAGTGAGAGGGATAGTTTGATGCAGGGGATGATGTTTAGTGCAAGAATCACAGAAATGGCCCTGTGTGAGTAAGATGCATGGTCAGGACCAGTGACATATCAAACTCGGATAGTTGCGAAGGTCCTGAACAAACATGTGGACCATACAAAAGCTGCAAATTCACAAACAATACAGGAGCAAAATGTGCTCGGTACTTGGAACAGTTGGAAAGGCTTCTGGAACTTAGTGGCTCACCCTCTCTATCAAGTGTTGATGAGTCCTCAAATCAGAGCTGGGTTTGGCGGATATAGTCACCTTGATGTTTTTGCTGCTGGAAGAAAGTGTGAAATTCTACAAAGATGCACCTGGCACAAGAGGTGATCTCATCTGCGTTACATGCTGCGGTATCAGATGCTGAGTTGGAGGAACCTGACTCGGTGTTAAAATGCCCCAGGAGGATCTCCAAAAGAACGGACTGATCTATGTCCTTGGGCTCAGAGAGGAGGGATGTAGTGTTTATAATGAGGTCAGCCTAATGGACCTCATGGAGAAGGAGTCCCTTGACTGGGGCTGTTAATCTGGTCTGACAGTTATAAAAGAGGAGTGTCAGAGATACTGACATTATGAAGAGGTTACTTCAAACTGAGTACATTGAAGCTTGCAACTTGAAACTGCAGAGGGCTTCTTATTGGAGGTATCAATCTAAAAGTTGAAATCACAAGTAACTTGAACTACCAAGGTTTTAATTACAGGGGCTCTGGTGTGAATATTGTTAAAGTGGTATAGCATGTACTGGATTGGGGTGTGTTTTGTTTCTTTTCAGTTTACAAAGAAGCGTTTGGGGATAAATGGGTTATACATTTAATTGTGTGATTAAAATATTTGAATTTGTACTTTAAGTAGAAGGTTGGTTTATCCTATTTTATCTTCATTTCATTTTTAATAAACTTCTGTCTTACCATTAAAGCAAAACCTGCCACATTTTGATGTCTATGTTTCAACTAGAGATTACATAATGAAAGCAAAAGCAAATAAAAATATGATCTATCAAACCAGGTTCTTGTCTGGGATTTTATTATCTTGGATTCTCCAGCATCTGCAGTTCCCATTATCACTGATACAATCTTGTCTGGGATCTGACTTGTTAGCAATAATATCGGTTGAGATCCTAATGCTTGATATGAATGTCATTTGTCACTTATCAACCCAAGCTTGGACATTGCCTAGGTCTCATTGCATAGATGCAGAGACTGCTTCAGTATCTGAGGACTTGCTGAACATTGCACCATTAGGAAGGTCATGATGAAGCATGTTGAAGGTGGTTGGATCTCGGACACTTATCCTGTGGAGCTACTATAATAATATTCCAGGGCTGAGATGGTTGACTTCCAACAATCACTTACATCTTTCTTTGTGCCAAGAATGACAATGGTTTCTATTGACTCCAGGTAGGCATTAGTGGTGACCTTTCAGGGATAACTGGAGTCATGAAAGGTCCGAAGCCTGGAAAAAGTTTAATGTAGCACGCTGTTTTAGAAAGGAGGGAGGCAGCAGACAGGAAACTATAGTCCGGTCAGCCTGACCTTGGTCATTGGTAAGATTTTAGAGTGCATTATTAATGACAAGATTGCAGAGTACTTAGAAGTTTAAAATGAAATAGGATTGAGTCAGCATGGCTTCATCTAGGAGAGGTCATGCTGAACAAATCTGTTAGAATTCTTTGAGGATGCAAAGATATGTGGAGGGACAGATGGTGCTGAAGAAGTGGAAAGGCTGCATAAGATTGAGACAGGCTAGGAGATTGGGCATAGAAGTGGCAGATTGAAAACAATGAAAGTGTGAAGTACTTTGGTAAGAAGAATAGAGGCATAGGCTGTTTTATAAATGGGGAAAGTTTTAGAAATCTGAAGTACAAAGGGACTTGGGAGTCCTAGCTCAGGATTCTCTTAAGGTTAACATGCAAGTACAGTTGGCAGTTAGGAAGTCAAATGCAATTTTAGCATTCATTTTAAGAGAATTAGAATTCAAGACCAGAGATATACAGCCTCAGCAGTTCAAGAGTCTGGTAGACCACATTTGAAATATTGTGAGCAGTTTTGGGCCCTGTATCTAAGGAAGGATGTGTTTGCGTTGGAGGACGTCCAGAGAAAGATTATGAAAATGATCCCAGGTTGATGGGCTTGGCACATGAGGAACAGTTGAAGATGCTGGTTCCATTCCGAATGGAATTTAGAAGGCTGAGGGAGATCAGTTTGAAACTTACAGAATACTGAGAGGATTGGATAGAGTGCAAGTGGAGATGTTTCCACCAGTAGGAGAGACTAGGTTTCAAGGCCATAGCCTCAGATTGAAGGGATGACTCTTTAGAGGAATTTCTCCAGCTAGAGGTAGTTAATCTGTGGAATTCATGGCCTCCACAGTCTTCTGTGGCAATGTGATCGAGTATATTTAAGGCAGAGATTCTTAATTAGTAAAGGGATCAAGGTTTATTGGGAGCGGGGGTTGAGAAATGAGAATGGGGTTGAGAAACCTATCAGCCATGATTAATTGGTGGAGCAGACATGATGGGCTACACATCTTATAGTCTTAATTATTCTTAAAATTTGAGTTGATAAAATAAATTGATATGAATTGCTAATTTAAGCAATTAATTGAAGTTTGCTTTAAGTTTAAGGAGTTAAGCAAAATTCCGAATTTGGAAAATTATTCAAATGAGAAATAGTGTTTCTGGTGAAAATAGAGAAACGGTATTTCTCGGCACTAAAAACAAAGTAAGTTTGTTGTAGGAAGAATGTACGTTGAGCTCTAAAAAGTCAAGTCTCCCCAATGTCACTGATTTTCAATTTGGGATACTTGAAAACAATATAATGTGGTCAATCTGACCAGTGAATTGAGAGAACATTTAAAATTATTAAACCATTAACACCTTCCATAGATAAACTGCCTTTACTACAATTAGGATAGTAAAAAAAAAGGTTGGTAATAAGCAGAGGAAATGAATTAAAGATCAAAGTGACAGAAAGAAACATCTGGAAATAAAATTAATACCCAGTACATACTATCTACAAGGTGGATACAAACAAAGGGAGAAGGGAATAATCTATGAAGTCCATACATGATCTGTTACTTTAATGTTATTAGAAAGGTGATCTGTAAGTGGGAATGCCACTTCATGTGGAGTTTATATTGGAGATATGATGGAAATAACCTGGGCAAACTATCCTGTGGATTCACCTTGGATCTCAAGCGAACAACATGTGATGCAGAATGGTCTAGGCCCAAAATGTCAGCTTTCCTGCTCCTCTGATGCTGCTTGGCCTGCTGTGTTCATCCAGCTCTACACCTTGTTATCTGTGATGCATAAGTGTTAGGTGAGGTGAAAATTAGGGAAAAATAAATTTTCTTTCAAATGATCTCTCATGTCTGGCAATGATAGCTAAAATTGTGGTACCATCATACGTTTGGCCAAAACTCTTCTTTTTGTTTCAAACTCACACAAATGGCATGAGTAGGATGCAAGATATTATCTGTGATGTTTTTCCATGGGTTGTATGTCTCGTTGCAAGCCAAAGCTAAAAGAAGCACTGCAAATCAGTTGCCTGATTCCTCACTTTCCTTACACGTTCAATCTATTATCAACTGAAGCATTTTATACAAATGGAGCAGAATAGTTTTACAAGACTTATTATGTGGTGCTGAATATTTAATGAACTTGTGTTGTTACAGCAAATGTGATTACTTGTGAGAAGTCAATGCTATGTTACATTTCATTTTCAAGGCAGGAACTGTAGGAAATATGAATCTTTTTATAATTCTTGAAATTTTTCCTCTTTTGTAAGGGCTCTTGGTAGATGAAGGGTTAATTTTGAATGTGAGAGGAAATAATGGCCTGTGTGACTGCGTTTAAATGTGCACCACAGGGATTGTGAATTTATAAGGAATATGGCAAATGATTTTCCAGGAAAAAGTTAATGATAAGTTGGTTATGTGTTAAGAATATAATGTTCAGGATGTGACCATGGGTCATGACCATGGTTGATAAATTAGTGTCAAGTTTTGTCCATTTAATTAACAAGACCAAAGCATCACAGCAGCATCAGAACACAGGAAGAGGCCATGATTGAAGAGAATAAAGACTCAAAATGGAAGGGGCTTTGCATATATCTTATGAGGACCCAGGGAGCAAAATGTGGAAGAAATTATTAGCTATCTGTAGCTGTCATTGTCTGTGGGAAACAAGAAGCATATACTAGGGCATTGAATGCTTTCATTTGTTAAATATATTTTCTGTTGTTTAATAAATTGCCCTGATACCACAGCATCAAGTGTTCTCTTGTCTGAATTTGTTGTGTGGTCTCTGAACTTCCTATGACCCTGCCAACTGGGAAGTGCTGAACAAGGTGACTGAAGTGCAGCACAGGTGACTTTCCTTCCAAGAATTTGGAAATCACCTGTCAAGCAGTGACAAGTGCTGCGAGCTCCAGTGGGGCAAGGCTGCAACTAATCACTTTAATGATTCGAAAACCTCTTTGGCTGTCAGTCTCAGTGAAGAAACAGGTTTCAATGAGTTATTGCCTGGTTGACCCCAGCACATTGCAGGCAGCTCAGAAAATATGGACCAGATCTTTCAAGGAATGTCACTCTGTTCCTTGTTTTAAATAATGGGAGAGAGCTCTGCATTTTGATCAGGATTCTGATCAGGGCTCCTTCAAAAAATGTGGAGTTGTACTTCCATCCTGACAGTTCTCTAATAGTGCAGAAGTATCGGAGGGAGACAAACCATGTCCCCTTTCCACTGCAGTGAGCTGCTGCATTTTTCAGTTGAAAGGTTCAGCCACGTACTCTAAGTCCGGAAGGTAGGTATGCGTTTAGTGTGTCAGGGCAACAGACAGGTCACGGTGCTCGCTGTCTAGGGTGGCAGGTAAGTATGGCATGAGCTGGAAGAGTTGAAAGGGGACTGGCTGCTGGGGAATGTGTTAGGGGTTGGGATATAGGAAGCAAAGGGAAGTCAAGGATGGGGCGTGGGGTTTGGGTACAATAGCAGGTGAATGCAGCGGTTGGGTCTCAGGGGACTTACGTGGGGAAGGTGGGTATCGTCTAGAGTGGGTGAAAGAGGGGTTCAGGGCACAGGCTGATAAGATGGATTGGGTGCTGATGCAGTGGAGTGGAAATCGGTTCTGGAGCTGGGCGGGGTGTGGTTGATGATGGAAGGCAGGTCCCACAGGTCTGGGGAATAATGTAAGGTGTCTAAGGCAAGAGTGGCTAGGGTTGTATGAGGTATGTATGGGGTAAGTATGGGGGAAGGATGGGATCAGTTGAGTAGTTACCAAGGAAGTGAACAGTGCATTTAATAGTCTAAATGTTCCTGAGTAACTACTTACCTTCAGTTCTTTGAGTATAGCAATTGGGATGTCATGTTGAGGTTACACAGACATTGAGGCGTCTTCTGAAGTAGTGTGTCCAATTCTGGTCATCCTGTTGTAGGAAGGTAATACCAAGCTAGAGAGGGTTCAGAAGAGATGAACCAGGATGTTACTGGGTATGGAAAGTTTGAGTTATAAAGAAAGATTGGAAAAGCTAGGACTCTCTTCACTGGAGAACAGGAGGTTGACAGGTGACCTTATAGAGGTGTATAAATCATGAGGGGTATAGATAGGGTTAATGATAGTTGTCTTTTCCCCAGGATGGGGGAATTTCCAGATTAGAGATATATTTTTAAGGTGACAGGAGAGAGATTTTTAAAAAATGAGCATTTTTGTTTAAACACAGAGGGTGGTTTGCATGTGGAATGAACTTCCTGAGGAAGCAGTGGATATGGGCACAGTTACAACTTTTAAAAGATATGTACATAAGTAGGAAAGTTTTGGAGGAATGCGGGCCAAAAGCAGGCAGGTGGGACTACTTTAGTTTGTGATTACGTTCAGCATGGACTGAGGGGTCTGGTTCTGTGCTGTATGATTCAATGGAACCCTCTGAATTAAATGGAGACTTCCAGCAGTTTCCAAGTATAGGATAATCACCCAACGGAATCCATAATTTCCTAAGCAATTCCTTCAGTGCCTGTGATAGTGATTCCATAGAGTGTCCATGTGCAACTGCTATTTACTGGAATAACAACCATCTAGCCATTGGAAATTTCACATCCACATGTGCTGAATCTTAAAACCAGAACGCTTAAATTCTCAGTAACTTTGTTTTTTGAATACAGGCTGTACCTCCAGGCTACTCTGGTCTGGTAACCACTGAGGTCCAGCACTTGTAGTATGGTTTTGTTCTGGCTCTGGTCCACATGAAGTCACCGTTAGGCCGTGAGGTCATGATGTGTACATACCCAGTCTGCACCCACGTTTATTTCAGTGAAGTGCTTTATTCTTGGAATAATTTAAATCGTATTTGTTAGATGCTTTGGCAAAAAAAAAGTTTCTTGTTACTCACAGTTGAGTGTAGGAAGCCTAGAAAATTAAACTTTTCAATCTGACACAGATCAATGCTCACTGGGGCCATTAAAAAAATCTCCTGTGCTAACTCTCACATATAACCATCCCCTAACCGCATGGTCCCACAAATTCTATGGTCGGGCAAAGGTTAGGTCCCAAGGTGATCAGATTATGGAGGTACCACCTATAATTTAAATTACTTACTTACAGAGATCCTTGATAGGGATCTCCCTGCTTGTCTGCCTATCTGAGTTTGGAATGGGTCATAATAAAAGCAAAATACTGCGAATGCTGCAGATCTGAAATAAAACCAGAAAGT
Source organism: Stegostoma tigrinum (assembly GCF_030684315.1). Taxonomy (NCBI): domain Eukaryota; kingdom Metazoa; phylum Chordata; class Chondrichthyes; order Orectolobiformes; family Stegostomatidae; genus Stegostoma; species Stegostoma tigrinum. The sequence goes on from NC_081363.1 coordinate 39,524,745, forward strand.
GCTGGAGAAACCCAGCAGGTCTGACAGCATCCGTGGACGGAGAAACAGTGATAACATTTCTAATTCAATTACCCTTCTATGTAACTGGATAAGATTACATTATATTCCCAAGACATAGACATTTTCTGGAGCTTTGAACTTTGTCTGCACCCTAACCTATCTACGCTTTGCAGTTATAATGGGAACTGCAGATGCTGGAGAATCCAAGATAACAAAGTGTGGAGCTGGATGAACACAGCAGGCCAAGCAGCATCTCAGGGTCACAAAAGCTGAGTTTCGGGCCTAGACCCTTCATCAGAGAGCTTTTTAGAGAGAGATTTCCTGAGGTTGGTCCGGAGGGAGGAGGGTAACTTCTTCAGGTTAGGCATCCCTGGAAGAGGCTTCGCAGTGATGTTAAAATTGTATCAGTGATAATGGGAACTGCAGATGCTGGAGAATCCAAGATAACAAAGTATGGAGCTGGATGAACACAGCAGGCCAAGCAGCATCTCAGGAGCACAAAAGCTGACGTTTCGGGCCTAGACCCTTCATCAGAGGATGATTGTCATTGGCTCTGATGAAGGGTCTAGGCCCGAAACGTCAGCTTTTGTGCTCCTGAGATGCTGCTTGGCCTGCTGTGTTCATCCAGCTCCATACTTTGTTACGCTTTGCAGTTAAATTGCTCTCTGTAGTCTTAAGCAATTTAAGTATGCAATCTAAAAACAAAATGACCCAGCAGAACAAGAATTCAAATATAGGTTTTATGAAGGGTGATTGGGGATCATAGCAGGAAAACACATTTCCTAATAAAGGTTTCACTGATATTAGTGATGTCAATACCTTGATGCAATGTCACATTCCCTGAATACAATGCCTTTTGTTACTTATTTATTAACAGCATTTCATAGAGCTTACCTTTTTCCAAGCATGTAGCTCGATGCTTAAAAAAAATGCTGAACATCTGTTGAATCTCAGCCACAAAGATTATACTGCTAATGGGCAGCTTGACATATGGAGTTAAAATCCTATCAGTCTATTTTCTTTATCTTAATGCCATCCTTTATTAGTATTCACATCTGACTGTATTTAGTCAATTAAATTTATACAACCAATTATAACCTAATTCAATTTACAGGATTGTGTGCAATGCTGGTTTTAACCCATCTTTCTTTTACCCTCCACTGAAATCAGACAGGATGTAAAAATCAATGATCCCCCGATCCTGTGGATACTCTGGCTAGTGAGCTGAGTTAAAATGATTCCCTCACTCAGTTCTCAGCCAGATATTTAGAAACAAGTACATAAAACTGAAGTCACTGACATTGATACATAAATTGGATTTGGCATCCATTGCAAAAAAAAAGCAACTCAATGAATTTTTCATAAAAATAAATTTTAAAATTGCATCTACATCACTTGTAATAAATTGAAGCTTTATGTCTAGAGTATTCTTAATTTTGGCAATATTGCAATGAAATAAGTGAAACTGTGCTGTTGCCTCTAGAATGTCTAATTTTAAAACAGAAATAGCTAGCTTGGTTAGAAAGGGGATCAAGGGTTACGGGGAAGAAGGCAGGAGGATGTGACTGAGAAACATAGAAAGCACAATCAAATGGCTGAGCAGACTTGATGGGCTGAAGAGCATAATTCTGCTCCCATATTTGGCTTTAAAGAAGTTAAAAGATTGGCATTTAGCCTGGCTGTTTAATCTATTGTATACACTTTTGTTTGTAGTTGCTTTCGTGGTGTTAGTATAAAATTGATGCATTCCAAGGTACCACATAGCCTCCTCAGGCCTTTTCTGCCGAGCCGGTTCTAGAAATGTCTCTGCAATCACACTGAAGCCTTTGGGTTTTTAAGAATATTGTGGAGTGATGTCAGTAATTCCAAATAAATTTTGCTGATGCAGACAAATATACATTACCCCATCACTTAGCTAGTTTGAACAACTTTGATGATATGTTTCAAAAATATATTTAGGATGTTTTTATTAAAAGACCCATTCCCACAATAACAAAATAAAATGTGAATTCACAATCATACATCACTTGAGAAATAGAAAAATAGATTGTGCTAGTAGTTCATGAAGATGTTGTAGCAAAAGTAAAATTAAACACAATCATATTTCAGTTGGCGTCATTTTGCAGGGACATCAGGAGACAGTAACATTGACAGAAAGCGCAGCTGTTTAATTTGCAGGTGTAAATTATTCCTGGCCTTTGGTAAAAAGATATTTTAAATTTATCATGGTGTGTGACGGAATCATTTGTGCAAGTTGTTTATGAAGCTTTTATTATATATGCAAAGCTTTAAGAAAAGAGCTGAGTTAGCTGATTAACAAACCAACAAATTAAATCTAATTGCAAATAAGAAATAGGATACATTGAACTATATTAGAGAAACGAATCTCGATGCATTATGTAGAACAATTTTATAGAAGATTAAATGTGATCCATGTTTAGGCAGCAGGTACACAAAATGGCATTAGGCACAATTAAAATTTGGAAATAAAAATAACTTTGAAGAATAAATGTTCATTATTTGACATACTTAAAATTGTAGAGCTGTGATTGCAAAATTTATATGCTGGAATGTGATGCAAATAGGCTCGATATTAAGGCAATTTACAATCTTTTTATAGTATTTAGCACCTTTATTTAAAAGGAGTGTTAATTTAAAAAGGATGCTGAAATATCAGTATTTTAACACGAAGGTTATGGAAGCTTAGTGTTAATAATGCCACAGAAAATCTAAGTTAAGAGGAAAATTCTGTTCCCTTGTCTGCTAGGGCATTGTTACATACAATATTTATTCTACTGAGACAAAGCAGCTGTGAGCAAAAAGCTACATCCTTAAGATGACAAAGAATTAACACCAGGCAAAGGAAACGGTCAGGGTCTGAGCAGGTGCAGTGAAAAAAGTCTATTCTTATAAATGCATGGACAATTAGTGCTTCTCCGTTCCATTTATCCTCCAAATGGAAATAGATTTATAAATCTGTGTTCATGTCTTTGGCTCGTTGTCTGAGAAGGCTTCGACTGGAAGAATTTTCTTGGTAGCTTTCTTTGCCACTGCCTTTTCCTTTTCAGAGCAGAGTGTGGGGACAGGTCCCAGGCCTACCTCAGCTGGAGAAGTATGTGCGAGGAAAAAAAATAACCTGTGTAAAGAAAATTTTCAGGAAAAGAAGGTGTTTGCCATTTAATGTACTTAGTTCTTTTCAATTCATTCGGAAAAGGAATATCACAACTGCAATTCTGTCTGAGGAACGAACTGTTGCTCAAAACATTAACTAGAACATAATATATAGCAGAATATTTTCCGTCGTGCTTTTACCCAGACTGCAGGCAGCTTGAGATACACTGTTGTAATTTTAGATACAACCACTGCTGGTATGTTCGATTACCAGCAACTGGTGGCCTGTGGCCGAGTTGTCACCAATCCATCCTTTTTAGATAATTTTCTAAATCAGTGTTCAGTAATGTTATTACACACTTCTGGAGCAGGTGAGACTTGAACCCAATCCTCCTGACCACTGCACTGCAACAAGGCTCAGTAATCCTCCTTTTCATGCTGACTCTTAGAGGTCTATATAAATAGTGGTACAGGATCAACTACGATAATGTCTTAGGAAGAAGAGGTGATAGTTTATATTTTTAGACAGTGAAAGTCTTAGAGGTGCACAGAAAAAGGATTTTTGGCTCATCAAGTTCATGCTGGTCAAAAACAACCACCTAACTATTCTCAGAGATAATGGGAACTGCAGATGCTGGAGAATTCCAAGATAATAAAATGTGAGGCTGGATGAACACAGCAGGCCAAGCAGCATCTCAGGAGCACAAAAGCTGACGTTTCGGGCCTAGACCCTTCATCAGAGAGGGGGATGGGGAGAGGGAACTGGAATAAATAGGGAGAGAGGGGGAGGCGGACCGAAGATGGAGAGTAAAATTTAAAATTAAAATCAGATTTAAAATTAATAACTGAACCAGCATCCATTGCTATTTGTGGGAGAGGGTTCCGATATTTACTTGTGTAAAGAAACATTTCCTAATATCTCTTCTCAACAGAACCTGACTCACCACAGCCTATCCAACACTTACAAAAAGCAAGGGTATGACAGAATAGGCCCCAGTCACCTGGATGAGTGCAGTTTCAGCAACACACCCAGGGCAAACATCCACCTCCACGACCAATGCTCAGGAGCAAAGTGGACCATCTATAAGATGCACTGCATAAATTTGGCAAAAGAAAATCCTCAGATAGCATCTTTCAAACCCACACCCACTAGAATCATAGAATCCCTACAGTGTGGGGGCAGGCCATTCATCCCATCAAATTCACACAACACCTCTAGATCACAACACCCCCACACCCCACACCATCACTGCATTTCACATGGCTAATCCTAACTGGGAAATATATGTAGTCAATCCTTTGGTGTTTTTGGTTCAGAATCCAAAATTCTCTTCCTGATTGAATTGTAGATCTAAATCAAATGGACTGTAGCAGTTCAAGAAGGCAGCTCACCACCACGTTCTCAAGTGCAATAAATTCCACCCCAGCCAGTGAGAAAACATGCGTCCCATGAGTGAATAAAATAAAAAAAATAGAGAACTCAGGATTTTAAACCTAGTGAGCAGCACAAATATGAAACTCATTACCTTAAAAAGCAGTTGACGTGACTGCTGTATTTGTGATATATCACCCAAGGCAATGCAGAGAGAAGATGACACTAGTTTCCAAGTGGGAAACAGGTTCATTTGCAAGAGTTTTAAAATAGCTTTGCAGTCACATAATTTCTAAGCTCACAGTTCAATATCAAATAGCATTTGCTTAGTATAGCACAGAATCAACATCCAATCCTGGTGCTATGATGTTGTGGCCATAACAGAGACATGGGTTTCTCAGGGGCAGGAATGGTTGCTGGATGTTCCAGGGTTTAGAGCATTTAAAAAGAATAGGGAGGGGGGAAAAAGAGGAGGGGGTGTAGCACTACTAATCAGAGAGGGTATCACAGCTACAGAAGCTTCCATTATCGAGGAAGATCTGCCTACCGAGTCAGTGTGGGTGGAAATTAGGAACAGCAAGGGAGTAGTCACCTCGTTAGGGGTTTACTACAGGCCCCCCAATAGCAGCAGGGAGATTGAAGAAAGCATAGGTCGGCAGATTTTGGAAAAGTGTGGACGCAGTAGGGTTGTTGTAATGGGTGACTTTAACTTTCCTAATATTGATTGGAACCTCCTTCGAGCAGAAGATTTGAATGCAGCTGTTTTTGTAAGGTGTGTTCAGGAGGGTTTCCTAACTCAGTATGTTGACAGGCCGACGAGGGGAGAGGCCATTCTAGACTTGGTGCTCGGCAACGAGCCGGGGCAGGTATCAGATCTTGTGGTGGGAGAGCATTTTGGTGATAGTGACCATAACTGCCTCACATTCTACATAGCTATGGAGAAGGAGAGGATTAGGCAAAATGGGAGGATATTTAATTGGGGAAGAGGAAACTATGATGCGATTAGACATGAGTTAGGAAGCATGGACTGGGAGCAATTGTTCCATGGTAAAGGCACGAGAGACATGTGGAGACTATATAAGGAACAGTTGTTGCGAGTGATGAATAAATATGTCCCTCTGAGACAGACAAGAAGGGGTGAGATAAAGGAACCTTGGATGACGAGAGCGGTGGAGCTTCTCGTCAAAAGGAAGAAGGTAGCTTACATAAGGTGGAGGAAGCTACGGTCAAGCTCAGCTCTAGAGGATTACAGGCAGGCAAGGAAGGAGCTCAAAAATGGTCTGAGGAGAGCCAGGAGGGGGCACGAGAAAGGCTTGGCAGAACGGATTAGGGAGAACACAAAGGCATTTTACACTTATGTGAGGAATAAGAGAATGGTCAAAGAAAGAGTAGGGCCAATCAGGGATAGCATAGGGAACTTGTGAGTCGAGTCTGAGGAGGTAGGGGAAGCCCTAAATGAGTTTTTTGCTTCTGTCTTTACGAAAGAAACGAACTTTGTAGTGAATGAAACCTTTGAAGAGCAGGTGTGCATGCTGGAATGGATAGAGATAGAGGAAGCTGATGTGCTGGAAATCTTATCAAACATTAAGATTGACAAGTCGCCAGGCCCAGACCAGATTCGTCCTCGGCTGCTTTGGGAAACGAGAAATGCAATTGCTTCGCCACTTGCGAAGATCTTTGCATCCTCGCTCTCCACTGGAGTCGTACCCGAAGACTAGAGAAAGGCAAATGTAACTCCTCTCTTCAAGAAAGGAAATAGGGAAATCCCCAGCAATTACAGACCAGTAAGTCTCACGTCTGTCGTCTGCAAGGTGTTAGAAAGGATTCTGAGGGATAGGATTTATGACTATCTGGAAGAGCATGGCTTGATTAAATGCAGTCAACACGGCTTTGTGAGGGGCAGGTCATGCCTCACAAACCTTATCGAGTTCTTTGAGGATGTGACTAGAAAAGTTGATGCGGGTCGCGCTGTGGACGTGGTGTATGGACTTCAGCAAGGCATTTGATAAGGTTCCCCATGGTAGGCTCATTGAGAAGGTCAGGAGGAATGGGATACAGGGGAACTTAGCTGTCGGGATACAGAATTGGCTGGCCAACAGAAGACAGCGAGTGGTAGTAGAAGGAAAATATTCTGCCTGGAAGTCAGTGGTGAGTGGTGTTCCACAGGGCTCTGTCCTTGGGCCTCTACTGTTTGTAATTTTTATTAATGACTTGGATGAGGGGATTGAAGGATGGGTCAGCAAGTTAGCAGACGACACGAAGGTTGGAGGTGTCATTGACAGTATAGAGGGCTGTTATAGGCTGCAGCGGGACATTGACAGGATGCAGAGATGGGCTGAGAGGTGGCAGATGGAGTTCAACCTGGATAAATGCGAGGTGATTCATTTTGGAAGGTCGAATTTGAAAGCTGAGTACAGGATTAAGGATAGGATTCTTGGCAGTGTGGAGGAACAGAGGGATCTTGGTGTGCAGATACATAGATCCCTTAAAATGGCCTCCCAAGTGGACAGGGTTGTTAAGAAAGCATATGGTGTTTTGGCTTTCATTAGCAGGGGTATTGAGTTTAAGAGTCGTGAGATCTTGTTGCAGATCTATAAAACTTTGGTTAGACTGCACTTGGAATACTGTGTCCAGTTCTGGTCGCCCTATTATAGGAACGATGTGGATGCTTTGGAGAGGGTTCAGAGGAGGTTTACCAGGATGCTGCCTGGACTGGAGGGCTTATCTTATGAAGAGAGGTTGACTGAGCTCGGACTTTTTTCATTGGAGAAAAGGAGGAGGAGAGGGGACCTAATTGAGGTATACAAGATAATGAGAGGCATAGATAGAGTTGATAGCCAGAGACTATTTCCCAGGGCAAAAATGGCTAACACGAGGGGTCATAGTTTTAAGCTGGTTGGAGGAAAGTATAGAGGGGATGTCAGAGGCGGGTTCTTTACACAGAGAGTTGTGACAGCATGGAATGCATTGCCAGCAGCAGTTGTGGAAGCAAGGTCATTGGGGACATTCAAGAGACTGCTGGACATGCATATGGTCACAGAAATTTGAGGGTGCATACATGAGGATCAATGGTCGGCACAACATCGTGGGCTGAAGGGCCTGTTCTGTGCTGTACTGTTCTATGTTCTATGTTCTTGGTTCTAATACCTAACTAATCAAGAACCGTGAGAATAATCAATTGACAGTCTCAGATAATCAAACATAGAACAATTGAACACTACAGTGATTAGCATTGATTTAAGGGGAAAATAGATATTTACGACAGAACAAAATAAATGGTACCTTATAGACACTTGTTACAATTCAGTTCTGTGCAGGTTGGGAGGAGGATGGTGGGAAACATGACCACAAATATTGGACCTTTTGGACCAAATGTATCTGCACTGTATAATGCAATACTATATATCATTTCAGATGAGGTGTAATCCAGTTTTATAGCTAACATTAAAATCTAGGTTGTTACTGACAGTTTAGGTGGTACAGCCCAGAATTTCTTATGGAAATTACAGTTTCCTGACATGTCACATGAGTCATAAAATGCAGTCAACAATTGATTCCAAGTGCCTTTCCCTTTCTCTCACCACTATGTTATACCAATTCACCAAGTTAAATCCAACACATCTTTTTGAATAGCATGCGCTTTTCAAGATGAAATTAGATTTGCCAGTTTTGGGACTATTTTTTCCAATCTATTCGAAACAATTTAATATATTTCCTGATTCTGATTCCACTGAAGAACTTGCCATCTTCCATGAGGTTAATTACTACACTAACAAGTGTTACACAAGGAATGGCCAAACCCATCTGATAATTAAACTAAAACACAAGCCCCAATTCACTATTATGGGAGTGGAGGTTCCTTTCTAATATTTACCCCCCAAAACACCCAGAGAAGTTCACCTTTCCCCTCAATCTGTTCAATTAATGGTTAAAAAGAAAGGGAATCCCTGATCCACTTTATAACTTTCAAGTAATAATTTAACCTTAATGAACAAATTAAAAAAAACAAAGTTACTAACAAGCCAAACAATTTTCCCCTTTATACTAGCTACTCCCTCACCAAACTAAATTCTGATGGAATACTGTTCAAATAAACAAGTCCCACTTAACAAACCCATTAATTCAGAGAACAAGAATTATAACTGAATCTCTCCAATTCACACAGAACATCTTCTGGAAAATTCTCTTGTCTCCAGTTTCTCATAAACACCTTTCATCCACTAACTCTCTCTGTAATTTCTCCTGTGAGGACTTTGAGCTACAATACCATGGTATATTTGATTAATTAGTTGGGCTTTCTCTGAGGGCTGAATGGCAAGTAACAGTCATTTCTCCTCAATTTTCCAAATCCCCTCATCTTATATGCATGTAATGACATCAAGTTCTTATAATATCATTGGTTTCAGGTTGTAAACACCATCAGATTTAAATTCAGTTGGCTTTCTATATCTAGGTGCTTCATTTATATTAATTAGCCAAATTCCAACACGCTGTCAAAACATCAAAACTGGACTGCTGGTTTACCTGTGACTTGTAAGATTTTTTTGATACACTTGCTTCCCTTTTTGAGGCTCTCTGTACTGGCAATTTCAACGGCTGCTCACAGACATACAAATATCTTAGAATGTTCTAAGTACAGACAAAGCACAAATCTCCTAAAGGAAACAAACATTTTAGCTTCCTGTCTTCCACTTCACAATTAGTCTACCCAGTTTTGCAGCACTATGCCTGTGTTCAGATTACTATTACACCTAGTAAACAACATGTAGAAACTTTGGGCACCCCATCATTGGTCTCATCCTACTGTGAAGCAAATTAACATTCTATGCTTTTGACATTTTGGTGATTATAAAATCTGTCTTACAATATTGAAATCATGGGGCATTTTTATTGATGTGGCATTTTTCCAAATGTTTTTAAGAAATATGAATGAGCAATGTCCACTAGATCCCTTGAGCCACTGTTTTAAGTGACGCCATCATCAATCATACACATTACTCCCACGAATATGTAATTTCACCCCTGGATGCAAAATTCAACCAATCTGTGTGCGATATGATGTGCAAATTTGATGTGCTATTATTTAAATTTTCTTAAGTTTTCTTCAGAAATGTGATTGAAGTGAGACATTAGATTTTATTAGATTGATACGTTGATATATAGGTAGAGAGGGGTAATTAACTAAATGACAGATGGAAAAACTAGGACATAATGGTTTGTGGACAGTGACGACAAAAGGTGCTGCTCTCCATTCACCACTTTGACATCAATGTTTTCGTGGCTTTTGAGTGGAGAATTGCTGTCAGCAGGCATCTCATGTAATTTGGCACCTTCTACCATCAATCTTCTTGTAGAATGTAAGCAAAATTGGAAGACAGCAGTAACATAAGCCAGGCTTGGAACTGAATATTCAAAGATAGTCAACACTTGGGAAGTATAGACAACAAAGGAATTGAGGTGAATTTTTAATAAAGGATGTTTCAACGTATTAGTGAGAAAGGATCTTAGACCAGAGGATTAGGTGTGAAATCAGTTTGGGTGGAACAAAGAAACAGTAAGGGACATTTAAACCACTTGCCTGGCTTCATGACCTAAAATTAAGTCCAGGACAACCCTCTCTCTTGTATGGCCTTCTACATTCTGGCCTAAAAAACTTTCTTGGAGCATTCTGCTCCCTGTAAAACTTTCAAACTAACACAGTTAACGCTGGGGAAGTTGAAATCCCCAACTATCACTACCTTAATACTTTTACACTTCTCTGAAATTTGCCCACATATCTGCTCTTCTTTATAATCTCTGACTTTAGGGCATTTTCCTTCTCGACGGTAGCAGTTGTACGTTTAGAAAATGCTGTCTAAGGGAGATTGGTAAATTTCTGCATTGCATTTTGTAGATGGTACATGCAGCTTCTACAGATCAACAGTGGCAGAGGAAATGGATACTTGTGGGTCTGGTGCCAGTCAAGCAGGCTGTTTTGCCCTGAATGGTGTCAAGCTTCTTGAGCTTTTTTGGAGATGCACCCGTCCATGAAAGTGGGAAGTCGCCCATTATACTCCTGACTTGTGCCTTTTAGATGGTGGACAGTGTTGAGGTACTTGCTGCAAGATTCGTGACCTCTGACCTGCTAGCCACAGTGCTTATACGACCAGATCAATTCCATTTCTGGTCAATGGTAACCTCCATGGTGTTGATAATGGGAGATATTATTGAATGTCAAAGGTGATGGTTAGATTCTCTCTTGCTGAAGATGGTTATTCCTTGGTAACTGTGTGGTGTGAATGTTACTTGCCATTTGTCAGCACAAGCCTGAATATTGTCTAGATGTGGTTGCATTTGCGCATGGTCTGCTTCAGCATCTGAGGATACTCAAATGGTGCTGAACATTCCTACATTGAAAATAATAAGATGTGGGACAACACTAAGCATTAGGGAAAGAGTGGCACTCCCTTAGACTTAGGTATGGTGCTATGAGCAGTTAGATGATGTAGCTGATGACCTTTGCAGTGCAATTCCAATGACAGTTGATCAGGTAGGTGATGATGAGAAGTATCATTACATTCATTAATGTGAAGTTCCACTGTAATGAAGTGCAAAGAAACTCTTCTATGAAATTTCACTCTCAGTAAATATACTGCTGTGAAGAGCTGCTTCTGGTTGGTAGTATTGATCTGGTGCTCAGCTCAGCTTTAAATGAGATGTCAATGATCCAAACCCTGAAAGATCCCGGCAGTGGTGAGAACTTTCATTAGCGCAAGCGCAGCATCGCTGAGACTTGCTGCGTAATAAAAAAAATGAGGTGAGTCGTGGAACGTGACATGAGAGAACTCAGTAGAGCTCACAAAGAGAAACTTCCTGGAAGTGACATTTAGTCTTTGTCTAGTACAATTCAGCCACTGGTGGGGTTGTGAGGAAGTTTATAGAAAAATAGTTAAGAGGGAAACAAGGGATGTAGTGTATTTCAATTTTCAAAAGACTTTGAAAAGGTCGCATGCCAGATAATCACAGAATCATATAGCACAGATGAGGGTCTTTGGCCCATCAAATCTGCACTACCCTCAGTCTCTCATAAGAGATGTTGTCAAAGGCTTCATGAGGACCATATAAACTAGATAACTGCATTCAGTCGTCTATACATCTAGTCATCTCCTCGAAAAATTCAATCAAATTTGTTAGGCATAAACTGTCTCTGACAAACCACCTTGACTATTCCTGATCACCTCTCCAAATCGACCTTAATTCTCTCCTTCTGATTTTATCCAATAGATTTTCTACCAGTGACATGAAACACAGTTGTGTATTGCTACCGTCCTTCTTGAATAACGTAATCACTTTGGTTTTCCACTAGTCCTCCTCTGGCACCTCGCATGTGGCCAGAGAAATTAACAACTGGAGACAGACCCCCTGTAATGTCAATGTTCGTTATTCAGGATTATGATCTGACTGTTGAACACGTGTTCAGTCTAGAAGACTGTAAAATAGCTAACTGAAAGGTGGGATGTTGTTCCTCAGCTTACATTCAGTTTTGTTGGAAATGTGTAAGGAACCAAGAATACAGATGGGTGGAAAACTGAAATGATAGGGAACTGGAAGGATATTTCCCACAGCAGCCTGGGATATATCACATCAAGACCTGGGGATTTGTCCACTTTTAAGCTTACCAAAGCCTTCAGTAACTCCTCACTCCCAATGTAAACTACTCAACAACCTCATATTTCCTCTCTACGCTGAAGAAAAGAAAACCCAGAGGTGACTAAATAAAATCAAATCACTTTGGGCATATACTGGCATGGATTGAGAGCTGTTTAATGGATAGAAAGAAGATGGTAGAAATAATTGGCTCTGTTTTTCAGACTGGGTACCTGTAACTAATGGGGTATTCAAGGCTTAGTTCGTGGACACCAGCTATTTGGATGTGGGGCCGATTGGATGAGGAAAAACTGTGAAAGCAGGAAGCCAAGAGGCTTCAATGGAATTTAGACAGCTAACTAAATGAATGGGAAAAAATACCGTAGTTAGAAATACATGACACAAAACTGTGATGTTATTCATTTTGGTAGAGGAAGTGGAAATGTAGAGCATACCTCAAATGGTGAAACATTGGAAAGTGATGATTTCCAGAAGAACACTTCTGTTCTTGTTCTTGCCAGAAGGCTAATGTACAGGTATAGCAAATGGTTTGCTGGCCTGTTATTGCAAGAGAATTTGACTGCAGGTGTAAAGAAGTCTTGCTGTAATTGTGTTGAGCTTTGGCGAAACCAGACTCGAGTTTGTGTTTAGTTTTGGTCTCCTTACTAAAGGAAGGAAATACTTACAAAGTTCTGATGGACCAATTCCTGAGATGGTGGGATTGTCCTCAGAAGAGAGATTGAAAAGACTGCAATTGTATTTTCTAGAGTTCAGACCGATGATCATTTTTTTTCCTTTGTTCATTTGCAGGATGAGGGAGTCGCTGACCAGGCAACATTTATTGCCTATCCCTAATTGCCCAGAGGGTCAGCCACATTGAACATAGAACATAGAACATAAAACATTACAGCACAGTACAGGCCCTTCGGCCCTCGATGTTGTGCCGACCTGTCATACCGATCTCAAGCCCATCTAACCTACACTATTCCATGTACATCCATATGCTCATCCAATGACGACTTAAATGTACCTAAAGTTGGCGAATCTACAACCGTTGCAGGCAAAGCGTTCCATACCCTTACTACTCTCTGAGTAAAGAAACTACCTCTGACATCTGTCCTATATCTTTCATCCCTCAATTTAAAGCTATGCCCCCTTGTGCTCGCCATCACCATCCTAGGAAAAAGGCTCTTCGTATCCACCCTATCTAACCCTCTGATTATTTTATATGTTTCAATCAAGTTACCTCTCAACCTTCTTCTCCCTAACGAAAACAGCCTCAAGCCCCTCAGCCTTTCCTCGTAAGACCTTCTCTCCATATCAGGCAACATCCTAGTAAATCTCCTCTGCACCCTTCCCAAAGCTTCCACATCCTTCTTATAATGCGGTGACCAGAACTGTACGCAATACTCCAAGTGCGGCCGCACCAGAGTTTTGTACAGCTTCACCATAACCTCTTGGTTCCGGAACTCGATCCCTCTATTAATAAAAGCTAAAGCACTGTATGCCTTCTTAACAGCCCTGTCAACCTGGGTGGCAACTTTCAAGGATCTGTGTACATGGACACCGAGATCTCTCTGCTCATTTACACTACCAAGAATCTGACCATTAGCCCAGTACTTTGCTTTCCGGTTACTCCTACGAAAGCGCATCACCTCACACTTGACTGCATTAAACTCCATTTGCCACCTCTCAGCCCAGTTCTGCAGCTTATCTATGTCTCTCTGCAACCTACAGCATCCTTCGTCACTATCCACAACTCCACTGACCTTAGTGTCGTCTGCAAATTTACTAAGCCATCCTTCTACACCTTCATCCAGGTCATTTATAAAAATGACAAACAGCAGAGGACCCAACACCGACTCTTGCGGTACACCACTAGTAACTGGTCTCCAGGATGATTGCTGCGGGTCTGGAATCATATGTAGGCCAATCCAGGTAAGGAAGGCAGATTTCTTTCCCTAAAAGGCATTAGTGAACTAGATGGGTTTTTCTGATAATTGGCAATGGGTATCCAGTCATCATTAGTATCTTAATTCCAGATATTTTTATTGAATTCAAATTCTACCATCTGCTGTGTCGGAATTTGAACCCAGGCTCCCGAAATATTTTTGCGTCACTTGATTATCAGCCCAGCGATAATTCTACTAGGCCTCTGTCTCCCCCATAAGTGGGTCACTTGGAAGTGAACTTGCAGATGGTTTTGTTTCCATGCATATGCTGTCCTTGCCATTCTAGATACTAGATGTTGTCGGTTTGGAAGGTGCTTTTGAAGGCGCCTCAATGAGCTGCTGCAGTCATCATTCACATGAAGATGACCTTAATAAATGCACAACATTTGGAGGTTTGTTTCTAACACAATCACTGTAACTCAAGTAATTCAGTGTATGTAAAATACGTAAAGATTTTATGTCAAAGTAAAAATGATAACACATATATGCAGGTCTCTTTTCTGAAATAAAATTGTTGAGTAATAAGTTATCCAATTAATCCACAGTTTATTACAACAGTATCCACTACATTTTCTCCCGTGTAGAAGCTTCTGAACTTATAAAGCTCAAGCTTGATGCTCCAAATTCATCTATAAGGCATTCAATAGCTGCAGTGAATTCACATTTTCCTGACCCCCAGCAGGTTGCTTTTTTTGTTCTCTGGCTTGAAACTGTCCTCTCTCCCTTGCAACCCCCCAACACCTTTGCTAACTTTCTTTCTCTCTGCAGGAACTCTTACCTTTTCAAACCCTTTCCATTGTGGAATCTCACCCCTCTGCAGACTTTTCTCCATCACAGCTTTCCTCCCCAATCTACAACAATTTTGACTCTGATAAGGATCATTTATGCTGTACTCAGCCAAATGCTTCCTTGATGTCTAGGGCAGTCACTCACACTACACCTTTTGAAAACTCTTTCATTCATGCTTAGATCGAGGTTGCATTGAGGTCAGAAGCCAAGCAACCCTGGTGGAACTTAAACTAAACAACGATGAGCAGTTAGTGCTGTCAATCTCATCATTATTCTCAACACAAAATCTGGGCAATTTACGATCGAGAGATGGAGCTCGTAAATGTGGAAAGAAAAGTTTAACTTTATTCTTTAGTTGGTTTTCATGTTCCAGCGTCATTTAGAACATAGAAAAGTACAGCACAGTACCATGGAAAAATCCTAATCCAAAAATAAAATAACCTAACCTACATTCCCCTCAATTCACTGCTGTCCATGTGCATGTCCAGCAGTCGCTTAAATGTCACTAATGACTCTGCTTCCATGACTACCACTGGCAAACTATTCCGTGTGCTCACAACTCTCTGGGTGAAGAGCCTCCCTCTGACGTCTCCTCTATACCTTCCTCCTAACAACTTAAATTTATCTTGTTTAAACTATTTATTTTGAATTAATCAGTTCTACATTAATTAACAACAGTTTTTTTTATTTTCTCCTATTTCTCTAATCAATCTGTTCAGAGACGTTATTACATGCTGGGGCTTAAACCCAGGCCTCCCAGTCCAGGGGTACAGACACTACTACTATGCCACAAGAGCCCTTAACAACAGTTTTTAACCAATAATGTGACATTGAAGAACATTCAGGTTCGAGTCAGAATTAATTTTATTGTTAAGGAAAGAATCACAATGGAACAGCCAGACAAGTTGTTAATTTATAAAGGAAGAGTGTACACAGTCTTACTGGATGTTGCATGATTTATAAATGTTGGGAAATGTTGTCTGTCATTTATAACTACTGTCTCTTCTTGACTGCTGATTATTTTCCAAGATGATTCTGTTTCATTGTGGCTTTTTCTAAGCACAAGCCTTGAAATTATGCGAGGCAAACATTGGCCTATGAAGATTTAATGAGCTTTGAATTTTATTTTGTGCCTAATAGACAATTTATCTAAGACTCCCTTCGTAAAGCAATCAAATGAGTAATGCTAAGTAACATGCTAAGTAACTCCAAAGATTAGTTTTAAAGTCTAATTGCTCATGGACATTTTGATCCATGCTCCAAATCAAATACTCATAATTGATTTTCTCTGCAGAAATTTAGTACTATATTCCTATCATTCTCCAAATAGATTTTTTCTCACAATTATCTGTGTATTCCAGAAAGGTTTAATTTTCCTCTCATAATAGTTATGTTAAAATTGGCAAGGAAAACCAATATGAAGTGACTATGGAGTTTGTATCTATTCCCAATTGCAAGTACAATGGCAAAAAATAAATATGAAAAAGCTTGGAAAGTAGTGTAAAAACTTCAGTCAAGACCACCTGTTATACAGTTATGTAGTGTTGCATGGGATGGATTCAAAACAAAGTTTATTTTCTGAAATTCCACTCAAAGTCAGTCATGTGAAGGATGGCCAAGATCAGCACAATTGTATTTGTTACTGAAAAATGACCAGTGGCAGAACTAAAGGGCTGATAGCTGCTAGGAGCTCGGATCAAACTTCTGCCAGATGCTTTGATTCAAATTCCACAAACAATTTTGAACCAAATCTACTGGCATTCCTAACACTGATAGCTATGAGTTGTGTTATAATCCTGAGGAGACCAATAACTTTAAAAATAAAATAAAATAAGTTTCCGGTTAATAGCTGCAACACTGACAGGTCCATTTTTTTTCCATTTTACAATATTTACGCTAATGATTAAAAATAATATTAACTAAACACAATCATTGAAGACAAAATTATACTTTAAACTACAGAATGGAATACCACACTTCCAACCCCTAGTCCAACAAAAAAAGTCATACTACACATGTATACTTAGCAGTTCTGTCATGGGCACATTCATTTTTTCCAGAACCAGTGCAAAGTGATTCTTACCACTAAAACTTTTGTTCCTGTTCTTTTTTTACCTCAAGCTTAAATAACCTACAGTTTTAGAACTATCTTTTAGTGAAATTTTCTTTCCTTGGAAATTCTCCCTCTCTCCATGTATTGGATATTTTCAAACTAATTGTGAGCTCTACCTGCCTTCCTGTGCAGTAGAGATTTTTTGGCTGCCCCTTTCCCTTCCATCTCCCTGATATGGCCAGTTTCAGAAACTCTGTCTACAATATTCAATGATTTTCCAGGAAAACCTGTAAGTTGATCTCTAGAGCGGCTTCCTCTGCATCTTTCCCAATGGCAACATGGATCACATCGACTTTGTAACTAGGCAGAAACACTAATTAGTTATTCTTAACAGCCTAGCTCTTTGTCATTTTAGAATGAAATGGACAGTTTTAAAACACAACTGTAACAACCCAGGTATTCCCATTCCAGGAGATTGCTTAGTGACAGTTAACATATAGGCTGTTGTTATTGTCTCTGAGTATAAATACCTTGAATACCTTTTTCCTCAGTGAAACAACTTTTTTTTATTTCTAGTAAATAAACCACTTGTTACTGTGTGGTAGACTTCAGGGCAGATCATATGACCCTAATTATTTTACATTTAATGTTATGATAGAACAACCATAAAACTCATAATTGTAAGACTTGATTCCCACCATCAAAACTTTACATTTATGAAGAACCACTAGCAAAGACTGCCCCAAACTGTATCAGAGGCAGGGGCAAGATTAAATCCAAATAAGGAGACTTGAACAATACCTTTGAAAGAGTAGGTTTCCATAATTATTTTGATGAAGAGACCAAGGTGATATGGTGAAAGATTTTGGTGAAATAATTTTTAAGAGTAAAACTGAGCCTCCTGAAAGCCACGTCATCAATCATGAGGTGCAAGGAAAATAGTATGTTCAAAAAGGCATAGAAAAAGGAGCGGAGTGTTCAGGCAGGGAAGCATAAAGCTAAGGAAGATTTATTGTGTTATTACTTATCTTGAAGAACTTCTGCAGAGTTGTATAAACATTGTATGTTTTTCCACGTGGCGTGATTGAGGCACAGAACACTTTTTTCAAGGAAAAATTGCTTGTGTTTTTGAAGTAGAAAAAGATAGAGGCTTATAAAGAGAACACAGATGTGATTTTAAAAATTAAGAACAGCAGATGCCATAAATCAGGAACAAAAACAGAAGTTGCTGGAAAAGCTCAGCAGGTCTGACAGCGTCTGTGAAGAAAAACATCAGAGAGTTAGCATTTTGGTTCCGGTGACACTTTCTCAATTCTGAGGAAGGGTCACCGGACCCGAAATGTTAACTCTGGTTTTTTTCTTCACAGATGCTGAAAGCTCTGATTTAAATTGTCCTTGTAACAGCCAGTAGAGACATCGCAGGACAAATAGTTTCCTTGTGTGCATTTCTGTCATTACAATACCTATTACATTTCAAACATATTGCATTGGCTATGACACACTTGGGATATCCTGAGGTTGTCAAAGTTGCTTTATAAGTGCAAGCCTTACTTATCTTTTAAGCATCTCCAGTCAATTGAATAAAACAAAGCTGAAGAAAGGCTTCAAGAAATTAGGAGTTAAAATCTAGTATATTAGGATATGAGAGTCAAAGTAAGCTAGTGAGGACATCAGTGATTACAACCTAGGTCAGTCTCTGGCTGAGAGACCCCAGTGATAATTAAGTCACTTGTGTAAATTCATTCACAGCATATTTTTAGAAATGAAATGGTGGGTGGGTCAAGGGGATGAAGCTTGGGACCAGTTTATAAGAGGGAGAGAAAAAGAAGGGCAATGATTTTGCAATCCCAGTGTTAATAATAAACTATAAATGAAGCAAGCATATGTTACCTTCACTAATGTCATAAAAATGATAGACACTTTGTAACAATAATAAAATTGAAGTAAATATAATATTTTTCTTTCTGAAACCTTCCTTGGCTCTTTCAGTCTACATTCTCAATTTAATTACTGGATCTTAATTTGCTCAGATTAAAACAATGAAATAAAAGAACATTCATAAGTAATTGCTGGATGTAAAAATGGTAGATTATCAATAAAATATGACCTGTTTCATTTCTAATGTATTGCTGATGTTTTTTTAATTATGCATATATTTACAATGACACCTTAGGAAATGAAAACAAAATTATTTAGCATAATACTTGATTTGTTTTTAAGGAGATCTCGTAATCTTTCTCCATCTGCACGGAAGATCACTTTTCGGCAATGGGTGTTAATTCAATCATTCTCCCATTTAACTCATGTCTCCATGGCACCATCAACTAGGGCCAAGTAGACCTGGCAATAAAATTAGGCATAATGAGTTTTTGTCCATTTGTGAGCAATTCGGCTAGGTTAGAAAAATATTTCTCATTTATATCAATTTAATGGCCATGGTTCGAAGAATGAACATAACATCACTTTCAAGTGCATTCTGATCAGTAGGGCTTCAGTTGTTTTTGGTAACTTAACTGTCATGGTAGAATCTTTCGGATCTAAGGGTGGTGAGGGAAGAGGCTGGAAAGCTTAATGATGATGTGAATTGGTGGCCTGGGACTGTTTCCCAAGGCCTTCAAGCCTTCTTGCCAATAATAAACTATTGACAGGAAGGCTCATGGTGGACCTTTCCACTCTGCTTCTACATGACCACTTAAAGGCCATTTCCAACCCTGGCTGCAGATTTACTTATCCTTGGAGGTCCTGGGGTCTTGTGGCCTGCACACCTGTCTGAACTGTTTGGGTTGCACCCCAGTGGAAGTAGAAGCTCAATCTGCACTAATATGTGGATGATTGACAGCGTGGGCATGGTTCAGAGAAGTTGTTGCTGAAAGCCACCCTTCTGCCTTTCTTCTGACCCCCGTGGCACTACTCTCCCCACAACACCCTCATCATCAAACCCTACATCCCCAACAAAACTTCCCTTTCCTTGTGTACCTCTTCAATCCTGACGCTCTGGGAATTGTTGTTCTGACAGGAGCTCCAACCTCCCCCGTGACAGTGCCGAGAGCTAGAGCTGCCAGACTCTGATTGGCTAACAGCCTAGGTTGGCCGGACCTGGAGTCATCAGTCATGAGGAACAGTTTGCTGCTGTCTTCTGAGGGGAAGAAGATTTCTTGGGCATTCCTTCAGAGAGTCAATGTGAGTGCCTCATTGCTTTTTTAAGGCCATCGTGCCAAACTCTGAAGATTTAATCTTCAAAATTTACAGCAAGAACAATTAAAACTGTCATTTTGATCAGCAGCTTTAAAATTCTTACCAATAAAGGAAAATTTGCTCAACCGGTTTAAACATTAGCAAACTGATGACTCAAGTGATACTACCAACTAGATCACATCATCAAGGACTGATACACCCTGTCACAGAGCTGAATGAATTCATAAAATTGCATTATGAAAATATACCATAATCATTTATTCTTCCATCAACTTGCTTGCCCTCCTGCACAATCTAAAATATTCAGTGTGATGAGACTCCTAACAAATGTGTTTGTCAGTTCTGATTTAATACTATAGGCAACAGAAACATAGCTTCAACAGCTGTGCCTGGTATTTCTTCTGCCAGATGTCACAATGGATTAAATTGGTTTAATTTGCTTTTTTCTAGAGAAACACTTAACTGTGATATTAATGCAATTCAGAAGTGCATTCACATGTCTGCATGTTACTGGAAATCCAACATGCTAAAAATACATAGGGTATGGAGAATTGCACTTGCAATTTCCACAACTCATGCAGGCAGGGCTCTGTGAAGGGAGTATAAATTCAGAAAACAGATCCCTTAGAGTGATGAGATTCTACTGAGGGGGGGGCCATCCATGTGATCACTTCAACAGACCAGCTTCAAGGTTATTACAAAACCTTGAAACTACACATGTTTTATTAATCTCCAGCTATTGGCTAGATTACCAAATGACATTTATCTACTTGAGACAACATGCTCCTAAATGTATTTAAATATAATGTACAGATGAGGACACCTGTGGCTCTAGCTTGCAATTCCTTGACATGATAACTATTGCATTTAAAAAAAAATCTTTTATCAGATGCAAGCTTGCAGACAAGGGAACTATTTATTACCAACTGCCAGTTGCTCCGCAAAGTTGGTGGTGAGCTGCCTACTTGAAAAATCATGTTGTGTAGGTTCACCCACAATGCTGTAATTGTATGTCACTGTAGCAAGGAATGAATTTATAAGGTGGTGGTTGGGTGCTGAGTCTACAGCCTTGTAAAGGTGTCAGTCAAACACTACCAAACATAATTTGGGTAACAGGACCTTTACCCACTTCACATTTCTTCAGTTTATTCAAACAAACATATATTGTAAAACAAGTTAAAACCAAACTTATTATAGCCTCTTAAAGATTTCACTAGATCTGTCATAAAGTACCACTGCAGCTTATGCAAAAGCAGACCCGCTGAGCTGATCCCTAGTGTGTCTTGGAGCTCAGACTGGCATTCAAATTGGGGTTAAAATGATCAGATATTTGTTTTTTCATGTAGCCTGATTATAAATACCAGGTTGAGCTCTAAGGATCACTAATGAAAAGAAATCTGTTATTTAAGTTCTAAGTAGCAGAGTCTACACAGAAAAAGTGGATACTGGAAATACAGATTAGGAAAACAAAACCAAGAAAAAACTCAGCACGTCACACAACATCTGAATTATTGTTTCTGGTCATTGACATTTCGTTATCAGCTGCATTTTTGTTCTAATTGTAGTATCTAATAGATTATAAAAACAGCATTTTTTAAAAAAGTTGTGTTCTGTATGTTTTTTTGTTAAACATTTAAAAACTTAGCATTACTATTGTACAGCTTATTGGTTATTTACAATAATGCACCCTGGATGAGTCAGCATGGAACATCAAGATGCCTGGGTGATATATAAATGAACACAGGTGAGACATGGGAGAATAAGAAGGGCTATGGATAAGAGCAGTTAAATACGCCTTTCAAAAGATTCTTGAATTCAATGAGGGGCAGTAAACTCTAAGTTTTAATGAAACTGGCTGGACTCCACAAAAATTGTTGGTGGGGTGACAGCTCGGGTATAAGTTGAAAAGCCTATGCCCACAATAGAACTGGCCAGATCAGAAGTGCAGGGGTCAAGCTCAATATTGCCACTCTTATTCTGCATTGGAGAAAATTGCCGCATTAGATATGGAGACAGGAATCCTGGAATTAGATCTCTTCCTTCATTTGTATAGGCATCCTTAGTCAGCCTGATTTCTCAAACAAAACATATCTAATGATCAGTAATGTACTTCCTCACTTCTTAGCTGATCTACTCAGTATGCTAATGTTTTTAAGAGATGTCATATTAAGATAAAATAGGCTTTCTTGTAAGTTTAGATCTAAAGAAAGGAGAAATGTTTATTTTCACAACACCTAAAATATAAACACAACAAACACACTTCCAAAATGCAAAGAAATTGAAAAGAAAACAATGATTTATAGAGATGTAACATGCACTTAGATTACTCTGCTTATTTCTAAGGTAGTTGCTTGGGATTGAAGATTACCTTCTTCCCCTTCGATTAAGTTACTAACAAATTAGCAGGAAATTGTTCACTTGTCCAACCAGTCTTTAAGATGAAAGCTGAAAATGCTGCAGCCCTGTATGATCCTCACCTGTTTTTTTGAAGACAAATTAACTTTGGAAGTTTCTGGCTTTTTTAGGTGAAGCTGAGTTCCACTGTACACACATTTAGTCTACCTGCAGCATACTCTGACTGATGGCTAGGCTTCATCCGGCCTGTGGGCTGGCTATTGTTTTTCCTTCCAGGGAGTGAGCCATCTATGCCACCCAATGAAAATTTATGTCATTTAGTTGTCTGCTCAGAAACCACTAGAGAAATCATTGGGCTTTCCGCAATCCATTTTATGAAGACAGCTTTCTACTTAAAAGTAAAGCGTTCACCTTGCAATTAGCTTTACCGGCATGACATGATCATCACCTGATGTATTACTGATCATTACATACAGTTTGTCTGCTGCAAAAGGTGGCTAGTTTAAAGTAATGTGTTATTTGAATTTTGCAAAGGATGACAGTGAGAAATACTGTTTTATTTTGTTTACTATTTAATTTTAGCCTTCTTCGAAACTTTTAATATGTTGCATAATAGAATATTATGGATTATGAAGCTGCTCTTGCATAAAAATATCTCCTGTATTTACTTACTAAATGCTGGTGATCTGTACTGATTCACTGTGCAAAAGCTATGCATTATCTTTTATTTATGTACTTCTGTTGTGAAGAATTAAATTTGCTGTGCATGTTGTTTGTTGTCTACATTATAACTAACAAGTAGTTGATTAGTTGATTAGTTAATGATTTCTTATTAATTACATGTTTAAGTCTTCTTTTCAATTGGTTATCTTCTATTTAATTATCTATTCATTTTTCACTAGTTGTATAACAGAAAGCCCTTCTGTGCAATTTTAATTCCCTCTAGCAACAGAAACAGAAATTGCTTGAAAACCTCAGTAGGTCTTGCAGAATCTATGTAGAGAAATCAGAGTTAATATTTCGTGTTGATTGGCCCTTGCTCAGAACTCAGTCAACTCTTATTTCTCTCCACAGATGCTGCCAGGCCTGCTGAACTTATATCGCAATTCTGTTTTTGTTTATGATTTACAGCATCTGCAGTTCTTTCTATACTTATTTAACTCCCTGCAGTGCTATTTTGTGAAGAGATCAATATTTTGTTTAAAATACTGCTGCCAAATCAAAATTCATTAACAATGATACTAAAATACAGTATGTTGGCACTTCCTCAATCATCCTACCAGAAAGCCAATGTAACAATTATTACAAAACAGAAGCAAATAATGGGCATACTGACTGAGTAAATTGGAAGCTGGCATTGAGAAAATCATGGAATTAATTATGGGGTAAAATTACCAGTGCGCTGAAATGACATGGTGAGGATAGGCTTCTCTCCATGTTTGAATTTACTGTTGAGCAAATTGTTTTAAAGGGTGACCTTCACAGGACAATGAGACCTTGTCAATAATGAAACCAAAGGCAATGCTTGAAAATGAGCATATTGAGAAGATCTCATATTGCAATTAGTGATGGAGAAAAAAATCTGGAACTAAGAATCTATGATGACTGTGAATCCATTGTCAATTGTTGGAAAAACCCATCAGGTTCACTAATGCTCTTTAGGGATTGAGACTGCCATCCTTAACTGGTTTGGCCTACATGTGACTCCAGACCCACAGCAATGTGATTGACCCTTAACTGCCCTGTGGGCAATTAAGAATGGGTAATAAATGCTGCCTGGCCAGCAACGCCCTCATCCCAGTAATGAATTTAAAAAAGCTTCTTCCTTACTTTAGACTAACATTCTTACATAGTTCAGTGGGACTATGGTAAGAATCATGGCTGGAAGAGGAAGAAAAGAGGCTATTCGTGTGAACCAGCTATCATGTCTAATTAGGTCTGATAGTCACTATTTGTCATGGGTATGTTTTTTGTAGATTGTTTGTGTTCTATACTACCTCTGCAATTAATTTCAACATATACAAGATTCTGGTTGCAGTCAGTTCTGCTGAAATTGAATCCGTACAAATTCAGTGTAAACAAACAGCATTCACAACGTCAAGAATACACCACTGCACATTACTCATTTTTTGTGGCAACATAGTCTGCATTTTGGAATTACTTTTAAATTGACTCCTGAGGGTGGAGTTCCCACTGCTAGCTCCTGATGCTTTTGCCTTCCAAAAAGTAATGACTGTAAAATAAACTTGCCATGCTCAGCTCAGACTACATGCCAGAGAACTTCTTTTAAAAAGTGATTTTCTAGCAGTTACCTGTGGACTACCTTGTGGAGACTGTGGACAAGTGGCATTAACTTTGGACCAAGTAACCCCGAGCCGTTCCTAGCTAATGTTTTGGGGACATGGGTTCAAGTCCCACCGCAATAGATGTTGAAATTTCAGTTCAATAAAATTTGCAATTAAGAAACAAGTGTAATGGTGACCACACATTCTGATTCACTAACATCCTTTAAGGAAAGAAATCCCTAATGCTTACCTGGTATGGCCTATACTGCAAAACCACAGTGATGTGGTTGTCTCTTAGCTGTCCAATGAAATGCCCCGGCAACAATTCCACGGTATCAAAATTGATTCAAAGTTTGTTTGGGATAAAATGCCAAAGTACACCAACATTTTCCACACCCGACAGATTCAAATGACTGCGACCATGAAGCACCCACTGGGGGAATCCATCTTGCAACCAGTTTCAAGGGTCACAGTACAGGCCAGACTGTTATCTTGTGATCTCATATCATAGAGTGGAGCTTATATTTGAATGCTGAAAAAGAAGCTCAACTACTGACAGAAACATTCAGAGCTGTGAAAGCTAGTACAAGAAACAGAAAAGGAGCAAAGAAGTGGAACCCAGCAGAAGCACTGGGTATGGCACAATGACTGTAACATTTCCTCTCCCAGAGCCAGTCAAATTAAATGATATGAAGCAGAACTGTCAATTTTTACACAAGCAATGGCAAAGTTTTGAAATTACAGTTGAACTGCTTAATAAGACAGAGTAGTTAGGAGTTGTGACAGTCGTGTCACTGATGGAGGGAGACTGGGTCAAAGTATACCCCATGCTAAACCTCAATGAAGAACGGAAAACAAAAACTGATGGTAGAACTTTTGAAAGGTTTGAAGGTATTCTTTGAACTCCAACTGAATATAAATTATGAAAGGGCCCAAGTTGAAAATGAGACCATTGATCATTAAGTGATAAATTTTAAACCATTCACAGAATCCTGTCAATTTACACAACTAAACAAAATATAATTAAAGCTAGGATTGTAGTCTACTTGAGTTCTTGCAGTCAGAGCCCATCTGCTGAGAGAGGGGAAACAGAATCTCAGGAAAGAAATTGACATGCAAAAGTGCTGAGATGGTAAATTGGAAACTAAAGGAGATTCATGGTAAAACAAACCAAATGTCTGCATGTAAACTAATAAACTTTCGAGGCCCAAATTGCAGAATGATCAAGGACAAAGGGCAGCATGCAAATCCTGCAGAGGACACAACACAAAGTTATAGAAAGCATTTTCAGTGTGAGAAAAGCAAAGTTTTCAATCTTAGTAGAATTGTTTTTCACACAAGTCTACAGCGAGAAGGAAGTACAACAAGCAAGTAGAGATGGCTATTGGAGAGATATCAACCACAGATTCTGGTGAATTGCAGTACATCGTACAAAATGTTAGTATGAACACTGAGAGAGGACATCAAGTCAGCACAAAATGTCAGATAGACACCAAAGCATCATGAAACATCATGAATTTTCACAAACAATGCAAAACATCTCAACATAACAAACCAAAAATTAAAATGTAGCTATATGATGGCACCATACTCATGCATAGGTTGTAGATTATTCTGAGAGCCCTATGTAATAGTATGTACGATGTTCTGGAGTTCATAGATTAGACACAGCTTACACAAGATATTCAGTTCAACCAGAGCAGGGATAAAGCTTGAAATAGTAACACTCAACTTGCCAAAGACGAATTTCAATATTTTGCAGCACATTAAATCTTTGCCTGGAGAACAAATCCTAGAGGAGTAAAACAGTGTGTTTACTGGTTTAGAATGCCTCTAAGAGAATATTCTGGGATATTTTGGAAGGATGTTGGAAGGAGTGATCACTACGCAGTAATTGTAGAGAGAATTTTGGATACCGTCCACTGTGTTGTGTGGTACTGCCACTGTACTGAGTGAGACAGACTTCTAATAAATTTTGCAACTCAAAACTGGGCATCCACAAGGCTCTTGGGCCATCAGCAGCAGCAGAACGGTATGTGACCTAAATCGGTAACCTTATGGAGTGGCTTGTCCCAACAAACATTATCATCAAACCAAAAGACCAGGGCTCATTCAATGAAAATTGCAGTACGTAGAACTGAAACCTCTTCCTGGGCAGATATTCACTGAGCACTGCTAGTGGCTGCAGAAGACAAGAGGGGGAATTATTTGTCTAAGATAGATAGAGGATGTTAACAGGAGACCAACACAGCATAGTACAACAAAGCTTACTGGGATTGTTGGCCATTGAGGCCTCTGCATCCCTAGAGAAACAGTTTTACAATTTCCCAGCTAGGTGAAGGATTTTCTCTTTGTACAAAGTTATCTCTGCCACTGCGTGAGCCATTGTGGTGCTCTCGGCACAGTTTGAGCCAACTTTTCCTGCAGTGAGACAAAGGGAAGGATTGAGTTTGATGGAAGTGAATGGAAGAGCAGTTAGTGACGATACAGTGGCAGGAAAGGTGATTGTCATGTATACCGAAATGCAGTGAAAAGCTTTGTTTACAACTGGTACATGCAGATCACAGCAAGCAAAGTATGTACAGATCAAAAAGACTTCAAGGCATACAACTTACTGTATTTGAGGCTAGAGTCTATTCAACAGTCTGTTCCTGAACCTGCTTCTACGTGCGTTCAGGCTTCTGTATCTTCTGCCTGATGGAAGAGGTTGTAGGAGATCATTTCAGGTCCATTGTTCCCTGAAGGTGAACACGCAGGTCAATAGGGTGGCCAAGGAGGCATATGGCATGCGTCCCTTCATTGAGCGGGGTATTGAGTACAAGAGTTGGCAGGTCATGTTGCAGTTGTATAGGACTTTGGTTCAGCCACATTTGGAGTACTGTGTACAGTTCTGGTCGCCACATTACCAAAAGGATGTGGATGCTTTGGAGAGGGTGCAGAGGAGGTTCACCAGGATGTTGCCTGGTATGGAGGGTGCTAGCTGTGAGGAGAGGTTCAGTAGATTAGGATTATTTACATTAGAAAGACGGAGATTGAGGGGGGACCTGATTGAGGTCTACAAAATCATGAGGGGTATAGACAGGGTGGATAGCAAAAAGCTTTTTCCCAGAGTGGGGTCTCAATTACTAGGGGTCATCAGTTCAAAGTGAGAGGAGGAAAGTTTAAGGGAGATATGCGTGGAAAGTTCTTTACACAGAGGGTGGTGGGTGCCTAGAACGCGTTGCCAGCAGAGGTGTAGGCGCAGACACTTTGGCATCTTTTAAGATATATTTGGACAGGTACATGGATGGGCAGGGAGCAAATGGGCACAGACCGTTAGAAAATAGATGACAGGTTAGACAGAGGATCTTGATTGGCGCAGGCTTGGAGGGCCGAAGGGCCTGTTCCTGTGCTGTAGGTTTCTTTGTTTTTTGTTCTTTATTAACGGGGTGTGATGGGTCTTTGACAATGTTGGCTGCCTTTCTGCTGCAGCGAGCTGTGTAAGTAGAGGCCATGGATGGAAGTTTGGCTTCTGTGAATGTCTGGGCTGTGCACACCACCTCCTGTAGTTTCTTATGGTCCTGGGCAGAGCAGTTGCAGTACCAGGCTTCTATGTACCCGGACAGTATGTTTTCAATGGTGCATCTGTAGAAGTTGGTGAGGGATGTTATGGGCATGTCAAATTTCCTGAGCTGCCTGAAATGAGGCATTGTTGTGCCTTTGTGACTGTCACAACTACGTGGGAAGTCCAGGGCAGGTTGTCAGCTATCGTCACTCCGGGGAACTTAATGCTCTTCACCCACTCAACCTCAGTTCCATTAATGTAGATGGAGAAATGTTATCCTCCCTTCTTTCTGAAGTCGATGATCAGTTTTTAAATTTTGTTGGCATTGAGAAACAGATTGTTTTCATTGCACCGTGTCACAAAACCCTCTGTCTCCCTGCTGTATTTTGATTTTTCATTGTTAGATATCCTTCCCACTACAATGGCATCACCAGTGAACATGTAGATGGTGTTTATTTGGAATTTGGCGACACAGTCCTGGGTGTACAGGGAGTACAGGTAGGGGACAAAAGACACTTGCTTGGCGTGGGGGGGGGGGGGGGGGAGGGGGGGTCCAGTGTTGAGAGTTGTTGTAGAGGAGGTGCAGTTACCTGTCCTCACTGATTGTGGCCAATGGGACAGAAAGCTGAGGTGGGGAGATGTCCCCACTAAGGAGTAGGAATTGCAGAGGCCAGGAAGAGTTAGTAACTTAGAAGGTCACGGTCGATGAGAGGAATTAAATGGATATGCTGCATGCACTGGTGAGAGCTGTAGACTGTGAACCTTGGTAAGAGATACATACAGTGACAGAATCAGAGTGAACCGTGGTTCTGCCAATGAGAAAATGGTGACACTTACTCTTGAGGAGCACGGAAGAGCATCAATCTTCTTTTTATGTTGCTGGGCCCATTTTACCTGGGACAGTGCAGTGACTGGGTTGCAATTTTTGTGCAGGCTGCTTGGTTTTAGTGACGTTGCCTCTTGCGGCAGTGAGCTAGAAAAAGTGCAGGGCTCCTTTTCCACTACTCAATTTACCGGAACTTCCAACTCCCTGACTGTGAAATGGAGAGTAAGCTATGCTTTCTTCTGGGCCATAACAGTCAAGCCTCATAGTGTGAGAGTCAGGTCCTGGTTTGCAGTACCAAAGTGGTGAGCAGCTGGGCTTTAAATATAGCTGCAGCTGAATGAACACTGAAAAATCCTGGCAGGGAGAAACACTGACTTCCATTCTGCTGCATGATCTCTTGATAAAAGCACCCAAGTGCCCAGTTCCATCATCAATTAGGTGAAAAGCAGAAGGCTGTGTAAGAAAAGTAGCTTCAAGCTATCTTGTAGAAAATGCTATGAATCCCGTTTGACAAAGGACTTTAACTGAAAGTGGTAAAATTCCACCCTGGTTTCTGAATTGTGCTCATTGGTCCTCCAAGGGAAAAGAACCCTGCAATGTGGCCCCCAAACATTAAGGTTGGATAACCCTGACCTTGAGTGATTGTAGATGCATGGTAACAACATCACTATTTCCTCTTTCAAATCACGCACCATCCTGACTTAGAACTATATCACTGCCTTTAGTCAAAATCCTGAAGCTCCCTTCCTAACAGCACTGTGACTGCAGTAGCTCACCATCACTTTGTTGAGACAATAAATGCTGGCCCAACCACTGACATTCACTTCCCATGGATGAATAAATCGAAACAGACAACAGAAACTTACATTTGTAATGAATTGTAATTATACTAATTTCAATTGGTATACTGTGACTAATAAAGAAAGAGAATCTTTTAATAGAATTTAGATAGAGTGGATTTGAATTCAAAACCTAGGAATTCAAGGACAGTTGATCAGCTAGCTATTCTATAAAATGTCAACTATGAAATAAACAGAGTGCTTTTTGTAAACAAATCAATTGCTTGAATGAGATAGTTAGAATTGCAGTTGCAAGAGACTGAGATAACAAGGTATGGAGCTGGATAAACACAGCAGGCCAGGCAGCATCAGAGGAGCAGGAAAGTTGACGTTTCAGGTTGAGACCCTTCCGACCTGAAACATCAACTTTTCTGCCCCTCTGATGCTGCCTGGCCTGCTGTGTTCCTCTAGCTCCACGCTGTGTTATCATTGTCTGAATGGGTTGAGTAAAAATGCATGAAATTGAGGCATAAATAAACTGTCTGTCATAATTCATCACTGACCTAAAGGACTTCTACCTTGTGAACAAAGATCTAAACAAAAATCAGAGATATATGTTTAAGAATTCAACAAGAACTAATACATGGCTGATATCCGACATCGAAAGAACATTCTGTGATGATCTTGGTCAATGTCAATATAATTCATAGCCTGAATGACTTTCAAAATCTGGAAAATGTATCCTGTTCTACTCATCAATTGATCATTAACATGAACATCAGAAATTCAGAAATAATTAACTTATTACGCTACTAATCAGCATAATATATTTCAGGACAACCTGCTCTTTTTACTGGAATCATAAAAGATGTGTGGTGACCACTGCAAAATTTATGTCTCATTTTCTTCCAATGATTTATATTCAGCTGAAATGTTGGATGTAGGATTAACCTTGTTTATTCACCAATCTCTAATTCATTATCTATATATACCCAACTATATAGCCTGGCACAGGTTGTACATTTTTGTAGTCTTTTGACTATGGCATTGTGAAATGAATCAAAGAAGGGAAAAATCAAGAAGAAAAATGTTAACCTTCATCAATATAGCAAAATAATGTATGAGATATGATGATTGTTGAGCTAAAGTTGATCTGGCATCAATCCTAAGCATAAGAAGTTACTAACACATGGAAAAGATTTCCACGCTCAGACAGAAAACAGTGTAACATCTGCATAAGAATGTTGTAAGTTTGTGTGGCACACCATGTCCTAAGCACATACCTAGACTGATATCAGAGATAATGGGAACTGCAGATGTTGGAGAATCCAAGATAATAAAGCGTGAAGCTGGATGAACACAGCAGCATCTCAGGAGCACAAAAGCTGACATTTCGGGCCTAGACCCTTCATCAGAGAGGGGGATGGGGTGAGGGTTCTGGAATAAATAGGGAGAGAAGGGGAGGCGGACCGAAGATGAAGAGAAAAGAAGATAGGTGGAGAGGAGAGTATAGGTGGGGAGGTAGGGAGGGGATAGGTCAGTCCAGGGAAGACGGACAGGTCCAGGAGGCGGGATGAGGTGGTAGGTAGGAAATGGAGGTGCGGCTTGGGGTGGGAGGAAGGGATGGGCTCTTCCTCTCACCTGTCCCTTCCTCCCACCCCAAGCCGCACCTCCATTTCCTACCTACTAACCTCATCCCGCCTCCTTGACCTGTCCGTCTTCCCTGGACTGACCTATCCCCTCCCTACCTCCCCACCTATACTCTCCTCTCCACCTATCTTCTTTTCTCTCCATCTTCGGTCCGCCTCCCCCTCTCTCCCTATTTATTCCAGAACCCTCACCCCATCCCCTTCTCTGATGAAGGGTCTAGGCCCGAAACGTCAGCTTTTGTGCTCCTGAGATGCTGCTTGGCCTGCTGTGTTCATCCAGCTCCACACTTTGTTACCTGGACTGATACTCAGCTTATCCATTAATTAAGTTTGCAGCTGAGATCAGTCCTAGTACAAGAATCCTTTTTATTTTTCCATCCTGGGGATACTGAGGCTGTTTGCAGGGCTAAGCTGTCATTCCAGTTGAAATTATCTAACTCAAACTGGACCTGACTCAGGAATGTCCTTGATTGTTTCATGGCAGTGTTACACAAAGCCAACGCTCAATTATTTGGTAGCATTCGAATTATGTTTTTGGATGCGTCACGTTTCTCTGCTTCAAATATATTTTGACCGAGTTTTAGAAAGAAGAGAGTTATATTAAAATATGGTAAAACCAATCAACTAAAGAATCATGAATGACTTTGTTTTGAATATTTTGAAATGTAAGAACATGAGTAGGCCATATAGCCTGACAAGCCTGCTTTGCCATTCAGTCAGATTTGCATGAGAGGAGAATGCTGATTTTGTTCCCTCGATTTTGGTATTTCATGTAAATTGTGCAAGACAAGATTTTTTTTTAAATGGCCTTTTTCAGTAATGTTTTTCCAGGTCAAAAAGAAAAAGGAGGCATATATAAGGTTTAGAAAATTGTGTGGTAAGCTTGCAAACAACACAACGTTTGAGGGAGCTGTGGATAGTGTTAGAGGATGCAACAGGATATAGGTAGTCTGGAGACTTGAATGAAAAAATGGTAGATGGTGTTTTATCTAAATAAATGTGAGGGAATGTGTTTTGGAAGATCTAATGCAGAAGGAAAGCATCCAGTAAATGGCAGTGGCATCAACATACAGAGGGATCTAGGCATACAGGTCCAAAGTTCTGTGAAAGTGACAACACAGTGGGTAAGGTGGTCAAGGAAGCATTTGGCATGCTTGCCTTCAATGGGTGGAGCATAGAGTATAAAAACTGGCGAGTCATGTTGCAGCTGCATTGAACTTAATTTAGGCCACATTTAGAATATTGTGTACAGTTCTGGTTGCCACACTACCAGAAGGATGAAGGGCATTTAGAGAGGGTACAGAAATGTTTAACCAGGATGTTGCCTGGTTTGGAGGGTATTAGCTATGAGGAGTGATTGGACAAACATGGCATTTTTTCACTTGAATGTCAAAGGATAAGTGCCAACCTGAGGCATGGATAGTCTGTCTTTTTCTGAGCATAGAAATGCCAATTACTAGGATACATAGGTTTAAGATAAAACGAAGTAAGTTTAAAGGAGCTGTGAGAGACAAGTATTTTACACAAGTGTGGTCAGTGTCTGGAATGTATTGCCAGAAGAACTGATGGAGGTGGATACATTAGCAAGTTTAAGAGTCATATTGACAGATGTATGAATAGGCAGGGAATGGTGAGATATGGTCAGTGTAGAGACGAAAGGTTTTAGCTTAGAAAAGGATCATGTGTTGGCACAGGTTTGATGGGCCAAAGGGCCTGTTCTTATTGTATGCTGTACTGTTCTTTGTTCACTCAAGTTCTGCGCAACTAAATGACTATATAGATCATAATTGTTCATCTATCTCATGGCACTTTTCCACATTATCTCCACATTTCTTGACATCATTAGCCTTTGGGACTCTAGTGATTTATGTCTTGAAGATCCTCAATTATTGAGTTTCCCCAAACCTCTGAGTGAGAGAATTCCAAAGATTCACCACCCAATAAGAGGAGAAATTGTCCCTCATCCCCGTTTTAAACACCCTACCTTTTACCCTGAGATTATGTCCCTCATTTTAAACTCATCTGCCCAGGGGAACATTTATTTGCATCCAACTTGTCACGCCTTGTAAGAATTTTAGGAAGATGTTACACTGTTTTCTGACTGAGCAGGGAAACCTTTTAAGAATTGTAGGAAATAAAAACTCTGTGTCCTTACTGTCTCTTTATAAAACAATTCCTAGTTATAATCATAGGGATTAATCTGCAGTACCTCTGTTACATTCCTTCTATGAAAAGTCTATCATTCCTTAGATCAGGAGACCCAAACTGTGCACAATTCTCCAAGTGCAATTTCACCAAGGATCTATCCAATTGCAGTAAGACAACCTCATTTCTGTATTTATTAATAATACATTTCAGGTTATGTAACGCATTAAAAGAAACCAACCACGCTTTTATATTCCAAAATCGCTTACGTTTTTGTTCTTTTGGCTCAGTGATTTTTAATTGATAGCAGTTGTTTTTCAATCAACAATCTTTTGTATGTAAAAATACAGGGTTAAATTAACATTTAGTTGCAGAGGCTAGATCAGACGTGGGTAGACTATCAACTTTCTGCTGCTGTATGTATCTGCGTCCAAGGAATTTTGCCAGAGGCTGCTTTAAGCAAATGATCGTTAATTGTAAACGTTCCAAATAACATGTGGGCCCCCAGTGAATCAGAAGCCTGACCACTCTTTGCGGCAGGCCTGTGGATGGGGCGGGATGACAAGGAGTGGGGCCAGCAGCTCACCAATAAAGTTATTTGTCCATTCAGTCATTGCGCTGAAAAGCCATAGTCACAGCTATGCACTTATAGGCTTTCCTATAGAGCAGCTCCCCATCCAAAATGATGGTCTAGCAACTGAAAACTCTTCAGAGAACACCTCCACCTTGAGATACATTGTCTTTACCCTACCATACCAGCAGTGCCTGCCTCTGGCAGTGAATTTGGTAATCTTTCAGCACTCCAGCCTCCAGTCTTAGAACGTTGTCCTATTTCCTTAATTAAACAACTAGCATATCACTTGGCTACCAAGTGACCACGTTAAAAACTGCATTGAAAGTGGGGTCAGTATTAACAAAATATTAACATCACAATATCATAATTTGATCCCAAAACAAAACAAAAATTCAGCACTTGGAGTTAATCTGCAATTTGATAAAAAAAAGCTTCTGGTATTTTTCCAGATAATTCAATTACCGGTTATTTCCAGGTACTTGTATTAAGGTATTCAATTGACAGTCTTTAATCCAAGAACAGCTCAGAAATGTCAGAGATTACAGGGTATGGTTTGGTGCATAAGAAACAATTGTTGTCAAGGTTCAAGTGATATTTGAAAAATGAGGAAGGGAATAAAGCCATCTTAATTGTCTTATATCATTAAGTATTGTAACATTTATTATGATTACATTCTCTATTCTTTTGATATTAGCTGTCCATTTACTTTTTATAAAATTAAATAGGCTGGGTTATAGCCCAACGTTCAGATGGTGGAGAATATTTTCAATCTGTTTTTCAAAGACAAAAAGAATCAAATGGTGCATGATTTTCCTTTCTATCTATTCTTAGACTATCCAGCATGCTTAACTGCACAAACAGTGGTGATATGAGTCAATCATCTAAATGGAATGGACATTTTGAAGTGTGACACATACTTCCTCATATGTCATGTCTGCATTATGGAAATATTAAATATAACTACAAGGCTTACATATAACATTTTGACTTAAAGCATCATTCCAAGAACAATGTATGGATTATAGAATTCTATTAATGTGGTTTAACAGAGTCACCTATTTTTGTGCCTTTAATTAATTTTTCTACATATCAGAATGCTGATTATACAAATTATTTATCACTTTTGGCTGAACAACATGACAGTGATCCCTTTTATAATTCATGTCAGAATTCTAAATGTTGTATATGCCTGCCATCAATGCTCAGTTTTCAGTAATCTAGAAATAAATGATCTGTGTCTGCTTGGAACTCAGTTCAGCGCTTAGAAGAATTAGACGTCGTATCTACTTTATAAGAATGATCCATGACAGTGTGTTTAATTTTATTGACATTTAAGTCAAATTGTTTTAGACAAATCTACTGAATAAAAAGGCAAGCCAGCTGTACTTTTTAACATACAGGGCTAAATCTGACTCTTTATTAGCTGTGTCAATTTTGTCAAGTTTCATGGAGGATTTCTTGTTGAGAGACCTAAAGTACATCTCACCAAACTCGCTTCATTACTTACCTTCACATCCCCTATGGTGTTCCTCTTGTCTGATTCTAGCCCAACCTTACCGCCTGCTGTTCCCAGAAAAAATTCTGCATCCACTGGATATCCATTGAAAGACTAGCATTTCTAGTCCCTGAGAGGTAATGGGAACTGCAGATGCTGGAGAATTCCAAGACAATAAAGTGTGGAGCTGGCTGAACACAGCAGGCCAAGCAGCATCTCAGGAGCACAAAAGCTGACGTTTCGGGCCTAGACCCTTCATCAGAGAGGGGGATGGGGAGAGGGAACTGGAATAAATAGGGAGAGAGGGGGAGGCGGGCCGAAGATGGAGAGAAAAGAAGATAGGTGGAGAGAGTATAGGTGGGGAGGTAGGGAGGGGATAGGTCAGTCCAGGGAAGACAGACAGGTCAAGGAGGTGGGATGAGGTTAGTAGGTAGATGGGGGTGCGGCTTGGGGTGGGAGGAAGGGATGGGTGAGAGGAAGAACCGATTAGGGAGGCAGAGACAGGTTGGACTGGTTTTGGAATGCAGTGGGTGGGGGGGGAAGAGCTGGACTGGTGCGGCTTCCTCTACATTGGGGAAACCAAGCGGAGGCTTGGAGACCGCTTTGCAGAACACCTCCGCTCAGTTCGCAACAAACAACTGCACCTCCCAGTCGCAAACCATTTCCACTCCCCCTCCCATTCTTTAGATGACATGTCCATCATGGGCCTCCTGCACTGCCACAATGATGCCACCCGAAGGTTGCAGGAACAGCAACTCATATTCCGCCTGAGAACCCTGCAGCCTAATGGTATCAATGTGGACTTCACCAGCTTCAAAATCTCCCCTTCCCCTACTGCATCCCTAAACCAGCCCAGTTCGTCCCCTCCCCCCACTGCACCACACAACCAGCCCAGCTCTTCCCCCCCACCCACTGCATCCCAAAACCAGTCCAACCTGTCTCTGCCTCCCTAACCGGTTGTTCCTCTCACCCATCCCTTCCTCCCACCCCAAGCCGCACCCCCATCTACCTACTAACCTAACAACCTCATCCCACCTCCTTGACCTGTCCGTCTTCCCTGGGCTGACCTATCCCCTCCCTACCTCCTCACCTACACTCTCTCCACCTATCTTCTTTACTCTCCATCTTCGGTCCGCCTCCCCCTCTCTCCCTATTTATTCCAGTTCGCTCTCCCCATCCCCCTCTCTGATGAAGGGTCTAGGCCCGAAACGTCAGCTTTTGTGCTCCTGAGATGCTG
Organism: Stegostoma tigrinum; assembly: GCF_030684315.1. Lineage (NCBI taxonomy): Eukaryota > Metazoa > Chordata > Chondrichthyes > Orectolobiformes > Stegostomatidae > Stegostoma > Stegostoma tigrinum. The sequence continues at coordinate 39,561,732 of NC_081363.1, forward strand.
CTTGGCCTGCTGTGTTCATCCAGCCTCTCATTTCTAGTCCCTGCCTACTTCAAAAGGCCAATGTGCACCCAGACGACCATTGGCATTCTAAAACTTCACTGCTCGCTGAAGGACGTTCTTTCTGAAGACATCTGAAATGAGGGAAATGGCACAGTGATTCTCTGATAGGAATCTGTAGTCCTGGTGTTTGGGGTGAACCAGAGAAGGGGTGTCATTGTTCAAGAGGACTGTTTGAGGGCGCCATGACACCACACCCTAGCAGCTTGGTCCAAGGTCACTACCAAGGTCAGTGTTGTTCTTACATTCTGGACAAACAGCCAGCAATACCACAAGAAGATCATTGATCTTCTCCACTCTGCCAGGCTCAGTGCACACTCTTCTCTGCTACTTCATATTCACTCTATCTCTTCTATGCACCCACTCCCACCAAGGATCATGATGTACCACTCCTACTGCTGCACGCAATATCTTCCTTCATTCATTCTCATTGGCCCCAAACCACCAACCATCCATGGCCCTGATCACTTGCTGAGTCACCTGAATGCCTTTGTCTCACAATGCACCAGCTGTACCACCTACTCTCATCTCACTCAATCCCTCCGTCTTTCTCAGTACAGGAGAAAACAGCCCAGAACAGGATGGTTTGTGCAGTTCCTGGCATCAAGACCTTCACACTATATGAGGAGAGAAGCATGCCCCTTGCAGAATGAGACCAAGACTGCTCCTGTATAGATGCAGAGACATGAATGTCCAATCAACCAAGGGTAGGTACTATTCCTCATTCAAATGAAACTCTCACATTAACCCAACCATCAACATCACTCATTGCACACCACTTCTAACTACTGGTTACACTGCCTCCTTTTCAAGTGTTGAATAGACTGGCATTTCATATTAAATTGAACTGAACAGAATAATTTTTTGTCACTTGTATTTCACAAATATATGCAATGAAAAGTGTAGTGTGCAGCATGCTCTGGTGCCATTTGAAATACAGGAGATATATAGATATACCTAAAATATAACTGTAAAGAGAGTTCATCTTCCTCCGTTCTTATTGGCTCCGGTAACTGATGAGATGCATCCAAAGATTTTGAAGATCATGAAGCTTCTAGAGACAATTATTGGGATCGAATTAGTAATTACATAGAAAATAGTGGTTTGATTTAGAAAAGCCAGCTTGGATTTCAAAAAAGGAAGTCATATTTAACTTTCTTGCTGGAGTTTAATGAAGATAGTAACACAAAGGCCCAAAGAGGCTAACACTGTAGATGTGGTGTACATTGACTTTCAGAAAATAAAACAAAGAACTGTAGATGCTGGAAATCTGAAACAAAAACCAAAATTGCTGGTGAAACTTGGCAGGTCTGGCAGCATCCATGGAGAGAAAGCAGAGTTAAGGCCTTGGCTACTGAGAGTAGAGCTGAAGGCAGGAGTAGCTTTGAAAGATTTTTTAAAAAACATATGGATTTACGAAGTCTTCTCAGCTTCTCAACCCCTGGGTCTCTCACTTACACAACTACAGCTAAACGTGAGCAGCATGGTGACTCAGTGGTTAGCACTGCTGCTTCGCAGTGCCAGGTATCCAGGTTCGATTCCACCTCAGGTAACTGTCTGTGTGCAGTTTACACATTCTCCCTGTGTTGATGTGGCTTTCTTCTGGTTACTACCACTGTCCAAAGATGTGCACATTAGATGGGTCGGCCATGGGAAGTGCAGGGTTACGGGGATGCATTGGGCTGTTCTTCAGATGGTCAATGTGCCCTGCTTCCACCCTGTAGGATTCTATTCTATTAAAACGTGAGCAGTGGGGAGGCATGAGTTCATAACTCAGAGACAGGGGACACCTCAACTCAGAACTAAGGGAGATAAAAGACCACAGATTGAAGTTCAGGTGCAAGGGCGATGCCAATCGGGTTGTATAGGTAATGATGTTAAAAATAATCCTGCTTGCTCAATGAGATTTCACTTCCTATTAACTGACAATGCTGAAACAAAACAATGTTAAACAAGGCAACTTTAAATGAGAACTTATAGTAGCCGAAAGTAGGATTGCTACAGCTTCACTTGTTTTCTAGTTATTAAAGTAAACTCTAGCTGAAACAACCCTACGAGGTTCTGCCTGTGATTGAGCACTGTCCATACTTACAATTTCAGTTTTTTGTATAAAATGCACCATGGGGAAGTTAGGCTGTAGGAACGGTTGTGTTATCGTACATATTATAGACAAGACATTTGAGATAATTCCATGACATCACAACATGTGATGCAGCAGTACAAAGGTACCTACTTTGTTTTCAATCACTCTGTCAATGTAATGGAGTCAGTGTATCGTCTTCAATCAGTTATGTATATATAACGCACATTAATAACAATAAAAACAAAGCCCAGACTATATGTAAGTTTTTGATGGTATAGCAATGTGAATTATTATTGTTGTTAATCAACTTCAAGGCATCCACTTCAAAAAGAACCCAGTCTTTGTGGTATATATTACATGAGCTAATATACAGAAAAGCATTCAGACTGTATCATACTGGAAGTGGTGTTTGATTCAGGAACCATTTCATTGTGGCACATCAAAGTGACAGCAGCTGGGCACTAAAAGCTGATCATGACAGCTAGCAGTGACAGCTATTTGTTACTAAAGGCTCAAATGGTGATAGCAGCAGTGGAATTTGTAAAATAAGTACCTTTTCTTACAATAATTTCTCAACACCTACCTGAGTTCAGACCTAACAACCAAGACGAAAGTGTAACAACCTGTACTGAAGCATGGTAACCAGAATGGAGAAGTCATATTTGTGCGTAGGGCCTCAAAAAAGGTAGACCATTACTGAAAATGGGAACTGCAGATGCTGGAGAATCCAAGATAATAAAATGTGAGGCTGGATGAACACAGCAGGCCCAGCAGCATCTCCGGAGCACAAGGAGCTCAGGATCCTGAGATGCTGCTGGGCCAGCTGTGTTCATCCAGCCTCACATTTAATTATCTTAGACCATTACTGATCTGATTTAACAAATGGAGGTTTTACAAGAGCTGTATGATAGCTCCAATCTAATAAAACTGATCCTTTGGAAAAATACAGAAAAAAAACACTGAAGAAAACCATTTCGTATATTAATAAGGCCTTTCCTCTGTGCAGATATTAGTTGATTCTGCCATCTTCCTTTTTTTTGAATTGTTGTAACATCAGGGTAATGGTGTACATGACATCACCTGCAGAAACAGCTCAGCTATTCTTTTAAATGAAGAAAATATAAAAGGAAGTGAGAAATTCTAATATACAACTACACAGAAGTTTAATTATTTAAAAACCTTTTTCACTTCCAAGACTAATGAATAGCTGACGAAGCAGTCAAATGCCTTATTGCTTTCAGAACAAGATTGGTTCAAATGTAAGAGACAGTGGGTGGTGTTGGAGGGTTGCTTTACGGACTGGAAGTTTGTGACCAGTGGTATGACCCAAGGATCAGTGCTGGGTCCACTGCTTTTGTCATTTATGTAGCGAATTTGGACTATAGGAGATATGGCTAGTAAGTTTGCAGATGTCACAAAAATTAGTGGCGTAGTAGACAGTGGAGAAAGTTATCTCAGAATACAATGGGACCTCGATCAGAGGAGCTGATGAGCCAAGGAGTGGCAGATAGAGTTTAATCTAGCGAGTTTTGAGAAGATTTGTAGCTCAGGTTGAGTTTCTGGATGTGAGTTTGCTCGCTGAGCTGGAAGGTTAGTTTTCAGACGTTTCATCACCTTTTTGTTTTATTTGAAAGAATATACTTTATTCATAGAATGTACAAAAAAAAAACATTTAAACACCTACCCGGTCATGCAAGCCGCTCTGGGTTACCCAGGGGGTACGTACACCAACTAAAGGAAAAGACAAAACAAAGAAAAAAAAAACAAAGCAAAGAAAATACCCCGGCAGTCGACTCCCCGCACAGTCCCCATTGGCCCCCTGGCCAGTTGGGGGAGGCGCCAGCTGGGCCCAGTTACCAGATAGGGCCCTTGTTTCTATTCTGGACGAGGGGTTTCATATGGTGGACCATCCCCACCACGCCTTGGCGGCGGCTGCCCCAAGCTTTCGTGCGTCCCTCAGCACGTAGTCCTGGACCTTGGAGTGCGCCAGTCTGCAACACTCGGTCGGGTCAGTTCTTTCAGCTGGCAGGCCAGCGAGTTGCGGGCAGACCAAAGAGCGCCTTTCACCGCACTGATGGTCCTCCAGGCGCAGTTGATGTTGGTCTCGGTGTGTGTCCCGGGAAACAGCCCGTAGAGCACAGAGTCCCGTGTCACGGAGCTGCTCGGGACGAACCTCGACAAATACCACTGCATCCCCCTCCAGACCTCCTGCGCATAGGCACACTCCGGAAGGAGGTGATCGACAGTCTCGTCCCCCCCCGCAGCCACCTCGAGGGCAGCGTGCGGTGGCGCAGAGATTCCGGGCATGGATAAAGGATCTCACTGGCAGAGCCCCTCTCACCGCCAGCCAAGCAATGTCCTTGTGCTTGTTTGAAAGTTCTGGCGATGAGGCATTCTGCCAAACGACTTTGGCAGTCTGCGTGGGGAACCACACGACGGGATCCACCCTCTCCTTTTCCCGAAGGGTCCCGAGGATACTACGTGCTGACCACTGCCTGACGGCCTTGTGGTCAAAGGTGTTTCCCTTCAAAAATTTGTCCATGAAGGACAGGTGGTACGGGACGGTCCAACTAGTCGGAGCGTTCCGCGGCAACGAGGCCAGGCCCAACCTTCGCAACACCGGGGACAGGTAGAACCTCAGTAAGCAGTGACACTTGGTGTTTGCGTACTGAGGATCTACGCACAGCTTGATGCAGCCGCACACAAAGGTAGCCGTCAGGGAGAGGGTGGCGTTCGGTACGCCCTTTCCCCCATTTTCCAGGTCTTTGTACATGGTGTCCCTGCGGATCTGGTCCATGCTCGACCCCCAAATGAAGTGGAAGATGGCCCGGGTGACCGCAGCGGCGCAGATTCAGGGAATAGGCCAGGCCTGTGCCACATACAACAGTATCAAAAGCCCCTCGCACCTAACAACTAAGTTCTTACCCGCGATGGAGGGGGACCGGAGCGTCCACCTGCCCAGCTTCTGCTTCAGTTTGGTGATACGCTCCTACAAGTCTGAGTGCATGCCCCAGCTCCTCCGAATTGGACACCCAGCATCTTCAGGTAGTCTGTCCTGACGGTGAAGGGGATGAAGGAGCGGTCGTCCCAGTTCCCGAAGAACATGGCCTCGCTCTTACCCCTATTGAATTTGGCACCCGAGGCCAGTTCAAACTGGCCGCAGATGTCCAACAGCCTACTCACCGACCGACGATCGGTGCAGATGACAGCGACATCGTCCATGAACAGGGAGGTCTTGACCTGAAGGCCTCTGCTGCCTGGGACAGTCATGCCCTTCAGGCTCACGTCCTTCCTGATGGATGCGGCGAAGGGCTCCTCACAGCACACAAACAAGGCAGGAGAGACCGGGCAGCCCTGCCTGACTCCAGATCTGACGGGAAAACTGTCTGATTCCTAACTGCGCTAACGATGTTGGTGTAGAGCAGCCAGATCCAATTGTGGATGCCCTCCCCGAACCCCAATTTGGAGAGGACGTCCCTCATGTAAGCATGAGAGACCCTGTCGAAGGCCTTCTCCTGGTCCAGGCTGACGAGGCAGGTGTCCACCTGCCTGTACTGTACGTAGGCGATTGTATCCCTGATGAGCGCGAGGCTCTCAGTGATCTTCCTGCCCGGCACAGCACAGGTTTGGTCAGGGTGAATCACCGACTCCAGGACAGACCTGACCCGGTTGGCTACGACCTTGGCCAGGATTTTGTAGTCCACGTTCAATAGTGAAACGGGACGCCAATTCTTAATTTCTTCCCTCTCCCCCTTCCTCTTGTAAATGAGGGTGATGATGCCCTTCCTCATGGACTTGCACATTTCCCCTGCCCGAAGCACACTATCGTACACCTCCAGCAGGTCCTGGCCAACCAGGTTCCACAGAGCGGAATACAGCTTGACCGGTAAGCCGTCACTCCCGGAGGTCTTATTCCTCTCCAAGGACTTGAGGGCTCTGGTCAGCTTGTACAGGGATATCGGCTGGTCCAGCCACTCCCTCGTGCCGTCGTCTAAGACTTCCGTGATAGACGACAGGAACGACTCGCAGGCCGTGGTGTCCGTGGGCTTCGCGTCGTACAGTCCGGCATAGAAAGATCTGCTGATCCTCAAAATGTTGGGTTGAGATGATGTCACCGAGCCGTCGTCCTCCTTCAGCCGGCTAAGCACAGAGATCTCTTTGTGCACCTTCTGAAAGAAGAAACGCGAGCACGTCTCGTCCTGCTCCACGGAGCGGACCCTGGACCTGAAGATTATCCTGGAGGCCTCCGCGGCGAAGAGCGAGGCTTGCTGGCCCCTCACCTCGCGGAGGTCCTCTGTGACATCGACCCCCATCGACTGCAGAAGGAGCAGGTTCTGCATCCTTTTCTGGAGTCGCGACAGCTTTCCCCACCTCTCTCTCGCCTTCTGTACACCCTTGAGGACAAAGAACCTCTTGATGTTCTCCTTCACTGTCTCCCACCAGTCGCCCGGAGACTCAAAGAGGGGTTTCACAGTTCTCCAACCGGCGTATTGCCTCTTAAGCTCCTCGACGTTCTCTGGGGTCAAGAGAGTCGTGTTGAGCTTCCACGTTCCCTTGCCGGCCTGCTGGTCATCCTGTAAGTGACAGTTGGCCAGCAGGAGGCAGTGGTCAGAGAAGAACACCGGCTCGACGCCGGTGGACCTGACCGAGAACGCCCGTGACACAAACAGGGAGTCTATCCTTGAGCGAATAGACCTGTCTGGCCGCGACCAGGTGTACCTCCGCTGTGCTCTGTCTGCAGGGGTGCTGAAGACATCGAGCAGCTTGCCGTCCTTCACCGTGCCCATCAGGAATCTGGCCGTGACGTCCAGTTGACTCCCCCCCCCACCCGCTGTCCCCACGCCGGATCTTCCATCTGCATCGATGATGCAGTTGAAGTCTCCGCCTAGAATGACCGGCCTGGACGTAGCCAGCAGGGGTGGAAGCCGCTGCAGGACGGCCAACCGCTCACTCCGTACCGCTGGGGCGTACACGTTGATCAGCCTCAGGGGAGCGTTCCTGTAGGTGATATCAACCACTAGGATGCGCCCCCCCCCCCAACCACCTCCTGAACTTGAGAGATGGTGAAGTTGTGTCTCCGCAGCAGAATAGCCAGGCCCGAGGAGCGACAGTCGTTACCCCCCCCCCCGACCAGATCGAAGGCCCACAGGTCCAGGTGCCGGACCAATTCCCATACCTGCCGAGGTGCGGTATCCCGCGCTCCTGCAGAAACAGGAGGTCCGCCTTGATGGTGGTCAGGTAGGCCAACGTGGGCACACATCTTGCGGTGGACTTGACACTGTGCACATTAACGCTCGCAACTCGTACCCCATTGTGGGCACTGACCGCAGTACCCTCCCCGAGTCCAAGGTCCAGCCTCTCCATCTGTCCCTTCATGCCCATTGCCCGGGCTAACTGCTGGACGCTCTCCGGGCTCAGGAAACCATCCGTGCTGCCTTCCGGGTGGCATCCCCCCGTCGGGGGTACGGAGGCTGGAGAGTCCGGCTCTGGTTCAGGTTGGGGGCACATTGTTTCCTCCTTCCCGCCTGCAGGTTCCAGGGGGGCCTCCAGGGCCCCAGCAGCATGTGGCTGGGTGTCAGAGGGAACCTCAGGACACCTCCCGTCCCCTGGAAGTGGGGTGCTGGTTTCCTTCTCAGTGGAAGCCTTCAGCTTCTGCTTTGGGCGGGCCACCTCTGAATCCCCCTCATCAGAGGAGCTCTTATAGCCCCTCTGTTGCTGCCCCTTCCCGCCTGATGGTTGTGGAGCTGGGGCCCTCCGGCGCACCTTCCTCCTTGCCTTCCGGACTGTCGTCCACTCCCCTGGGTCAACTGTTGCCTCCTCCATCGACTCTGGGTTGTCGGGGGGGAGCGGAGCCTGCAGGGGCGCTTTGCTGGCCTCGGGCCCATCCTGCGGGGCTGGGCCCTCCTGCACGACCTGGCCCTCCTGCACACTAGGGGGAATCCTTGCAGGGGCCTGATGCCTTCCTCTCCTCTGGGGGGGCCTTGCCCTGCATTGCCCCTGCTGGCGACCTGGGCGTAGGTGGTTCCCCACCACGGGCATGCTCTGTAGATGTGGCCCACTTCCCCGCAAAGGTTGCAGCTTTTTTCCTTTGGGCAATCCTTTGCAAGGTGTCCCTCCTCCCAGATGGTGGCTTTGCAGTCGGCCGCCACGTGACCTGACCTACCACAGGCATGGCAGACTTTGGGTTCCCTGCGTAGGTCAGGTAGCCCTTGCTCCCGCCGATCGCGAAGCTGGACGATGGGTGTACGATGTTCCCATCCGAGCCCGTCCTCAGCGTCACCCTGACCTGCCTCTTACTTGTCCAGATCCTGTAGGGGTCCATTATGTTGGATAGGTCCCCTTCCACCTTCACGTACCTTCCGAGGAAGGTCAGGACATCACCTGCTGGCACATGTGGGTTGTACATGTGTACAGTCACCATACGGCTCCTCTGCGCTGGCATCACGAACAGCAGGACGGCGGTCAGTATAGAGAGGGGGCTCTCACCTCCTTTCTCCTTGAAAACCTCCAGGAAGCTCTCGCAAAGCTTGGCACTCCTGAAGGTCACGTCGTAAAACTCTCCTCCGGGGAAATCCTGCAGGCAGTACATGTCCGCAGCAGTGAACCCACAACAGTCCAACAGGACCCTCTTCACGAAGAAGGTGCGGTCCACAGGTGCACCCTCGTCCACCTTCTTCACGGAAACGCGGATGGTGTTCTGGACTCCCTGACCTGGGGCACGAGCACCCGCTGCAGCCATCGTTGCAGGTTGGCTGCTCCCCTGAACCAGCGTTAGGCCGAAGCCAGCATTAAGATCCATCGGTTGCAAGGGTGCACAGCCAACCCGACGTCTTCCTTCCACCTCCAACACAGTCGCGCTCTCCTCTTCTCAGTCCACAAAAGAGTGGGTCTTTATTTTGCTCCAGATATAAGCTGGTCCACTGATCTGGAAGGTTCATTCCCAGACAATCTGTCATCATTCTAGGTAACATCATCAGTGAGCCTCCAATGAAGCGCTGGTGTTGTGTCCCGCTTTCTATTTATCTGTTTAGGTTTCCTTGGGTTGGTGATGTCATTTCCTGCATTGGTGATGTCATTTCATGTTCTTTCTCTCAGAGGGTGGTAGATACCAACAGGTGGCGATAGACACGACCCCACAACTAGAGAACTGAATCATAGCCTTACTCAAAAACCTTCAAAAATCTGGAGAATTAAACAAGAGAGACTTCCAAAAAATGAAACCAGATGGATCCAACACACCACCTTCTACGGGCTACGAAAAATTCACAAACCAGGAGCCCCCCTCAGACCCATAGTGTTGCTACCTGGAACACCAACCTACAGATTAGCCAAGGAACTACACCAAAGACTAAAACACCTAGTAGAAGACTCACGCCACTCCATTCGCTCCACCCAAGAATTCCTGAACACCAAAGACACCAAGATAGAAGAGCATGAAATAATGGGCTCCTTTGACGTAACAGCCCTGTTCACATCCATCAACATCAACCTGGCCAAAGAAACTCCGATGACACTATTAGAAGAACCAAAGACACATACACCAGACACCACCAACCTCATCAGCAAGGACAACAACATCAAGCTAGTGGACCTATGCCTTGCCACCCACTTCACTTTCAATAACAAAACCTACAGACAAACCGACGGAACACCCATGGCACCTCCGATATCAGGGCTCTTAGCAGAGGCAGTAATGCAGAGACTCGAACAAACAGCTCTGCCAATCATCCAACCCAAACTTTGGGTCTGCTACGTGGATGACACCTTTGTCATCACTAAACAAAACAAATTAGAGGAAATCTTCAAGACCATCAATAATACCCTTACTGGCATAACATTCACAAAACAGGAGGAAAAGAACAAACTGCCATTCCTAGATGTCACAGTAGAGCGAACAGCCAATGGGGAGCTTCAAACCAGCATCTACAGGAAAACAACACATACGGACCACATATTGAACTACAGGAGCAACCATCCCAACACCCACAAATGAAGCTGCATTAGAACATTATTTCAATGAGCCACCACACACTGCAGCACAGAGGAACTACGAAGAGCAGAAGAAAATCACCTATACAGCGTATTCAAAAAGAGCGGGTACCCAATGAACACAGTCCGCCGCTTTCTCAGCAACAAACCCAAACAAACAGACAAAACATGCCCAGAAACCATGACCATTCTCCCCTACATCAAAGACATTTCAGAAATGACTGCCAGACTACTCAGACCTCTTGGCATCACGATAGCCCACAAACCCAACAACACACTAAAACAGCAGCTAATGAACTTAAAAGACCCCATACAGACAACAAGCAAAACAAACGTCATTTACAAAATACCTTGCAAGAACTGTGACAAACACTACATTGGAGAAACTGGCAGAAAGCTAGCCACCAGGATACATGAACATCAACTAGCCACAAAAAGACATGACCCACTATCACTAGTATCCTTACATACATATGAGGAAGGACACCACTTTGATTGGGACAACACATCCATCCTAGGACAAGCCAAACAGAGACACGCACAAGAATTCCTAGAAGTATGGCATTCCAACCAGAACTCCATCAACAAACACATTGATTTGGAGCCAATCTACCATCCTCTGAGAAAAAGAACAGGAAATGGCATCACCAGTGCAGGAAGTGACATCACCAACCCAAGGAAACCTGAACAGATAAATAGAAAGCGGGACATAACACCAGCGCTTCACCGGAGGCTCACTAATGTTACCTAGAATGGTGACGAAATGTCTGAAAACTAACCTTCCACCTCAGTAAACAAACTCACATCCAGAGGGTTTAATCTTGATAAATGTGAGGTGCTGCGTTTTGGTCGGGAAAATCAGGGCAGGACTTATACACATAATGGTAAGGATCTGGAGAATGTTGCCAAACAAATAGACTGGAATGCAAATTAATAGATCCTTGAAAACGGAGTTGCAGATAGACAGCGTAGTGAAGAAGGAATTTGATATGCTTACTTTTATCAGTCAATGCATTTAGTATAGGATTTGGGAGGTCATGTTGCGGCTGTACACGACATTGGTTAGGCCACTTTTGGAATAGTGTTCAATTCTGGTCTGCCTGCTATCGCAAAGATGTGTGAAAATTGAAAGAATTCAGAAAAGGCGTGAAATGATGCTGCCAGCGTTGGAGAGTTTGAGGTACAGGGAGAGGCTGAATAAGATGGAGCTATTATCCCTGGAGCGTCGAAGGCTGAGGGTGACCGTATGGAGATTTATAAAATCATGAAGGTCATGAATAGGGTAAATGGGCAAGATCTTTTCCCCAGGGTGGGGCAGTCCAAAACTAGAGGGCAGAGATTTAAAATGAGAGGGGAAATATTTAAAAGGGATGTAAGGGACAACGTTTTCATCAGACAATGGAGCATGCATGGAATGAGCTTCCAGAGGAAGGCTGGTGAAAGTACAACATTTAAAAGGCAGAGATAACAAGGTGTAGAGCTGGATGAACACAGCAGGCCAAGCAGCATCAGAGGAGCAGGAAGGCTCATGTTTTGGGCCTAAATCCTTTTCTGAAGAAGGGTCTATGCCCGAAACGCCAGCCTTCCTGCTCCTCTGATGCTGCTTGGCCTGCTGTGTTCATCCAGCTCTACACTTTGTTATCTCAGGTTCTCCAGCATCTGCAGTTCCTACTATCTCTGAAACATTTAAAAGGCACCTGGGTATATGCATAGGAAGGATTTAGTGTGTTATGGGCCAAATGCTGGAAAATGGGACTAGATTATTTCAGAACATCTGGTCGGCATGGACACATTGGACAAAGGGTCTGATTCCATGCTGTACATCTCTATGATTTGGAATAAGTAAAAACCTTCAGCAATTCTAGTGCCAACTGCAAAATTACAGACAAAGTTTTCTAACTTTTAGAAGATCAATTTGAATTTCAAGTTAACTTTGGAACACACAGCTTTATGTTTTTATTATACCAACAATAGCCAGGTGCCCATTCATAGGCAGGTTTCAATGTTCAAGTACAGAATGTGATTTCACCAAACCTAACTTAGCTAAAAGACCTATCGAATAGGTCACAGGCTCTACATTGCACTACCTCTTTCAGAAAAGCACTTCATGACAAACCCAAGGAATATATTCCTTTGATGCACTGCTAGAAGAATGATACAAGTTTAAAGCAATTGTAACAGGCCAGAAACATCTTCCGATACTTGACTCTATGACAACTGTTGCAAGTGTCATCATGGTCAATAAAACACCTAAATCTTGCATGTGATGTGGCTTGTCCCACCCACCCAAACACTGCCCAGCATTTTGTGATGTATGTGAGCTATGTTCTACAAGTGGGTATTGACCTAAAATGTCTTAGGAATCAATTTGCCAAAAGTACTGCATAATTATTCACAGCAGCATGTGAGGAACAAACGATACTATGTGGCACTCAACATTCATAAGATCCAAAAGAAGTCAAGGAAGGTGGGGAGGTGATGGCCTAGTGCTATTATCACTGGACTGTTAATCCAGATACCCAGCTATCCTGGGGGCCCAGGTTTAAATCCCACCATGGTAGATGGTGGAATTTGAATTCAATAAAATATCTCAAATTAAGAATCTAATGATGACCATGAATCCATTGACAGGAAAAATCCATCTGGTTCACTAATGTCTGTTCGGGAATGAATCTGTCATGCTTACCTGGTCTGGCCTACACATGACTCCAGACCCACAGTAATATGGTTGACTCCTAACTGCCCTCTGTGATGGGCAATAAATGCTGCCTAGCCAGAGATGACCTCATCCCATTAATGAATAAAGTTTTCTGGCACCAGAGACTTAAACATTATGTGGCTTCCCAGCATTTGGCCAGACAAGATAGTTGAGGAAATAATTTAACAATATTCTTGTTAAAGGACAAAACATATACAATCGGACGCAAACTACCAAGGAAAGTTTAGTTAACTTTGGCACAATGCTCTTGCATTCAAATTGAAGGATCATGCTGAGTTTAGACTCCAGTACTGTCACCATTCTGATGGATTGTTAGATGCCAACTGGCTGTTAGGTGGTCATTGCAGATCCCATGATATTATGTTAAAAAAGAGCATTTCTGGCCACTTTAGATTAAGAATAAAGTAAAACCAAAATACAATGGATACCAGAAATATCAAATAAAAATAGCAATTGTTGGAAATACTCAAAGGATTTGTTAGCATTTGTGAGAAAGGCACAGAATTAACATTCTTCAGGTGCAAATAAGAATTATGTTCAGTGTAAAACATCACAAACTTATTTCCAAATTGTAATTGACTTCTCCATGGTGAGAGCAAATATTATAAGTACTGATTTTAGCACTACATAGTTCATTTGAGGAAGGTGCATCTGCTGATTTACAGAGCTGATGAACATCATGTGGTGCAATGTGAGGACTTGAAATTTTCTGGCAGTGAAGCAGCTTGCTTGCTTCCTTGGTTGTAAATTTTGGACTTTACAGCAAGTGTTTAACAGAAAGCTTTTATCTGAAAATAAACAATTTATGTAATCATTTAAATGTGTTAACTACGCTGCAAGGCCTGCCTTGATTGTGCTAAATTGCCAGCCTAGACACAATGCTCAAATCCTGAATGGGACCATGAAACCAAAATCTTTTATGTCAAAAATGTGAGTGGGATTGGCCCTGACATTGAGAGTGAGAGTAAAACTGTTCCGAGAACAGGGCTCAATTGGAAACCAGTTCCGTTACAACTGTTGAATCTACGCCACATGTTGTTTCATGGGAAGGTAACCACAAAGATCTAGTAACATCTGCAGCATGGATTTCCCCTTTCCTGTATTGGTTTAAATGTAGCACCACACCAAGGCAATCTCCAGATATTTTGCAACAGTGATCCTATGAAGTAAAATGCACAGCCAATCACATTTTAGTATTTTCAGACAACAAAACAGGAATAAAATGAATTGTTTCTCCTTCACTTTTAACTAAATATTATATGGAGTGCAATAAATTGCAGAGAAATATGGGATTGGAAAATGAAATCTAAAGAAATCTTTTAGAAGGGTTTCAAAATGTAAATTTATTTTCTCAGAATGGGTAAGTTTGGCAAACCACAAATATAGAATTAGCCATCCATGATCAGGAAACCTTTCAACAGTAATTATGTATTTTGCTCAACGAGGTGTAACTTATCAAGTATTTCTACAGTGAAGCTAATAGTCGAAACATGTTAAGTTCTCGTTGGTTGATTGATATCAGCATTATCGTAGTTTGAACGGTCTTCAACACTGTACTGAGTGGAAAAGCATGGAATCGCTGACAGCAGACTCCGCATTTCTACATTTAACAACACAAGCAGACATCAAAAGTTTCTGTCAGTTTCAGAGGAGTAATGAAAATGATCACTGACAGGCTTGTCAAAAACCTTGAACAATATTAACTTGATGGCCCACAAGAACAAGAGCAAGCAAATGTTGTAAATTTTCTTGTCCACAAAGAAATTGAAACTGTAATTTCGCTCCTCAGAGACTTATTCATTTGAAGAATTTTTTTTTAAAGTTCCCCCACAATTAATTTGTTTTCAAATTAAGCCCAGTATTATATGTTGGAATTCGGCCAAAACTGTAAAGGGGATGTCATTCATATATTAGCAACTTATAAAGACTTAATGTTATAGTAATCACCATTTATGGATACTAATAAGGACAATTTTGTGCTCAATTGCAGAAATGCTACTTTAAATAGTGCTTGGCTGCTGAAATCAAGCTAGTCTTGATTTGCAGCAACCTTTGTAAAAATCTAAAAAAGAAAATTAAATCTTGATTGCATATTTTTATCAAAAATATATAGTTTCACATGAACAAAGGAAGCATGATATGTATATAGATCCTTATATCACAAAAATGAGTTAACTTCTGACATGTTATAAGTATTGCTTAAAAAATGATGGCTGAAGTTTCTGCTATGTAACTACATTATTAAAGCAAATATTGTGCTCCCTTGGCAAATGCTACAATTAATATATTTTAATATAACTCATGCAACGTAATTACTTGCACACCGATATCACTTCTTATTAATCTTATTGTCTTTTCACAGCACTCTTATAATTGCTAACTCAGAAGTTGTGTCCTTCCACTATCTAAATTTACCATTGAATAATATTATAATCCTAGAGTCATAGAGGCATAGAGATGTAAAGCACAGGCCCTTCAGTCCAACTCATCCATGCCAACCAGATATCCTAAATAAATCTCATCCCATTTGCCAGCATTTGGCCCATATCCCTCTAAACCCTTCTTATTCATATATCCACCCAGATGCGTTTTAAATGTTGTAATTGTACCAGGATCCACCACACCTCCTGGCAGCTCATTCCATTCATGAACCACCCTCTACATGAAAAAGCTGTCCCTTAGGTCCCTTCTAAATCTTTCTCCTCTCACTTTAAACCTGTGCCCTGTTGTTTTGGACCACCCCACGCTGGGGAAAAGACCTTGTCTAGTTACCCTATCCATGACGTTCATGATTTAATAAACCTCTGTAAGGTCACCCTCAGCCTTCGACGCTCCAGGGAAAACTGCCCCATCCTATCCAGCCTCTCCCTATAGTTCAAACCCTCCAACCCTGGCAAAATCTTCGTAAGGTTTTTCTAAAACCTTTCAGTTTCACAATGTCCTTCCCATAGCAGCGTGACCAGAATTGCATGTATGATTCCAAAAGTGGCCTAACCATAGTCCCGTACAATCACAACATGACACCCCAACTCCTACACTCAGCGCACTGACCAATAAAGGCAAAAAATTCTACCTGTGACTCCATTTTCAAGGAACTATGAACCTGCACTCCAAAATCTCTTTGTTAAACAGCACCCCCCCGGACCTTACCATTAAGTGTATAAACCCTGCCCTGGTTTGTCTTTCCAAAATGGGCACCTCACAGTTATCTAAAGTAAACTCCAGCTGCCACTCCTCAGTCCATTGACCCATCTAATCAGGATCTCGTTGTACTCTGAGCTAACTTTTGCTGTCCACTACACCTCCAATTTTGGTGCCATTTGCAAACTAGCTAACCATACCTCCCATGTTCACACCCAAATAATTTATATAAATGACGTGAAGTAGTGGACCCAGCGCCAATTCTTGTGGCACACTGCTGGTCACAGGCCTCCAGTCTGAAAAGTACCCCTCCGCCATCACCTTCTGTCTTCTACCTTCGAGACAGTTCTGCATCCAAATAGCTAGTTCTCCCTGTATTCCATACAATCTAACCTTGCTAAGCAGTCTACTATAATGAACTTTGTTGAATGTCTTATTGAAAGCCGTGTGGATCACTTCCACTGCTCTGCCTTCATCAATCCTCTTTGTTACTTCTTCAAAAAAACTCAATCAAGTTTGAGAGACACGATGTCCCATCCACAAAGCCATGTTGACTATCCCTAATCAGTCCTTGCCTCTCCAAATACATGTAAATCCTGTCCCTCAGGATTCCCTCCAACAACTTGCCCATCACAGATGTCAGCTCACCAGTCTATAGTCTCCTGGCTTCTCCTTACCACCTTCTGTAAATAGTAGCATCGCATTATCATCCTCCAGTTTTCTGGCACCTTGCCTGTGGCTATTGATGACACAAAATATCTCAGCAAGTGGCCCAACAATCTGTTTCCTGGCTTCCCACGGAATTCTGGCATACAACTTGATCAGGTCTTGGGGATTTATGTGTTTTAAGATGTCCAGCACCGCCTCCTCTGTAATTTTTCAAGATCTCACTGTTTATTTCCCCACATTCTCTATTTTCTATATCCTTCTCTACAGTAAACACTGATACAAAATATTCCTTTAGTATCTCTCCCATTTCCTGTGGTTCCACACAGAGGTAGCCTTGATGACCTTTCAGTGGTCCTATTCTCCTCCTTGTTACCTTTTTTGTTCTGAATGTATTTGGAGATTCCCTTTGGATTCTCCTTAACACTATTTGCTGAAGCTATCTATCTCATATCCCCTTTTTACTCCAGAGATAGTAGGAACTGCAGATGCTGGAGAATCTGAGATAACAAGGTGTAGAGTTGGATGAACACAGCAGGCCAAGCAGCATCAGGGGAGCAGGAAGGCTGATGTTTCGGGTCTAGACACTTCTTCATTTTTCTGAAGAAGGGTCTAGCCCCAAAATGTCAGCCTTCCTACTCCCCTGATGCTGCTTGGCCTGCTGTGTTCCTCCAACTCTACACCTGTTATCCCCTTTTTGATCTCCTGATTTCCCTCTTAAGTATACTCCTACTGTTTTTATACTCTCCTAAGTAATCGATTTCTATTGTTATATCTGATATATGCTTCCTTCTTATTTTTGACCAAAATCTCAATTTCTCCAGTCATCCAGCATTCACAACACCTACCAGCGTTGGCCTTCATTCTTACACAAACATCCTGTCTCTGGACTGTCGTTATCTCATTCTTTGAAGGCTTCCCATTTTCCAGCTGTCCTTTTACCTGCAACATCTGCGACACCACTCCACCTTTTGAAATTTATTGCTTAATATTGTTAAAATTAGCCTTCCCCCAATTTAGAACTTTCACTTTTAGATCTGGTCTATCCTTTTCTATCACTATTTTAAAACTAATAGAATTATGGCCACTGACCCCAAAAGTCCTCCTCCACTGACACCTCAGTCACCTGCCCTGCCTTATTTCCCAAGGGTTAGTCAACTTTTGCACCTTCTCTAGTAGGTACATCTGTTTTAAGATGATGGTTGAACCCCCTCTGAGAACTAATATCGAAAATCCCAAAGACAAGCACCTTACCCTATAATCTGTTAAAAGGAGTGTGAAAAATGGCATAACCTGTTTTTCAGCAACTTCTAGCGGTAAAATAAAATAAATCCCTGACATTCACTTTAAAATCAACAAGTAACAATTTAAGCATCTAACTTGAACAGTGAACAAATTAACTAAACCTTTAACAAACCAAATAATCCCTTCTAACTACTAACTATTCCCAAATAAAGCAAGTTTCTAATGGTACGCTGTTCCAATAAGTATAAGTCCCAAAATAATTTAGTCTCTCAAAATTACAGTCAGGTTACCTGTCTTCCGGAATGTTCTGTGCTCTCTCTGTTGATTCTTCTGCCAGAAATATTAACTAGTAGTGCCATTGATACCATTGTTATTTAGGTGGTGCTTTCTCAAAGACGTAGAGCAGGCTGTGAGAGCCAGAGATTTTCTCTTGAGAGCTGAGGGTTTTAAGCTCTAGTGTATGTTAGCTAGCTCTGGGGATTTGTTCAAATGCCCCCTTCTTTTTATACCCTTGATGACATATCAATATTTCTTACCCTAGGATTGGTCATTTGTTGTCAAAACTATCAGACTTAAATTTAGTAGATTTTTGGTATCTAGGGACCTGGTTCAAATCGATTGGCTAAATTCAAAAGCCTGTTGCCTTGGTAACAACTACTGATTGGCCTGCTGACTGTACAGCCTTTTGATAAAAATGTTCATTTTTGGTGGTCTCAGTTGACTAGCAAACTTCTGAGCTGCTGTATTTAAATCTCTAAGTACAGAAAAAGCACATGAGTTCTTAAATAGACAAAACAATGTTTTCCTCTTACCTCAGTGATGATGGGAACTGCAGATGCTGGAGAATCCAAGATAATAAAGTGTGAAGCCGGATGAACACAGAAGGCCAAGCAGCATCTCAGGAGCACAAAAGCTGACGTTTCGGGCCTGGACCCTTAATCAGAAAGGGAGATGGGGTGAGTGTTCTGGAATAAATAGGGAGAGAGGGGAAGGCGGACTGAAGATGGAGAGAAAAGAATATAGGTGGAAGAGATTGCAAGAGAGTTGCAGTGGGAGAGAGATTCCCTGAGGTTGGTCCGGAGGAAGGAGGGTAACTTCTTCAGGTTAGGCATCCCCATTATCATTCCCATTATCACTGATACAATTTTAACCTCACTGCAAAGCCTCTTCCAGGGATGCCTAACCTGAAGAAGTTACCCTCCTCCCTCCGGATCAACCTCAGGGAATCTCTCTCCCACTGCAACTCTCTTGCAATCTCTTCCACCTATCTTCTTTTCTCTCCATCTTCGGTCCGCCTCCCCCTCTCTCCCTATTTATTTCAGTTCCCTCTCCCCATCCCCCTTTTCTGATGAAGGGCTTAGGCCCGAAACATCAGCTTTTGTGCTCCTGAGATGCTGCTTGGCCTGCTGTGTTCATCCAGCTCCACACTTTATTATCTTTTCCTCTTACCTCGTTCCCTACTTTGTTCCTGCCTGGCCTGTCTATTTGAGTTACTCTTTTTCTCACTGTAGCAGTCTCAGGTTGATCACTTTCCTCACTATCTCCCTGGGTCACATTCACGCCCTTACTAACTTCAATCCTCACAAGCAGCTCAAACAAATCTCCCCACCAATACATCAGTCCCCATCCAAATCAGGTGGAATCTATCCTTCTTATCCAGATCACTTCCATTCCAGAAGACATTCCAATGATCCAGAAGGTTGAATCCTTCTTCCCTGCACCAGCTCCTCAGTCGCACATTCATCTGCTCCATCCTTCTATTCCTATCCTCGCTAGTTTGTGGCACTGGAAGTAATTCAGATATTAATAGACTTGAGAGCCTGCTTTTTAAATGCCTGCCTAATTTCTTATAGTCTCTCCTCATCCTTTTCAATTCCTATGTTGTTAATTCCAACATGTACAATGACCTCCTGCTGGTCCTGCTCCCCTTTGAGAATATTCTGCAACCTCTCCAAGGTATCTTTGATGTTCAAGAGCAATATGAAACAACAATTAAGAGACAGAAAAGAAAAACTGGTCCTATTATGGCCTTCAGATATAAATGCAATAATATCTGCTTTAGATGCAATCTACATTCAAAATTGTGCTGGTTTTACAAAGCATTTTCTGTTTAAATTTCACCTCCGATACATCTGTGCCCTGCTGAATTAAAATCTGTCATGAACAGTACTTTATGGATGAGAGATATTAGGAACTGCCAATGCTGGAGAATCTGAAATGGGGGAGGGGAAGGGGATTCAGGAATAAATAGAGAGAGGGAGAGGCAGATAGAAGGAGGGCCCAGACCTGAAATGTCAGCTTTCCTGCTTCTCTGATGCTGCTTGGCCTGCTGTGTTCATCCAGCTCTACACCTTCTTATCTTAGTACTTGATGGAATATATTTTTCAAAAATTTCAGCTCAAATATATTTTCGATGTATATATATCAGTTATAACAAGGTGTAATAGACAAAAATGGTTTTACCACAATAATAAGAATTTTCTATCAAAAAACCTAGTCCAGCATCTGTAAGTCACCTGACAACTGGAAATGTACTTATAAACTATATAGAAGTTTCTACTTTCATTTGGGTACAATACTCAATTCCTTATGAAATTGTGAAGTAAAATTTAAAAGCTGTCAACATGTGCCAATGTGTGTTCTTGCACCTAACAAAACAGGTTTAATTAATTTTAATATTCTAGTAAAGGTGCAACTAGTAAAATCTCCCACAGGAATAGTACCTTTCGAGGCCACGGCCAATTTAATTGGTGGCTTTGCGCAAAAATCAGGGTGGGAGTGATTTATATCTGTAAGAAGGAACCAAAAAACCGCGAACAAGAAGAGGAAATGGTGCACAATTAGTTTTCCTCCATTTTATGGGAAAATAAAACAGCTGTAATTTTTTGTATGAATTAGGAACAGGAGTATGAAATTCAACTCCTCAGGCTTGCTCTACCATTCAAGAAGATCATGACTGATCTGATTACAACTTTGAATCCACATTTCCTCCAATGCTTAATAACTCTTCAACCTCATACTTGATAAGACTATCTACTTTGGCCTTAAAATTATTCAAAGACACTGATTGAAACTGATGAAATGGCAAAACAGTTCTTGTTATACAGAATGGCTTCAGTAGTACAGAACCAGAGAAAAGCAAATAAACACATTTTAAAATAACAGAATGTAAGAGAAGAGACAGATACAGCTGAATCATATTGTAGGAGCATTTAACAATTATTTTACTTCAAGCACCAATAGTTGGGAGCATGGGTCTGGGTGGAATGCTCTTTGAAGGGTTGGTGCAGACTCAAAGGGCCAAATGGCCTCTTACTACACTGTTGGGATTGTATGACTCTATGATATAATGGAGAGGACATGATTTAGTGAAAAAATCTGTCTTCTAGGAGAATCTGTTGCCAACTTTAATCACTGCCTTTAAACATTGCCAGAGTTATTGTTATTGTGATGACTTTCAACCAGAAGTCATTTGAAACCGCATTGTTAGAATTTCTTATGTAGTTAATGGTAAGGTCCTGGGGAATGTTGCTGAACAAAGAGACCTTGGAGTACAGGTTCATGGTTCCTTGACAGTGGAGTCACAGATAGATAGGATAATGAAGAAGGCATTTGGTATGCTTGCCTTTATTGGACATTGCATTGAATTTTGGAGTTGGGAGGTCATTTTGCAGCTGTGCAGGACTATGGTTTGGCTAATGTTTGGAATGCTACAAGCAATGTGGTCACCCTGCTATTGGAAAGATATTGTGAAACTTGAAAGTGATCATAAAACATTTATAAAGATGTTGCCAGGGTTGGATGTTTTGAGCTGTAGGGTGAAACTGAATAGGATGGGGCTATTTTCCCTGGAGCATTGGAGGTTAAGGGGTAACCTTATAGAGATTTATAAAATCATGAAGAGCATAGACAGGGTAAATAGTCAAGGCCTTTTCCCTGGGGTGGGAATGTCCAAAACTACAGTGTGTAGGCTTAAAGTGAGAGGGGAAAGATTTAAAATGGACCTAGGGACAAGTTTTTTCATGCAGACAGTGGTGTGTATATGGAATGAGCTGCCAGAGGAAGTGGTAGAGGCTAATACAATTACAATGTTTAAAAGGCATCTGGATGGGTATGTGAATAGGAAGGGTTTAGAGGGATATGGGCCAAATGCTGGCAAATGGGACTATTTTTAATTAAGATATCTGGTCAGCATGGATGAGTTGGACTGAAGGGTCTGTTTCTGTGCTGTGCATCTCTATGACTTCATGACTGTTTCAGGGATATAAGAATGAAAACAGGATCTCACAGTAGAGAGAGCTTTTCAGATAATGATAGAAGCTGAAATCTGAAACATTGGGAACTGAAAGTCAAACTCGCTCAAAGAGTTCATCAGAATTGGTCGGCTGTCGAAGGTAACAAAACACCTGAACATCACACAATAGATCCATGCAAATGCCATTCAATCATTTGATGCTAGAAGTTACAGTTCTAAATGTAGAGTTCCAAATGAAAATAATGTCCAGCTTTATCATGCCATTGCAACTTTTCTAAGAAACCAGTATGTTTCTGGAGAAGTGCAGAAGTCGAAAAATGACTGTTCAACAACAGAACAAATAATGTTTATGTGTAAAAGAACTTTCCAGCAAATATCTTTGAGAGAAAACTCAAAATACCAAGACTCATCTTCATTGGAACACATTCTTTGATGGCATACCACTTTGGAAAATACAAGTTAACCTCTCCTGGGGCTAATTTGTGACTCATCTGATGCAAATATGACTAGTAATCATAAAGGTCATCTAACTGATTTTAAACTTGGCACTAGGGAGGATGATAGTGCATTATCTGAAAAAATCTTGAGATTAAGGAGAAAGAAACTGGAATGATCTGATAGAAAATTGCGTGGAACAGGCAAAACACCACTCAAAATCAAAGGAATCCCAAGAGTACTCTGAAAATACAGAGATCAATACACTGCAAAGAAGGCATACATCATCAAGAACCAACACCTCTCAGCTCTGAGCAGAAAAGCATGCTTTGCTCTTAAAAATCTACACTATGTTGAACCTCAATCAGCTTTGGCACCAAACATTTGTGAGAAATATAACTCAACTCAATAAAAGGAAGATTTCAAAGCTCTCAGAAAAAATATTCACTAAGCTCAAGAAAACACAACACTCAAGATGAATTACAGTGCTGTCCACTAACTCCATGGCTGAGGGATGAGAAGATATTACGAATTCTCTAGGCCAGGAGAAATGACTTAATTGCCCACCTACTGCAGATGGATTTTCAAAATCTGATCTTTTGATATCCATGACATTACTGAGACCATAGACCATAAGACCCTAAGAAATAGGAACAGAAAGAGGCCATTCAACCCTTTGAGCCTGTTCCATCATTCAGTTAGATCACGGCTGATCCAACATTCCTCATATGCACTTTCCTACCCTTTCCTCATAACCCTTTGATTCCCCTATTGGTGAATAATCTATTTATCGCAGCCTTAAATATATATAAGATATCTTCCCTCACAGCTTTCAGTTGCAAGGAGTTCCAAAGACTCATAACCCTCTAAAAGACTCATAACCCTCTAAAAAGATAACAAAGTGTGAAGCTGTGTTAACACAGCAGGCCAAGCAGCATCTCAGGAGCACAAAAGCTGACGTTCCGGGCCTACTGAAATGTCAGCTTTTGTGCTCCTAAGATGCTGCTTGGCCTGCTGTGTTCATCCAGCTTCACACGTTGTTATCTTGGACTCTCTAGCATCTGCAGTTCCTATTATCTCTGATACAATTTTACCTTCTAAAAGGAGATAGGAAGGGTTTAGAGGGATATGGATCAAATGCTGACAAATGGGACTAGATCTGTTGAGGATAACTGGTCATCAAGGACGAGTTGGACCAAAGCCTCAGTTTCCAGGCTATACACCCCTATGACTCTATGTCACTTGACACTCCTTAATTCTGGCCTTAGAATCTCCTGCGAGAAGAAACATCTTCTGAGCATTTACACTTTCCAGCCCCATAAGAATCCTATATGTTCAATAAGAACCCCTCTCATTCTTCTAAATTTCAATGAGTAGAGTCCCAAACTGTTTAACTTTTGTTCATAAGACAATCCTTTCATACTGAACTGCTTCCGGTGAAATAATATCTTTTAAATTAGTGCACCAAAACAGCTCACGGTACTCCAAATGTGATCTCACCAGTACCTTGTACGATTGCAATAAGACTTCTCTATTGTACTCCAACTCCCTTGAAATAATGGCCAACATTCCATCAACCTTCCTGATTAACATCTGCACCTAGGCTAGGCTTCTGTTTTCTTTTTAAATCAATCAAAGGATGTGGGTGTCACCGGCTGTGCCAGTAGTTTTTGCCCATCCCTAATTGCCCAGAGGACAGTTAAAAGTCAACCACATTGCTTTGGATCTGGAGTCACACATAGGCCAGTGCAGGCAAAGATGGCAGATTTCCTTCCCTTCTGCCTGCACAAGTACCCCTTCATGATAACACAGTGTGAGGCTGGTAGGACACAGCAGGCCAGGCAGCATCAGAGGAGTAGGAAAGCTAACGTTTCGAGTGGGGACCCTTCATGATGCAGCTTTCTGAAGTTTTTCTCCATTTAAATAATATTCCATTCTTTTGTTTTACCTTCCAGGATGAACAACATCAGGTCTAAGTTGTATAGTCTTGGTGCAGTCAGTTCAGCTATTTAGAAGAAGCTGTGCTAAAATAGTATAGTCATTTTTATTGTCTGTGTTTAAAACAATAAAATGACAATATCTAAAAGCACACCATTTGTGAATAGAAGGATCACATGCAAGTTTTCCTCAGCACAATGTCAAAGGGGAAAATTACTTCTTTCAGAAACACAACTATCTTCTGTTAGGGTGATGGTAGCTGAAGCAGCACAAAATGGCTGAAAGTGGTTCTCATACGGTAAACATCATGGATCATGGGATAATGTAAGCCTGTCCAAGGACTGATCATGGAGTCACATGATTAACCTAATTGGTTGTGAACATAATCAGTTAATAATATGATTGGTTTGTGATAGCTAAAATGGGCTAAGAGCAAATGTATAAAAAAATCTATGTTTCCTTTCATTCAAAAGGGAAGCCCGTAGACTACCAAAGGCTTTTTCCCCCACTGGTGTCAAACAATAAACTTTTTGACACTTGAAGTAGACCTGGGAGTCAATAATACATTCAGAGATTGTGCCTCAACAATTCTCTGACATGGTTTGAGGAAGCTAAAGTTCATCCAGGGGGAAAAGTATTCAACATTGGCATTGATGCCAGAAAATGTCCTTTTGCAAAGGATTTTTGGGAAGTCAAGGAATCATCAAATTCCAGTATAGCAACCAACCACACAGGAAGCGGTTTTGTCTTCAAGCAGCAGACTTTTGCCACAAGCAAGTCATTAGCCAGTTATGATGTCAGAGACTAGTAGTAACAAGGGTAATGCTCAATCTATTTTATTTATTTGAGACAGTATATAAATAACTTAACAATCATAATAAAGCTTGAGGCTGGAGGAGGCAGATGATGACACAATCTATAGTTTTTCTTCCAATTTGATACTATCCTTAACTTCTTTTAATAACTGCTGTCGGCTTAACCTCTTCTTAGAGTCCTTTTTCCATTTATCTTAGATGTACTTTAACTTGATAATACTTACTGTGTAATAAACTTTCACTGTTTATCAAAATTGAGCCTATCTTTCACTGAAGACATTGTGCAGGTATTCTTCCCCAGTTAGTACCAATAAAGAAGGATTACCCAAGGCATCCCAGATGGTTTAGCCACACCAGACCATTGACAGTGACAGTGGTGAAGTATTTGCGAAATATAAGAACTATCATCTCCTGTGGTGTAATTAGAGATGGGCAATATATTCTAGGCTTTAATGCAATTCTTTTCCCAGTAATTCATTTTTAAAATCCTGAATCATTATTCTGTTGCACAAAATGGAAGTAGGATGTACCAAGGTTATTCTGAACTTGTCAAAAACAAATGGTCAGACATGTGGGGTAAATGTCTTTTACATCAAATGTAAAAAATTACATCTTTGGCTATGAATAACTATGAACTGGGTAGATGCTTTTTAAAATATGTGCTGGCAATGGAGTCCCTTTGGTGAGATTATTTTTGGGGCACAATAAGTGCTGAATGATAATGTACAGATGCAGCCTATATCTACTGAAAGTCAATAGATCACCTTTTAATAAGATTTGGCCATAATAATGTATATAAGAACATCACAAATATTTCCAATTTATTGCAAAGTGGCCTGAAAGTGACAGTAAGTAAAATCAGATACAGTATGCTATAAGTTTCACCAAAAAGCAGGTCTTTTCTTGTTCATTCAGATAAACGTACCAGCATATTATCAAATGTAAATAGATTGCATAAATACTCTGACAAGAGGATCTGTAGCACATAAAGCAATGCAATTGCAGCTAAACATGCAAGGAGGGAATCAGCATCACCTCAAGGCACAGGCAAGAGCAAGGCCCAGAGACAGAGAGTCAGTGTTATTGACAGGAGCAGGCAAGAGCAGGATATCAAGAGAAGGAATCATGATCACAAGAATCACAGCAGTGTTGTGGAGCAGATCAGGCCATGCGGCCCATTGTGCCTACACCAGCTTGTTAATTGAGCTTCATTACCTAGTGCCAACCTCCCGCTGCATATTATTTTAGCCAATGTCCTCTTGAATATTTCAATTGAATTTGACTCCACCATACTTCCACCCGTTGCATTCCATACCCTAACTGCTTGCTAAGTGAGAACGTTTTTCTCACTTCACCACTGCTTCAATGCAGAACTTTAAAACTATTCCCATTTGGTTTTGTTGCTTTTATGAGCGGGAATAGCTTCTCCCTATCTACTCTATCAAGACAGCTCGTGATTTTGAAAACCTCCATCAAATCTCACCTTGGCCTTGTCTCTAAATGGAACAGTCACAAATTTTTCAATCTATCCCCATGACTGAAGTTCCTCATAAAATGGAACCATTCTTGCAAACTGCGTCTGCACACGTTTCAATGTATTCACATCCTTCCTAAAATGTGGCACTCAGAACAGTACACAATATTCCAACTGACATCCAACAAGTGTCATGCAAATTCAATGTCACCTCCTTGCGTTTGTACTCTATGCCCCTACTAACAAAGACAAAAATATCATGTGCTTTAATTACTATTCTATCTACCTATCCTGCCAATGTTCTACACACAGATATTCCCAAGTACCTGTGCTCGTGCAGCACTCTTAGAATTGCACGGCCTATTTTCTATTGTTATTCAATGTTCTTCCTATCATACAGAACATGGTAATATTAGTGACATTAAATCAATGGGATCCAGGGAGAGCTAGCCAGCTGAATACAAAATTGGCTTGACAATACAAGATAGAGGGTGGTGGTAGCAGAGGGATGTGGTTCAGATTGGAGGCTTGTGACTACTAGTGTGTCACAATGATTGGTGACCAGTCCGCTGTTGTTCGTCATTAAAATAAACACTTTAGATGAGAATATAACAGGCATGTTTGGTATGTTTGCAGGTGACACCAAAATTGGTGGTATAGTGGAAAGTGGAGAGTTTTATCTAAGAATACAATGAGACTTTGATCAACTGGGCCAGTGGGCCAATAATGGAAAACGGATTTTAATTTAAAAGAATGCAAGGCATTGCATTTTGGTAAGACAAACCAGGGCAGGAGTTTCACAGTTAATAGTAGGGCCTTGGGACATGTTGTTGAACAAAGACCAAAGAGCACATATAAATAGAAGATAATAAAATGTGAGGCTGGATGAACACAGCAGGCCAAGCAGCATCTCAGGAGCACAAAAGCTGACGTTTCGGGCCTAGACCCTTCATCAGAGACGGGGATAGGGTGTGGGTTCTGGAATAAATAGGGAGAGAGGGGGAGGCGGACCGAAGATGAAGAGAAAAGAAGATAGGTGGAGAGAGTATAGGTGGGGAGGTAGGGAGGGGATAGGTCAGTCCAGGGAAAACGGACAGGTCAAGGAGGTGGGATGAGGTTAGTAGGTAGATGGGGGTGCGGCTTGGGGTGGGAGGAAGGGATGGGTGAGAGGAAGAATAGGTTAGGGAGGCAGAGACAGGTTGGACTGGTTTTGGGATGCAGTGGGTGGAGGGGAAGAGCTGGGCTGGTTGTGTGGTGCAGTGGGGGGAGGGGACGAACTGGGCTGGTTTTGGGATGCGGTGGGGGAAGGGGAGATTTTGAAGCTGGTGAAGTCCACATTGATACCATTAGGCTGCAGGGTTCTCAGGCGGAATATGAGTTGCTGTTCCTGCAACCTTCGGGTGGCATCATTGTGGCAGTGCAGGAGGCCCATGATGGACATGTCATCTAAAGAATGGGAGGGGGAGTGGAAATGGTTTGCGACTGGGAGGTGCAGTTGTTTGTTGCGAACTGAGCGGAGGTGTTCTGCAAAGCGGTCCCCAAGCCTCCGCTTGGTTTCCCCAATGTAGAGGAAGCCACACTGGGTACAGTGGATGCAGTATACCACATTGGCAGATATGCAGGTGAACCTCTGCTTAATGTGGAATGTCATCTTGGGGCCTGGGATAGGGGTGAGGGAGGAGGTGTGGGGGCAAGTGTAGCACTTCCAGCGGTTGCAGGGGAAGGTGCCGGGTGTGGTGGGGTTGGAGGGCAGTGTGGAGCGAACAAGGGAGTCACGGAGAGAGTGGTCTCTCTGGAAAGCAGACAGGGGTGGGGATGGAAAAATGTCTTGGGTGGTGGGGTCAGGTTGTAGATGGCGGAAGTGTCGGAGGATGATGCGTTGTATCCGGAGGTTGGTGGGGTGGTGTGTGAGAACGAGGGGGATCCTCTTTGGGCGGTTGTGGCGGGGGCGGTGTGTGAGGGATGTGTTGCGGGAAATACGGGAGACGTGGTCAAGGGCAAACCAGTCCAACCTGCCTCTGCCTCCCTAGCCTGTTCTTCCTCTCACCCATCTCTTCCTCCCACCCCAAGCCGCACCCCCATCTACCTACTAACCTCATCCCACCTTCTTGACCTGTCCGTCTTCCCTGGACTGACCTATCCCCTCCCTACCTCCCCACCTACACCCTCTCCACCTATCTTCTTTACTCTCCATCTTCGGTCCGCCTCCCCCTCTCTCCCTATTTATTCCAGAACCCTCACCCCATCCCCGTCTCTGATGAAGGGTCTAGGCCCGAAACGTCAGCTTTTGTGCTCCTGAGATGCTGCTTGGCCTGCTGTGTTCATCCAGCCTCACACTTTATTATCTTGGATTCTCCAGCATCTGCAGTTCCCATTATCTCTGAGCGCATATAAATAGTTCATTGAAAGTGACGTTACAGGTGGACAAGGTGCTTTAGATGGCATTTGGCATGCTTGCCTTCATTGGTCAGAGCATTGAGTACATGATCTAAAAGAACATCAGATGCCATTTCAGCCACCTCCAGCAAGCTGCCACCACCAGGCACTTGGTCCCCTCCCCTTCCTTGATCTACGTTCTGCTCGCTAAAAAGGCCTTGAACTATCTGTTTCTTGCCACTTCAATGTACCACCTTGCTCCCTGGCCAACATCTCTGTCTCTGGCTTGCTGCAGTGTTCCAGTGAAGCCCAACGCAAGCTGGAAGAACAACACCTCATTTTCTGCTTTGGGGCCCTACAGCCCTCCGGACTCAATGCTGAGTTCAATAATTTTAGGGCCTAACCTCTCCCATGTCCCAGCCCCACACCCCACACACCAGGTCTTGTTACCACAGAGCCTGCCATTAGACTCCCCCTGTTGTTAGTCACCAACAGTCCCCATTAAAAACTGTTCACCCTCCCAGCCTAATCATTAGCAACTCCTTTATCTGTCCAACTGCCTTTCTCTCACTTTGGACTCTATCCTATCGTTTACTCCCTACGCCACCCACCTCGCTATTTGCTGCATATAAACTAACTTTTTCCCAGCCACCATCAATTCTGAGGAAGGGTCACTGGACCTGAAATGTTATCTCTGTTTTCTCGTTCACAGATGCTGCCAGGCCTGCTGAGCTTTTCCAGCAACTTTGTTTTCATTCCTGATTTACAGCATCTGGAGTTCTTTATCCCCATACTATGCACATTATTTTAGCCAATGTCCTCTTGAATACCTCAATTGAATTTGACTCCACCATACTTCCACCCGTTGCATTCCATACCCTAACTACTTGCTAAGTGAGAACATTTTTCTCACTTCACTGCTGCTTCAATGCAGAACATTAAAACTATTCCCTCTTGTTTTTGTTGCTTTTATGAGCGGGAATAGCTTCTCCCTATCTACTCTATCAAGACAGCTCATGATTTTGAAAACCTCTATCAAATCTCGCCTTGGCAATGTCTCTAAATGGAACAGTCCCAAATTTTTCAATCTATCCTCATGACTGAAGTTCCTCATAAAATGGAACCATTCTTGCAAACTACGTCTGCACTCGTCCCAATGTATTCACATCCTTCCTAAAATGTGGCACTCAGACCAGAACACAATACTCCAACTGACATCCAACAAGTGTCTTATATAAATTCAATGTCACCTCCTTGCACTGACATTTTCCCAGCCACCATCAGTTCTGAGGAAGTGTCACTGGACCCGAAATGTTAACTCTGTTTTCTCCTTCACAGATGCTGCCAGACCTGCTGAGCTTTTCCAGCAACTTTGTTTTCATTCTTGATTTACAGCATCTGCAGTTCTTTTGGTTTTTATTGAGCGCATGAGTTGGGAAGTCACGTCACAGCTGCATAAGATATTGGAAAGGCCACTTTTGGAGTGCTGCATACCAATCTGGTCACCCTGCTATAGAAAGGATGTTATTAAACTTGAAAGGGTGAAAAAAGATTTACAAGTATGTTACTGAGACAGGAGGCTTCGAGTTATAAGGAACGGCTGGATAGGATGGGGCCTTCTTCCCTGGAGTGTAGGAGGCTGAGGGATAGCTTTATAAATGTTTATAAAATCATGAACTGCGTTGATTAGGTGAATAGTAGGGCAGTTCAAAACTACAAGGCATAGGTTTAAGGTGAAAGGGGAATGATTTAAAAGGGACCTGAGGGGCAACATTTTCACACAGAGAGTAGTGCATAAATGGCCCAAGCTGGCAGAGGAAGTGGTCGAGGCGAGCACAATTACAACATTTAAAAAACGTTTGGACATGTACACAGATAGGTAAGGTTTAGAGGGCCAAATGCGGGCAAATGGGGCTCGTTGAGTTTAGGAAACCCGGTCAGCATGGATAAGTTGGGCCAAAGGGTCTTTTTCCATGCTGTATGACTCTATGGTTCTGCACTGAGACTCATCTGCCACCAATCTGCCCATGTCACCAATTTGTCTATGTCCTTCTAGAATTTTACACTGTCTTCCTCACAGTTTATAATTCTTCCCAAGTATCTGTGAACATTAAAATTGCCCACTGTACATCAAGATGTAGATCATTAATATATATCAAGAAGAGCAAGTTCCTGATACTGACCCCTTGGGAACTCCACTCCCTCTTGTCCAAAATATATCCATTGAACATCACTTTCTGTTTCCTATTGCTCAAACAATTTTGACAATGTTGCTGTGTAGGATTCAGCCTGGAGTCTTTAGTTTTATCCTTTGTTAAATTCGTAATATCTAGCCTTGATTTTTGTTGTTTTCCTCGGTTATTCTTCTCTCTGTCCCTTCCGTCTATTCCCTGACACTTATTGCCCATATCGCTATTTTCCACTTTTTGGTTCACCCTTTGATATACTACCTCTTCCAACATTTGATCCGTTGCTCCAGTCTCTTACCCTAGTCACTGATTCACCATCAAACCACACAGTTTCCTGTCATTAGCAACATCCCTTTCTAAACATCCTCTCTAATTCATTCCTTCCATGCCAGAGCTACATCAGCTTTGAAAGTTATTAAATTAAGTGCATTCCATCCTCATACTTACATGAACTATGATGCAGCAATATCTCCCACATTCCTTTGAACCTTTCCAAGTTTCATAAGTGATGGGGTGCTTTTGGGCCAGAATTCATCATCTTTTAACTCACTGCCACTAACTTCTACATCACTAAGGTGCCAATGTTAGATTTCCAAATACCAATGACATGATACAATCTATCTTTGGCCTGCATTTGCCACATAAGCTCATTCACTCCACAAACGAGCATGAGAAAATAGCAAGTGATGACAGAGAACACGGCGCAAAACAGATATCATCAGTCCTGGGCTCTATCCAGATTTAAGACACAGCCATCCCAGAGCCTCCATGTACCTTTCACCTCCAATTATCCCACAGCACATTTCCACCAATCTCTCCCCAATGTGGAGATCCATCATGTTCAACTCCAGCTGTTCTCTCTGCATTCTGAAACATGACATCACATCTTAATGATTGCCACTCTGCTTCTCTGCACTCTCCAATTGTAGGCTATAGAGGCCTTTGCCAGAAAAAGGTAGCCATTACGGAGACATTATTGTAGGATGACAAGAATAGAATCATGAATTATTGTGGGGTACGTGGCATTCAAGAAGAATTGGATTGCAGAATTCAAAGGTTTAAAGGCACTTAAGCGTTCTGATACATGAGTTTCAAAAGGTCAGTATGTAGGTACAACACATAATCAAGAAAGTTGGTGGGATACTATGCTTTATTATGAAAGGAATTGAACATAAAAATAAAGTGTCATGCCTCGGTTATATAGACCATCAAATATTAACATCTTCTTAGTTAAGGAAGGATGTAAGTGGATTAGAGCTGGTTCACATGTGGATTGCTCGATTGATATCTGGAATGGGTGATGTATCTTATGTGGATAGGTTAAATAGGCTGAGCTTCTCGAAACTGGGAATTAGAGGAGTGAGGCGTGACTTCATTGATCCTGAACGGTCTTGATAAGGAGTATATACAAAGGATATTTCTTTCTGACAGGTCAGTCTAGAACCAGGGACTCAGTTTTAAAATTAGGGGTCACCTTTTGAAGATGAAGATGAGGAGAATTTATTTTCTCTGAGTGTGTGTGTGACTTTGGAACTCCCTGTCTCAGAAGGCCATGGAGACAGGGTCATTAAATATTTTTAGGACAGAGGTGGATTGATTCTTCTTGGGAAAGGGAAATGAAAGGTTATTGGGTGTAGATGGGACTATGGAATTTGATATACAAACACATCAGTCATGACCATATTGAATAGTGGAGCAGGCTCAAGGGGCTGAATGAAATTTCATTCATTTCTATACTTAATGCCAGGGATTGCATTGCACAGTAGAATTCTCCATGTCATGAAAGAAATTGATATGTCATGCTGGAAAATAACATTCTAATCATAGAGCAGTAGAAGCAGTATGGATTGTGATGAGGAGGCTGTAAAACTTTAGACCCTAACTGGAGTGGGCAGATCAATCATAACCAAATGACCATACTAACAATTCCTCCAGTGAAGCAATCAGATGCCCGAAGGATCACCAGTAAAGCATCCAACTTCATAGATTTGGGACTTGTGTGGGCAAATGCAGTTCTGGATTCAAAGTGGAAGGACTAACATCAAATTAGAGTCTCCCTCATGTCTCAGTAACAATGTAACTCATACCAATGAATTGTATATCATATGATATAATTAAATACCATATAATGCAGTAAATAAGTTCATGCTTAAGACAAAAGCCTCTTCCTATTGACTACAAAATGGCTTCCTTCTTTGATACTAGACACCAGTAGGAGACATGGTGGTGGCACATCTTTACCTGATGAATCTTACATTATGATGAGTTGTGGAGAGAATTTAACTATTAGCAACCATCCTGACTCTATGATTTCTTGGAAGGTTTCTCCCCCAGCCTCCAAAACTGAACAGGATAAGCTACAAATCAATTTTAATACATTTTAAATGAAACCAAACGCTGACAGACATGAAGTTTTTACATGGACAGGAAAATAAACAGGAAAAGACTGCTACTTACATGGAATGAAAATTTGTAGGGAAATTGAAAGATATGGGCATCTTAATGAATACTCAAATGCCTCATTCAAGCTGCACACAGATCAGTTCCCTTTGCAGTGATAGTAACAAGGTCAGCCAGGTGGACCTCATAGGATGTGACTTCCTGACTGGAGCTGTTAATCTGGTCCAATCAGGGAGTCCTGGCTGACAGATAAGAGCAGAAGTGGCAGAGGTTCTGTCCACTCTGAAAACTGGCTGTTGAGGAATTGGATCACTGTCAAGGGCTCACCATGTGCAAGTAAAAGGTGACTTGGTGATGACATACCAGCCTCTGTGGAGTTATTTCAATGTTGGTCTTAATTAGCAAGAAATTGATGCTATTGGAATGATCAGCAGACGCGTGTAAGGCAAATGAAGTGTCGGAATTGAGGAAAAGTTCAAGTGTGAGTCAAAGTGGTGAAACAATCCTATTCCTCTATAGTGTGCAACTAGACTAGAGAGTGTTCTGTTAACATTGCAGCTAGTGACAAATTAGCGAGAGAGAGAGAGCAACCGGCATGATCAAGGGAAGGATATAATTGGAATATCATAAGCATTTCTATAAATTGGGCTTGTGATAAAGGATAGGCTCAGAAGGGATTTAGGTTCTTTTCTGTTTTCTGCTCATGGAATGTGATGAGGGCAAATGTCGATTTTTTTTTGCCAATTCCTAATTGTCTTGAGAAAATGATGGTGAGCAAATTTCTAGAACCACTACTGTCCAGCTGGTCCGAGTTCACCTACAATGGTTTCAATTATGTGAAGCTAATGGTTCTGAAAGAGTTAGTGGAAGTTGCATTGAGCTTACCCAACCTGATGATGTCACATAATCTTCAGGGGAGAATTGGGCTATCTGGTACAAGGGCATGAAGGTGACAGTTGTGACATATCTGGCTTTTAATAATCATAATTGATTATGCCTAACAATTTATACTTATTGCTATCACACAATGAAATGCTTACTGTTATGGAAGGCAAATATATCTTCTTGTTAAGACTCACAACTGGTCAACTGTACCATTAATAATTAGGCAAACCCTTAGACCCAGCAAGAAAGGAAGGTTGATGTCGCCACTATAGCCAAACATTCCAATGGATGGCAATACAGAGTCCAATATGACAATGGTAACCAACTGGTGGATGGCATTGCCTCAAGATAACAATGGTACAAAAGATTTGCTCAACCTGGAGAAAATAAATTCTAAAGAAAAGTGAGTTCACTACTTTAAGAAAACTGACATTTTAAGAAGACCGAGACAGTGAGTCAGCGGCTGAAACATGTAAACCAGCCTGCAGTCAGCTCCTTGCAATATAGTACTGGTGTCCTTCCCTCTGAGCCAGGAGGCCTGAGTTCAAGTCTCACCCGTTCTAAAATGTGTGTCATTGCATGGCTGAGCGTGTGGATTAGAAATATGTCAGCAACACTTTTGGGACTATCAATATGGTGAAAACAGCACTCCAGAAAGAGATCTTTGCCTCAGAATTGATTCAAGGTACGAGAGAAATGGTGTAGGTTAGGAAAAAGTAAAAGTTAACCACAGTGGGAAGAGACAGAGCCCTAAAAGAGCAGGAGCCTGTGACTGTCAATGTCTATCCTGTGTGTTTGTTGTCCCTATGGTACTCGGGTCGGGAAGGTCACAGAGTGGCTCCAGAGGTTGTGGCGCACAGTGGTACTAATAACATGGACAGGGAGAGGAATGTGGGCGCGGGGTGGGGGCGTGTGGTGAAGCTGGGATTTGGTTGTCCTACAATCGAAATTTAGAGAGCCAGTAGAAAATTAACAAACATAATCTTTAAAGTAGTTATCTCCCAATTACTTTCTGTGCTATGATCAAAGGAATACAGAAATAGGAAGGTAAAGCAGTTGAAGATGCTGCTTGGCCTGCTGCGTTCATCCAGCTCCACACTTTGTCATCTTGGATTCTCCAGCATCTGCAGTTCCCATTATCTCCAATGTGTGGCCGGAAGGTTTTGCAGGAGGGACGGTTTTAGACTCCCAGGAAAATGAGTTTGGGAGAGATGGCACTTTACAAGATGAATGGGATATAGCTGAACAGAGCCTATACTGAGCTCCTGGTGGAATGTTTTGCTAGTGCTATTGGGGAAGCTTTAAATTAACTCAGTGGGGGAGTGAGAATGAGGAAAATAATACCAGTGTGCATGAAATGCTGGGAGAGACAAGATTGCACTGAAATAGAGAATAGTAAGTTAACATGTGGAGATAGAATGAGGGGGACAATTGACGGACTCTAAATCAGAAACATACTGCACACATGTGAATGCACTGAGCATTGTTAATAAGAGTACAAAGGAACTTACAGGCACAGATTTCCTTGTGGTGTTAAGATGATGTGGGGACATGGCTTAGGGAAGGGCAGAGATGGGTGTTAAATAGTCCTAGTTATAAGGTTTTTAAAAAGATAGAAAGAAAGGAAAAAGGAGGTGGGTGACCTTTTCCTTTAAGGACAGAATTGCAGTAATGGAGAGAGAGAATGTTTTTGAGGGTTCAAGGACACAATCAGATTTGGCTACAACTAAAGTGCAAGGTGGGATAAAATACAGTTTGTATGGAATGTACTGCCTGGAACTGAGGTGGGGGTAGGTTCAATTGTTCCCAACAGTGAGAACAAAATTACAAACAATGAGAGACAATCTTCTGAAATTTAAAAAATATTTAGAAAGGGAGATAGGGTAAATGCTAGTAAGATGCTTGTGGAATTCATTGCCGCAGAGTCCAGTGGAGGCAGGGACATTGGATGCCTTCAAGGTAGAGATCAACAAATTCTTGATCTCAAAAGGAATCAAGGGCTACGGGGAGAGTGCAGGAAAGTGGTGTTGAAATGCCCATCAGCCATGATTTAAGTGGCGGAGTGGACTTGATGGGCTGAATGGCCTTACTTCCACTCCTATGTCTTATGGTCTTATGTTTCCACTGGTTGGGGAGCCTAGATCAAGGGCCTTAAATTGAAAGTAAGGGGTTGCCACTTGGGTTTGTGATGAGGAGATACTTTTTTGCTGAGAGAAATAAAAACCTTTGGAATTCTTTATCATGGTGGGTGTGGATACTTAGTCTTTGCTTATGTTTAAGGTAGAGATTGAGAGATCTCTCATACCCAGTGGCACACAGGGTTATGAGGATGGGGTGAGTAAAAGGCATCAACAGTCAGTCATGCACCTATTAATAGGGTGGGCAAAATGGTGAATGGTCTACTCCTGTTCCTATAGCTTTGCATGTCCTGTGACAATCTGCATTACTAGTTCAGTGACATTAGCACTAATTAACAATCACTCATACACAAGATTCTAAAAGGAAAATGTAATGTGGACCATGACAAGCTGGAAAATAACCTATTCCTCACACGATTACATTTTAGCATGCACTTAAAGTGGGAAAGTCATGAACGTTATATCCAAGATATCTGCCTCAGCCATTAACTAAGTGCACATCATAATTCACAACAATCATGTGAAAAAGGTTTTTACTGCTGTCTGTCCTAAGTTCCATCCATTTAATCTTATAATTATATTCCACATTCTAGATATTTTAGACCGGTCAGTTTCTATCTCATTTGTTCATAATTGTAGTTTGCTCTAATTAGCAGCAGCTCCAATTATTCCAACTATTTCTTTACATTTCCTCATATCAATCAATGTTCCAGTGAATCTGAATTCCACCTTCTTGACTACCACCACTTAACTCTTGTGGCGTGGTGTTCAAAACTGCACAAAGTTCCACAGCTGAGGTTTTTACAAATATTTTACATGGATTCAATATTACACGTCAACTTTTATAATCTCAGCCTCTTGCCTTAAAATTCAATATTTTATCTGTTATTTTGTGATCTTATCCAATAGAGATGACAGAAACCTGCCTTTCCTCTCAATGCATTAAACTGTTTTGCTCCAAAATGGACACAAAATGTTAAACTAGGTTCAAGAACACTAATGGCATGTACACCTAAAATAGAATCCCATTCACCTTGATGACTCAGAAAGTGAGTTAATGATTCAAGATCATCGTTACTCATCCCTGTGCCTAGCCTTCGGCCTCAATTATGTTTGTGAATAGGCTTCTCAGAACCGAGAAAAAGTTAGGAAGGTTTTTGTGTAGTAGTTGAACATAAACTATTTCTATTCTTCCTATATAATATTATTACATTAAAATAAGACAGAGGTTAAGAATATATTTGAATTTTCAGCGAATTCTGAATGGAAAGCTAATAAGGTATAATGTATCAGAGATAATGGGAACTGCAGATGCTGGAGAATTCCAAGATAATAAAATGTGAGGCTGGATGAACACAGCAGGCCAAGCAGCATCTCAGGAGCACAAAAGCTGACGTTTCGGGCCTAGACCCTTCATCAGAGAGGCGGATGGGGTGAGGGTTCTGGAATAAATAGGGAGAGAGGGGGAGGCGGACCGAAGATGGAGAGTAAAGAAGATAGGTGGAGAGGGTGTAGGTGGGGAGGTAGGGAGGGGATAGGTCAGTCCAGGGAAGACGGACAGGTCAAGGAGGTGGGATGAGGTTAGTAGGTAGCTGGGGGTGCGGCTTGGGGTGGGAGGAAGGGATGGGTGAGAGGAAGAACCGGTTAGGGAGGCAGAGACAGGTTGGACTGGTTTTGGGATGCAGTGGGTGGGGGGGAAGAGCTGGGCTGGTTGTGTGGTGCAGTGGGGGGAGGGGATGAACTGGGCTGGTTTAGGGATGCAGTGGGGGAAGGGGAGATTTTGAAACTGGTGAAGTCCACATTGATACCATATGGCTGCAGGGTTCCCAGGCGGAATATGAGTTGCTGTTCCTGCAACCTTCGGGTGGCATCATTGTGGCAGTGCAGGAGGCCCATGATGTATAATGTATTTTTCTTTCTGAAATTCAAAACTATAAAAGCACATCTGCATCATAAGCACACTGGCTGTGGTGACCAGTTTTGGAACAATTCCACTACAATTTCCTATCCAACAGGGAGCACAGTCAGTGTTTACTTTATCAAGTTAATTATTTTACTTTTTACCCTACATGAGGCTTAATGCTTGCCTTTACTCCCAACAGAGCACTGCTTAAACAAACACTGCAATGTAGAGAATATCTGGCTGCTGCATTTGTCTCCTTTGATAACCATAGAAAGATAAAGTGTTGTACACAACATATTTTGCAATCCTTTTTCTCTGTCACAATGTTGTTTTAAAACATCTTGTTCATGCACAAAAATGATTTACAAAGTTAACAGGCTGACATAAATAACATTGAAATACATCAATGATAATGTCATTTTAAAGATCCACATTGCTTATAATAATGATTCACTAAGATAACAGACTGACATAAATAACATTGAAATGCATCATCAAGACATTTTCAGAAAAAAATTTGTTAAGCATACTGGCTCCTTCCCTTCAAGAAATAAAGCCTTTTTTTAATAATTGCAATACCCATTTAAATGTATTTTTTTGTATTTGCTCACAATATACTTCTGACATCCAATTATTTTTATTTCTATACTTGTATTGTATAATCCATGTCAAAGCCAATGTAACAGAACTGATAAAAGTAAATTAAGGGGAAACAAAAATGGTAAAAATGCCCCTTTGTTTGT
The DNA here is from genome assembly GCF_030684315.1 of Stegostoma tigrinum. Lineage (NCBI taxonomy): Eukaryota > Metazoa > Chordata > Chondrichthyes > Orectolobiformes > Stegostomatidae > Stegostoma > Stegostoma tigrinum. Next base: position 39,601,183 of record NC_081363.1, read on the forward strand.
TATCTGTACAAAATTCAAAAATGTATGCATTAAGAATAATTTATTATCTCATCCCAAATGATGAATGATTCTGGAATCCTATGTTATGAGAACCGTGCATTGGAGATGTAGACACAATGGATTCTCCATTCTCTTGATATTATGCTAGTTCCTTGCAGTTTAAATAAAAAAAACTTTTTCAGGAGACTCATTTTATAAAAGCACATGAAAGACAAATATGCTGATGCATCCATTTTTCTCTTTCTCTTTTCACTTAAATAAAATATCTGAAAAAGTTCAAAATAAAAGTACACAGCAGAAAACAAGCTCAGTCCACAGAGGCTTCAAACAGTTAAATGTGTTCTTTGCACAGCATCATGTGGTAATTACAAGGTTTGTACTTTCTGACACTGTGCACTAGCCAATAAATTGGACTAATAAAAGATATAATTATCTTCAAATTGCAGGAGACAGCAACATTGACTGTGACTGCATAGTTTACTTCTGTCTGATTTTATACCAAAATATTGAAAAAAAATAGTTTCAGACAATTGTTAGCACAACAACAAAATTAAAAATTGTTTAGTAGGTGGTAAGATTATTGCTTAAACTACACTTGTTGTCAAACACATACCCAAAGAAGTTGGTAAAACACTGTTACATGGAAGAAATGCAAATGCTTGTACTTTCCTCTGTTCATCCCATCTAAAACACATACAACAGCAAAATTCACTAATAAGGATAAATGACATGACATACTGTAATTGAAGTGTTCAATGAAAATCCAACTAATTCTGTAGCATATTTTCCCATCAGTAAAAATAAAACAAAGCTGGTGTCAGTTGGCCAACATCTGCTTGATTCCAGATGTGACGCTATGTTGAGCTGTAAACGAGGAGGAGCTGGGGGAGAACTGCAACAACCTAAATCAAGTGTCTGTCAGATGGTTGTACAGTAATTTACAGTCTGTTACTGCACATTCATTTCATTTCGCTTTACTGAAAAATAAGCTGCCTGGGAAGAACCAAATCTCAGAGAATAAATGTAAGAAATAAGGTAGAAATTATCAATGAAAATTTTATGAGAAGACCATTATTATAATATGGGGTGGCATTGGTCTAGTGGTATTATCAGGAACTCGGCTAATGTTCTGGGATCTGGGTTCAAATCCTGCCATGGCAGATGGTGGAATTTGAACTCAATAAAGCAAAAAAACCTGGAATCAAGAATCTACTGATGACCGAGAAACCATTGCCAATTCTCAGGAAAAGCGTATCTGGTTCACTGTTGTCCTTCAGGGAAGGTAATCCTCACTTGGTGTGGCCTATATGTGACTCCAGTCCAACACCAATGAGATTGACTCTGAACTGACATCTGAAATGGTCTAGCCATCAATTCAAGGGTAACTAGGGGTGGACAATAAATGTTGGCCAGCCATCCACATCCATGTCTCACAAGTGAAGAAGAAAGAAATTTTTATTTCAAGAGTTTATAATCTAATTCAGTCAATCTATGATCTCAGTAGGAAAGGAACAATTGTAAGAGAAATGGAATGCAACCACAAGCTGCTGACCAGTGCTCCTGACTCTGGTGTCTACTGTAAATTTGGGCAAGCTGAAATTATCCTGGTTTTCCTGTCATCCAATATGTTAAAATTATAGATTGAAAGAAATATTTTTTATTTGGGGTCTCTCATATCATGGCAAAACCTTCATGACTGTCAATATCTTATATTATGTTGCGTGGCTAAACTAAGTAATTCTGAATCAATTCCATATCATAGAAACTGTCTCTGTTGCACTGTACAGCTCAATTCCAGGCCTGAAGAATTTGGTTTTAAACCTGCTTGGAGATTTAATCTCTTTCTCCATTGTCATTTTATTTAATTGCTGTTGTTTCACTTATTTCAATAATTTAATTGAAAGCTCTTGCAGGATTTTCTTTTGCAGATGTAGCTGGTTTTGCCATTTAGTATCTTCTTCAGGAAGAATTCTTCAAGAAGTGATAATATCAATGGGCCACCACCTCCCCTTGAATTATGCTCGTGTTATGCAGAAAAGATTTTCCAAGATCATACTACCAATTTGAAGGAATTACTATAACTTTTCCCGTGATTTTCCATACTTTAGGTTTCTCATGACCTTTATAACTGTAAGGAATGTTTTACACTTTCTGTTTCTTCTTTTTGGTTTGTGTGTTGATTTAAAACAAACAAAATGGCATCGCATTGTTACAGTGGCTTTAAGAATATTTTTGACTGCATAACAACATTATGTTTTATCCTCAAAATAATTTTTCTTCTATCATTGGTTTTTTTTACTCATTGTTTGAATAATGCTGCTGCTATAATAATTTTCTTACCAACTGATTTCTATTGCAACTTTTTGCAGCTTTTTCCAATTATTTTGAACATTTACAAGGTTGTTTATTTACTAAATATAGTGATGAGCCTTTTCTTTTAGATACGCACTCGAGAATTTATCCTTCACTGTAGATGTTTTCACACTTGCTCTAAGGGACTTAACTCACTTTGGGCTTCCAATATCCTGTATCCCAGGTTATTGATTTGCATTTTCCCTTTGTAGCTCTGTTTAGGACTTTTGTTGGTTCACTGAAGCTTCTTCAGTAATTTTCAGTGTTTCAACTGGTTTAAGCTTTTACAGGATGTCTGCATACTGTTACAAGTGCCAAAATCTTTTTAATTGCTGGTTATTGCATTCTCAGAAGTTGATAGTCTCTGTATGTTATTCAGCCGTTGAATATTCAAAGATGCATTCACAGTTCTCTGGCTGGAATATTTCTTCTCTCTTATCTTTGGATCACTGTGGTTTTTTATTGAATTGAAGCTGGTACTAATTTATACCAATATGGCAAAAATCCTCACTGTAGTGATTGTAATGAAGTCAGCCAGCTGGGTATCATGGAATATGAGTGCCCTGATTGGGACTGCTAACCTGATCCAATCAGGGACCCCTGGCTGACAGTAATAAACAGAGCGTCAGAGGCTGTGTTCACTCTGAGAGCTGACTCTGAAGAAGCCGAACCAGTGTCAGGGACTTTCCATATGTAAATTAAAGGTGTCTTAGTGATGGGATACTGGTCTCTGTGGTGTTATTTCAATCACCATCTTATACTATAGCGCAGGAGCAAGGAAGTCTTGTTCGAACTTAATAAAACATTGATTAGGCTATAGATGAAATGTTGTGTTTAGTTATGGTCACCACACTACTGCAAGGACCTAATTACATTGGAGAAGGCACAGGGAAGATTCACCAGGATGTTGACTGATTTGGAGTTATGAAGAGAGACTGGAGCTTGTTTTCCCTGGGACAGAGGAAGTTCAGAGAGAACTGATTGCGGTATTATAAAATTACGAAAGTCATAGGCAGAGCAGATCGGGAGAATCTTTTCCCCATGGCAGACATGTCTATGACCAGGGGGCATAAGGTAAAGTAAAGAGTAAATGGTTTAGAGGGGATCTGAGGAAAGGTTTTTCACCCACTTGGTGATAAAAATATGGAATGCAGTGTCTGAGAGGGTAGTGGAAGCAGCTATACTCGCAACATTTAAGGAGCATCTGGATGAGCACTTAAAGTGCAAGTAAATGGGATTAGTGTTGTTTGGTGTTTGTTGGGTGGCACAGAAATGGTGGACTAATATCTGTTTTTATGTTGTATGTCTCTAAGACTTTCTGACATGGCCATTTGGTTGAATGAATGTGCTGTGTAGTTTCATACCCCACCTCAGTGAGTAGTATTAATAAATCTGGAATTGCAATATTGTTTCAGTAATGGCAACCATAGAACTATCATTGACAGAAATCTATCAGGGTCACTGATATCCTTCTGGACAAGAAAATCTGCCTGGTCTAACTTATGTGTGACTCCAGATCCACACAATGTGGTTTGCTCCTAACTGCATTCTGAAATGGCCTGGAAAGCCACTCAGTTCAAGAGAAATTAGGAATGGACAACAAATGCTGCAGCAATGCCCACATCCCAAGAAACAATTTGGGTCCCACACCTCAGAAAGGACATACTAGTGCTGGAGCGTGTCCAGCGGAGATTCACACGGATGATCCCTGGAATGGTAGGTTTAACATATGATGAACGGCTAAGGATCCTGGGATTGTATTCATTAGAGTTTAGAAAGTTGAGGGGAGATCTAATAGAAACTTACAAGATAATGTATGGCTTAGAAGGGGTGAACGCTGGGAAGTTGTTTCCGTTAGATGGGGAGACTAGGACCCGTGGGCACAGCCTTAAAATTAGAGGGGGTAAAGTTAAAACGGAAATGAGGAGGCATTTCTTCAGCCAGAGAGTGGTGGGCTTGTGGGATTCATTGCCACGGAGTGCAGTGGAGGTTGGGATGTTAGATGCCTTCAAGGCAGAGATCGGCAAATTCTTGATCTCACAAGGAATCAAGGGCTATGGGGAGAGTGCAGGGAAGTGGAGTTGAAATGCCCATCAGCCATGATTTAAATGGCAGAGTGGGCTTGATGGGCCGAATGGCCTTACTTCCACTCCTATGTCTTATGGTCTAATAGGTATTCATGCAGACAGGGCTGTTCAGCAGGTGATGCCCAATTATGTTTAAAAATAGATGTTTTGCTTTAGGTTTTATAGGTATGTGGTGTCTGGATGTTTTGAGAGACATCAACAGTGTACGCAGCTCTTTTGTGGTGTGCTATAATGCCCACCTCCATGAACTTGCATTCAAGACAGACTACTCAAGGAGAAGGCAATGTCAATAATTGTCTTCAAGCTTCTTTATTATATTGTTTATTACATACTAAGACTAAATTACATGGCATTCAGTGATCTATGGTCAACATTGGTTGTAGTATTTGAAGGAAGAATATTTGCTTGCGACTGTTGTTGAACGCATTGATGTCTAGCCATATACATTCAAGATTGACTGATAATTTGCTACAAAGGCATTAGATTGGCTGTTGTTTCCTCCATGGCAACAACTTGGCCAAACAATGTCAATTTGCAAACCAATCTATCCTTTCATGTCAATTGTCATAATTGTTTGAAATTTGGCAATCTTGCTTTAATCCTGAATAAAAAGAAATTTTCTGGAAAAGCCCAGCAGGTCTGGCAGCATCTGCGAAGGAAGAAACAGGGTTAACATTTTGGGTCCAGTGACCCTTCCTCAAAAGATATATTGCTTTTATCCTGATGAGTGAAAGTTGAAAAGCTTTAACAACATTTCTCAGTATTAAGAATTATATTCTGCATAGTTTCTAACCTCAAAATGATGAGTAGCGGAAGCTGCACATTTGGAATGGCTTACCCCGTTGTGGCTTCTGTCGTATTTTCATTTTAATTTCCATCACTCATGCAGCGTTATTCATAATTAAATAAAAACCTCTAAAGAAAAAAATGCTAAACATATGGCAGATTAGACAGGGCCATGTGATTACGCATGTTTGCTCTGTAACAAATCTGACGGATAAATTTGCACTGGATTAAATCTGCCTTGGAATTCAAAGTCAGAGAGTCATACAACACAGAAACAGACCTCTTCGGTCCAACTCATGCGTGCTGACCAGTCCTCCCAATCTGACCTAGTTCTATTTTCCAGCATTTGCCTCATATCTCTCTAGACCCTTCGTATTCATATATCCTTCCAGATGGCTTTTAAATGTTGTAATTGTACCCACCTCCGCCACTTCCTCTGGCAGCTCATTCTATACACTCACTACCGTCTGTGAGAAAAAATTACCTCTCAGTAAATCATGTAAAACGTGTCATCATATGACATATAGTAAATGTGATTAAAAATAGGAGACCCCAAGGATAGACTCTCAAGGGACTCCAGGGGCACTAGGTCAGAAACAAGAAGTCAAGCTTCTTCAAGAGATACTCATTGTTGGAAGATAGGATGGAAGATGCAGGTGAGATGAATTTAAGACAACAATTGGTGGTTGAAAAAGGAAGGCCAATGATTATCCCGGTATACTTAACTGTTGTGCAGTAGGATGCGGGACTCAATGTTACTTGATGTGGTCCAGTTAGATCAAGTGATAAACCACTAAATCACTGCTTATCACATATATCAAAGCCTGTGGCCCTGAGACATAATGTAGAAAAACCAAGGACTGAACTAGAGGGCTGACCAGGTTAGAAGACTTAACAAAGTTAACAATACTTGGGTTTCACAAACAATTCACAGTACTTATTATGTGATTCAGCACAATACATAACCCTCCCAAGAAGAAGATTATGAAGTTTGGAAGTAAAAGATATTTGGGTAGTTGGAAAATAGTCCATTGAAATGGATGGCATGCAATTTACAAGATGCTATTATGACTTTATTAGGTAGGGTTGCTTAGACCAAATTAGAAATGATCACTATCCTGTCCATTTCTGATTAGTATAATCGCCCAAATGCCACCTTAATCACATTTTCCCTTCTTTCTCCTCTATTGATTTGTGGTCCATTAATTCAATGGTTGGTCTTCTCCATTTGAAGAATAAGGAGATGGAAATTAGTTTTGAAGTCTTCTCAGGCTTTAGTGCTGAACTTCCTTGATTTCTTGAAGTGGTATAAACTCTGCTGGCAACATTCCTCTCAAGAATTCTACCAGACTCAGACACATTTACAATATATAAGAGCATAAAACATAGGAGCAGAAATTAGGCCATTCAGCCCATCAAGTCTACTCCACCATTCAATAAGTTCCTCAACACTATTCTCCTGCTTTCCACCCATAACCCTTGATCCCTTTGATAATTAAGAACCTATCTATCTCAGTCGAAAGTGTGCTCAATGGCCTGGTCTCCACAGCCTTGTGTGGCAGTGAATTCCATAGATTCACCACTCTAGATCATCACACTAGGTCTACAAAATCATGAGGGGTATAGTCAGGGTGAATAGCAAAAAGCTTTTTTTTCAGAGTAGGGGACTCTATTACTAGGGGTCATGAGTTCAAAGTGAGAGGAGAAAAGTTTAAGGGAGATATGCGTGGAAAGTTCTTTACAAAGAGGGTGGTGGGTGCCTGGAACGCGTTGCCAGCGGAGGTGGTAGACGCAGACATGTTAGTGTCTTTTAAGATATATTTGGACAGGCACATGGATGGGCAGGGAGCAAATGGACCCTTGGAAAATAGATGACAGGTTAGACAGAGGATCTTGATTGGCGCAGGCTTGGAGGGCCGAAGGGCCTGTTCCTGTGCTGTAGGTTTCTTTGTTCTTTGTCCTCTAGCTGAAGACGTTTCTCTTTATCTCCATTCTAAAAGGTGTTCTCTTTACTCTAAGGCTGTGCCCTGGGTCCTAGACTCTCCTCCCAATGGAAATATCTTCCCAACATCCACTCTGTCCAGGCCATTCAGTATTTTGTGTGTTTCAATTAGATTCCCCCCTCATTCTTCAAAATTCCAATGAGTATAGTCCCAAAGTCCTCACAAGTTCCCCATTTCTGGGACCAGAGAGAGCTCTCTGATGAAGGGTCTAGGCCCGAAACGTCAGCTTTTGTGCTCCTGAGATGCTGCTGGGCCTGCTGTATTCATCCAGCCTCACATTTTATTATCTAAGATTCCCTCTGTGCTGTGTAGTCCGATACAGATTTGCAGTGTCATGTCTTTGGAATAACAATGTTTGCTAGCTCTGGCCAGTTTCTGTGATCACAGAATCGATACATCTATTATCAGTATAAACAGTTTGGTGTTGTCTATCATTACCGCACAATGGGCAATGAATGGCAGCTGTTCACACCTGCTTCTGATGAAATGGTTTCTTCATGACCCTCTTTGTTAAGCTTTGTGCTTACAGACCTTGAGGCTGGGATCGCCACTGTATTTGAATTTTGGCAAATCCAGACAATGGGCATTGTAAATTCTACGAATGGGTCTTGCATTCTGAGTGTAATTTCAAATATTGGTTCTCCAAAGAGACGTTTACATTTTCACAACTTTCTAGAAACATGAGCCAATGCCTGTACAGAAATCACAAAATGTCACCTGACTCCTTGTGTATATCTTGGTTCAAGGCAAATTGTCCATATTCCATTCAGGTTTTTAAAACATCTTCATACACTTGCTGATGTATAGCAAAAGTATGTTAAAGTTTTAAGAATCCTCGCACACTGGTGCTCTTTTTCCCAGACAATTGGCTTATTCATTGGTGTGCAGAATTCTGACTTGACAAATGTTGCCAGTACTTTTCCTTGGCAGTCCAGAAGTATAGAAACATAATGCAATAGTCATCTTAATGGATGAAGTTGCAACATTGACGCAACTTATACAGAGGACTTATGGTGATGGTGAGATCGCTTGGCCCATAAACCATGATGAATAATACTCAGTGAAAGCAGATTTTTCAGACATATCCAGGTAGGCATCTAAACATAGGTTTTTTGGGAAGAGCAAGAAGGGGAAGTAGATGTCAAATGCTGCAATTCAATCCTGTTCAGCTTTTTATGAATTTTTTGCCAAATCTTGCATGATTGTGGAATATCCAAAGGAGTACTCTATGTTGAGAACATTGCTTGTTCATCGTGAAAAAGCAACAATCGCTACCAGTACCACAAGAAAAATGATACATAACATCAGAAAACTTGTACAGCAATATTACTTAAATAGATATACAAAAAGAACTCGTCATTAAGAAATAAACTGCCAAAAAATGGAACAGAAATTGCTTCTAGGTCTTTCTTTATGTGGGTCATCAGTACAAAAGCAGTGGTTAAGTGAGCAAATAAATAAAACCAGTAACTTGGGAGATAAAACATTTGTGATGTTGCATGAAATGATAAGTTCTCATGTGACAGTGATGTTCACATCATAAACTTCTTGCCACCAGGCAAAACTGAAAATGTTTTTACGTGCTGAATAATACTATTTGATTAATGTAAAAGCATTTCCTCAATAAAAGCCTGTAATTTTTTGGTAAGTGATAATATTTTAAACAACCTCAGTGAACAGAAAAGCAGGACTGTTAGCTACACATTCTACGTTGAAATCATTCTTAAATGTGGGGTTGTATGAGACATCAAACCCCTAAGGTTGCTTCCATTAATTAAACATTATGAAATAAAAATAATGAATATAGATGCAAATGAAATTCTCAAATGTTCAATGGTTATGAAAACTGCATATTAAATAAACGTTTAAAAAAATTTCACAACAGCTAGCAGCATTTGTCCACTACTATAACAGTCTAAATAATATTATTGTGGATTTAAGGCCACGTTTTGTTCAACTCCCAAAATGCAATGAGTTTTGCACTTTCAAAATTCATACAATCAAACAGTTAATATTAAACTGAGCATTTCACACCTTGTTATGCACAGATGAATCTGCTAATTGTTGCAGTGATCCAGCAGTTACAATGGCTGAATACATATTCATTTTAATTAATCCACTGATGCACTGAATAACAGGCATTCTCACATGTAATGAAGAGTGAAATTACGTTTCCTTATTTAGTGGTTGTGCAATTCCACATCGCTGTCACAGCTCTCAGAAAGCAAGCATTTTCTATCCTTGGGCTAAGAGATCTGTAAAATTGAAAGAAACTACATCTATAGCGAAGAAAAAAATGAGACTATAACAACCTGGTTGCACACTAAGCAGTGTCAAATGCATTGTTTCTCCAAATTTGCACCACCATAATCTTTCAAGGAGAAACCATTCCCTATCGGAAAGAATTAAGTGCCCACTGGGAGTCTTGTTAATTAGATCCAGAGGAATGGTGTAGCCATCAGTCAACATTCCCACATTGCTGTCCATCCTTTGAGTGTTCATTTATCAATTTTCTAGTTTAATCCTCAAAAACAAACAGTGACAATGTTGTTTCCATCTAATATGTAACAGGTACCATTGCCATGCCATTTTGCAACCCTTCTAAAACACTCATCAACTGAAAATATGTGGGAAAAAGAAATCGTACAACATAGAACATTACAGCACAGTACAGGCCCTTCGGCCCTCGATGTTGTGCCATCCTGTCATACCGATCTCAAGCCCATCTAACCTACACTATTCCATGTATGTCCATATGCTTGTCCAATGACGACTTCAATGTACCTAAAGTTGGCGAATCTACTACCGTTGCAGGCAAAGCGTTCCATTCCCTTCCTACTCTCTGAGTAAAGAAACTACCTCTGACATCTGTCCTATATCTGTCACCCCTCAATTTAAAGCTATGCCCCCTCGTGCTCGCCGTCACCATCCTAGGAAAAAGGCTCTCCGTATCCACCCTATCTAACCCCCTGATTATTATATATGTCTCAATTAAGTCACCTCTCAACCTTCTTCTCTCTAATGAAAACAGCCTCAAGTCCCTCAGCCTTTCATTCTACTTCCACTCCCAACCTTGATTTCCACAGTTTGTAGCTTCATTTTCTCTATCAAACTAAATTTCCAATGTACAAACATACGAATTAGGAGATCTGGTGGGTCACTTGGCTCTTCACTCTTGCATTGCTAATTGATAAGATTAAAATTGGTTTGATTTACTCTACATTCTCACCTACCCAGGATAACCTTTCATCCATTTGCTTATCAAGAATGTATCTACTTAGGCCTTAGTGATATTCAAGGACTCTGTTTGTTCTGCTTTTGCAGAAGAGCAGCTCAAAGTTTCATGAATCTGTGAAAAAAATTTTGTCCTCGTCTCTGTTCTAAATGGGCGACCCCTTATTTTTAAAGTGACTCTTAGTTGTACAAGCTCTCACATTCACCCTGCCAACACGTCTCAGGATCAAGCAGTGTCCTACTCTTCTAAACACCAGTGGATACAAGACTAGGCTGTCCAAGATCTCCTCATAAGACAACTTTCCATTCAGTTAATAAAGTGTGAAGCTTGATGAACACAGCAGGCCAAGCAGCATCTCAGGAGCACAAAAGCTGACATTTCGGGTCTAGACCCTTCATCAGAGAAGGGGATGGGGAGAGGGTTCTGGAATAAATAGGGAGAGAGGGGGAGGCGGACTGAAGATGGAGAGAAAAGAAGATAGGTGGAGAGGAGAGTATAAGTGGGGAGGTAGGGAGGGGATAGGTCAGTCCCGGGAAGATGGACAGGTCAAGGAGGTGCGATGAGGTTAGTAGGTAGGAAATGGAGGTGCGGCTTGAGGTGGGAGGAAGGGATGGGTGAGAGGAAGAACAGGTTAGGGAGGCAGAGACAGGCTGGGATGGTTTTGGGATGCAGTGGGGGGAGGGGATGAGCTGGGCTGGTTGTGTGATGCAGTGGAGGGAGGGGACGAACTGGGCTGGTTTTGGGATGCAGAGGGGGAAGGGGAGATTTTCTAGCTTGTGAAGTCCACATTGATACCATTGGGCTGCAGGGTTCCCAAGCGGAATATGAGTTGGTGTTCCTGCAACCTTCAGGTGGCATCATTTTGACACTGCAGGAGGCCCATGATGGACACGTTATCTAAAGAATGGGAGGGGGAGTTAAAATGGTTCGCGACTGAGAGGTGCAATTGTTTATTGTGAACCGAGTGGAGGTGTTCTGCAAAGTGAACCCCAGGCCTCCGCTTGGTTTCCCCAATGTAGAGGAAGCCACACCGGGTACAATTGATACACTATACCACATTGGCAGATGTGCAGGTGAACATCTGCTTAATGTGGAAAGTCATCTTGGGGCCTGGGATGGGGGTGAGGGAGGAGGTGTGGGGACAAGTGTAGCACTTCCTGTGGTTGCAGGGGAAGGTGCCGGGAGTGGTGGAGTTGGAGGGCAGTGTGGAGCGAACAAGGGAGCCATGGAGAGAGTGGTCTCTCCGAAAGGCAGACAAGAGTGGGGATGGAAAAATGTCTTGGGCGGTGGGGTTGGATTGTAGATGGCGGAAGTGTCGGAGGATGATGCGTTGTATCCGGAGGTTGGTGGGGTGGTGTGTGAGAATGAGGGGGATCCTCTTTGGGCGGTTGTGGCGGGGCGGTGTGTGAGGGATGTGTTGCGGGAAATACGGGAGACGCGGTCAAGGGCGTTTTCAAACACCGTTGGGGGAAAGTTGCGGTCCTTGAAGAACTTGGACATCTGGGATGTACGGGAGTGGAATGCATCATCCTGGGAGCAGATGTGGCGGAGGTGGAGGAGTTGGGAATAGGGCATGGAATTTTTGCAGGAGGGTGGGTGGGAGGGGGTGTATTCTAGGTAGCTGTGGGAGTTGGTAGGCTTGAAATGGACATCAGTTTCTAGCTGGTTACCTGAGATGGAGACAGAAAGGTCCAGGATGACTTTCCATATTAAGCAGATGTTCAACTGCACATCTGCCAATGTGGTGTACAGTATCCACTGTACCCGGTGTGGCTTCCTCGACATTGGAGAAACCAAGCGGAGGCTTGGGGATCGCTTTGTAGAACACCTCCGCTCAGTTTGCAATTAACAACCGCACCTCGCAGTCGCGAACCATTTTAACTCCCCCTCCCATACCTTAGACAACATGTCCATCATGGGCCTCCTGCAGTGCCACAATGAAGCCACCCAAAGGTTGCAGGAACAGCAACTCATATTCTGCTTGGGAACCCTGCAGCTCAATGGTATCAATGTGGACTTCACAAGCTTCAAAATGTCCCCTTCCCCCACTGCATCCCAAAACCAGCCCAGTTTGTCCCCGCCTCCCCCTGACATAAGTTCTTCCTCTCACCTATCCCCTCCTCCCACCTCAAGCCCCACCTCCATTTCCTACTTACTAACCTCATACTGCCTCCTTGACCTGTCCGTCTTCCCTGGCCTGACATATCCCCTCCCTACCTCCCCACCTGTACTCTCCTCTCCACTATCTTCTTTTCTCTCCATCTTTGGTCCGCCTCCCCCTCTCTCCCTATTTATTCCAGAACCCTCTCCCCCTCCCCCTTTTCTGATGAAGGGTCTAGGCCCGAAACGTCAGCTTTTGTGCTCCTGAGATGCTGCTTGGCCTGCTGTGTTCATCCAGCTCCACACTTTGTTATCTCGGATTCTCCAGCATCTGCAGTTCCCATTATCTCCTTCCATTCAGTTATTAGCCTATAAACCTATTCTGAACTGTTTCCAATGATTCCTTAAATTAGGAGATCAATCTGCATCTGTTTAGCAGAGGCATAACCTCTCTTCTTCTGCATTCAATTCACTTCACAATAAACAAAGATATTCTGTTAGCTTTTCTAATTAATTGCTGTGCTTGCACATTCTCTTTTAAGAACAGCCAAATAGAAACAGAAAATCAGTATATTGTGCGCCAGAAGCATGATCTAACATGGAAGCTCAATATGCAGCTGTTGGAAAGGAAACTGTTGGAAATGACATGGGCATGTGAGAAATTTCCAGATTCCACATTGGGTTTCAATAGTCTTATGAAGACTGATCAGAAACTGCTGATCTCTGTGTTCGAAAAAGAAATGACAAGAATGTCTCCACAGATGCAACAACTACGCCTTTGCTTCATAAGATTTTCATTCTAGACCAAAAACATGTCAGGGAAGTTATGGATATCAATATATGCGCTTCCTAACACCATTACTGATACCAGCTGATAAAGAACTTTCTGACAAGCTCAGTTAATATTCTCCAGCAATAGAAATGTTGTGAACATTAACAAAAAGAAGGATTAGCTTAATCAGAGAAGAACAGAAAGGCATACTGGATGTGTCACCATACATCAATACTGAATGGAATTCTGGCCAGAAAAGAAACCTACAAATATAAAACACAGTCCACTATGGTTGGTGAGATGTCGCTTTTTGATGATAGACTAATTGGTCAATGGGAAACTTGTGATGTTTTTAAGGTTGCAACACATCACTAGTTCACCAAAATATCCTTAATCTAAAGATTGACAGAAAAGCTGTGTTAAACAATAGTAACAAAGTGTGGAGCTGGATGAACACAGCAGGCCAAGCAGCATCTCAGGAGCACAAAAGCTGACGTTTCGGGCCTAGACCTTTCATCAGAGAGGGGGATGGGGAGAGGGTTCTGGAATAAATAGGGGGAGAGGGGCAGGCGGACCGAAGATGGAGAGAAAAGAAGATAGGTGGAGAGGAGAGTATAGGTGGGGAGGTAGGGAGGGGATAGGTCAGGCCTGGGAAGACGGACAGGTCAAGGAGGTGGGATGCGGTTAATAGGTAGGAAATGGGGGTGCGGCTTGAGATGGGAGGAAAGGATGGGTAAGAGGAAGAACAGGTTAGGGTGGCAGAGACAGGCTGGACTGGTTTTGGGATGCAGTGGGGGAAGGGGAGATTTTGAAGCTGGTGGAGTCCACACTGACACCATTGGGCTGCAGGGTTCCCAAGCAGAATATGAGTTGCTGTTCCTGCAACCTTCGGGTGGCATCATTGTGGCACTGTAGGAGGCCCATGATGGACATGTCATCTAAAGAATGGGAGGGGGAGTTAAAATGGTTCACGACTGGGAGGTGCTATTGTTTATTGCGAACCGAGCAGTGGTGTTCTGCAAAGCGGTCCCCAAGCCTCCGCTTGGTTTCCCCAATGTAGAGGAAGCCACACCGGGTACAGTGGATGCAGTATACCACATTGGCAGATGTGCAGGTGAACCTCTGCTTAATATGGAAAGTCATCTTGGGGCCTGGGATGGGGTGAGGGAGGAGGTGTGGGGGCAAGTGTAGCACTTCCTGCAGTTGCAGGGGAAGGTGCTGGGTGTGGTGGAGTTGGAGGGCAGTGTGGACCAAACAAGGGAGTCACGCAGAGAGTGGTTTCTCCGGAAGGCAGACAAGGGTGGGGATGGAAAAATGTCTTGGGTGGTGGGGTCGGATTGTAGATGGCAGAAGTGTCAGAGGATGATGCGTTGTATCCGAAGGTTGGTGGGGTGGTGTGTGAGAACGAGGGGGATCCTCTTTGGGCGATTGTGGCGGGGGCGGGGTGTGAGGGATGTGTTGCGGGAAATGAGGGAGACGCGGTCAAGGACGTTCTCGGCCACTGCGGGGAGAAAGTTGCGGTCCGTGAAGAATGTGGATATCTGGGATGTGTGGGAGTGGAATGCCTCATCCTGGGAGCAGATGCGGCAGAGGCGGAGGAATTGGGAATAGGGGACGGAATTTTTGCAGGAGGGTGGGTGCGAGGACGTGTATTCTAGTTAGCTGTGGGAGTCGGTGGGCTTGAAATGGACATCAGTTACAAGCTGGTTACCTGAGATGGAGACTGAGAGGTCCAGGAAGGTGAGGGATGTGCTGGAGATGGCCCAGGTGAACTTGAGGTTGGGGTGGAAGGGTTTGTGAAGTGGATGAACTGTTCAAACTCCTCTGGGGAGCAAGAGTTGGCCCCAATACAGTCATCAATGTAACGGAGGAAGAGGTGGGGTTTGGGGCCTGTGTAGGTGTGGAAGAGAGACTGTTCCATGTAACCTACAAAGAGGCAGACATAGCTGGGGCCCATGCGGGTACCCATGGCAACCCCCTTTGTCTGTAGGAAATAGGAGGAAGCAAAAGAGAAGTTGTTGAGGGTGAGGACGTGTTCAGCTAGGCAGATGAGGGTGTCGATGGAGGGTGACTTGTCAGGCCTGCAGGACAGGAAGAAGCAGAGGGCCTTGAGACCATCTGCATGAGGAATATAGGTGCATAGGGATTGGACGTCCATGGTGAAAATGAGGTGTTGGGGGCCAGGGAATTGGAAGTTCTGGAGGATGTGGAGGGCATGTGTGGTGTCACGGGCGTAGGTAGGGAGTTCCTGGACCAAAGGGGAGAAAATGGAGTCCAGATAGGTGGAGATGAGTTCGGTGGGGCAGGAACAGGTTGAGACAATAGGTCAACCAGGGCAGGCAGGTTTGTGGATTTTGGGAAGGAGATAGAAACGGGCCGTGCGGGTTTGGGGAACAATAAGGTTGGAGGCCATGGGTGGGAGGCCCCATGAGGTGATGAGGTCATGGATGGTATTGGAGATGATGGTTTGGTGCTCGGGGGTGGGGTCATGATCAAGGGGGCGGTAGGAGGAGGTGTCGGAGAGTTGGCATTTGGCCTCGGCGATGTAGAGGTCGGTGTGCCATACTACCACTGCGCCTCCCTTGTCTGCGGGTTTGATGGTGAGGTTGGGGTTGGAGTCGAGGGAGCGGAGGGCTGCCCGTTGTGCGGGGGAGAGGTTGGAGTGGGTGAGAGGGGTGGAGAGGTTGAGGCGGGTGATGTCTCGACGGCAGTGGGAGATGAAGAGGTTGAGGGAGGGTAGGAGGCCTGGGGGTGGTGTCCAGGATGAGGACTTGTGTTGGAGGCGGGTGAAGGGGTCAGTGGAGGGAGGGTTAGGCTCTCGGTTAAAGAAGTAAGCGTGGAGGCGAAGGCAGCGGAAAAACTGCTCCATGTCCAAACGTATCTGGTATTAAATGGACTACCTTCAAAGACATGATTTTTTGGGCACAGTTAAGTTGAGTTATTTCCAAATATGTTAGTTGGACAAACAAAACAGAACTTCCACAATGATAAAGGATATGGAAATTAAGAGGAGGGCTGTGCGGTTGTTAAAAAATTAAAGGGAATACATGTCCAAGGATGTTGAAGAAATTTCGAGTAGAAAATGTGTACTCTTCCTTAGACTCAGTGGTGGTGCCAGGGAATGGGAGAATTGCAAAAATTAAAGTCTATGGATAAGCCAAGTTACAGATCAGTTAGTTTAACTTCAGTGGTGTGGAAACTTATGGCAACAATAATTTGTGATACAATTAACAGTCACATAACGAATTGTGAGTTCATTAAAGCAAGCCTGCCAGGATTCTTTAAAGGAAAGTTATGTTTAACTAACTTACTCATGTTTTTTGATGAGATAACAGAAAGAGTTAATGTGGTAATGCTGTTGGTGTGGTGTTCATGAACTTCCAAAAGGCATTTGATACAATAGCACAAAACAAACCTGTGATCAATGTTAGAGCTCATGGAATGAAGGAGATAGTAGTAACATGAATACAAAATTGGCTGAGCAATAGGTGAGAATAATAGTTACTGGACATTGTTATGATCCTGTCAGATGACAATAGCCAGATTCCAGAGTGAAACCTGGCTTGACAGATTGTAAATGTTATTAATATAGTTAGGTTACTGTAGTGATCAGTCCCTGAACATATTCATGTAATGCTGTCAATATACTTTTAACAAAAGAACATACATCTATTGCACAAAATAAAAGAAAACAACAAATCTATGTGTATATAGATATGATAGTTTTGAAAGGTTTAACATAAACAGCAAAATAAAGAATCAATCCATTTCACAGCAATATCCTTTACAGACACTCAGCTCCAGTGAAATACCACATAAATCTTAACTTTAAAATTTCTTATTTAACTGATGAGGTTGCAAGTTTTCCTTCTGACAATTTTCTGCACATTCACCAGGTGTGATTTTCTCTGGTGTTGTTGCTTCATAAGTCACAGTGCTAAGCTAACTCAGTGCTGCTTCATCACTGAATCCTAAGATAAAAACACAGATATTCTTTTTTCAAACCTGCTAGACTAGCAAGACTGCTTAAACAGCTGGAAGCGGGAGATCCAATTGAAGCATTCAAGAGGCTATTAGATAATTATTTGAATGGAAACAATGTGCAGGGTTATGGAGAAATGGAGCTGTCATAGTGTGATAACGTAACAACTTGCCTTGTACGATATCTTTTTCAGAGCTGTAGAAAATGTGTGTAAAATATCTGACAGTGTTTCCTCAGTGTGTGTAACATTCATTTAAACTCCTGGGTTGCTACACACACCAGTTGCTGAGCTGTGCCTGAAGTACCCTTAGAAAATAGAAAACATGAATTTGAACAGACAAAGGGAAAGTGTTAAACTGTGCAGATGATCATACTTCATATATGAGTGCCACATTAATCCACATGAATGAGTGTTTGTGTGTTTGTGTGTGTGTGTGTGTGTGTGTGTGTGTGTGTGTGTGTGTGTGTGTGTGTGTTAATTAATTTGGTCACCAGGTATGTGTAAGATCCACATATCTCCATTTTCAATGTCCAGGTAGTCTAACAATCTGTTGATTTTTAATGCCTCCTTCCCCACAGCAGTCAGGGTGACAATAATTAGAGGGCCAACTGTTAGTTCTCTAAAATTCTGCATGCTCCTCTCCTATAAGTAGCAAAAGCAGCATGTTATAAGTGAAAAAAAAAGACTGTTCGATAGGATTGAACTGCAAATTTGAGGAAAGCAACAGTGATGGATGTGAAATGGCAATAAGACTCAAATGAATGTCAACTTTGGCTGTTCTTTTGGGGACATAAAGAGTACTTTAAGAAAGAGAAGTGGATAAAGCTGCAAGCTGTGTTGGTCGGGAGAATGTGGGGAAGTAGCAGTCTGCAGTTTGTGACATATATATGGGATATATATATATATATATCTGCTTTCCTACCCTGATAAGATTATCCACCAAAACACTGTAAAGAGTGTTTATGTGCGGGACATAACAGCCCACATCATGACATATAAGGTACCACATAGAAATAAAGTCTTTGCATGTTGAGACAACATCATTGCATTTGCCCTGTCACCCCTGGCAGTTCTGGAATAGATCTATTCTGATCCCTACCATGGTTCCTTTGAATTGGGAGTCTTTAGCTGTCAGGTGTGAATCAATACCACACTTGCTATTTTCAGTTTGTTGTGAAATCTGGAAGCAGGAGGCTGATGTCATGACTGACTTAAAGTTCCATGACAACATAAAATCCAGCAACTTTTAGGATCAAAACCATGCCAATCCCCCCAGCATGACTGGTTCTGAATGTTAATATTCTGCCATTAACCTTATTTTCACCTTTTCACAAATATTACCTAATCTAATTATTTCCATGTTTTAATTCAGCAATAAATGTTGGCTTGCTTATGTTGCTCACATGCCAAGACAAATAAATCCCGAGTGACATTATCCCTTAAGTATGCCATTAAATAAAGGACCAATTGGTAATTGAGCTCATTGCTCTTTGTGGTATCTTACAGAGAGGAAAATAGTTATTGTATTTCAAACCATTACAGACAATGTACGTGAATTGTATGTAAAAGCTTTATGGGCATCAACAGAAAGAACTAAACGACTACATTTCCTGACCATTTGTAATTACCAGATGGAAAACTTACCTAATTTGCAAATGCAAGTTTTTCTAAACCCTTTTATTTGTTTAGAAAAATTATCAGCAACAAGAGTATCTCTCCCCGTGTAATCATCAAAATAAATGCAACAAGAATAAACATGCTAAGAAGCTCTTTCCATCACAGAAGGCATGTT
This sequence comes from Stegostoma tigrinum, assembly GCF_030684315.1. Lineage (NCBI taxonomy): Eukaryota > Metazoa > Chordata > Chondrichthyes > Orectolobiformes > Stegostomatidae > Stegostoma > Stegostoma tigrinum. Next base: position 39,620,293 of record NC_081363.1, read on the forward strand.
GCAATAAAATTACAAACCTTTTGAACATTGAAGATTCTCCCATTAACTTATCTCATTTAATATTGATTACAAAACTGTATGATTTCCAGTGGTAATACAAATAAGATCTCTGTCCTTGCACATGCCTTGCAACCTAATTATAATTACATTAGTAATTCATATACGTTACACTTCAGTTTTCTGGCGTGTTTTATCTTGGAAAATAACATTCCTGTACCTTTAGCTTTCCTTTTCTTTATTGCAGACTTGTGACTATAAAGTGTTAATGTTCAATTCATTCAAATGCATGGTTAAAATGTTTATCTGCAAATATTTGTCAGTACAAAGAGTTCATAAATTTCCGAGAGAAAATTCATCATTTTAACTATCAGGTACAAAATAATACGATACAGTATATATCACTTTTCCTTCAGTTCACAAGCTCCTTCATTGATGTTTTCTGAATGCAGAATTAAATTCATCCACCCATGAAACAACTATCTGATGTCACAGTAATGCTTTTTGTATTAATTTAAGCACTGCTGCTGTTACTCTAAAGATCAGGGTGTTGCTGAATGAAATATTTTTCCTTTTGAAGCTGATGATAGTGTTAAATACGAACAAGCATAACCCATTTCAACCTACCAAAAGTCAGTTACATTGGCAGAACTGTATTTCATAGAACTAGTGGAAATTACAGTAGAACAAGTCGCTTGACAATAAATATGCACTTTTTTTTGTTCTCCCCACATCCTTTAAAATGTCTCTTTTTCAAGCCAGTATTTTCCTTTTGAGAGTGTCTCTGAGCCAGAAGCTCATTCCAGGACTGGGTAGCCGTAGAAGGTTTGTTTGTAAGTTGGCCACACTGATTATTTATCAACCTATGGCTCATTCCAATATCCTTATGGCAGGTTGTAAGGTGGAAGAGTCTTGGTTAGTTACGAATGATATGAAGTGCTCCCCAATATATAGTCACTGTCAGCAGATTGGAAAACTGATCCAGAAAAAGGTTAGTGATGGAAACAGACAAAAACATAAGCTCTCATCCGCCTAGCCGAACTTGTCCTCACCCTCAACAACTTCTCTTTCGATTCCTCCCACTTCCTACAGACAAAGGGGGTGGCCATGGGACCCGCATGGGCCCCAGCTATGCCTGCCTCTTTGTAGGTTACGTGGAACAGTCCCTCTACCGCACCTACACTGGCCCCAAACCCCACCTCTTCCTCCGTTACATTGATGACTGTATCGGCGCCGCCTCTTGCTCCCCAGAGGAGCTTGAACAATTCATCCACTTCACAAACACCTTCCACCGCAACCTTCAGTTCACCTGGGCCATCTCCAGCACATCCCTCACCTTCCTGGACCACTCAGTCTCCATCTCTGGCAACCAGTTGGTAACTGATGTCCACTTCAAGCCCACCGACTCCCACAGCTACCTAGAATACACCTCCTCCCACCCACCCTCCTGCAAAAATTCCATCCCCTATTCCCAATTCCTCCGCCTCCACCGCATCTGCTCCCACGATGAGGCATTCCACTCCCGCACATCCCAGATGTCCACGTTTTTCAAGGACTGCAACTTTCCCCCCACAGTGGTCGAGAATGCCCTTGACCGTGTCTCCCGCATTTCCCGCAACACATCCCTCACACCCTGCCCCCGTCACAACTGCCCAAAGAGGATCCCCCTCGTTCTCACACACCACTCCACCAACCTCCGGATACAACGCATCATCCTCTGACACTTCTGCCATCTACAATCCGGCCCCACCACACAAGACATTTTTCCATCCCCACCCTTGTCAGCTTTCCGGAGAGACCACTCTCTCCGTGACTCCCTTGTTCGCACCACACTCCCCTCCAACTCCACCACACCCGACACCTTCCCCTGCAACCGCAGGAAATGCTACACTTGCCCCCACACCTCCTCCCTCACCTCTATCCCAGGCCCCAAGATGACTTTCCATATTAAGCAGAGGTTCACCTGCACATCTGCCAATGTGGTATAGTGTATCCATTGTACCCGGTGTGGCTTCCTCTACATTGGGGAAACCAAGCGGAGGCTTGGGGACCGCTTTGCAGCACACCTCCGCTCGGTTTGCAATAAACGACTGCACCTCCCAGTCGCAAACCATTTCCACTCCCCCTCCCATTCTTTAGATGACATGTCCATCATGCGCCTCCTGCAGTGCCACAATGATGCCACCCGAAGGGTGCAGGAACAGCAACTCATATTCCGCTTGGGAACCCTGCAGCCCAATGGTATCAATGTGGACTTCACCAGCTTCAAAATCTCCCCTTCCCCCACCGCATCCCTAAACCAGCCCAGTTCGTCCCCTCCCCCCACTGCACCACACAACCAGCCCAGCTCTTCCACTCCACACACTGCATCCCAAAACCAGTCCAACCTGTCTCTGCCTCCCTAACCTATTCTTCCTCTCACCCATCCCTTCCTCCCACCCCAAGCCGCACCCCCATCTACCTACTAACCTCATCCCACCTCCTTGACCTGTCCGTTTTCCCTGGACTGACCTATCCCCTCCCTACCTCCCCACCTATACTCTCTCCACCTATCTTCTTTTCTCTCCATCTTCGGTCCGCCTGCCCCTCTCTCCCTATTTATTCCAGAACCCACACCCTATCCCCGTCTCTGATGAAGGGTCTAGGCCCGAAACGTCAGCTTTTGTGCTCCTGAGATGCTGCTTGGCCTGCTGTGTTCATCCAGCTCCACACTTTATTATCAAAAACATAAGCTCTGCCTGCTTTATATGTCACTACATATTGGGAACTCCTAAGTTAAAATCCAAACCTAATTCTTTAGAAAAAAATTTAGTGATGCAGATTTTTTTGTTTTAGTTATCTCCGAACAAAGAATAAATTTCTGTACTGGTCACTCATTCCTGTTTATCATTATTGGAAATTTCTGACCTCTTGTTGACACTTCACAGACCAGTAGAAACATTTTCCTCTATCATTGATTATTGGTATCTCTTTCAGAGTGTTTGTCAACCTTCTCCATTCTCTTGAAGAAAGGCCTAATTTGTCAAATCTCTCTTCATAACTGTAACCACTCATCATTTCCAACATTCTAGTCAATCTAATAAATCTGTCAGAACCTGTGAAGAGAAAAGTGGTGTTCCTGCTTTGAGTCCAACGTCACCCGTTGGAATCAAAGTACAGTTGTATTGGACTTAAAATGTTAACTCTGTTCCTGTACGCACAGATGTTGCCAGATCTGTTGAGGGTTTCTTTCCAGCCCTTACTGTATTTAATTCGGGATTCTAGCAACTATAGTATTTTGCCTTTGTCTTTGTCAATCTAATCAACTTTCCCGCTTTGTTATAACCATTCCAAAGTTCCACCTGCACATGACCTAATCCTGGTATAATTTTGAGCATCATTATCTTGAGTTTGTATCATTTCTACCTAAAAAAAAACTAGCTTGATGGCCCTGTCCACTTGTACTGGCACATTTAAAATATTTTTGGAGTACTTAATTGTTCAACTGTTCAGTGCTGCATTATGTGATCCATTGATTTGATTCTGTGTGCTGTTAGTCAGGCCTAGGTGTAGTTACAGTGTAACTGAAACAGATTTATGAAGGCGAAGTCACACATGACAAATTGCTGGAATGTTTTGAGGGTGACTCTAGAAGAGTGGATATTGGGAAGTCAATGGATATGATTTACCTTGACTTTCAGAAGGCATTTCTTTTGCAAAAATACACTTTATTCATAAAAAGTCTTTATGTACATGCACAATTACTAAAGCAGTTCAGGTCTGTACAGTCTGTGCACACGGAGAGAAAGAAACGAACATTGGGGTTTGACTTTCTCAATAGTTACAACAAGCCCACAGGCATTTCCTAATTATGCAATGTACTATTTACATGTATATGAGGCACTGGGAGGGTCCAATGACTGAATTGACCCGATTATACTTTGCAGGAAGACCGGAGATGGTGGCCATGGTGGAGCTACCCCATGCTTTAAAATAGCACGTGGTCCTGGACCTTGGAATGTCTCAGTTTGCAACATTTGGTTGAGGTCAACTCTTTGCTCTGGAAAAGAACAAAGTTTTAGGCAGACCAAAGAGTGTCTTTCATCAAGTTGATGGTCTTCCAGGTCCATTCGATGTCTGTATCTGGGGGAACGGGCTTAGAGTACAGATTCATGCACCATGGAGATGCTTGGGATGAGCCTCAACAGAAACCATTGCATCTCCCTCCAGACTTCCTTTACAAAGGCACTTTCCAGTAGGAGATGTGTGTCAGTCTCATCCCCCCAGCAGTTCCTACAATCGCAGCATGGCACAGACGGTCCAGGCATGCACAGGTAGTGCCCTTCTCACACCAGCTAAGTAACATCTTGATGTTTGTTAGAAAGTTCTTGTGATGAAGCATTCTGCCAAATGGCTTTGAGAGTCTGCTCAGAGAACCACACTACAGGATCAATCGTCTCCTTTTCCTGCAGGGTCTCTCGGATGCTATGTGCTGGCCACTGCCTGATGGACTTGTGGTCAAAAGCATTATCTGTCACACACTTTTCCATGAGGAACAGATAATATGGGACAGTCTAATTTTTTGAAGCATTCCACAGCAACGAGGCCAGACGAATCCTTCATAATGCCAGAGACAGGTAGAATCTCTTTATGTAGTGACATTTGATAATAGTGTACTAAGGATCTACGCACAGCTTGATGCAGCCATACACGAAGGTGGGCATCAGGATGAGGGCAGTGATGGGTACATTCCTCCCCCCACCCCCCGACCTATCTAGGGGCTTTGTAACCCAGTCCATCTTTGACCTCACCCACCTCAGCTTGGGTGACTGCAGCAGCGCAGGCCCCTGCAAATAGGCCAGACCCGTGCCACATACAACACCGAGAACCTAGTACTTGATGACCAGGTTTTTTTTCCCTGCAATGGAGAGGGAGCGGTGCTCCAACCTGCCCAGTTTCTGCCTCACCATGGTGATACACTCCTCCCAAGTTTTGGTGCATGCCCTAGACCCTCTAAACCAAATATCCAGCTCCTTCAGATAAACTGCCCTGGTGGTAAATGGTATAAAAGATTGGATGGCCCAGTTCCCAAAGAACATAGCTTCACTCTTGCCTCGATTTACCTTGGCTCCCAAGGCCAATTCGAACTAGTCATGGATGTTCATGAGTCTGTGGACTGACTGCAATCCAAGCCAAAAATAGCAATGGCGTCCATATACAGGGATGCCCTGACCTGCTGGCCTCCACTACCTGGAATAGTCACCCTTCCATACTAGTCTAAAATAAAAACCGCTCAATCTTGTTGGATTTTCAAGAGGATTTTGATAAGGTACCATAGTAGAAATTAGAAAACAAAATTAAAAATTTTTGCAACATCCTCTACTCTAGCAACAGATAGTCCTCAAGCTAAAGATGATCTAATTTTGATTTTGGCAATGATCTCAGTTTCAGTATAGTATGAAAACATCATCTCAGACAGGTTCACATTTTACAGAAGTTTATTGAGGGTAAATCTGTTCAAAAAGCTTGGCTTCAAGCTGAAGAGCTGTGGGAGCATATATTAATAAAATCATTGGCTGACCATACCCAGTGGGAGATATTTCTCTTTATTTACCAGAATTGAGGAGTAAGTGAGAATAATTGAGGAGAATTAAGGGGTAATGTCAATTCTGTGAGTTTCACAAGATGTCAGGCAGTTGTCATTTGCTATCTGTGCTGGAGTGTCACAGGAGCTGAAATGACCTGAAGCAAACAATGTAATTGAACAAATTGATTTATCACCATGGGTATCATTGCACAACATGGTGAACTTAGATTATGCATCGACATAAGGGTGGCCAACATAGCAAGCATTCAATGTTCGTAGTTTCACTGTTATCAGTATTAGTCATCGCCAAATCTTTGCTTTGGCAACTATGGCTTAGGGTCAGCAGGGAAGTTTAGTTCAGACAGTATCAATTCATTTCCAACTGTTGCTAGCACTTTGTTGTCAAACGAGATTTCAGTGTCTTTCTAAACTCAGAAATCTGAGCTTCTAACTCTTTGGGCATATTGAGTCAAATCATTGTACTGCATAACAAATACAGAGACAGCCCTTTATGTTTTCAAGTCCATTATATTTCAGCACTACGTTCTAATGGCTAATAATGTCACGTGAAATTTGAGGGAACATCCAGAGCAGCACATGGTTTCTTGCTGAATCAGTTCTCAAAGTGTCAACATTATTAATAGGCAATTTGAACATCTTTCTAAATTAACAGAATTACTAGTTTAACGTCATGTTTCAACTGAACTGATAAACAATTTCTATTTTCTATATCAGTGCACTTCTATTTAGTGAACTCAGTGGAGAGAAATTCATAAGATTAGCCATCTTTTTGTCTCCTTTGAGTCAAAAATGAAGGTACTTCAACCTTGAATATAAAACTCTTGTTAATCTTTTATGACCTGTTCTGCTCACTATCACTTCTCTTAACTCTACATTTTCCCCGCTGGATTACAGACAAAGCTTTACTGCCCCCAGTTTATTCATGAGATTGTTTGTAACCCCTGAACACAACAGTACCTTCCTTTATTTAAGAAACTATGTGTTCTCTGAGGTGAGACTTCATTTCCTGAAGAATACTATTTTAAAGTACCCTGTTAGCAACATCTCTCTGAGGACATTATAACCTTGTTCAAGATTCATTGCTCCATACTACTGATCAAAAAACTTCCACTTTCCTTGAGAAAATTCCATAAATGTCTGATTCTGTCACTTCCTCAGAATTCTAAACTATTGTATTTGACTGTAATGTTCTGGGACAAATACATAAGTAAAGCAGTCAAAACCACATCATTATCACGAGTTTGTTCTTCCAAAAGATCAAATGGAACCCCAATACTTTCCTAACCAAAACACTTTCCAACTGAATTACCCAAATTTAATTTAGCCACTCTAACTTCGTAACAAATTTCTCAAGTGAGATAAAATATCTCAATTTCTTCCCCGCAGAATTTATGTACTAGAGGTATATTCCATGCCAAAGCAAAATAAATAAAAATATCTAACCCTTCGTCAAGACTACCTGCCTGGTTCATCAAATCATTTCTCCGTACAATGCAAATTTTGCTTTCCTTTCTATTTTCAATATAAGGGTTTTCCTTTCTTTTACTCCCTGACATTCTAACTCTTGCATCTATCTTTTTTTCCTTCATTTTAATTTTTTTTCTTTTTTCTTTCTTTCCCTATTTCTTTTCCTGCTGTTCCTTTGGAGCTATAATCCTTGATGTTGTAATTGCATCTGGATCTGGCTATGTATCCGCTCTGAATCCCTTTTTACTAATTCAAAGTATAGATACTGAGATAATGCCTCAATAATTACTGCTTTCTTAGTACTGATTGTTAAATTGACTTCTACTTTTTCTTCTCACACCTTCAAATTAATCTCCATCAACTGTTTCAAGGCACTTTAAGATAATTTTTTTTTCATAGAATGAATAGACATGGTCATATCAACTTTTCAGTGAATGCAGCAAAGGTCAATTATTGAAAAGTTGTAATTATTTTTGTTTAAACTTTAGCAAATTCAAGTGCACCTATTGATTTGCAATCCTAAAAGCGCCCCCCCCCCAGTTTGTTATGGCCCTCTTACAGACTGATAACTTTACAAAATAATTTGATCTTCCATCTACTGCTGAAAAGATGACATAAGATTTTATTTTTAAAAACTTTTAAAGTGACAAATCAAATGCTTCATTAACTAAATGTTATTTCTGGAAGTAACTTATGCTTTAAAAGATAGGACCATACTATCCTTTTTTACATTTAAAACCATGATAATCACAGTCCACTATTACACTTTACAATGTCCTGTAAATAATCTTTCAATTCTTCTGAACCTGTCCAAAGTGATTCGTGATTCACAAGGGTTTACTTCCAAGGTCCCTGGTGCTAACTTCTAAGATGTGGCAATGATCATAGATGACTTGTACATTTACTGAATAAAAGTCTTCAGTATTGATGAGCTCTTCTCGTTTATGATACAGTGCTGTCAGAATAACATGTACAATCTGTTGCATCGTAAACCTGAGGAAACCAGCCATGCTGCTGTTTGTCACAGTAAGAGATTGCCTTGATATACTCCCTGTAGCTTAATCTTGGTGAATTTTCCAGCCTCATCTTGAGTTCTCATAAAGTTCATCTTTTCAATCCAAGAATGCTCTCCTGCCAGCATTCCTACATGCTAAACTATACAAACTGTCTTCTAACTGCTCTCTCTGTCTCTTTCTCTTTCTAGTAGATTGGTTTGTTAATGATTTACAGGACATTGGGAAGAGGAGGTGTATTTGTGATGTGAATAGACGCCTAATCCAGAGGACTGATGTAATGCACTCAGGAGAGGGGTTCAAACCCCACCATGGCAATTGGCAGAAGGTAATTTAAATTAATATGTATGGGAATTGACTCCCTCGTCCACTCCACACTCCCCTCTAACCCCACCACACCCAGCACTTTCCTCTGCATCCAAAGGAAGTGCTACACTTGCCCACATACCTCCTCCCTTGCCCCATCCCAGGCCCCAAGAAGACTTTCCACATCAAGCAGATGTTCACCTGCACATCTGCCAATGTGGTATACTGCATCCGCTGTACCCATTGTGGCTTCCTCTACACTGTGGAAACCAAGCGGAGGCTTGGGGACCGCTTTGCAGAACACCTACGCTCAGTTTGCAATAAACAACTGCACCTCCCAGTCGCGAACCATTTCACTTCGCCCTCCCATTCCTTAGATGACATGTCCATCCTGGGCCTCCTGCAGTGCCACAATGACGCCACCCGAAGGTTGCAGGAACAGCAACTCATATTCCGCTTGGGAACCCTGCTGCCCAATGGTATCAATATGGAGTTCACAAGCTTCAAAATCTCCCCTCCTCCTACTGCATCCCAAAACCAGCCCATCTCGTCCCCTTCTCCCTAACCTGTTCTTCTGCTCACCTATCCCCTCCTCCCACCTCAAGCCGCACCCCCATTTCCTACCTACTAACCTCATCCCGCCCCCTTGACTTGTCTGTCCTCCCTGGACTGACCTATCCCCTCTACATCTCCCCACCTACACTCACCTCTACTGGCTCCATCCCCACCTCTGCAACTTGTCTGTCTCCTCTCCACCTATCTTCTCCTCTATCCATCTTCGATCCGCATCCCTCTCTCTCCTTATTTATTTCAGAACCCTCTCCCCATCCCCCTCTCTGATGAAGGGTCTTGGCTCAAAACGTCAGCTTTTGTGCTCCTGAGATGCTGCTGGGCCTGCTGTGTTCATCTAGCCCCAGACTTTATTATTTCGGATTCTCCAGCATCTGCAGTTCCCATTATCTCAGACCTTGCCTGTGATGCCCAGAATAAAGGAAATAAAGAATAAAGGGGGAAAAAAAAGTATTTTGGAAAGCCTGTAACCAGTTCTACGAAATATTTCCTTTGGACACTTCTGTCGTGTTATGTTTGATGGTCAACTTTTCAGTATCCCCTTAAGGCACATTCTGTATCTCTTTCAGTGCCATGCTCATAACATCATTTCATCATAACATGTGACTAAACAGCATAAAGATCCCAGGCTCTATTTTATATCAGCTTTCTTAAAATATGACATGCTACACGAAGTATGCTACTCTGTGTAACAAAATAGGTTGATGTTAGCCCAGACATTTATGTGCCTGTGAATATAATGTTTGTACATAATAGCTAGCTATTGTAAATGCCGGTTGGGTTCTTTACTACCACAACATTCATGTCTACTTTCTTATGTATCAAGGAATAACATAAACATTGCTGAATGAGGTAAAACACTCTGAGGCAAATCCACATCACCATCCATTTTCAAACCTTTTCCAAGTATGAAATTATAAATCACATAGGTCTTATTTCCAAGTAGTAATGCTAATTAACTATCCTTTAGACCTTCAACTGAGTTCTAGCTTGAAATTAAATAAACAGTTACAGTACAGCAGATTCTTGATATTGAGAAATAAAAGTAAGATTTTCCAAACAATGTTTGAACAGCGAGATGAGAATCTTACTAACAAGCAGGGAGAGGCCTATTAAAATGCATTTACATTTCAATTGTATGTAAACTTGCCTCATTTATATGGAATTTTCTACTCTCCCACATATCAAAGAAAAACAAGATGGCAACAATTATCGATGATAATAAAATGTGAGGCTGGATGAACACAGCAGGCCAAGCAAGGATTCTCTTTGATGCTGCTTGGCCTGCTCTGTTCATCCAGCCTCACATTTTATTATCTTGGAATCTCCAGCATCTGCAGTTCCCATTATCTCTGATACAATTATCGATGTGAAGGTCTGAGTGGATGCCTTGCAGTTCCAGCTTGTTGCTTCCTCTTCCTGGTTTGCAGAAGTTGGACAGAAGTCCCCAACATCTCAGGGTGTACCCTTTGAGTAGCAACAATCTGGAACTTCCCACTCTCCAACCATCCACAGAAGTTAGCATTGGACATGCATCAACCTCATCAAGTCATCATGGTATATCTTTGACTCACTGAGAATACAACTCGCCATTTTAATGCAGCACTTTGGAGTACATTCACACCTTGTGCTGTAATGCTATGGCCAATCAATTTTGCACACAGAGGCAAATACCCATCTCATGTATTGGAGCAGGGTGTAGCTCAGGAATTTTCACTGGTTCACTTTGTTCTCAAGGTCCACCTTCCTAGATGCTCACTGCATCTTTGCCCTGCCTTTTTACACTTTGCCACCTCATTCAGAGCTTAAAAGCTCAGAATTGTTCATTCTTGCCTTGCTGATTTAAAGACACAAAGCCTGTCATGCTTGTCAGCAGTGATCAGTCAAGGTAATGGACTTCTTCAATCTCAGACCTGCATCACATAACAGAGATAATAAAATGTGAGGCTGGATGAACACAGCAGGCCAAGCAGCATCTCAGGAGCACAAAAGCTTTTGTGCTCCTGAGATGCTGCTTGGCCTGCTGTGTTCATCCAGCCTCACATTTTATTATCTTGGAATCTCCAGCATCTGCAGTTCCCATTATCTCACATAACAGAGAGACAGGTTTTCAGTAACCTTACCACATTTACAATCTCCTACTGTATTTGTACAGCATGAATTGAGCTGCATACGTCAGAATAATGTCTCCTATGTCAAGATTCAATGTGGAAGCATTCCATGCGCCACCCCCCCCCCCCCCAACCCTTGTCAGTGTCCATTATGTCTTATTGTATTGAGTACTATACTAAACTTTCATTTCTTGGTGACTCAAATGCTCATGTTGTTAAGGACCTATACTGTTTCCGATATTCCCCACACAGGTTCATTGGAACCGTGACCAATAGATTTAGCCACAGCAGGGGATATTATTGCTCTGGCCATAAAACAACAAAGGTAAAAATAAATTGAGGAGGAGCAGATGAGCCAGAAAACCCAATATCAGTGACACCTTCAGTGTCTGGTGCTGAGATGATTGGTTTCCAACAATCCAAGCATATTCCACAGTGATAAATGCTCTAACCAATGAAAGGCTTCTCTGCTGATTTTCATTGATTTCAGTTTTTTTCAAGATTTTTACTGGTGTGTATTTACTGGCTTATCAAGGATAGTCACTTATATGTGAAGAATCTCACTTCTTCAATTGATTCCTTTTGTCCATAGTTGGATCAAGGCTGGAATGGCATCTGCCACTGTTAGCCCTTGGTGGAAACTGAACTGATCATTACAATAGAATAGAATCCCTACAGTGTGGAGACAGGCCCTTCAGCCCAACAAATCCACACCAACCCACAGAACATCCCACCCAGACTCATTCCCCTATAACCCACCTAATCTGCACACCCCCGAACATGACAGGCCACTTAGCATGGCCAATCCACCCAGCCTGCACATCTTTGGACTGTGGGAGGAAACCGGAGCATGTGGAGGAAAGCTATGCAGGGAGAACATGCAAACTCCACACAGACAGTTGCCTAAGGGTGGAATCAAACGAGGGCCCCTGGCACTGTGAGGCAGCAGCGCTAACCACTGAGCCACTGTGCGACCCTTAAAGGCTCCACCTAGATTTGAACTTGGATCACCGATCTCAGAATCCAGGGGGCTCACCATTACACCATGGAAGCCAGGGCCACTGGTGAACAAATTTTTGCTGGTACCACTTGATAGGACTTCACTGCTTTTGTACGTTAGTGAATCTGCGCATAGACTGGTGCAAATAGTGCATTGGGATTGGATTTATCTTGCTTTTTGAGAGTAGAACCAACCTGATCTATTTCCTTGGTCAGGTAAATTCTGGTGTTGATAGCTAGCAAATGATTTTAGAGCATGTATCTGCAGCCTTTTGCTATATCGAGTGTTTTCAGCTCTTTCTTTTTTCACATGAATTGACTGAAAACTGGCATCAATGATGCTACTGACCATGGAAGAAGGCTGGGACAGGTTACTGTCTCAGTGCTTCTGGCTGAAATGGTGGCAAATATTTCAGGCTTGCCTATTGCACTGAGGTAATGGGTTATACCAGTGTTGACTCCGGGAAGTTTATGGGGCCACCACCTCGAAGGGACAGTTAATTAATTGTCAATCAGCATTCAAACTTGGATGTGGTAGATCTGCATTGGAGGCCAATGCTAAAACAAATGAGTTTTGATAGTGCAAGGCACTCAATGCTCTCTAATATATATCTATATATTATTGTTCAAAATATATATAACACCACAGGGCTTGAAGGATAGATACTGAGAGGATGTTTTCAGTCCAAGACCAGAAGGCACAGTCTCAGAGTAAAGGGTGAGTTGAGGACTTTTCTCTGTCAGAGGGTTGTTAGTCTTTGGAACTCCTTATGACAGAGAGCTGTGAGGGCACAGTTCTTGTGTGTTTTTAAGACAGTATTAGATTCTTGATCATTCAGTGTCATGGGTTGTGGAAAACGAGTGGGAAAATGGGCTTGAGGAGTATTGTATCAGTCATGATCCTATTGAAAAGTGAAGCAGACTTGAGGGGCCACATGGGGCCTACTCCTGTTCCTAATTCTTATGGTCTTATGGACCATCAAGCTCAGAGTTGGTAGCCTTTCACCAAAAGTTAATGAAGAGCAAAAGCATTGTCAATGGGGAAGAAGTGAATGAAACAACAAGCTATGGATCAAGATGGCTGCTGGGAGAAGTGTAAGAACAGATACAAGTTCATTATGCAGTGGGTGCCTTATCACATAACCAGACTGTAATGACAGGTACAGCAGCAGTGATTGATAACTCCCATCCAAAATGCGGACCATCAGTCTGATACATTTCTGATCACATAGACATTCTGAGACTCTACTTGCATCTTGCACCACCAGGGTCCTGGGTTCAATCCCATCCTCAGGTGACTGGGTACAGCTTGCACATTCTCCTCCTGTCTGGGTTTCCTCTTGGGTGCTCCGGTTTACTCCCACAGTCCAAAGATGCACAGAATAAATCGATTGGCCATGCCAAAATGTGCATAGTGTCTGGGAATATGGGTTAGGTGGATTAACCATGGGAAATGCAGGGTTTTGGGGAGTGGGGGTGGGTCTGTGTGGGATGATCTTTGGAGGGTCAGTATAGACTTGATGGACAAAATGGCCTGCTTCCACACTGTAGGGATTCTATGAACATGCAATGGCCCCTCATTGGAGAATTATGAGATATGATGTTACACTGGGCATTAGGAAAAGAGTAGCTCTCCAGACAGGATTCTAACATAGGATTCTTGGCACTAAGGACAGGTAACATCTCGAGCTTCATTCTTGCAGCTGCAGTTACTATGACAATTGGTCAGACAGGTAATGATGTAAAGTGGCAACAATACATTTACAGATGTGAGATTGCTTTCCCAATGAAGTGTGACTTGTGCCATCTATTTGCTCTCAGAAGCTTTTCTATCCAACATTACGCTCACTACATACGCTGCGAAGGGCTATTCCTGGCTAGTAGCATTTGCCCTGGTGCACAATTACCTTTTAAATACAATGTCAAATATTGTCTGAGATCATTTTCAAGAGCTCACAGATAGAAACCCTCCATGAAACTCCCCAAAATTGGCACATGGTGAAATTCAACCCAATGTTTTTCATTTTTAAATTTCAAATTCCTGCTCATTTGGAAAGAATTTTCTCATATGCTTTTCCCATCTGATTGATTTCTACTCAGCATAGCAAGTGCATTTAATTAAAAAGTACTCGCCTATTGTAAGCCCTTAGAATAGCTGCTCCCTAAACATGCTGTCTGATAGCATTGCCATCTGCCAAAAAGTCCATTTATAAACGCTTAAGCATATTCTTGCAAAGCACTTCTGCTTTAATGTTAGCTCCAGAAATAGATAAAAAGAAGTCAGCTGACTGTGTATTCTCTTTTCCCGTTTCCAATTCCACAGCAAGGACAAAAGATGCATAAGCCATTGGCTATGCACTGAGGATTCTGATGGCAATCATTATTGTCAGTGTAAGAAAACACATGATGAAAATAAGCAGAGTCCATATGGTGGTAACCTTATCAGTGATTATATTTCTTGAGATCTCACTGCTTTTGTGTTTAGATGGAACATTATATGTCAAAAATGTATTCTCAAAGTAACACAAAATAGTATGATCATAAATTGCACATCATACCTGAAGCTGATAAAATACTAAATTACATTTAGGCTTTTCAAAGCTATGAATACTATTGCTTTCCTTACTCCTTTCATCTTAATAAGGCATCTATTCTTTAAAAGCTTGATCATTTTGATTTCTAAAAATCTTAGTCAAGCAATTATATGTGACACGGTGTGCAGTATTGTGTTCTTTTGACCTTCAGAAGTGTACTTAAAAAGGGCTTGCTAATTTGAAATTATCATAGGCCTTTAAGAAATCTGAGAATCTAAAACAAACACTGGGTTGAGCAGAGGTTTCCCTGTACGCGATTAAAACTGAGGTTGGAGGAGTGCACCATCAATCTATTCTCACCACGTACAACATAAAATAAAAATACTTTCTCCAGTTACCAAGATGACCAAATAAATACCTTATTTCACATCATGTTTCAAACAAGGCCAGCAGTCACAGAGGAAGGCAATGACCTAGTGTTATTGTCACTGGACTGTTAACCCAGAGATAATGTTCTGGGGACTGGGTTTGAATCCTGTCATGGTCAATAGCGGAATTCAAATTCAAGTAATATCTGGAATTAAGAGTCTAATAATGACCATAAATCTAGTGTTGATTGTCAGGAAAAACCCATCTGGTTCACTAATGTCCTTTAGGGAAGGAAACTGCCATCCTTACTTGTTCTGGCCTATTTGTGACTCCAGAACCACAGCAATTTGGTTGTCCCGTAACTGCCCTCTGGACAGTTAGGGATGGGCAATAAATGCTGCCTAGCATGTGACGCCCTCATCTGTTGAGCAAACAAAGGTAAAATAAAACAGGTTATAGTCCAACAGATTTATTTGAAATCATAGGTTTTCAGAGTGCTGCTCCTTCAACTGGTGAAATGGAATGAAGACTTCGCCTGACAAGGGAACAATGTCCGAAAGCTTGTGATTTCAAATAAACTTGTTGGACTATAATCTGATGCTGTGTAACTTCTAATCTTGTCCAATCCAGTACAACACTAGCACCTCCACATCATGTTGCAAACAAAGAGATCTGTCAACTAGATTTCTTCATAAGCACTATTATGTATTCATTATCAAATTTATACTTATTCACTAAAAATACTTTCTGTGGTTAACATATCCAATCAGTGATATGAAAGTATATGTGCTTAACCCTCTAAACAGCCCCTAAATGTACACAAACACACGTGCACACAAACATGGATGCACACACTTTCTCTCTAGAAAATAGAAAAAACAAAACTCTTTTTTCAGCTGAGTTTGGCTTTCTGCAAAACAAAACAACACTTTGGCCGGAGTTATTTTTGAAGGCAGAGACAGAAAGATCAAGTATAGACTATTCTACAGTGAGTTACTCTGATATTCTTCAGTGGTCAAGTCACTAATCATTCATGGTTGTCTCTGAAGACCTGCAGACAAAAGCAATCCATTCTTGAGATTTTTTTCTAATAATTCTTTCTAATGAACTAATATGTTTCATCTTGAATTGATGTGGAGCGATCAGATGGGCAACTTGTTCATTGTAAGCTTTCTCCCAACTTTGTTCTTAACAAGCTTTTCTCCAACAAATCATGTTCTTTGCAGACTTCCCTCTGACTTAAGTGAACAAAACCAGAACCACTTCAAGACAGACACTTTATTCAAAACAGCTTCAACAGAGACTACAACACAGCAAGCAATTATTGCCAGTCATGTGCTTTCTAGGAAGGCTTGCTTGAAACTAAGATCTCCAATGTCCAAGGTAAACCTTCAATTATCTCTTTTAAAAGGATATCGACAAATCTTGAAATAAATTCCTTTCTCCACATTCTTTCAAAATCCTAATCCTCTCAGCGATATTAAATATAAAACATGATTGGAACAACAGTAGATATGGTAAAATTACAGACCCACACTTTGTATGCAAATCCACGATTCTGTTATGCTGACCTCACAGACAAAGTGCTAAAAATACTATTTTAGTTGAGATAGGGAGTACACAAATCTAAATGTAGATGATCAAAATGCAAATGAAAACTACAGCGCTGATCAGTGTACCAGCCATGCCTTTGAGCTCAGCAGGGAGATAAGCCATATTCAAAGGTAGCACGAGAGGCAGCCAGCTTTCTGTTCTTAAAGGCAGCTTACCTCTCTTTAAAGGAAATTGCATTTAATTACAGAAGGCTGCAGCTAAATACAATTGTGAAGTTCTAAAGAAACACTTGAATGGGGAGTGTTGGGGCCATGAATGCAATGCTGGAGTTCTTTTGTGTTAGAAATGGAAAGGAGGAGAGCAACCTTCTTTAAACTGTCTGCTACAGAGTTGTCAACAACTCTCAGAAGAGACTGGGAGCAGGTGGCATTTTATTTAGTTGATTGATTGGACATGGGCATCACTGGCTAAGGTCAGCATTTACTCCCCATCCCTACTTTTTTGGTGAAAATGTAAGGCTCAACTACACGGCTGTAGGTCTGGAATCACATGTAGGTCAGGCCAGTTAACAATGCCAGATTTTATTTCCTAAAGGACATTAGTGAGTGAACAAGATGGACTTTTAATAAACATCAAAAGTGGTTACGCCGTCATCATTAGATTAGCTTTTTATTGATATCAAATTTCACCATCCACCACGGAGTGATTCAAAACCAACACCATCAGAACATGTGCCTCACGTTTTGTATTACTAGTCCAATGAGATTATTGCAACACAACCATCTCCTCTTAAAGATGGGAGGTCAACTCTTATTACCTTGACCCATGTCCAATAGTGCCACAGGAAGTCCTAATGCATCTGAATAAAATCAGTGAATGCATCTTTTCATGACATCTGCTACCCACAGTTACACAAACTTCTCACACTGCTCAACACACTACATTCCTTCATTCACCCAGCACCAGTCTCTATACTGAGGAATCACACCTTCATACACGTCACAGCACTTTAATACTTACAATCACCTCTCATTAGCTGTGCATACCTTCAATTCATCTAGCAATAGCAGGTATTTCATTTAGACAGTGCAGCACAATCAATAATTTTTTTCCATATCTCTTGCAAAATGATGTGGTGCACAAAATAAGGGAGCAGAAAAGAACTTGAGGGACCAAAGACACATATATCTCCTGAGTCCTACAGGGGTGTATCATGGGGTTAACCATAACAGAAGTTATGACTGTTAAGTATCACAAAAAAACATTGACGTTGATAGCTTCTTGCATTATATTCCTCCTCAACTCTCAATAGAGCATCATGGTGCTAGTTTGCATGATGGCCAAGTTACATGGATCTCTTGATTTCCACCTTTCTCTTATTTGATATGGCACTTGCAGCCACCACCTCATATATTGGCACAGTATGTACTTTAGAAACTGGTATTTATATGCAGTTTGTCACCAGCACAGGTGGTAAAAAGGATGGTTCATTTACTGGTTTACCAGATGTCAAGATTACAGACAATTGGTATTGCTGTGGACTCAAATGAGGAGCTTGATGGAAAAGAGCACTAATACAGATGCAAACAAAAATGCCATGTACATTGGCAGACCTGCCAATCAGCTTCCCACTTCTGCCAAGGAACATGGCAGCAGTTAGTTCCAAGTTGGCAGAGAACATTCTACAAAACGTAACCTCCCTGCAGCTTCTGCTGTATCTGCAGCCTCTGCTCCATCTTTCCAACTCCAGAGCTCTATCTCTTGCTTTCCCTACGTATTGTAGCTTTCCTTGTGAACTGATCACCTACTCCTCTTTCCAACCTGGGAGGATGCAACAACACTATCTGAAATCCAGAATTCACCACATTACCAAAAATTGTCCAAAACATTCAAGAAACTTCACTATTGTATTTTTTTAAAAATTACCTTCACCATATGTTGTATAACTAATCTATCAACTAATAGTAGTGCTGGGTACCTTTTTTAAGCAGAACGCTTATTCTTTGTTGAATGATGGAAAAGTTCAGTAAATAGATCTTATTGATTCAAATTTGGAAAATAGGCATCATATCAGCTGATAGGACTGTGTAATGTCATAACATCACATGTTTAGTTGCATCAGACATTCGCAGAAAATAGCCATGTAAGATCCCTTCTCACGATGCTGGGTTGTGTAGATTCTACCAGAAACAGCTGGTGGAGCAGCGTAGAATCTGTGCAGGGCATTCAATCTCAGGCATGCAGCCTCGCTCCAGTCCAGCTAATCATCTGAATTTTTAGTCCTCAAAAATTTGGCCAATTCCTTTGAATATTGTTACATGAAGTGTGGGAAAGCTCCCATATAAAATCATCGTAGCGCATATCATTTTAGTTTGCAAACTTTTTTAAAGAATATCAAAATATGTCCACAAAATGAACAACGTAAACATGGATTTTTAAATGGCAAAGTTGAGAAATTATGCAAAACCTATGCAAAATAATAGTTCAACCCTCGTTGGAGTATTGTGCACAATTGGGAGATGCACATTAGGAGGATGTTACTGTATAAGGTAATGGTTCTGGAAGGGTTAATATTGGAACCTGAATTGAACTCCACCAAAATTGATGATATCGTACAGTTTTGAGTGGAAATGAGGAGCCCAGCTTGAGATGGAGACAGACATGTTTGTCCTGGCTCGTAGTAGTCTTAGTGTTTATAGTCGGAATTTTCGAATTTTGGGTAGAAGTGTTGTTGGATGATGTTCATGGCCCCCATCATGGCTCGGAGTGACATTTCTCTCACAATCTTCCACTCTTCACCTCATTAGTTATGTAACTGAGGCTGCAACTTACTCCTCTACAGTTGAGTAATTATTTCTCACAGTAAGCAATTTTGAGATGTATTATTTAAGCAGTCCAGTCTTGTTCATGTATGAAGATGAAATCAAATAAATAAACTTTCTCAGAAAGCAGTGAATAAATATCAGAATTATTGTTCTACATTTAATTCTAAATTTAATTCCTTCATCGTGACATCTGTAAGTACCTACCAGCTCTACTACCTGTGTAAACATGCCTAACAGACAGTAATGAACCTGTAGGGACCGACAGCTAACGGAAATAAATTCAAACTTATATGAATAGCTGAAAGGGTGACTCCAAGGTTCTTTTTTAAAGTTTTTTTTTACAAATAAAGCAACAGCAATGTCAACTAAACAACATTTTACAGATAACTTATACTTTAAACCTTAAAATTTGACTTTCTGTTTCACTTTTAACAAAATTGAAAACCTCACTCGAATTATAATTTTCATTGCCTATTAAGTAGATAGACAATTCTCACACAACCAGTCCACACAGGAACATAAGTGGTCCATTCAGCTCATCAAGCTTGCTCTACCAATTAATACAATCGTACGCTCCAATCCCCTTTTACTCACATCATCTTCCTGTCCCTTTTTGTTTTTTAATGCAACTTGTAATTCCCAACGGTTTACTTCTGATCATTGATTTTCTTTCCCAGCCTGACTTTCATAATGAGGGGGTTCCTACACCTTCCACCCCAACCTAAAGTTCACCTGGCTACCTCTAACACCTCTCTCACCTTCCTGGACCTCTCTGTCTCCATCTCGGGCAACCACCTAGAAACCGATATCCATTTCAAGCCCACCGACTCTCACAGCTACCTAGAATACACCTCCTCCCACCCACCTTTCTGCAAAAATGCCATCCAAACATCTACGGTTCCTAAAGGTTCTCCTTTGAACTCAATATGAGGAAAGTTTCCAGCCTTATATCAAATTCTGATAAATATCATCTTTTCAAACCTAAGGCAAACTCCCACCTACATTCCTGAGTGATGAAATAAAGAGATTTGTTGTTTCTAGTTGTTCTTTCTCTCTCCCTGTGCTTTTTCTTGAATGCCTGCAGACTGACTGACTATGAAACACAGGGATATGTTTTAGGAGAACATAATTTAATCCTACAATGGCTTCCTATACAGCCTTGCCCTGTCAAATTCCATCCATATAGCAACATGAATCACACCTACATTGTATCCATGTAAAAATGCTATTAGCTAGTTTTAGGCCTAAACTTCACTCTATCTCGAAATTGAATGGACAGTTAAATCTAACCATTTACAAAACCTGACATTTTTAGCATCTTCCTGGGACTTTGGAAACTAACTGTCTGCTTTTGCTGCAATCCCCTTGCATCTTCTTACCAGTTTAAAAAAAAGGCCTACTTAATCCTTTTAACAATTAAATAACTCAGGCTTGTTGTCACAAAATACTGAGCACGTGACATAATCTGCCTCATTCCTATAATTTAGCATATTCAAACAGAGTACAAACATAACAATTTTGTAAAACTCCACATTGGTAATGTAATGACAGAGGTAAATGTGGACCATCAAATTTTAATTTCCATCATTTGATTACTATTATTGAGACTTTTGTTGCGCTAAGATGGTTTTAAAAATGTCAAATGCTACTCTAAATTTGCAGATGACCTGATCACAGATTGGGACAAATCTAGAAGATCAATCTGGAATAAACAAAATCATTTGCATCGAAATTACCATTTTATCAAAAGACATTGAAATCAAGCACCTGGGTTAATGTAAAGAAATTAGCATCTCCTGTTTTAATTCATATTTGTATGATAATTGCACATTTTGGACATCAAACGTTGCCTGCAACTTTTCAACTTCCATCATCCACATCCATAGTTTTTCAAAATGAACCTGCACAGGAAAGGTGCTATAATTTACTTGTTTGGGAACTGAACACAGAGGCATCCAGACCGATGAATAATGTACTGGAAGCATTAATGGTGCAAGTAGGCATCATGGGAGATACTACAGTTCCGCTACGGGCAATGAGACCCACAAGGCCAATAAAATAAAAGAATGAGAGCAAGTGGCCAGTAAGCTGAACTCCTGAGTGTCTAACAACAGTACTACAAGCTACATATTAACCACACCCAAGCGGTCAATGTCAATGAACGCACCTTTGTGTGGCATTTAATCTACAGGGCTACAGACTAAAAGCTATAAAGTGGGATTGGAGTAAATAGATTTTTCGGCCAACATAAATATGATTTGCCAAATTGTCTCTTTCTGTGTCTTCTGTGCTTTATGTTCATATTTCCTACTCACTGTTTCATTGAACTTTAATGTTATTCAAAGCACTGCACTGCCAATCACTAAGCAATGCTCTTCGGCACTCAGGGTTCATGTTTAGCAACCAGAAACTTCAACTTTTTTTTAAACCAATCAATATTGCCAGCTGCGGACCCACTTCTCATTACCTGCACATCTTTCCAGCTATTCAGCTTTGACAGGCACATCTCCCAAATACTGTGCCACCGAACCACAGAAATGTTGCTCTTTTACAGGGTTAAGCACAGAGAAGCAGATAGCAGAGCAGAAATAGAGTGGACAAGAATGCTTGTGTCTCCTTAGCTCTAATGGTTTTCTATAGTCTTCCATATCATTCAACTGGCTGTGACAGAATTTATAACACTTGAAATCGCTGAAAACATTGAGAAGGGAGACATATTCTGGCTTCTCCATTTCAATTCTCACCATATCCTGATCCTGCTATTTAACATGATGAGCAAATGATTGCATGTATAACAATGGATACAAGTACCATGCATATCTTGAAGGCTTGTATAAAGTTGCAATCAGCACATGTTGAGTCACAGGCGTGACTGGGCTGCAACCAGGCCTGGGGTAAAAGATGGTTTCTTTGCCAGCTAACTGAAGGGCAAGGAAACAAATAGCTACTGCTGCAGTGGGTTGAAATAAAGTTCTCAATTACTCAGCTTGCCGAAGAATGGCAGCTGTATGGATGGGAAGATGTAGGGTATGTCAGCTGGCTGCTAGATAGCTTCCTGTCACAGACAGAAAGTATGGAGAACACTGACTCCAATTTGGCAAAGGAGTGGCATAGAGGTTACCTCGATACAATCACTGTCCCACTGTTTCTGAAGAAGGGTCAAGACCCGAAACATCAGCCTTCCTGCTCCTCTGATGCTGCTAGGCCTGCAGTGTTCATTCAGCTCTATGCCTTGCACTCTCACTGTCCCATCTACTGTAATATTGTAGACCCACAGGTATCACTACTACTGTATCCATATCTCATAGCCATTTGAAGAGACGGCAATAGTCAAAATAGGCCAAAGCACTTCCAAAAACACCCAGAGTGATTTCAGACACTTTGCAATAGAAAATGTTTCAAAAAAATGTAACTTACCAGTATTCAGGGTTCATGGCCCTTTAAATTATTCTACTCTTGAGCCCATCTTGATTATTTGCACCCTTTAAACGAGTAGACAATGCAGACATTTCCTAAATCCGTAGGCTGCATGGTATCAGGAAAACACCAGGACAGCACACTCTGGAACATGCAGGGGATACACCTGCTTGTGCCAATATCTTTTACAAAAGTTGTACACCCGTGCAGATTGCAGATGGTACCACAGCCTACCTCCCACAACCCAACCCTGGAAAACCAGGTCGGCACTCTCGCTGCTGCCAGAAATGTGGTTTTGTAAATGGCTTGTGTGCTTTTCATTTAGAAAATGTTTCTTAATCTTGTATTTCATTTTAGAGTTAAGTAGCTTTGAAACAATAAAAGCAAAAGTGTTTGTGTTAATGATGTAGTGGCCTATTCCTAACAGTGGATATCACATGATTTAATAAGTTGGCCTCAACACACAGGTAGAGTTGATGTTTTTAATCTTTGATATGAAACATTCTGTTTATTTCACAAAAAGCATGTAAATAGATCCAAACTATCCAGTTGCACAGCACAATATTTTTCAAACAGCAATGGAGGAACAATGAATGTGACGAAAAGTGCTAATGATAGGTCATTGACAAAGCGGTTAAAGCTTGTTACTGATACTGGCTGAAGGAAAAAGGCGATGAAATGTTGTAGCTGGAAACATACATAAAATATCCATTACTGATACCATTGCCATCTCATATGAAGGGCATCATGATACAGTGAAGCAAGCAGCAGTGTAAAACTGCAAAAGGAATACATAAATCCATAAATATATTTAGAAACTATAGTGTTCCATGTATTAATTCATATTAAATTAGGCTGTTTGTTAACACATGGCTGAGAATCAGTATTGTAAAGAAATGCTGCAGGTTTTGTTTTGCAAACTGCAATAAATGAAACGGTCATATTCTGATGAATAAAGATATGTATAAATTAATACATGTAAGTCAATACATCAGTATAATACTGTTATGACAGTGGAATACATTGTTAATCAAACTCCATTACTCCACCAGTTACAACAACCGTATTGATTCAACTTTCCAAGGAGCTAATTGCTTCTTTCTAGTACCACTATCTAAAAATAAAGGAAACGTCCACCGGACTTATTTAACGAGCACAGTCATCTGTTTGTTGTGAACAAAACTTCTTCTTAAAGCAAGTAATAAATACTGCTGAACACCTAAAGTATGATCTGAAATCAAAACAATACCCTCTTAATCTCGCACATGGACATACTCAACACAAAAGAAGTCTCTGCAGAGATGCTAGTCTTTAGGGATGAGACAAGTTCTACCCTTTCACGTTTTAACTGGTTAGACAGAATGCTGATATTTGGAAACTGTATCAGTTTCCCAGGAACTTCTACTGAGAAACAAATTTTAGGCGCAAGGCTTGAAGCTTCTGAACTGTCTTCTTTGGTCAAGTTTCTGAGTCTGAAAAACATAATTTTCCAATCAGAAAAGGTTGCTAGGCAAACAATAGCATAGAAGGCCTAAGTCCTTTAAAAGCCAGTTTCACAGTAATTAAGGCAACATACTCCATCATTTTATTTCCTTAAAGGCTTTGCTGTTTCTCCAAACTCATTGATTTCAAGTAAACAGCAGGCAAAACATTAGCACACATTTAACATTCTTTATGTATTTACTCATGGGACACAGGCATTGAAGACTGGCCAGTATTTACTGCCCTTCTCTAATCACCCCTGAGAAGAGTGGGGAGCTGCCTTCTTGAAACGCTGTAGTGCTTATGCAATAGGTTGACCTACGTTGCCTTTAGAGAGGGAATTCCAGGATTTTGACCCACCACCAGTGAAGGAATGGCAATAAATTTCCAAGTCAGGATAGTGAGTGGCTAAGAGAGGAATTTGCAGGTGGTTGTGTTCCCATGTTGCTGCTGCACTTGTCCTTCTAGGTATGAGTAGTCATAGGTTTGGAACGTGCTGTCTATGGACCTTTGGTGAATTTCTGCAAAGCATTTTGAAGACAATACACACTGCAGTTACTAAGCATTGGTGGTGGAGGGAGTGCAGACCTGTGCTTGTTGTGCCAAACAAATGAGCTGTCGTCCTGGATGGTGTCAAGCTTCTGGAATGTTGTTGGAGCTGCCCTCATCCAGGAAAGCGGACACAAGACACTGTCTCCATCTCAGGCAACCAGCTAGAAACTGATGTCCATTTCAAGCCCACCGACTCCCACAGCTACCTAGAATTCACCTCCTCCCACCCACCCCCTGCAAAAATTCCATCCCCTATTCCCAATTCCTTCACCTCCGTCGCATCTGCTGCCAGGATGAGGCATTCCACTCCCGCACACCCCAGATGGCCATGTTCTTCAAGGACCGCAACTTCCCTCCCACAGTGGTCGAGAACGCCCTGGACCGTGTCTCCCGCATTTCCCGCAACACATCCCTCACAACCCGCCCCCCCGCAATAACCGCCCTAAGAGAATCCCCCTCGTCCTCACATACCACCCCACCAACCTCCGGATACAACGCATCATCCTCCAACACTTCCGCCATCTACAATCCGACCCCACCACCCAAGACATTTTTCCATCCCCACCCTTGTCTGCCTTCCGGAGAGACCACTCTCTCCGTGACTCCCTTGTTCGTTCCACACTCCCCTCTAACCCCACCACACCCAGCACCTTCCCCTGCAACCGCTGGAAGTGCTACACTTGCCCCCACACCTCCTCCCTCACCTACATCCCCGGCCCCAAGATGACTTTCCATATCAAGCAGATGTTCACCTGCACATCTGCCAATGTAGTATACTGTATCCACTGTACCCAGTGTGGCTTCCTCTACATTGGGGAAACCAAGTGGAGGCTTGGGGACTGCTTAGCAGAACACCTCTGCTCTGTTCGCAATAGACAACTGCACCTCCCAGTCGCAAACCATTTTAACTCCCCCTCCCATTCCTTAGATGACATGTCCATCATGGGCCTCCTGTAGTGCCACAACGATGCCACCTGAAGGTTGCAGGAACAGCAACTCAAATTCCGCTTGGGAACCCTGCAGCCCAAAGGTATCAATGTGGACTTCACAAGCTTCAAAATCTCCCCCTCCCCCACCGCATCCCAAAACCAGCCCAGCTCGCCCCCTCCCCCACCTCATCCCAAAGCCAGCCCAGCTTATCCCCGCCTCCTTAACCTGTTCTTCCTCTCACCTATCCCCTCCTCCCACCTCAAGCCGCACCTCCATTTCCCACCTACTAACCTCATCGCGCCTCTTTGACCTGTCCGTCCTCCCTGGACTGACCTATCCCCTCCCAACCTATCTTCTCCTCTATCCATCTTCGGTCCACCTCCCCCTCTCGCCCTATTTATCCCAGTTCCCTCTCCCCATCCGCCTCTCTGATGTAGGGTCTAGGCCCGAAATGTCAGCTTTTGTGCTCCTGAGATGCTGCTTGGCCTGCTGTGTTCATCCAGCTTCACACTTTGTTATCTGGTATTCCATCACACTCCTGACTTGTGGACTCCAGATGGTGGACAGGTTTTGAGGAATCATGAGGAGAGTTACTCATCGTAATATTCCTAACTTCTGATCTGGTCTTGTAGCCATTGTATTTAAATGGTGAGTCCGATTGAGTTTCTGGTCAATGGTAAGCCCCAGAATGCTGATAGTGGTGGAATCCAATGATGGTAACGCCAATGAATGTCAAGGGATGGTGGTTAGATTATCTGCTATTGGAGACAATCTTTGCCTGGCACATGAGTGATGCGAAAGGCCCTTGAAGAACAAAAAAAAGCGGGAAACAATTTAGTAAATAAGTATGATGGCTAAAAGGGTTCCTGAAATGTCTTTGGCAAGTAAGATTAAGGAGAATCCCCCAAGGCATGTTTGCATATATTAGGAGCGACCATGTAGCCGGGGAAAGTGTAAATTCACTCAAGGACAAAGGAGGGAATTTAAGCATGGAGCCAGATGAAATAGGTATGATCCTTAATGAGTACCTCATATCAATATTCAACAGGGAGAAGAACATGGATAATGGTAAAATTATATAGGGGTATGTTGGTATTCTAGGGCATATCAATACTATGAAGGATGACAGTAAGTAAATCCCCAGATCCAAATGAGATCTATCCCAGGATACTGAGGGAGGAAAGCAAGCATTGCTGGGGCATTGACAGATATCTTTGTCTCCACTTTAGCCACAAGAAAGGTTCTGGTAGAGTGGAGAGGAGCCAAGGATGTGGAAGTTTTGGAAAGGGTACAAAAGAGGTTTACCAGCATATCACCTTGATTGGAGAATATTAGCTATAACAAGATGTTGGACAAACTTGGATTGTTTTCACTTTAGCAACAGAGACTGGGGAATAACTTGATAAAAGTATATAAAATTATGTGAGGTGTGGTTAGGTGGATAGTCAGAATCTTTTTCCGAGGGTAGAATTGTCAAAAACCAGAGGGCACAGGTTTAAGGTGCGAGGGGGAAAGTTTAAAGGAGATGCGCAAGTCATGTGTTTTACCCAGGGGGTGTTCGGTGCCTGGAATACGCTAACATGGGAGGTGGTAGAAGTAGGTATGATAGCAATATTAAAGAGGCATTTTAACAGACAAATTAGCAGGCAGGGAATAGAGAGATGCAGACCATGTGCAGCCAAATGGGATTAGTTTAAAACAGCATCATGATTGGTACAGATGTACTGGCTGAAAGGTCTGCTCCTGTGTTGTACTGTTCTATGTTCTGTGAACATTACTTGGCACTTGTCAGCCCAAGCCTAAATGCTGTTCGGGTGTTGTCCAGGTGGTGCTTTCTTTATATTCCTCAAGGGCCTTTCATATCACTCAAGTGCCAGGCAAAGATTGTCTCCAATAACAGATAATCTAACCACCATCCCTTGACATTCATTGGCGTTACCATCATTGGATTCCCCCACTATCAGCATTCTTGGGCTTACCATTGAACATTCCCACTTCTGACCCTATGATGGAGGAAACATGGGTGATGAAGCAGCTGAAGATGGTTGGGCCTTGGATGCCGACATGACAGACCTTCAACAGCCACAACCTTTTGCCTGTGTGCCTGGTATGACTCCAACTACTGGAGTGTTTGCCCCCTGACTCCTATTGATTCCAGTTTTACCAGGGCTCCTTGATGCCACACTCGGTCCAATGCAGCCCTGATGTCAAGGGCCGTCACTCTTACCCCACCTCTAGAATTCAGTTCTTTTGTCCAAGGCTGCAATGAGGTCTGGAGATGAATGGCCCTGGTAGAATCCAAACTAGACTCAATGCACAGGTTATTGCTGAGCAAGTGCCATTTGATAGCACTGTTGATGACACCTTCCATCAATTTTCTGATGCTTGAGAATAGACTGATAGGGTATTAATTTGCCGGGTTAGGATTTGTCTTGCTTTTGGTGTACAGGACATTTATGAACAATTTTCCACATTATCAGACAGATGCTGGTGTTGTAGTCATACTGGAATAGCTTGGCTAGGGGAGTGGCAAGTTCTAGAATACAAGTCTTCATTACCATTGCAAGAAAGTTGTCAGGGTCCAATGCCTTTGTAGTATCCAGTGCCTCCAACCATCTCTTGATACCACATGGAGTGAATTGAATTGGCTGAAGACTGGTATCTGTAATGCTGGGCATCACTATAGGAGACTGAATAGGATCATCCACTTGGTTTTCAAGAAATTACATGGATCCACTTGGATCATCCACTTCATTTTCAAGAAATTACATGGTAAAAACCTTTCGAAATAGTTCAAAATCTTCTGGCTTTTACTAGGCTTTCCTGAAATATGGATATGCATTCCCAACAAAATCAAATCAATGTCAATAGAAAATCTGAGCAAACTGGTAAAAGGGTGAGATAAATATATGATCTGAAAAAAAAGGCTACAGCACTGTACAACTATTTGAAAACATAATTTCCTATTTTTTTTTTCTCTCCTGATAGCATTATTTCTTTATAAGGATAAACCCCCAATGAACTACATGATCTCCTCACAAAGGCGGCTGTTATTTGATAGTGTAGGATAGATTTTATGCATACATACTTCCTACATCATGAGGAAATCTTGTATGAAGTTGGTGGAGTGACCGTGCCACCTGCTTGTCAAAGGTTCAAACCACATCCTGTTCAGATTTCATTCGATTGCTAACAGTGAACTGTCAGTGCCATTGGTGTTGTGCTCACTGCTGCAGTTTACTGGTTGTGAGTCAGCAGGAAATTAGCCAGAGATAACAAGGTGTAGAGCTGGATGAACACAGCAGACCAAGTAGCATCAGAGGAGCAGGAAAGCTGACGTTTCAGGTATAGGCCTTTCTTCAGGAAATTAGCCAACCCTGATTACAGCCAGTTGGCATATCATCTCTGGGGGAGGGATTTTGGGAATGATCATGTTTGGTGGCATGACTTACCTTGCTAAGTTCTTAAAATGACAGTCAGGGTGTACGTACATATATGTGACTGGCGATGTACTACACACTATTTCTCATAAGGTCAAATACGAGGAGGTACTCTTCACCTATACTTGAGGAAGGTTATACATATGCAAGTAATGGGCTTGATGCCTAATTAAGGTCTTTGCGGCAAGACTGAGGCAGTCAGGGACATTGCAAATCTTGTGAGGGGTAGCAGGCATGTTGGACTATAACCTGGTGCCGTGTGAATTTTGACCTTGTGAGGGAAGGCAAATGGCAATATAGCCTCACTGCTCAAGATCTACATTTACAAAGAAATCCACAATCCACCCTCGGAGGGCTGGGATCACCACCCCAGGGGAATTTTAAAATAATTTTCTATTTACCTGTGAGTTTCTGCAGCTCTTGCTGCAATCTAAACTTCGACCCGACCTTCTTAGTACAATCCTAAAACACAATTACTAGTGGGAATGAGATCCAAGGATGTATCTCTAGGGCTCCTAACATTTGTGGAGAAGGTAAGTTATCCTTTGTGGAATCAGTGAGTGTGAGATAAGCCCAAAAATGGTTGTTCCTGAAAACAGACCCATAACATTTCCCACTTCCTTCTTCAACGCTGTGCAAAAATTCATTGAAGTGTAACCAAATTATCCTTCACCATTGAGCCAGACATTTCATTGTCTTGTAGTCTTGTAATTATAATCCATTGACATCTCAATTAATTCAATAATAACAATTTTCATGCCATATCTAATTATCTAATTGTATTTGACTTTCAGTTGGTTTGCAGGTATTGGGACGTGAGGACGGGAGAGGCTCAGGGGAGTGTTGTTGGGCTGCCAATGTCAGGGGTGAGGACAATTATAGACCTCAGGATGTGTGGAGAGACGGAAACATGGGTGGATTTCTCGGTCCCCACAATGGTAATGGAGCACTGACTGCTTTGGAGAATATGACATTTGCATTACTACAAGTTCCTAGCACTAACCATTTACATCAAGACAGAATATAATTATATTTCCTTGATTTCCAAATGTATTAGCATTGCTAAAACCCTGTCACCAACAATCTGAAGTTTTACTGTTTATCAGAAATTTAACTGGACCAGCCACATAAAGACTGTAGTTACAAGAGAAGATCAGGGGCTGAAATTTAGCAGTGAGTAATTTACTTCCTGGCTCCCTAGAATCCTGTCCATAGCCGATGATGCACAGGTCAGGAGCAGTAGAGAATACTCTGATCTTACCTATATGAGTGCAGCTTCAGCAGCACGTAAATTCAACAATGTTCAAAACAAAATACTCTGCTTGAATGACATTACCATTACCTTAAGTACTCGGTCTGTCCACCTTAAGTGTATAGCGGCATCAGTGAACACCATCTACGTATTAAATAACAGTGACATGCTAAGGTTCCTTTAACAGCATCTTCCAAATCTGCAGCCTTTTATTTGAAGAAGAATAAGGACAGCAGGCACATTGGAGTACCATCAGCTACATTCTCTTCTCTAAGAAACATGCCATCTTAATTTGGAATTATATCACCATTCCCTCAATGTCATTTGGCCAAACTCTTGGAACTTGTTCCCTCACAACACTGAATATGTAGTTACACTACAGGGCTACAGTGGCTCACCACCACTTTCCAATGGGCAATTCAGAAAGGGCAATAAATGTTGGTCTTGTCACATTGAGAATTAATTTCAGAAACTGTAAGACCAAGTGAATTTACCTATATTTAGAGTGCAAGCATGTAGAAAAAAAAGAGTACATACCACGTACAAACTCTCTCACTGCAGAAAGCCAATTTTTAAAATGCCTGTTTAACACACAAATTGCCAAATTCAAGTCTGCTTCATTTAGATTGCAAATATATAGAAAAGGCTCTGTGCTATTCTCTTCAAATTAAGTAATTCATACAACTGAAATGTCTGATTTTCTTTCAAATAACAAGCGACTGTGAATTAACCTGAGAACACTTAGATTTTGATCCATTACTATCTACTAGAAGTATTGCAGAGCAATACACAATGCACAAAGATCAGTATCATAACAGGAACTTAATTTCTACTTGTATTCCTTTTAAATCTTTAAATATTATATATAGCGTTTAGTATCTAATGCAAGAAATTCTCACTTAGAATGCAAATTAATTATTTTCAAAAGCTGAGGCACCTGCAATAAAAATTGTTACGTGCACAATCACAAGCAGGAATCTTACAGCAAATGTGTAAAAATTCATTTAATTGAAATGACACAGTTGCTATCTAAGAGACAATGGGGGATCTGAAGTTGCTGAGCCAGGAGTGTTGACAGCAGGAGATCCAAGTGTCAAGTCTAGCAGGAACAGAGCCCACAGGAATCCAAGAAGTCAGTCTGAGGACCAGAGGCAGTATGGAGGCTGTTCTTGTTCTTCCAGCTGTTGATCATTGCACGCAGGAAAGCTATATCTGTCAAAACTACTACCAGCTCCAATCTTTCAGCCTTCAGCATGCACCTTTCCCAAATGCATGAAACTAATAAATAAAACAGGGAAATAACAAAATATAAATTCTCAGGAATAACAAATAGTTTTCACTAAAATCAACACACAGCTGAAGAGTGATTACAATAGTCTAGAATGTGCTGTTGAAACAACAATGTGGCTAATGCTGCTTTCTTTTATTTACATGCTATTATTGCAGCAATCTCATGTGAGGGGCAGAAGAACAATTAATCTCATATAAGAATGGAAAAGAAAGACTTTGTGTTTACATTATGCCTTTTGCAATCTCAGGATGACTTTTCTGCACTAGTAATGAAAGGTTAACTTATTACACGGTCAGTTCCTCAGCAGGGGAACACATGAGTACAGGAAGGAGAGGTTTGACAGTCAGTCAGAAAGTTAAGAGCTAAGTAGGAGAGTTAGTAAAGAGGCACAACAGATACCAGTCCTGCCTAACTGGTACAAAGTCTTCAATACATGCAAAGTTAAGAAGGAAGTGTGGGAAGGATGCCAAATTTCCAACCAAGCACCAGGGAACAGGTGGGGCAGAGATGAAACATTGTAGATATATGAGAGTATAGGCCTTTGATAAAGGTGCTATATAAAGATTTTGCAGAAAACAAAGCCTTATGGCATGGGAATAAAGATATGGGCCACCTTATGAGGAAACTTTGGACAGGCTGGGCTTATGTGCAGTGCAGTTTAGAACAGTAAGAGGTGGCTTGATTGAGGATATACAATCCTGAGAGATCTTGATAAGGTGGATGTGGGAGGGATTTTTCCACTTCTGATAGAATTGAGGATCTGCCCCCAATTGGCTTACAGATCCCTAAAGGAGGCAGGACAGGTTACTGGGGTACACACATTTAGCAGAAAAAGAGTCTCATGATCACCAGGAAGATAGTGTAGGTAGGTAGTGCAGGAGTCTCCCCTCTCAGACAAGTATACTATTTAGGATACTGTTGGGGAGAATGGCCTTTCAGGGGAAAGCCACTACAGCAGCCAGATCAGTGGCACCACGACTGGTTCTGTCGTACAGCAAGGAGGGTCAAAGTATAGGCAAGCAGTAGTGATGGGGGCAAAGTTCAGTGCTTCTGTGGCCATAAGTGAGACTCCAGGATAGTGTGTTGCCTCCCAGGTGCCAGGGTCAAGGGTGTCTCTGAGTGGGAGCAGGATATTCTGGCGGGGGAGGGTGAGTAGTCAAAGGTTGTGGTCCATATTGGTACTAATGATATAAGCAGAAAGAGAGAGATGAGGTCGTGCAAAGTGACTTAGACAGGAAGTTGAAAGGCAAGATCTCTAGGGCTGTAGTCTCAGGATTATCTCCTGTGCCACACGCTAGTGAGGCTAGGAATAGGAAGATAATAAGGTTAAATACATGGCTAAAGAGCTGACATTAAGAGGGAGGGCTTCAGGTATGTGGATCATTGGGATGTATTCTGGGACATAGAGTATAAAAATTGGCAAGTCATGTTGCAGCTGTATAAACTTCAGTTAGGCCACATTTGGAATAACGTGTACAGATTTTTTTATTCACTTACGGAATGTTTGCATCACTGATTGGCCACATCACTTGTTGTCTCTTGAGTAGGTGGTGATGAGCTGCCTCCTAGAACTGCTGCAGCCCACGTGCTGTGGATTAACCCAAATGCTATTAGAGAGGAAACAATGGGATTTTGACCCAGCATCAGTGAAGGAATAGCGACATATTTCCAAGTCAGGATGGCGAGTGTTTTGCAGGTGACCGATGTTCCTAAGTGTCTGATGCCACTGTTCTTCTAGGTGGAAATGGTCATGAGTTTGGAAGGTGCTATCCAAGGACCCTTTGTGAATTCCTGCAGTGAATATGGTTGCCATGCTTCCAGAAGGATGTGGATGCTTTGGAGAGGCTACAGAAAAGGTTTACCAGGATGTTGCCTTGGTCTGTTTATACCTGAATGTCAGAAGATGAGGAGTGACATGACAGAAGTTTACAAAATTATGCAAGGCATGGATAGAATGGATAGTTGAAATTTTTTGCAGAGATAGATAAATTCTTGATAACAAGACAGTGAAAAGATATTGAGGGGATAGGTGAGAAGCAGCATTCCATCGAATTTTCTTTCCAGATGCATGAGCCTCTGTAGCCCAGAGGTGGAAATGAATGCTGCAATCGACTAGTTGATGCTGATCATTGTGAGCCGAACCTTGCAGTGGCTGCAGGTGGGAGTAATGATGCAAATGTAGAGTAATCAAATATGCTGTGATCTTATTGAATAGCTGCACAGGCTTAAGGGAAAATAATTTGGAAGGGATGGGGGAGTATCCAACTATTGGGCTTCATGCTATAATCAACATGGGAAGAATTCTTGTTCACAGAGTATTAGGAATTAGGAGATACATTGAAACACAAAACCTTATAGATAATACTCATTGGATAATTGGCTGGATCATTATATGCTACAGTGGCAATCAGATTTGGAAGTCAACCCATGGCTAAAGGAGTGGTGCGGGAATAGAGATTTCATTTTATGGGTCATTGGCACCAGGACAGGGACAAGGAGACAACTGAGAGGCGATTGTTCTGAAATGGCTGGGACTAAGGTTTAGCAGAAAGGGTAACTATGGCTGTAAGTACATCTTCAAATTACTAATACAGATGGAGAATGCTGACCAAAAATACAGAAGCTCAACAACAAAAGAATTAGGAAACGCGACCAAGGGGACAATTAAAGATAATACCACTGGCCAGAGATTAGAGAAATTATCAGAAAGGTAAAATTACCAATAAGACAGAGTGAGGAACAATAAATAAGAGTGATTTATTGGTACAAAAAATATGAAATGTGCAAATCTGAAGGTGATGAACTGGAAGCAATAATTTATTGAGAGGATTTAGATATAGTAGGAATGATTCACTTAAATATTGGTGTACTATGGCGGCATGACCCAGCATATTTTTAATTCATTAACTAATCAATTAATTTCAACTTTAAAGTTTATACTATGTTTTAAAGGAGGAAACAAAATACTGTAAAAAATGAATGGCTGTCTAAAAGTCACCTGACTTCTTTTGTGAACTTCATTCATTCCCTTATTTTCAGATGAACCAAAAAGAATATTTCAAACTGATCTGAATCAATGTTCTTTCCTGAATCTAATTCTAGCTGGCATTACCTTGAAGTTGAATGAGTCATTCAAACTCAAAGACACTGACTGTCTCAAAATCGCAAAGAGCTATACAACTACGGAAGTCATGTAATTAACATGATCATTTGGAAGCATCGTTGAACCTAAAAAAAATCATAATAGGCAACAAAGTATCAGAGATAATGGGAACTGCAGATGCTGGAGAATTCCAAGATAATAAAATGTGAGGCTGGATGAACACAGCAGGCCAAGCAGCATCTCAGGAGCACAAAAGCTGACATTTCGGGCCTAGACCCTTCATCAGAGAGGGGGTTGGGGAGAGGGAACTGGAATAAATAGGGAGAGAGGGGGAGGCGGACCGAAGATGGAGAGTAAAGAAGATAGGTGGAGAGAGTATAGGTGGGGAGGTAGGGAGGGGATAGGTCAGTCCAGGGAAGACGGACAGGTCAAGGAGGTGGGATGAGGTTAGTAGGTAGCTGGGGGTGCAGCTTGGGGTGGGAGGAAGGGATGGGTGAGAGGAAGAGCCGGTTAGGGAGGCAGAGACAGGTTGGACTGGTTTTGGGATGCAGTGGGTGGGGGGGAAGAGCTGGGCTGGTTGTGTGGTGCAGTGGGGGGAGGGGACGAACTAGGCTGGTTTAGGGATGCAGTAGGGAAGGGGAGATTTTGAAACTGGTGAAGTCCACATTGATACCATATGGCTGCAGGGTTCCCAGGCGGAATATGAGTTGCTGTTCCTGCAACCTTCGGGTGGCATCATTGTGGCAGTGCAGGAGGCCCATGATGGACATGTCATCTAGAGAATGGGAGGGGGAGTGGAAATGGTTTGCAACTGGGAGGTGCAGTTGTTTGTCAAAACCACTCTTGGTCAAATATCTCATTATGCCAGACAAAATTGTGCATAACTATAGCACTTGTTTCAAGAATATCATGTAATTTAATTTACTTCTACTAATGCCAACCCCCTAATCCCGAATTCAACACTACAGCATCAATTTCATTCAAAGAACTAGGCCTGCTTCATGGGGGATGGAGACTGTGAATCAGAGACTGAGTTAACCATAATTTATAGCATTGGGAAAAACAACTGCACCTCCCAGTTGCAAACCATTTCCACTCCCCCTCCCATTCTCTAGAAAACCAGCCCAGTTCGTCCCCTCCGCCTACTGCACCACACAACCAGCCCAGCTCTTCCCCTCCACCCACTACATCCCAAAACCAGTCCAACCTGTCTCTGCTTCCCTAACCTGTTCTTCCTCTCACCCATCCCTTCCTCCCACCTCAAGTCGCACCTCCATCTCCTACCTACTAACCTCATCCCACCTCCTTGACCTGTCCGTCTTCCGTGGGCTGACCTATCCCCTCCCTACCTCCCCACCTATACTCTCTCCACCTATCTTCTTTACTCTCCATCTTCGGTCCGCCTCCCCCTCTCTCCCTATTTATTCCAGTTCCCTCTCCCCATCCCCCTATCTGATGAAGGGTCTAGGCCCGAAACGTCAGCTTTTGTGCTCCTGAGATGCTGCTTGGCCTGCTGTGTTCATCCAGCCTCACATTTTATTATCTTATAATAGGCAACAATATGTTTTTAAAATCATCTCAAAGCTGCTTCCAGATAAGCTTCATCAACCCCATCAAATAAGCATCAAGTAATTCAACACCAAGATAATTAACAGCAATAGCTTGTGAGCAAGTGATGCCAACAGACGGAACAACTCCCTTACCCTATTCCAACCTGAAGTTCAATAAGAGCCTATCACAACAAGAATCTTCTTGGCCTGCTGAGAACCCTTCACTCTACAACGACCTTATTAAAGTTTCGTCGATGTGAAAAATGACCAACTTTGAGTCTGCGCAAATCATGAAAGCTAGGCTTTATTCTAGCATACGCAAGAGACAAAATCTCAGTTACCCAAAATAGCTGCTGAATAATGGAGTTTACACCACATATTTGGGGGTCTTTACGCATTCAGGGTCCTGTTATTGCAAACTTCAGTCTTGGGTCTGCACCATCTTGGGTGACTCAACTGGCCTGTTTGATCTTCAGTCTCCTTATCTTTCTGTGGAACTTAATCAAATGTTATTGCTACACAGCCTGTTATTGTTCCAAACACTGAACTAAAGTTTTCAAAACCACTCTTGGTCAAATATCTCATTATGCCAGACAAAATTGTGCATAACCAATAGCACTTGTTTCAAGAATATCATGTAATTTAATTTACTTCTACTAATGCCAAACCCCTAATCCCGAATTCAACACTACAGCATCAACTTCATTCAAAGAACTAGGCCTGCCTCATGGGGGATGGAGACTGTGAATCAGAGACTGAGTTAACCATAATTTATAGCATTGGGAAGATGATGGCCTAGTGGTTTTATCACTGGCTTGTTAATTCCAAGACCCATGTCTGGGGACCTGGGTTCAAATTCGGCTACGGCAAATGGTGAAATTTGAATTCAATTTAAAAAAAACCTGGAATTCAGGATCTAATGATGACCATGAGTCAATTGTCAAAAAAAATACACTGGTTCAGTGCCACAATGATGCCACCCGAAGGTTGCAGGAACAGCAACTCATATTCCGCTTGGGAACGCTGCAGCCCAATGGTATTAATGTGGACTTCACCAGCTTCAAAATCTCCCCTTCCCCCATCGCATCCCAAAACCAGCCCAGTTCGTCCCCTCCGCCTACTGCACCACACAACCAGCCCAGCTCTTCCCCTCCACCCACTACATCCCAAAACCAGTCCAACCTGTCTCTGCTTCCCTAACCTGTTCTTCCTCTCACCCATCCCTTCCTCCCACCTCAAGTCGCACCTCCATCTCCTACCTACTAACCTCATCCCACCTCCTTGACCTGTCCGTCTTCCGTGGGCTGACCTATCCCCTCCCTACATCCCCACCTATACTCTCCTCTCCACCTATCTTCTTTTCTCTCCATCTTCGGTCCGCCTCCCCCTCTCTCCCTATTTATTCCAGAACCCTCACCCTATCCCCCTCTCTGATGAAGGGTCTAGGCCTGAAACATCAGCTTTTGTGCTCCTGAGATGCTGCTGGGCCTGCTGTGTTCATCCAGCCTCACATTTCATTATCTTGGATTCTCCAGCATCTGCAGTTCCCATTATCACCAATGCCATCCTTACATAGTCTGGTCTACATTTGACTCCAGATCCACAGCAGTGTGGTTGACTCTTAACTTCCCTCTGGGCAATCAGGGATGGGCAGTAAATGCTGCTATCCTGCAATGCCCTCATCCTGTCAATAAATTTTTTAAAAATTTACTATCCTTACCAGTAACCAATATTTTTATGTGTGAAAATCCATGTGGGAATGAATCAATGAGAAATTTCATTTGAAATCCAGGGTAAGTGTCTGAGAATAAATAGCCTTCTTTATAACGAAACTTACAAAAAATTAACGTTGCAAATATTTAATTTGCACACATACAGCAAGAGTAGGAATATATAATCTCTTCCATAGAACACATTCTCATCACTGGCAGTAAAGGGAAGCACTTAAATTTCTGTCAGTAACAATGGGCTACTTTGGGTAACAATGGGAAAAGAACTGAAAGACATACACAGCATTTCTGTAATACTGCACAGTTTTGGAATAATAATCATGCAATTGAACCTCCTATAACTATCATATATAGTAGAGCTTAAATAAATTAGTGGGAAAAAGTGTAATTGAGCACAATAGCTTTTTTTAAAAAAAGTGTACTTAGCAGCCCTTTCTCACTTCTGTTCATAAAATCTATCATTTCCTTCTCAGGGCCAGTGCTGTATTACATCCATCAATTCCCAAGGTCTCCCAGGACGAACACCATCAAGTTAGAATTGTAGTCTCCTCGACCTGATGATTTTCAGCTGCTTAATCAACCCAGGGACAGTCATTAACCAGAAAACTTAATAGATTAGCCATGTCGATATTGTGATAGGAGAGCTGATCAACAGCTAGGAATTTTCTAGTGAGTAACTCACATTGTATCTCCTTGTCATCTGAAGTCCTCATGCCAGGAGTGGTGGAAAGTGTGAAGCTGGAGGAACACAGCAGGCCAGGCAGCATCAGAGAAGCAGGAAAGTTGACATGTTGGATCAAGACGCTACTTCAGAAATGGATCTGAAGAAGGGTCCAGACCCAAAACATCAATTTTCCTGCTCCTCCAAAGCTTCCTGGCCTGCTGTGTTCCTCCATCTGCACACTTTGTTATCATCATCCAGGATAATCCAGCTTGCTTGACTGGCACCGCATCCATCACCTCCATCATTCACTCCCTCCATCACCAACATACAGTGGCCTCTAACACCTCTTTGGACAAGGATAGTCAATGCTAGGGAACAGCAAGTGTGCTTCCAAGCAACACACCATGCTGACTTGGAATTATATTGGCATTCCTTCACTGCTGATGAGTCGAAATCCTGGGATTACTCTCCCATTAGCATTGTTGATGTTCCCATATCCCAAAGATGGCAGCAGTTCAAGAAGGGAGCTCAGGGGCATTTAGGGATCAGCAACAATTGCTGGCCAAACCAGTTACACTCATGTTCTCTGTACAGATAATAATAAACTTTAATTCTTTCAAAAGAAAACTATCCTCGTGAGAGAATACATTGAAATAAATTTAATAGAACAGAGTGGGGGGGAGGTGAGATTTCAGTGGAATATAATGATTTGTGCAGAATAGTTGGGTAAAATGGCCTCATTCTGTGCTGTTGACGTTTATAGGGTAAATTCCAGAGCCAAGTGCAGTATCCATTGGTGAAACAAACAAAAAATCTTCTACTTAACAAACCTTTTTACTCATTCATGTAATATGGACATTACTGCTGAGTCAGCATTTTATTACTCCTCACTACTTATCAATGAGAAGGTGGGTGGTGTGCTGCCATCCTAGCTTCTGACCTGCTCTTGCAGCCAGAGTATTTATGTGGACAGTCCAGATCAGTTTCTGGACAATGGCAACACCAGGATGTTGATACTGGAAGATTCACAGATTCCAATATTATTGAATGTCAAGGGAGTGATGATTAGATCCCCTGTGTTTGGAGAAAGTTAATTCTTGGTAGCTGTGTGGGAAGAATACTTGCCTCTTGTCACTCTTAACCTGAATATTGTCCAGGTCTTGCTGTGTTTGGACATGGACTAGTTTAGTCTTTTGAAGGATGATGCAAAGTTTAATTACTGATAAACAGGGAAAGATTTGGTTCCAATTGCTGGAAACAGCTACCATACACTTGTCAGTAAATTCATATGGTATGTCTAAATGCTGAACTAAATAATAGAACTTTGCTTTTAAGAGGAACCAGGTATATCGTTTAAAAGCCTGGTCAAGCAGGGAAAGTGATAATTATGGCGTGAACATATTTATCAGGAGAGTCTGAGTATCCAATGAAATTTTTTCCACAACTGCATATAATTTTAAGTACTGGCAGGTGTCAAAAAGAAATAGACCACGACATAGACAGGAAATTGTTGTTCACGCTTTGGAGATGAAATTGCTCTGAACCAGTGTTGCAAATGGATTAATGAACTCACCAGAAAATAAACTATAGGTTGTAAAGTATGTTGCTGATTCACAGTTATCCATTTTGAGTTACATCGTTTGCCTTTTTGATTTGAAAGACTATGTACTGTGTAAATCAAACACTCGGCTACTGATTTCTTGCTATTCTTCTTTTGCCTCTGTTTAGGAAATGACTTTTTAGTTTTCATTTGAGAATTACTGTCTGACAATATGATTAATGCCTTCTATTGAAATAAACTGGAGAATGAAGTTACCTGCGGATACATTATTCTGTAATTAAGTCTGTCTATTAATCATAGAGTATGTGTAAAAACTACATAAAACCTGGTTTGCTTATTAGATCTATCTACATGCACTGAAGTGTAAAGTGATGGAGGTGCAGGCAGAAGGCAGAGATGTGGAAGTGTTCATGATGTTCACTGTTTGGTTTTTGAACAATCTATGAACAGAGAGATCAAATTTCATTCAGCAGTGGCATATATTGCATAGTGCAGCAACAGCTAATTGCCATTGAAGTGATGTCAGTAAGGTATGAATCTGAAAGCACAAGGTGAAACTAATCACAGGAATGGAGAATTCAGGCCCAAAGAATGACAGATTTGTGGAGTTATCATTTGGAATTCAATCAGAGAAACATGGAAAACTCGAGCAGGAGTAGGACATCTGGCTCTTTCGTCTACTCTATCATTAATTATGATCATAACTGATCATCCAACTCTACAGCCTGTTCCTGCTTTTTCCCCAAAATCCTTTCATTTTTTAGCCCCAAGTGGTATAGCCAACTCCTTCTTGAAATTATACATTGTTTTAGCCTTAACTGTTTTCTGTAGTAGGCTCACCACTCTCTGGGTGAAGAAAACTTCTCCTCAACTTAGTTCTAAATGGTTTACCCTGTATCCTTAGGCTGTGACACCTGGTTCTGGACTCCTCTGCCATCGGGAAAATCTGTCCTGCATCAACCATCTAGTCCTGTTCAAACATTATAGACTTCTGGAAAATCCCCTCTTTATTCCTCTGAACTATAGCAAATATGAAGTTAACTCAATCTGCCTCTTCTAATATGTCAGTACCGCCGTCCCAGTAACCAGTCAGGTAAACCTTCTCTGCTCTCCCTCATAGCAAAAACATCTTTCCTCAGATAAGG
The DNA here is from genome assembly GCF_030684315.1 of Stegostoma tigrinum. Lineage (NCBI taxonomy): Eukaryota > Metazoa > Chordata > Chondrichthyes > Orectolobiformes > Stegostomatidae > Stegostoma > Stegostoma tigrinum. The sequence continues at coordinate 39,661,742 of NC_081363.1, forward strand.
AAACCAAAGCTGCACACAGTATTCCAGGTGTAGTCTCACTAAGACCCTGTAAAATTGCAAGACATCCCTGCTCCCGTAATCAAATCCTCTCACTATAAAGTCATGTTCAATTCTGGTCTCCCTGCTATAGGAAGGATGATGTGAAACTTGAAAGGATTTGGAAAAGATTGACAAGGATGTTGCCAGGGTTGAAGGGTTTGGGCTGTAGGGAGATGCTGAATAGGATGGAGCTATATTCCCTGGAGCATCGAAGGCTGAGGGATGTGCTTATAGATGTTTATAAAACGTAAAGGTCAAGGCCTTTTCCCCAGGGTAGGGGAGTCCAAAACTAGAGGGCATAGGTTTAAGATGAGGCGGTACATATTTAAAAGGGGCCCAAGGGGCAACTTTGTCACATAGAGAGTAGTGCATGTATGGAATGAAATGCTAGAGAAAGTGGTGGAGACTGGTATAATTGCAACATTTAAAAGACATCTGAATGTGTACAATATGAATGGGAAGGGTTTAGGGGGATATGGGCCAAATGAGACTAGATTAATTTAGAGATAATAAGGCATAGAGTTGGATGGACACAGCAGGCCAAGCAGAATCGAAGGAGCAGGAAGGCTGACATTTTGGGCCTAGACCCTTCTTAGGAAATGGGGGAAGGGAAGGGGGTTCTGAAATAAATAGGGAGAGGGGGAAGTTGGATAGAAGATGGATAGAGAAGATAGGTGGAGAGGAGACAGACAGGTCAAAGAGGCGCGGATGGAGCCAGTAAAGGTGAGTGTAGGTGGGGAGGTAGGGAGGAGTTAGGTCAGTCCAGGAAGAACAGACAGGTCACGAGGGTGGGATGAGGTTAGTAGGTAGGAGATACGGATGGGACTTGAGGTGGGAGGAGGGGAGAGGTGGGAGGAAGGACAGGTTAGGGAGGAATAACGAGCTGGGCGGGTTTTGGGGAGGGGAGATTTTGAAGCTTGTGAAGTCCACATTGACACCATTGGGCTGCAGGGTTCCCAAGCGGAATATGAGTTGCTGTTCCTGCAAACTTCAGGTAGCATCGTCATGGCACTGCAGGAGGCCCAGGATCAACATGTCGTCTGAGGAAGAATGGGAGGGGGAGTTCAAATGGTTCGCTACTGGGAGATGCAGTTGTTTAGTGTGAACCAAGCATAGGTGTTCTGTAAAGCAGTCCCAAAACCTCAGCTTGGTTTCCCTGATGTAGAGGGGGCCACAACAGGAACAGTGGATGCAGTATACCACATTAGCAGATGTGCAGGTGAACATCTGCTTGATGTGGAAAGAGTTCTTGGGGCCTGGGATGGGGGTGAGGGGGGGGGGGGGTGTAGGGGAAGGTGCAGCACTTCCTGTGGTTGCAGGGAAAAGTGCCGGGTGTGGTGGGGATGGAGAAGAGTGTGGAGTGGACAAGGGAGTCACAGAGAGAGTGGTCCCTCCGGAAAGCAGATAAGGGTGGGGAGGGAAAAATGTCTTTGGTGGTGGAATTGCAGATGGTGGAAATGTTGGAGGATGATGTGTTGTATCTGGAGATTGGTGGGGTGGTACGTGAGGATGAGGGGTATTCTGTTTTGGTTGTTATTGCGGGGAGGAGGTGTGAGGAGTGAGTTGTGGGAAATGCGGGAGACACGGTCGAGAGCATCCTCGACCACTGAGTGGCGGGGAGGTTGCGGCCCTTGAAAAACGAGGACATCTGGGATGTGCGGGAGTGGAATGCCTCATTGTGGGAGCAGATGCGGCAGAGGCAAAGGAGTTGGGAATAGGGGATGGCATTTTTTCAGAAAGGTGGGTGGGAGGAGGTATATTCTAGGCAATTGTGGGAGTCGGTGGACTTAAAATAGATATCAGTTTCTAGGTGGTTGCCAGAAATGGAGACAGAGGTGTCCAGGAAGGAGAGAGAGGTAATAGAGAACTTAAGTTTGGGGTGAAGGGTGTTGGTGAAGTGGATGAACTGTTCGAGCTCCTCGTGGGAGCACAAGGTGGTGCTGAGATACAGTCATCAATGTAACAGATGAAGAGGTGGAGTTTGGGGACTGTGTAGGTGCCGAAGAGGGACTGTTCCACATAGCCTACAAAGAGGCAGGCATAGCTTGGGCTTATGTGGGTACCCATGGCCACTCCCTTTGTCTGTAGGAAGTGGGCGGAATTGAAAGAGAAGTTGCTGAGGGTGAGGACGAGTTCAGCTAGGCGGATGAGAGTGTCAGTGGAGGGGGATTGGTCGGGCCTGCAGGAAAGGAAGAAGCGGAGGGCCTTTAGGTCATCTGTATGGGGAATCTAGGTGTATAGGGATGAGGTGTTGGGGACCGGGCAGTTGGAAGTTCTGGAGGAGGTGGTGTCACAGATGTAGGTAGGGAGTTCCTGGACCAAGGGGGAGAAAATGGAGTCAAGATAGGTGGAGATAAGTTTGGTGGGGCAGGAGCAGTGGGAGACAATGGGTTGACCAGGGCACCTACAGACAAAGGGGGTGGCCATGGGTACCTGCATGGGCCCAAGCCATGCCTGCCTCTTTATAGGTTACGTGAAACAATCCTTCTTCCGTACCTACACTGGCCCTAAACCCCACCTCTTCCTCCATTACATTCATGACTGTATCGGTGCCGCCACGTGCTCCCACGAGATGCTCGAACAGTTCATCCACTTTACCAACACCTTCCACCCCAATCTTAAGTTCACCTGGACCATCTCTAATACCTCTCTCTCCTTGCTGGACCTTTCTGTCTCCATCTCTGGCAACCACCTAAAAACCGATATCTATTTCAAGCCCACCAACTCCCACAGCTACCTAGAATACACCTCCTACCACCCACCATCCTGCAAAAATGCCATCCCCTATTCCCAATTCCTTTGCCTCCACTGCATCTACTCCCACAATGAGGCATTCAACTCCCTTACATCTCTGATGTCCTCGTTTTTCAAGGACCGCAACATTCCCCCCCTCAGAGGTCAAGGACTCCCTCGACCGTGTCTCCTGCATTTCCTGCAACTCATCCCTCACACTCCCTGTCCACAATAACAACCGAAACAGAATCCCCCTCGTCCTCACGTACCACCCCACCAACCTCCAGATCCAACACGTCATCCTCCGACACTTCCGCCATCTGCAATCCGACCCCACCACCAAAGATATTTTTCCATCCCTACCCTTATCTGCTTTCCGGAGGGACACTGTCTCTGTGACTCCCTTGTCCACTCCACACTCCCCTCCAGCCCCACCACACCCGGCACTTTTCCCTGCAACCACAGGAAGTGCTACATCTGCCCCTACACCTTCCCCCCCTCACCCCTATCCCCAGCCCCAAGACGACTTTCCACATCACGCAGAAATTCACCTGCACATTTGCTAACGTGGTATACTGCGTCCACTGTTCCTGTTGTGACCTCCTCTACATGGGGGAAATCAAGCCGAGGCTTGAGGACCGCTTTGCAGAACACCTCTGCACCTCCCAATCGTGAACCACTTCAACTCCCGCTCCCATTCCTCAGATGACATTTTCATCCTCCTGCAGTGCCACAATGATGCTATCCGAAGGTTGCAGGAACAGCAACTCATATTCCGCTTGGGAACCCTGCAGCCCAATGGTATCAATGCGGATTTCACAATCTTCAAAATCTCCCCTCCACCTACCGCATCCCAAAACCAGCCCAGCTCATCCCCACCTCCCTAACCTGTCCTTCCTCCCACGTCAAGCCCCACCCCCATCTCCTACCTACTAACCTCATCCCATCCCCTGGACTTGTCTGTCCTCGCTGGACTAACCTATCTCCTCCCTACGGCTCCACCTACACTCACCTTTCCTGGCTCCATCCTCGTCTCTTTGACCTGTCCATCTCCTCTCCATCTATCTTCTCCTCTATCCATCTTCTAACCACTTCCCCCCCCCTCCCTATTTATTTCAGATCCCCCTTCCCCGCCCCCATTTCTGAAGAAGGGTCTAGGCCCAAAACTTCAACCTTACTGTTCCTCCGATGATGCTTGGCCTGCTGTGCTCATCCAGTTCTACGCCTTGTTATCTCAGATTCTCCAGCATCTGCAGTTCCAGCTATCTCAGATTAATTTAGATATGAGTTGGACCAAATCGTTTCCGTGCTGTATATCTTTGTGACTCTACGAAGGCCAAAATACCATTTGCCTTCTTAACTGTCTGCTGCACCCACATGCTTACATTCAATGACTAATGTACAAGAACTCGCAGGTCTCATTGCACATTTTCCTCTCTCAATTTATAGGCATTCATATAATAATCTGACTTTCTGATTTTGCTACTGAAGTGGATAACCTCACATTAATCCATACCATACTGCATCTGCCATGCATTTGCTCACTCATTCAGCTTGTGCAAATCACACTGAAGCATCTCTGCATCCTCCTACCCAGACTGTGGCATCTGCAAATTTGCAGGTGTTACATTTAGTTCCTTCTCCAAATTGGTATTATACATTGTGAATAGCTGGGATCCTAGCACACTGATCTGTGTGATCCCCCACTAGTCATTGCCTACCATTTGGAAAAAGACCTATTTATAACTGATTTTTGTTTCCTGTCTGCCAACCAGTTTTCTATCCGTAACAATACACTATTCGCAGTCCCATGCACTTGAATTTTATGCACTAATATCCAATGTGCGACTTTTGCCAAAAACCTTACAAAAGTCCAAAAAGACCGCATCCACTGGCTCCCCTTCATTCACAGTATTACTCACACTTTGAAACAATTCTAGTAAACTTGTCAAATCATGATTTCTCTTTTGTAAATCCCTGCTGAGTCTATCCGATCTGCCATGTTTTCTAAATGCACAGCTATTAATTCTTCCATAATGGACTCCAGCATGGCCTCACATGAGACGGACTGATCTATAATTCCTGGTTTTCTTGTTGCCTCCCTTCTTAAACTGAAGGGATCTGTTATCAGTAGGAACTGTTCCTGATTTGGTAGTCATCTTCCAAAATTCTATCAATACATCAACTATTTCTAGGGCCGTTTCCTTGATTATGTTGGGATACACATTATCAGGGCTTGGGCATTTATCAGCTTTCAATCTCAATTTCTTCAGCACCATTTCCCTAATCAGACTGGTTACCTTCAGTCGCTCCCTTTCACCAAACCCTATGCTCCCCAATGTATCTGGCGTTTTACTCGCATCCTCCTTTGTGAACACAATATGATATAATGTCTTTAATTGCTCAGCCATTTCTTTGCTCCCCACTATGAATTCCCCTGTTTCCCTCTGTGCTTTAGAGCTGCACTCATCTTGGAAAGTATAGAGACTTTCCATCAAGCAACAGGCTTGTGTCTTAAGTGACAGGCTGAGGAGTCAGCAGGTGAGTTATTCATTGCAAAATTCCCAGCTTCTGTCATGCTCACGTGGCACAGTATTTGTATAGATTCCAGGATGTTGATATGGAGGGAGAGGTACTTCAATGATGGTCGTTACCATTGAACATCATGGGTTCTTAGTTAGACTCCTCTTGTTGAAGGTGGCCTTTGCTTGATTACATGGTATGTCACCATGATATGAAGCGATAGCTGATGTACTGATGTGCCGTCATCACCTTGTGATACTTATGTTGGCTCCAGAAATAGAAGAGCAAAATGTGGGTCACATAATACTGAAGAATGCAATGAACTTTTATTAAACAACTTAATATTTGCATATGTATATTACAATCACTAGAACTTGCATGCCTGGGCGCAAGCTAAGCCGCTTGTATATTCTTCAGCATGCTCGCTCCAGTATGACATGTTGCAACAAAACAGTCAGTAAATGGAAACTGTGAAATTTATACCAGTAGCTCCTACACCATAATACAGTAAGGATCTCTCGAATATGTCCCTTAAGATATATTGAACATCTGCTTGAAGACATAACACAACACTCACCTTTTATTTCAAAGAAAATAAATCCCAAACAGATAGAAATTGTTATTTATAGGCATGTGTTGTCAATTCAGTAGCCTTATAAATATGTAAAATCAAAGTTAACTGGATTAATAATTAAAATTTCAATGTAACATTTGGAAGTTTGACAACAACTGATCTGATGAACATCGGGAGAGAGAGGTGTGTTACTTTCAGTTACTCTGGGTTGACAACTTGGTCGTCTTGCTGTTGGTTTATATCACTTGGTATTACTCATTGTTGCAGTTTTCTTTACTTTATGTGTGCACTGTTGGCGTGTCATACACTGGTCTGGCTTGACTTCTGTTTCTTCAGAATGTAGCACCATGGTTGATAATGACTTCATTGAACTTGGGTTGATTGGGTATTTTAGAAGCCTTTGCTTATATCTAGGTATTTGAGAATGGATTTCTGACTCTCACTGTGTGCCTGATATATAGCTGTGAGGGTACTCTACCTGCACATTGGTGATCCATTTGTTTCATTCTCCTCCATCTTTGAAGAAGCAAAGCTGGTGCCATTTTCCAATCCCGAGAGTGATTTGAATAGTCATGGTGCTGAAATCTGTGCATACAGGTAGCCATGGTACTCCTGGACCATTGGTATCAGACAGGTAGAAGATCCACACTGAACTAGTTTATGGACACTACAGAACGATTGTGCCACTGCACGGAATTGGTGAGATAGTCTTGTGTAGACAGCACTATGATGCACCAATTATTGGAGTACGTGTCTTTTAGGATGTGTAGTGGCAATATGTTGGCACTTACTTCTGTATCAATTTTGGTTTTCAGGGTTTGCCTACCTGCTTTTTGAGGACATAACATGTTGACAGTTGTGCTCTTCTTTGTGCCATCAGCACAGGAGGTTGACAGCGCAAACGGCTTGGTCATCTTTCAATGGCTGTTTTTCCAGTTTGTTAGCTCTTCACTTCATTCATATATTTGTAGACAGTTATCCGAGTTTCCATGCTGCCAGTACTATGCCTTGCACCATCTTGTTGGACAATGTCACAGAAACAGAGGACACCTCTACCTTGTTCTGGGGCCTGGATTGGCTTTTGAAGCTAGACTTTCTGTACTTACATACTCATTATCCTTTGGTCCCATGTTTTGCAGATGTGAGAAACCCAAGACAACATCTGGATAACAACAGCATCTAGGATGGGTCTAATTGGTTTGTTGCATTTTGCTGACTGTTGCAGCACTGTTGGCTCCATCTAAAACATGGCATTTACGTTGACAGTTGCTTCATGCTAATGTCTACTTTCCAGCAAGACGTAGAATGTCCAGAAGGTTTTTCCAGAAAGCTTTGATCAGAATAAGGCAATGTGACATCCAGTTTGAGTAACATTTTTATAAGTTCTCCTTCACAGAAATCACACATGCTTTTTGATGCAGCATCTGATGCCAATATTAAAAGACTCTTGGAGTTTCTGTCTGAACTGCAAGAGATAGGGTTTTGCCAGAAAAGACTCATAGGAGGAGTGTGATAGAGAAGAATTCTAAGGGCTTCATCTCAGGACATTTCAGAGGTGCCCTGCCCCTCCCCTTTTGCTCTGCCTGTATTCCTATTGTCTGCAGCAAATCAGCCCCAGTAGGGTGCACCTACATCTCTACAGGAGACTCTTGGCAGTCCAAGGCGCTCCTAGTCCAGAGCCTCGGTCACACTAGTCAACAAAGTTCCTCCATTCTCTGAGCGGACATCAAGGCTGCATCTAAAAGTAGAGGGCGCCAAAGGAAAATGTAGACATTTTGAGGGGACCTCAGTGGCATAGGTATATGAAGACAGACACACAGACACACACACACAGTGCTTGTGTAAACATATATTCAATTGCACTGTTCTAACATCTGTTATTGTCTGATTTCCCCACTGGGAGTTGAATTGCTTACCTGAAATCAAAACAGTGCACTATGGTTCCACATTTGTAGATGATGTGCTGTTCCATCAGGAGACCCTTTTATTATCTCACAATCAATGTGTGTGCCTGCAGTTCATCTCATAACGCAGCAAACCATAGACCTAGCATTTTAACAGTCTTACATAGGCAATTCATGGTGGTAAAGGTCTTTTGCTTGGTTGGGCTTCCATACTCAGACTGGATATTTTAAGGAGATGAGGTCACCAACGAGCTCCTGAAAGGTGACTTTCAATGTTCCTTGATGCAGAGGCAGACTGAGTGTTTGCATTTGTGCACTTTATTATAGAGGAGGCTCATTAACTAAGGATGCTCACCTATTACAACAGCATGCTAGAGGTTCCAACCATTCTGTAAGGCTATAGGGAAAGAGGGGAGAATGCATCTAATTACATTAAATAGAAAGTCAGAAAACTGGGGAGTCTTCCTAAAGATAAAATGTTCCCTATATTGCCTTCTCTGTACTGGAAGGCTCACAGTATTGCAAGCCTTCATAAGCTCCTGTTTGTGGGAGTGTCCATTATGTTATACTGACATTTACGTGCACAGCACAAAGCCAATGAAGTTTCTCAGCTAAGCTGTTACAATACAAGCAGATAAGAAAAAGAACATTTTCTTTATTGTAACCAAGAATGCAAAATGAAAAACTTCTCAGTTAGGTGGAATACGCTGAATAGAGCAAAATTCAGACAACTAGCAGGTGATCCATAACAAACAGAACATTAATGACTATGTCCATGTCACTCAGTTCCCTTGGGAATGATTTGATTATGACGTTTTCACGAACACCTCTTGCGTTTCAGACTGTAGGCCTATCATCTTGGTGTGTGTGAGGGTACTCCTGGGGTCACCTCAATATCTTCACCTTCAGTTTCCTCCTCAGAGGATACCATTCCTTCCTTCACCTCTTGATCACTCAAACTGGAATTAAGAGTCCAATGATGACCATGAATCCAATGTCAATTGTAGGGAAAAAAAATCTGGTTTACTAATGTCCTTTAGGGACAGAAGCTGTCATCCTCTCCTCGTTTGGCCTACATGTGACTCCAAATCCACAACAACGTGGGTGACTAACTGCTTTCTGAGCAATGAGGGATGGGCAATAAACACTGACCTCATCACGTGAATGAATAAAAATGTCTTTAAGAAAGACATCTCTTCTGGGTCAAGTGAAGTTGTGGACAGCACAGCAAACAATTATAACGTGGGAGGCTGTGTCATTTTACTGCCTGACCAGCTAAACCATCTGAATCTCATCTTTGGGAAGCCTACGTCTTGCTCTATATTGGCCTTTGCGGAGGCATGTGCAGTGTGGTACCTCTCCTTGTTATCAGTCTATGCATTTTTTACAGACGTCAGCCAGATTTTGAGGAGGTAATCCTTGTCTCTGTTCACTCATCCCTGTATGGACTAAACAGGACTGAAAAATGCATGTGTTCTAGATTGTAGGCATCCTGATAGCTCCATACATAATGTCTACAAATCTGGGTGGTGTGGTTACAAAGGATCTGCAAATTCACAGAGTAGGAGCCTTTCCCATTCATGAAGGCTCTTGTTATTGCTAAAGCGGTCCGATAACTATGTGGGTACAAATCAGTTGGTTATTGCTAAAGCGGTCCGATGATTATGTGGGTACAGATCAGTTGCACCTGGGCCTGTGGAAAAGGCCACTGCACTGGCTACCTGATTCACATCCAAGGGAATCAAATAGATAATCAGCCTTAGACAATAGCATCAATCCCTTCCTCCATATATTTATAATTGGATACCTTTGAGATTCTGCAGAGTTGCTACTGCTCCTGCTCGAAAAGGAGATGCCAACAGTTTCTTCTGAGAAAAAAATGAGAAAGAGTAGGGTTAATTCATGATGTTGTGATATCACTTTCAAGAGATGTGTGAAGACACTAATAGGTTGCAGATGGTCATATTTCTCTTAGTTGTTCACACTGCCAATCTGCTCCATCATGCGTAGAAAAATCCCTTACCTCACAGCATTTCCAATATCTCCACAATCATACATTCCATGGAAAGCTATATTCTGTGTGACTTCAAAGGACAGTTCCTTGTGAGCTACCTGATAAGTATATGGTGGCAGTACACATTACCCAGGCTACTGATAACATGCCCTGTGCCCGTGCACCTTGCCACACAAAATAACATCTTCTCTCAAGGGAGGTTGAAGTAGAAATCTCCAAACGTGGTCTTTGCACGATTCCAATGCCAGCACTGCATCCTAATGTTCCTTGGCACCCCACCTCCACACCCCCACCCAACAAGATTATATGCTCCCTAACCCTGACTGTCATCCTACTTCACCCCACTGCATCATTCCCGTGACTATTCCTTTCGCTTCACCAGATGCCTAGACTGAGGCCAAGGCATGGGTTTTCCTCAGTATTGTCGATGTCCTGGTCAACATCTTCTTAATCCTGGCTCACTGCAAGACAACAGCTTCAGAATGACTGGAGCCCAGCCTAAGGTTGATTAGATTCCCTACAGTGTGGAAACAGGCCCTTCGGCCCAACAAGTCCACACCGCCCCTGGAGCATCCCACCGAGACCCATCCCCCTATAACCCACACACCCCTGAACACTACAGGCAATTTAGCATGGCCAACCCACCTAGCCTGCAAATCTTTGGACTGTGGGAGGAAACTGGAGCACCCGGAGGAAACCCACGCAGACACGGGGAGAATGTGCAAACTCCAGACAGTTACCCAAGGCTGGAATCAAACCCAGGTCCCTGGTGCTGAGAGGCTGCAGTGCTAACCAGTGAGCCACCGTGCCGCCCACATGACTGCAGTACATCTCTGGCTGACCTAGTCTTCCTCTCCTTCACCACTTTTGACACTCCACACCACCATGCCCTCTGTTCTACTTTCAAGTTTCAACGTCCTTCAACTGTAAATGTCCCTTTGTGATGTTCGGTCTGAAGCCTGCCTCAAGTTTACCATGTGACAGCTGGCCTCGGAGATGGTCAGGGTCACAAACGGCCTTCCTCCAACCATTTCTGAAGGTCTTAAGACTTAAAGAAACAAGATTCTCAAAGCACCTCACACCATCTGAAAGATTCACATAGTCACCAGAGGCTCTTTCTTGCCAAAAATTGCAGTAATTCATTTTATGATTTATACCATGATATTTTTAAAACTGAGGAAAGTTGCCCCTCCATAGTCATGAAACATCTCCAGAAACAAATTTAATTGGCTACATTTTGCCTGTTGGCCATTACTGAAGCCACTATAATTGTTAGATAGTTATGAGGATAAATGAGCAAGTAGAATGACAAAGATAAAAGAAGATTGATAGCCCCTTTTACAAGCTAAGCCTGATAAAGATAGATGCTGTAGAAGATTAGAGAAAGGAAACATGTAATAGGTACAGAATTAGTAAAGACTGACATTTTATTGTTAGCAACAAGCAAAGTAGCTATAATAAGACCCAGCACATTTTTCAAATTGTCACATCAACCCTTATCGGTTAAAGTCAGAAAGGATACAACAAAGAAACAGAAGTGGTTTTGATTAACGCCTTCCAGAGTCTGGTTAATCTTATTCAACTTCAATTTCCACATGTTTGTAAGAATTTTATACATATGTTAAGGGTGGAATGAAGTTCTCAATTAATTTATGCATGACTTTTGACTAAATAATTAAGTTTTGATTATCAGCAGCTACCAAATGTGATTCAACAAAAGTACCTTGTACAATAACATGCTGGACATCTTGCACTAAGCAATAAATACAATTGCCGTGACTCTTCAAGCTTCCGTTTCTTACTATGTAATATACCACTAGGTAACAATGCAATGCACAAATATCTTTCTGACTGGACGGCATGTGGCCCCTGGTTGTAAAATGGGAGGTGGGAGTTTCTGAACACAGTGACAGCATCCCTTCCTGAGCTGGGAAAACCAGGAATGTGTAATAATATCACTGAACAGGTTGATTAGAAAATATATGGTGGGAAGTGGGGTTTAGGGTGACTGAGAAAGAGTGGGTGGGGTGTGAATGGTTTGTATTTGGGAAAACAGAGTCATAACCTGTGTAATGTACAGGCCAGCTTGTAAATAGGCCACTTCAACCAGACAACATGCTTCATAATTATGAAAACTCAGAACCTTGCTCAATTTTGCAATCTTGCAAAATTCAGATATGAACAGGAGCAGCATGTATCATCCACTTTTGAAGGTAATCAATCAGTTTATCCTTATGACTCCATTCCTTGGGACAGGAAATTGTCAGCTTTCCCTCCTGTTAAAGGCAGATCAAAATTTTCAGGAAGGTAAAGAGCCATCCAAGGTGAGAAGGATACAAACAGTTTACAGAGATATTGATGGTTAAGTAAGTGGGCAAAAACTTCGTAAATGGAGTGAAATGAGGGAAAATATGAAGTTGTTCATTTTGGAGGAGGGGAGAACAAACAAACTCAGAATTTTTATTAATGGAGAAAAACTGCAGACAGCTGCAACACAAAGTGACATGTGCACAAACACAGAAAGCTAGCACATCGGTGCAGCAAAAAATGAAAAGACGAATGGAATGTTGGTCCTTCTTCCAAGCAGGTTGGAGTATAAGAGCAGAGAATCTTACTGCATCCGTACAAGGTGCTGATAAGACGCATCTTGAGTACTGTCAGCAGGTTTGGTCCCCTTATTTAAGGAAAGATATTATTTCATTGGAGGCAGTTCAGAGAAGGTTCACTAGGATGATCTCCAGTATGATCAAAGGCTAAACAGATTGGGACTATACTCACTGAACTTCAGAAGAATGAGGGGTGATCTCATTAAAACATACAGGATGATTAAGGGGCTTGATAGGGCAAATGTTGAGTGGATGTTTCCCCTCTTGAGATGGTCTAGGACCAGATGCATAGTCTTAAATTAGTGACTCTTTATTTTGAGAATTTCTTCTCTGAGGATTGAGTGTTTTTGGAACTCCTTGCCAAAGTCAGCAACGGGGACAGAGTCTTTGTGCATGTTTAAGGCTGAGACAGATAGGTTCTTGATCAGTAAATGAATCAAGGGTTACAGGAAAAACACAGAAAAATGGACAAGAGGAATTCGGATCGACCTTGATTCTATTGAATGGTGGAGCAAGCTGAAGGGTCCAAACGGCCTACCCTCCTCCCATTTCTTATCATCTAAATAATAAAATTGTCATTCCAACACTCCACCACCCACAGTCTGCTCCCTGGCTGCTGAACATGTTTCGATTCAATTCAATTAGTTACCCTTCGTCTATTCCGTACTTTGTTCTCCTCAGTGTTTTCCTATGTGGCGTCAACTCAAAGGCTTCCTGAAAATTCAATGACAGCACATGCACTGTTCGTGTTTCTTCCATCCATTAAGTTTGTCACTTTCTCAAAAAAAATCACTTCAGGTCTGTCAATCCAATCTTCCTTTGAGAAATTCATATTGGCTGCTTGTAATTATTTTCCTCTTATCTGTATGCAAGTCAATTATTATCACTAGAATGCAAGCAGATCTGATGAGCTGCACATATGCTTAGCCCGTCAAGATTAACCTAACACAAAATATTTAATGAGCTCCAAAATAGCAAACATCCTGTAACAAACAAATTGAAGCTAGTGTAAAGTTATTTATTGTAAACTTATCATTTTGAATCAAACAGGTTTCCTCATCACAGTAATTTGTGCAGTAATATAGACAGTAATAAAATGTGACAATAATTTTGCTTATATTATGATTGTACACAAATGGTCATTGTTCCGTTGGCCTTTCAATGCAGTGATATTATTGCACATAATGAATTTCTTCAGTTCAGGAATATTCTTATTCCAGATATTCAAAATAGAGATTTTGCTTGCATGCAAATTATTTCATGTAACACTGCCATGCATAATCAATGTAGGTTTGCAGCACACCAAGTTGTGGGAATCAAAATACTAGTTGCACATTATACTGACATAACTGTTGAATAGCATTTTACTGTTACAGAAGCTGATTCAAACCTAATTACAGTCTATTTGACAGATAACTGCATGTAAATATATCTGATATACATCAATTCTTTTAGCATCACTAATTTGAATATCTGTACAAAGATTAAAATACAACCATATCATGATAATTGCAGGTTCTTAATCAACTAATTTTATTAATTGTAGTTGTTCAATCAGTAACATGCCGATCTTGTGCACCTAAGTAACAGGCTGAAGTTTGAAGGCTGAAGTCTCATTAAATACAATGAGAGACCATTTGCTACTACTATTATTAGAGCAGGGGTTATTGTAGTTGGGGTGACTGTAGCCAACTCATCCACAAGTGGACCAAATGAGGAGGTTAAATGAGCAATTCATTCCCATAACAGGATTTCATTACATCATTATCAGGATTTAACCAATAGTGGGAGAAGTAATCGCCAAGCAGCCAGCCTGATAGGTTTACATGCATGAGCTGATGGTAGGTAGGTGCAGAAAAGAGTCCCTCTTTAATGGACTTCTGGGTACACTGCATGAAATGACCCCCGTAGGTTTTACGTTGATTGGACACATCCTCCTTAGCCTCTGAAACTTGAGACCCCCAGCCCATTCAGCTCCTGCTGCCAAGGTCTACCAGCTTACCCAAATCCCTGTTCAATGCCCCATACCGTTATTGCAAAATTAGGGGGAGATACAGGCCTCAGATTGGTCCACAATTTTCTCATGCAGGACGTCTTGTTCCTGACAGGTGAAAATCTCCCCTCTAACTGAAATGGCTATATGACAGACATTGGAGTGACGCCATCAGAGTGTGGAGGATCTAGCACCTTGTAAGATTCAGCCTTACACAAACATATGTCATGAGGTTCATATTATTGGTACACCAGATCATAAGACATGTTAAGGTTGAAAGAAGTAGGGCACTTTATTTCATTTTTCCATAATAACAAACTTACCATCTTCCCATTGGAATTTTTATTTCTAGAATCTAGCATACCAATTTTAATTGTCCTCTGAAGAAATACGTTTTGATATCTGTACTAACTTACCTTTCAAGCATCCCCATATACCTTATTTTTACACAAATGCAAAATACTATGGACACTGGAAAACTGGAATACCAACAGAAAGTGTCAGGCATGGTGGCTCAGTCGTTAGCATTGCTGCCTCACAGTGCCAGGGACCCAGGTTCGATTTCATAGAACATAGAACATAGAACATTACAGGCCCTTCGGCCCTCGATGTTGTGCCGACCTGTCATACTGATCTGAAGCCCATCTAACCTACATTATTCCATGTACGTCCATATGCTTATCCAATGACGACTTAAATGTACTTAAAGTTGGTGAATCTACTAACGTTGCAGGCAAAGCATTCCATTCCATTCCCTTACTACTCTGAGTAAAGAAACCACCTCTGACATCTGTCCTATATCTTTCACACCTCAGTTTAAAGCTATGCCCCCTCGTGCTCGCCGTCACCATCCTAGGAAAAAGGCTCTCCCTATCCACCCTATCTAACCCTCTCATTATTTTATATGTTTCAATTAAGTCTCCTCTCAACCTTCTTCTCTCTAACGAAAACAGCCTCAAGTCCCTCAGCCTTTCCTCGTAAGACCTTCCTCCATACCAGGCAACATCCTAGTAAATCTCCTCTGCACCCTTTCCAAAGCTTCCACATCCTTCTTATAGTGCGGTGACCAGAACTGTACGCAATACTCCAAGTGCGGCAGCACCAGAGTTTTGTACGGCTGCAGCATAACATTGATTCCACCTTTAGGCAACTGGCTGTGTGGAGTTTGCATGCTTTCCCCATGTCTGTGTGGGTTTCCACTGGATGATCCGGGTTCCTCCCACAGTCCAAAGATGTACAGGCTAAGTGAATTGGCCATGCTAAATTGCCTATAGTGTTTAGGGATGTGTAGATTAGGTGGGTTTATAGGGGGTTGGATCTGGGTGGGTTGCTCTGTGGGTCGGTGTGGACTTGTTGGGCTAAAGGGCCTGTTTGCACACTGTAAGGATTCTATAAAAATAAAAAAAAAACTCAGATCAGGCAGCATCTATGGTTAGAAACAGAACGCTGGGCTTAATTCTCCACTTCCTTGAGCACATGGGAAAGCGCACGAATGTTGGGAAAATACAGCAAAAATGAGAAAATATGATTTTCACCCTCATAAAAGAAATACCCAATTTGTCCCTTAATGTTTGAACACAAATTCTGAATCTCACTTGTGAGTGGGAACTACCATGCATTTTGTACCTCATTAAATGGCTAAACTCACTTCATTTCCATGGCACTCTTAAATCTACTCTCCTTGCCTGAGAAACCAGAAGGCATCACTTCCTGACAGTCAAAACTAGGGGCCATATTTTTAAGCTGGGAGGAAAAAGATTTTAAGAGACTTGGTAGACGAAGGTACAATTACAACATTTAAAAGACTTTGGATAGATACATGAACAGGAACAATTTAGAGGGGTATGAGCCAAACACAGACAAATGGGACTAGTTTAGTTTGGGAAACTTGGTCGGCATGGGCAAGTTGGGCTGAAGGGTCTGTTTTTGTACTGTATGAGACTATGACTCTCAGAGACAGAACCTGGCAGCTGCTTGCTTTTCTGGGCCTTCAGACTACTCTGACCTCAGTACGGTGTCCCAGTTGCTCCATAACTCTACTCTTCTACCCGTCAACCACATAAGAGGGTATTGAGGAACTGTCAGCCTCAACACATCAGTACAGTTAAGCCATTCAGGACTAGCTGAGGAAGAATTTCTTCACTCAGAATTGTTAACGTGCAGAATTCTTTCCCACAGGAAGCTCTTGGGGCCAGTTCATTAGATATATTCAAGAGGGAGCTGGATGTGGCCCTCGTGGTTAAAGGGATCAAGGGGTACAGAGGGAAAGCAGGAATGGGATACTCAGTAAATGATCATATCGAATGGTGGTGCAAGCTCTAAGGACCAAATGGCCTACTCCCGCACCTATTTTCCGAGTTTCCAGGAGGTTGGTTTGAAGCAATGTACACCACCTCAATCACTCAGTAGTCCAGTATGGCACTCCAGGACACATGACTTACATTCTTCTGCTGGGTTACTCTATACACAGGGACAAACAAGCACCTCATGCATTCACCCAAGATGCATCAGATGGCTCCTAGTTTACTTCCCTTGTATTGGCCCACTTTGCACATGCTCAGAGGCTGCCAGCGTATATGGCTTGCACTGCTTTTCATCATACAGACTGGGCAAAGTAACTGTCTGTCTCTTCATGCAGAATAGAATTTTGAATTTGAGGCCCTACGAAGGCCAATGGCATTATTCATACATCCACAGATCAGAGATCTGTGATCTCCATTAGTGATCAAATTGCAATTAATGGCAGGTCATTCTTTTTCCAGGGAAGAACAATTAAAATTATGGCCTCAAACAACCATGCCCATTTCATTGTTTATACACTCGCCCACTTATGTCAAGTAAGCAAATCTATTTGGTTGCAAACTTGAATGTCCCATGCAGATTTATAATTTCTAAATCACATTTTATACGTTTTACACCTGACAACACTTCAGAACTGCCACACTTGCACACTGAACTGCAAGTACGTCAGGACATGATTTGTGATGTTTAAGGATGAGTCTTTGAATGGAAATTCTGGCACAATAAATTAGTTCCAGAATTTCACTTCCTAAAGGTAGCTTTAGCACTTTAAATCTGCAACATACATCTGGATAATGTTACACAGTGCAGAGCTACTTATTGAGACCCGACACTGCATTCTTTGTAAAACCTTTGTGGAACACTGTTTGAGGGTATATGTCATACTTCATTGTGATTCAGTGCTACAGTTACTAAAATGCTGTTCTATTTTGGACATCTCCACAGATCATCAGGTTACAAATCTGATTTGAACATTGCACTTGGTGGATTCCTCATGGCCTTGCACACATAAAGACTGTGTTGAAGGAGAGAACAATTACAATGTTGTCAGCAAGCCTCGAGGGAACAGCAACCTCCAAGGCTGCCCCACAGCCTTCAGATGAAGGAGCCGCAGGAAAAGACCACCACCCCCAGCCCTGAAACCAGAGGGGGCAAAGGAGAATGATATGACCTAAAGTCCTTGTTGTCATTTTCTCTACAGCTTTCAGAAAGACATTGCACATACAGATGAAAGATATCTCCGGTCATTGCCACTGAACTATGTCATCTGTTGCAGCAAGGCTTGCACACGGAGGAGTGGGTGACCAAAATTAAACCAACTTTAATTTTAATTCCAGATTTTTGTTTCAAAAAGCATCCAGGGAACTGTGTGGCATTGCCCATCTTTTGGCTCACAGATGCAAATGACTATCACTGATGCTACTTTCTCCAATTGACATCAGTTTATAAATATTTTTAATCAACTTGTCCAGACATGTTATGACACATTGCAGGTGCAGGTGGGACTCAAACCTTCTGGCCCAGTGGTTGGGATACTAGCACTGTGTCACAATAGCCTCACAGTTTATATCTTCCACTGTGATTAGGAGTGTCAAGGAGCTTGGGCAGTGGGAGTCTCCATCATTGCTAGTTTCTTGTAGGTGTAAGCACACAGGACAGCACCCAAATTGTTCTGAGAATCCCAATCACCAAAGTGCAGAGTCCATCAATGGATAAAGCTTCTAGTCCATCAATATTCAAATTATCTGTGACCATCAGTGGTAGATTTTGGACATACACACCTCATTAGCTGGGAGCTGCCATTTTGCATGCATTCTGCAGGTTTCTGTCACCTTCCAAGGTCCTTGAACTATACAGGAATGGTTATTGTGAAATGAGGGGTACACCCTCTAAACATGGCTGATGACCCATTTATGTAATCCACAGACTGACACTGAACAGAGATACAGTGCTGCCCACAATTCCACCAAGGTCATTGTAGAATAGTCTTAAGGCCTCCGTAAAATGAGATTTCGCTGCCTGGACGTACTAGGACCCAGAAATGCAATGATGCGTCATTATGACAAGCTGTGCAATTCACTAAAGAAGTGTCAAAGGAGGGGTATTTCCTCGATGCAGATGAAAAGCAGCTTGTTAGAAATTGTTTAAGGATGAAGATGAGGATATTGACTGAGATGGAAATCCAAGACAGCATGACAGTGCTATAAACTGTTCGACATGAGAAGTCAGAAAGAGCCAAATTGAAAACTGTTTTCAAGATGAAGGAGCTGAGTTTCAAATTTTTTCATTACATGTCTTTCTATTGGTTATATTGCCCACAGGTCCTGGTCAGCATACTCAATGTTATATTCCTTAGACTGAGTGGGAGGCTAAGTGTAGTTGAAAAGTCCACAGTTGAGGTGCTCTGTATTTGGAACTTTTCACATAGAAGATTTGGTTGGTTGAACTCGGGGGTGGTTTAGGCAAGAAGACTCAGGCCTGCTAAGAAGCTCTTGCTCAGATGCAGGCTTGCCTTCCTAGGCTTGACTCTTGAGGATTTAACATCTTTGACAGGAAGATGGTGGACAGGTCAGAGACCTCTGGTCCTGAGGGGAAGCTTCTGTATGTGGCTCCTGATGGAAATTAAAATTATAGGGGCAGACGAAGGGTTAAATCTTACAGTGATCAGCAGGATGATGTACTGATTTATGGAGTGTTACGATAATCAATAGAATGCTGTACCTTAACAGAATGAAGTGCTTGAGCATAGGTCAAGGGAGTGTAAAACAAAGGTAGGACACCTAGGTTAGCTATTAACGGCAGCTTAATTAGGTTAATTAAAGCAAGTAACATAGAACTAAGGACTAGCATGACGTAATGGGGTCAACCCGAGGCGAAGGACCATTGTGGCAGCTGTAGTAATAAAAGGAAACTTGGATACAGGCACAATATGGCTTCTCGATGCATATTAGCAACAAAATGGCTTCTAGGCTGTGAATTTTATTAATTCTGCTAGAGCTACATAAATCACTAACCCTCAGGCTGCTGCAAAGGAAGACAGTAGACAATGCGCCTTTCAGAATATAGCAGTAACCTGATAAGATAGACGAGTACTAACCGCTCTAACTGACCTTCAAGTGCAGATGCAATGGCTCTCTGTCGTGAGATAGAAATGATCTAAGAGTAGTGACATAAGTTGCTTACCAATTAATATCATTGGGCATGCTGATAATTTGAAGAAAATAGGTTAGCAAAAAGGTATAAAAAATGACGAGCCCTGAGGATCGGGGGCAATCGGAAAACCATTTTCTAATTGTCACAGCTTTTGTTTGCAAATAAAAGTTTAACTTCCTGAAGAATTCTCTGCGTCTCCTGGTAGTTTCTCCACTACACTCCTCCTCCCAATAGGTGCCTGCTGACATTAGTCTATCGCCCTAAGGAGGAAGGGGTAACTGGAAGTCCCTCATCACACTCTCACCTTGCCACCGATGCTGAGCATCTGTTACTAAAGTAATGGAATGCAGGTTTGTGTGCATATTCAGCAGACACAGAGTGCTGGTCATGTGTTTCAATGGTGGTAGCCAGATTCACAACATTCCAGAGCTAGCATGGGGCCAATAACATTATCCTTCAATCAGCCTAATGAGTGCCTTAACCAAACATTTTCCTTGCTGCTCCTGTTCCTCTCTATGCATTTTGATCAAATCATTCATGACCAAGACGGAGGGATCAACCTTTGCCTGGGTTTGAGAGGTAATTAGTCACCTGCAGTGCTCTGACTGCCCTAGTGGTATTATTGCTAGATTATTAATTCAGAGACCCAGGAATGTTCTGGAAACCTGGGTTTTAATCCCACCATGGCAGGTTGTGGAATGTGAATTTTTTTTTAAATCTGCAATTAAGAGTATAATGACTACCAAAACAACAGAAAAGCACATCTGGTTCATTAATATCCTTCACTGCCCTTTGTGCAATTGGGGATGGTCAATAAATGCTGAGTTAGCCAGAGATACCCACATCCCATCAATGAATAATTAAAAAGATTATGCCCCCGAGTCTAATTTAAGTAGTGAATCCACCAAAGTGGAAGTCTCTAACTCGGTAAGGGGTGTAGCTGAAGTTGCTGTTGCTTCCACTGAGGGTTGAATAGCTTCCTCCTCAGAGATAGAGATGGAGGTGAGGCTGAGGATCTGTGATGCTTACAGCCTCTTTGGAGCAGAATTTTGTTGTGTTGTGCTAGTGTCTGCATAAGAGAAAAGAGGGAATTAGCTGCTTCAAAGAAATAAAAGGTTGTGCATGTTAAGAACAAGTTGGTGTTGGTGATAGGAGAACAGAACAGAACAACAAAGCTTACCGGGTAGATTGCCAGTGGAGGTACCCAATGACATGTCTCCATGTGAGTCGATACATTCTTTCTCAGACAAATCCAACATCTTCCCATTAAATGGAGCATGGAGCTTTATGCCCACCATGACTATCCCCTGCCAGTCTTCACCCTCCCAGCCCAATTGTGAGATATTTTATTCCTACAATGAGACGAAAGGAAAAGTATAAGAAAGAACTGGATGGGAGAGCAATTGACAAAGTAGGAAGGGCAGAAGACAAGAAAGATTAATAATTGGGAAGATGAGGTGACTGTCATTGACTGGACCTTACGTTTGCAACCGTGAGTGTTGTAGTCCACAAGAGACGGTGAGAGATGTGTGGAGAATTAAACTAAGTGCTGTCCACAAGTATAGTGCTGGAAGATTGGAGAGTAGCAAACGTCATTCTCTTGTTCAAAAAAGGGAATAGCGATAACGCCAGAAACTACAAGTCAGTTAGTCTTACTTCAGTGGTGGGCAAATTATTGGAAAGGGCTTTGAGAGATAGGATTTACGATCACTTGGAGTGGCACAGTTTGATTTGCGATAGTCAGCATGGATTTGTGAGGGTAGATCATGTCTCAGAAACCTTACTGAATTCTTTGAAGAGGTGGCCAGACATGTAGATGAAGGTAGGGCAACAGATGTGGTATATACGGATTTAAGTAAGGTGTTTGATAAGGTTCTCATGGTAGGCTCATGCAGAAGGTAAGGAGGCATGGTATAGGGGGAAATGTGGCAGACTGGGTTCAGAATTGGCTGACCCTTGGAAGACAAAGGGTGGTAGTGGACGGAAAATATTCAACATGGTGGTCACTTATGAGTGGTGTACTACAAGGATCTGTTCCAGGTCCTCTTCTATTTGTGATTCTGTAAATGATTTAGATGAAGGAGTGGAAGACTGGATTAGCAAGTTCACGGGCGATACAAAAGTGGGTCAAGTTGCAGATAGTGCAGAGGGCCGTTCTAGGTTACAAAGGAACATTGATAGGATGCAGAGCTGGGCTGAGAAGTGGCAGATGGAGTTTAACCCTGAAAAAAGTGTCAGGTGATTCATTTCAGAAGGACAACTTTGAAAGCAGAATACAGAGTTAACGGCAAGATTTTTGGCAGTGTGGAGGAGCAAAGGGATCTTGGGGTTCATGTCCACAGTTCCTGAAAGCTGCCACCCAGCTGGTTGGAGTTGTTAAGAAGGCATATGGTGTGATAGCTTTCATTAATAGAAGGATTGAGTTCAAGAGCCATGAAGTTATGCTCCAGCTAAACAAAACACTGGTTCGGCCACATCTGGAATATTGTGTCCAGTTCTGGTCGCCTCATTACAAGAAAGATGTGGAAGCTTTGGAAAAGATACAGAGGAGATTTACCTGTTACCGGGAAAGGAGGGAAAGTCTTACGAGGAAAGGTTGAGCGAGCTAGGGATTTGCTCTTTAGAACGATGAAGGATGAGAGGTGGCTTGATAGAGGTGTACAAAATGATTAGAGGTATAGATAGAGTGGACAGCCAGAGGTGGAGGTAGCTATTACGAGGGGACATAGTTTTAAAGTAAGAGGAGGTAGATATAGGGAAGACTTCAGAGGTAGGTTCTTTGTTCAGAGAGTGGTAGGGGCTTGGAATGCATTGCTGGAGAGGGTTGTGGAGTCGGCCTCATTAGGGGCATTTAAGCGGCTATTAGCTAGGCATATGGATGATAGTATAAGGTAGGGGAGGGGGGTTAGATAGACCCAGGGTTTAGGGTAAAAGTTTGGCACCACATCATGGGCTGAAGGGCCTGTACTGTGCTGTACAGTTCTAGGTTCTATGTTCTGACCCTGAGCATGAACTACCAAAGAGATAATACGGTCGATTTTACCAATGCAGAGTGCAGAAGACTGTTCACCTTCTTCCTGCAGTACTGTACATTACGTCTCAGCTAGGATACTGCACTGACCCAAACTGCTTTGTCTAGATTGGTTGGGTGTATAGGTATGGTCTACTTTGCCTATCGGTAGAGAAAACCTTCCACACCCTTCCATTTTTTCTACTGCTCCAACACCAGCTCTTATTTGATAAGATGTAAAGTTTTGCCACAAGAAGGCCAAATCTATGAAATGTTGCACAAAGTGCTCCAATTCATCCTTATCAATATTATTAACAATTACCTTTGCTTACTGGAAATTTATTATTCATAAAGGCTGTTTGTGTTTCTGAAAAGCTTTGGTAAAAGAAGGGTAAATATTTTGCTAGTATACGTTGTTCCATTTCTTAAAGTATGTTTACAGTGTTTATAAAGTTTTAAAATTTTTTGGACTGTATTTTAAAATGATTGACTCTGGTAAATGATGGGCCTTCAGGAAGTTGGGCACCTCTTAGAATGTGCAACAGACTTTGCCAAGGCTCTTTCACTGAACCACATGCTAAGCAACTTTTGGGTTCGCAAGAATTCAAAGAGAATAGTTTGGATCATACATCTAACGTGTCACAGGAGGGACCTTCTAATTAAGGGAACTCTGACGGTATTCAGAACAGGTGAACCTCACGAGAATCTTTGAGACTCCAGCAACCATGAAAAATAGAGAGGAGATCTGGGAAGGCTGATCCTCTGTTTCTCTTTCATACCTGGAGATCTGGCTGCAAGAGCCGAAGAAACTGCAATAAGATGATCTGCCCCAAAGGCAGGAGGAAAAGGCTAGTCTCTGCAATGAGACAGGAGCACACAGAAGTAGTTGAACAGGTCAACAGGAGACATACAGATGAGATCATGCTAGAAGATCAAGGATTTCAGAAAGACAGGAAAGGTCTGTAGAATAACACTTTTGGAAGCCAAATACCATACTCTGATGCTAACAATTTTCTCCTACACAGTATTAGTCAGAATAATATATCTTGTATACCTCCTAACATCATTAGCTGATGAGTCAATGCTCACATTCATTCATATCCTTTTGTTCTCTCACTTTCATGCCTTATAACAGTCACCCTCCCCAAATAATGTCCTTTTTTGCCATCAACACAAACAATTTTGAACAAATCATAACTCTACTTTCTCACCTTGCAAAGAAGGCAGGCTTTAACCTTGAGGACAGCTAGAGAGACACATTCCAAGTGAGGCACCTTGACTGCCATTAAAAATACTACTTGGTCGACTGGGAACAAGGTCTTGTTATAATAATCTGCCATGCAATCTGAAGCGCTGGTGCTAAAATATCGAAGGAGCTAATGCTCTGCCAATAGAGCCTTTGTTGGGGATTGCCTTATTTTAGCTGGATCTCAGTTCCTCCCACTTGCCATAAGAAACTCTACAAACATTAACCTTTCACTGTGGCTAACCCCAAACTTACTGATTTCAGCACTCTAAGTCTTCTCAAGTCAAATTACTAAATAATCACTCAGTTGCTGAGACGAAGGTAGTTTCATGATATAGTACGCCCTTGTTTTTAATGGTATTCCTGAACCTCATCCTTAGTGTTCCAGTTTTTGCTGTATGCATTGTTCTCTTATTGAAGTGAATGGTGACAGGAAGGAATTGAGGTGCAAGAAAGGAGCTCATGATTTCTGTCTGATGGATGAAATTAAGTACAAGCCTTTCACACAAACTTGCTGATTTCAGTGTTCTAAGTCTTCTCAACTCAAATTACATAAATAATCACAGCAATGTATATCCTCACTTCTTACATCCCGGTATTATGCAGACAACCCATGGAAACACTGGATGTTAAAAATCAGAGTAAAGAGTTGAAATAGAGGAGCTCTTGCTGTTTAGTAGTGCAACCTGGGCCGGAAGTTCCAAGTTCAACTACCAACTGCTCCAGAAGTGGATCATAGCACATCTGAGCAGGTTGATTAAAAATACCTCAAGGATTGAAACAGTACTTAGTTACCTACTGGAATATGTAAATGATGTACCCAAAAGCAGCATAAATACGTACAGTGAAATCATGCTGGAACCTGAGCCAACATCATTTTTAAGGGATTTAACTTCCTATTCTTAACTTCCTAAAAAAAAGTGCATCCTTGACTGCATTGACCCTTATTTTCACCAGTTATGGAAAAAGTTGGAAATCACTCCATCGTTATCTTTATCCCTCAAAATCAATTCAAAAATATAAGCTCAATTTACCAGCAATGGTAGATCATGTAACTCGTTCAAAGAATTTGAAGATTAAAATCCCAATAAAGCAGACTCTGGCAAGGCTTCACATAATTCAGCAAACAACAGCAGAAATCCTATTACCTTCTATATTAAGAGTGGGCTCTCTGAATGAATAATGGAATCTAATTGATGAAAGTGTATTTCTTAAGTACATCAAAACTGAAGGAAACATGTTTCCTGAAATTAAAATGAAAAGGATGTGCCTTTCTTAGGCTGTAATGTTGGTTTGCGTCATGCAGGAGTTTAGTGTTAGCTGGTTGTGTTGTGGTAATATTTGGTGCATTGTTTTGACCAGTGAAAATTCTAATGGAAAACTCGGGAGCTATATGACTAGATTGTGGATTACGAAGGCTCCATTAAAATTAATAAATTAACAAAATAATCAAACAGCCACAAGTATTTTGCCAAGGTGATGTGAAAGATTAATTTTTTTTCTGGAAAATGGTCAGACTCAATGAACTAAAATTGATAATAACTCTCATTAACCAGAATATTTGAAATCACAAGTTGCCTTTCAGCAGGGTTTAATTATTTTATCTGTCAAATACTTTTCTAACAAATTGTTTACTGGGTGAGTACTGCCAGACACAAATTCCAAAGAAGATAAGGATGATCCATAGGTGATGAACTTGGATCTGTATCTCATGTGACATCTTGGTGAATGCAAAAAACTCTACAGCACTACTTTAAGAACAGCAAGGAAGTTACCAATATTCCCCAATTCCTCCGCAATCCTCAATTAACATCACACAAAAATTCTGGTCATTAGCTCTATACTGTTTGTGGAAGTCAGTTGGGCACATATTGATTGTTTGTAATTAGGAAACAAGACGATCACCATACTTCTTAAGTACTTAATTGACTTTAAAGCATGTTGAGCCATCTGGTGGTTCTGAAAAGTGCCAATCAAAACACAAGTTTTTTATTTTAAAAAAAGTTTATATAGCATGGACTTGCCTGGGTTAAAGTTTATACTTTTTTATGAAGGCCTTCACAGGATGTGGGATGCTAAACCAGCACCTATTGCCCATCACTAGGTAGCAAAACAGCTCAATATTTACAGCAACGAAAGTAAGGGGAGGTTATAAAACATTACTGAAACACAAAAAAAAACATCATGGAGGGCAGTGGAATGTGGAAATCAATGGATAGTGTCAAATACAGAATATAGGAAACTGAAGGCTGTACAAATCTGCATTTGTGATGTGAGGTTTTGCACACTGCAGGGAAAGGGTACTGACTGCCTGGAGCACGCAACAGTAAGAAAAATCGTATACACAGAGGCTGAATTAGACAGGGGTTGAAATTTTGATTTCCTAATAGTGTTTTAAAATGCAGAGATTAATTCAGTAGTATGTTTGTGGCATGTCAGGCCTCATGCTGTTTGCTATTGACAGTTTCCTATTTTTAATACCTTTGCATGACATGAATAATTATTCATTGGGAATCACTACCAGATTCAGTCCCACCTTTAGTCAATGGTGCAAATGAAACTCATACATTCTGTTTCGAAAACAGTTCTTCTTTGTAAAATAAAAGGCATGCACCACTGAGGTTGTTCAATCTTTTAATTTGAGTTGAGGTCAAATCCTTGTCTAAATCAGCAGTACAGAGAATGTTAGCAGGGGAAGAGAATGCAATGGTTGAGATGGGAGTGCAGAATATGATGCTCAGGTCCTCAAATAGCATAGCAATTGGTCTGGTCAAAGGATGGAGTTTGTGGTCTGTTTGTGAAGCAGCAGCACACCAAGGCAGTGGCACATTTGGGGACTGGAACAAATAGTGGGCTGAAGGAAGTCACAAATGGCTTATAGAGAGGGATCCATCATTGAAATGGTCTTGTTCGATGTATCCAGGGGAGACAGCTACGTCAAAGATGACAAGTCAGCAAAGTGATATTGAGGGCAGAGCAGATCCAGCTGCAAGATCTCACTGCTGGTGTCCATCAACAGGGTTGCTAAGAATCTGCTACCTTTCTGGAGATCAGGTGCTATTAGGAAACTTACTATAGATCAGGTTACTCTGAGAGGGAGCCATGGTGGAATGAGACAAATTCTGGTTGTGGCTGATTGGAATGTTATGGAAACCCAATGATCACCTGTAACTGCCCTAGTATACTTTCTTACCACTTTCTGACAGTTCAATTTATGAATCTACAATGGGCTTCATATACCCAATCTTTTTGCAACCTTGGGTGGCGGAGGAGGAGTCACCATATGAGATCTTACTGGCACAACATGATTGATTGCTGGAACGTATCAAGGGGATGGAATTTCGGTGGAGCTGAACCACATTATCATCATTGAAGAACACTGGAACATCAGAACGCACACCGATTATCTCCAGATGTCTCAGCATCAAGAACAGAGATAGCTACAGTCTTCTGGCGAGCTGACCACCATCTTGTCTATGCACTTTTATGCGGTAAACCTACAGTAGATACATGTAGCTTTTGTTTTCCTCTAGATTTTCTATTGAATTTAGCTATCAGCATATGAAAACATTAACCCGAGTTTTAGGATTATTAAATCAGTGACAATACCATTACAGCAATGCTTCACCCTCAAAGCCCTCTGGTGTTACAATGCTGCACAGTGCTCAACAAGGGCAATCTTAGAGCATACCACAGAGTTACAGTTTTCACAGCACTGAAAGAATGTTTATCATGCTCATGCTGATCATCAAACATCTAGCTATTCTAAGGTAACACGGTGTGCAGTCGGATAAACACAGCAGGCCAGGCAGCATCACAGGAGCAGGAAAGCTGTCCTTTCGGGTATGGACCCTTCTTCAGAAATGGGGGAGGGGAAGGGGACTCAAATAAATAGAGGGAGGAGCGACGATGGAAGGTGGCTAACAGAGCAGATAGGTGGAGAGAAGACGGAGAGGTCAAGGAGGCGGGGATGGAGCCTGTAAAAGTGAGTGTAGGTTGGGCGTTGGGTCGAGGGTTGGTCAGTTGAGGGAAGGCGGACAGGTCAAGGAGATGGGGATGAGGCTAGTAGGTAGGAAGTGGGTTTGGGGATTGGTCAGTGAGGCGGGAGGAGCGGATAGGTGGGAGAAAAGACGGACAGGTCAAGGAGTCGGGGACGAGCTTAGGCCCCCCCCCCCCTCCGCCACCTTCCCTGCTTTATGGAAAACAATTCCAGAGCTGCATATTTTTAGGGTAATACACTTATCCAAAATAAAATCACTGTAATGTTGAGCTTTAACAACAACATCCTAAGAAAGTCATTTAATTTCAGTGAATTTCCGATAATTCAAACTGTTCACTGACACATTTCTTCCAGTAGAGGCTGTAAAAGAGTCTGCCATTTATGCACAACTCCAGTAGCAGCATAGAACCTCCCTTATAAGTTAAAGTCACCTTGTGAAACCAAGTACGTAGCCTGGCTCAATGTACTGCATTTGCAACCAGAAAAATTGCTAAGGATTTTTTGAACACTGCAATACTGATCAGAGCAATTCTCATTAAGACTTCAAATATTCTATAAATTTTGGTTTTGCAACTGGTGTCCTTCTCACCCATATGAAACTGGTGCAACGGGAACAGTGATAACAAATAGTCTACCTTGTAGGGATGGGTTTCTCAAAAGCGAATTTTACTTGTTAATAGTTGCTGGTCTAAATAAATTGGTCAAGACCAATCTTCACAATGATTAAGATAACTTATTCTTTGCGTGCAAATTCTCCTCAGTCTTTAAACTTGCACAGCTAACCCATGCCTTTAAATTTGATCTACTAATCAGAATTTACGCCTCCTACAACTAAGTCAACTTTTATTCAGTGTTATGCTAGGGGGTCATCGTAACTACTTGCATCCCCTGTTATGAATGAGATCAAAGCCACTCAAAACATGCCAAGAAGATGGCCTAGAGAGTAACTTTCTGTTATTTTAAAGGGAAGTGTAAGGTATTGCATTCAGGGTACAATTCAGTTGGTCAAACTATCAGGCTTAAAACAAAGTACATTTTATTAATTTGCTATATACTTAAAATACAGACAAAATAAAATAATTGACTCAACTGTAACTTCTTCGAAATACTTATCAAAGTAATAAGCTACTGAAACTGTTGCAGTATAGTAATATCTGATAAGCACACCCTTACCAAAGGTAGTCACTAAAATAGATTGTCTTACATGCAAGTCTAGCAGCCATAACAGAGAGAAATAAGAGCTTCCGAATCCAGCTTCAAGATCCCAGCAACTGCTACTGAAAGCTAAACTTAAAATCCTGGTTCTGTGAGAACTTGACCTTGCCCGTTCAGGCTGTTTCTATTGTTCCAACTTAAAACAAAAACCCAAGACCAAACAAGCTGTTAACTTTGGTGTCTTTGATCTGACCACTGTATGCCTCTGATTCACCCTCCCTACATTAAAAAAAGAAATCAGGCCAAAATACATCTCTTAAAGCCAAAGTATCATCACACCCCTAATGACATCTATCTATGCAACCCCAACCCTGCCCCAAAAACATGAAAAACTGCCTTAATGGCTTTTTGTATCAGACATAAAAGGAACTGCAGATGCTGGAGAATCTGAGATAACAACATGTAGAGCTGGATGAACACAGCAGGCCAAGCAGCATCCTAGGAGCTGAAAAGCTGACTTTTCGGGCCTAGACCCTTCATCAGAAAAGGGGGAGGGGGAAAGGGTTCTGAAATATATAGGGAGAGAGGGGGAGGTGGATCAAAGATGGATTGAGGAGAAGATAGGCGGAGAGGAGACAGTCAAGTTAAAGAGGCGGGGATGGAGACAGTAGAGGTGAGTGTAGGTGGGGAGGTAGGGAGGGGATAGATCAGACCGGGGAGGATGGACAGGTCAAGGGGGCAGGATGAGGTTAGTAGGTAGGAAATGGTGGTGTGGCTTGAAGTGGGAGGAGGGGATAGGTGAGAGATTAGGGAGGCGGGGACGAGCTGGGCTGGTTTTGGGAAGGTTGCAGGAACAGCTCATATTCCGCTAGGGAAACCTGCAGCCCAATGGTATCAAAGATAATGGGAACTGCAGATAATGGGAACTGCAGATGCTGGAGAATTCCAAGATAACAAAATGTGAGGCTGGATGAACACAGCAGGCCAAGCAGCATCTCAGGAGCACAAAAGCTGACGTTTCAGGCCTAGACCCATCAGAGATGGGGATGGGGAGAGGGAACTGGAATAAATAGGGAGAGAGGGGGAGGCGGACCGAAGATGGAGAGTAAAGAAGATAGGTGGAGAGAGTATAGGTGGGGAGGTAGGGAGGGGATAGGTCAGTCCAGGGAAGACGGACAGGTCAAGGAGGTGGGATGAGGTTAGTAGGTAGATGGGGGTGCGGCTTGGGGTGGGAGGAAGGGATGGGTGAGAGGAAGAACCGGTTAGGGAGGCAGAGACAGGTTGGACTGGTTTTGGGATGCAGTGAGTGGGGGGGGAAAAGAGCTGGGCTGGTTGTGTGGTGCAGTGGGGGGAGGGGACGAACTGGGCTGGTTTAGGGATGCAGTGGGGGAAGGGGAGATTTTGAAACTGGTGAAGTCCACATTGATACCATATGGCTGCAGGGTTCCCAGGCGGAATAGGAGTTGCTGTTCCTGCAACCTTCGGGTGGCATCATTGTGGCAGTGCACAATGTGGATTTCACAAGCTTCAAAATGTCCCCTTCCCCCATTGCATCCCAAAACCAGCCCAGCTCGTCCCCGCCTCCCTAATCTGTTCTTCCTCTCACCTATTCTCTTCTACCACCTCAAGCCACACACCCATTTCCTACCTACTAACATCATCCTGCCCCCTTGACCTGTCCACCCTCCCCGGACTGACCTATCTCCTCCCTACCACCCCACCTACACTCACCTCTACTGGCTCCATCCCCGCCTCATTAACTTGTCTGTCTCCTCTCCACCTATCTTCTCCTCTATCCATCTTTGATCCGCCTCACCCTCTCTCCCTATATATTTCAGAACCCTTTCCCCATCCCCCTTTTCTGATGAAGGGTCTAGGCCCTAAACGTCAACTTTTGTGCTCCTAAGATGCTGCTTGGCCTGCTGTGTTCATCCAGCTCCACACTTTGTTATCTCTTAATGGCTTTTACCTGGTTTTGAATAAATCCTAGCACAGATTTTCCTGAAACTGCAAAACTGGGTTTACATGAGATCTTCAATTAAGCAAAGAAAATTAGGATTGTTTGCAATTTATGATTGAAATACATAAATACATGTGAAAATTTCCTTCGTAAAATAAACAAGTATGGCATTGATATCAAATCTCTTAGTGAAACCAATGAAGTTGGGGAAGGCAATGGCCTAGTTGTATTATCGCTAGGCGGATTAATGCCAGAGAGACCCAGATCAGTACAGAATCATACCTTACGGACCATGTCCCAGACACCAATATCACCAGTCCTGGAACTGTCTGGATTCAGCAGCAGGACCAACCCAGGAGAAGTGCCGTTACAGTGGTATACAGTCAGAAGATATTTGCCTTGTGGGTTCTCAACATTGACTCTGGACCTCATGAAGTCTCGTGGCTTCAGGTTAAACATGGACAAGGAAACCTCCTGCTGATTATTGCGTACCATCTTCCCTCAGTTGATGAATTGGTACTCCTCCAGATTGAGCAAGACGTAGAGGAAGCATTGAGGATGGTAAGGGCACAAAAAACACTTTGGGTGGCGGATTTCAATGTCCACTACCAACAATAGCTCAGCAGCAGTACTACTGATCAAGCTGGTCAGGTCCTAAAGGTCATAGCTGCTAGGCTAGATCTGCAGCAGGTGTGGGGGAACCAAACAGGAAAAACATACTTGAACTCATCCTTACCAATCTGCCAGCTGCAGATACATCTGTCCATGCATTGATAACAGTGACCATTGCATAGTCCTTGTGGAGACAAAATCCTGCCTTCACATTGAGGATAACCTCCATTGTATTGTGTGACATAATGGCCATGCTAAATGGGACAGACTTCGCAAGATCTAGCAACTCAAGACTGGGCATCCATGAGGTGCTGTGGGCCATCAGCAGCAGCAGAGTTGTATTCCAGCACATTCTGTAACCACGTGGCCCAGCATATCCCCCACTAAACCATGACCATCAAGACAAGACAATGGTTCAATGGACAGTGCAGAAAGGCATACCAGGAGCAGCACCAGGCATACCTGAAGATGAAGTACCAACCTTG
This sequence comes from Stegostoma tigrinum, assembly GCF_030684315.1. Lineage (NCBI taxonomy): Eukaryota > Metazoa > Chordata > Chondrichthyes > Orectolobiformes > Stegostomatidae > Stegostoma > Stegostoma tigrinum. Next base: position 39,694,050 of record NC_081363.1, read on the forward strand.
CAAAGCCATTAAACAGGACTGCTTGCATGCCAAACAACATAAGCAGCAAATGATAAAGGGTGCTAAGCGATCCAACAATCAACGGACCAGATCTAAGCTCTGCAATCTTGCTACATCCAGTCGTGAATGGTAATGAACAATTAAGCAACACAGAGGATGTGGAAGCTCCACAAATATCCCCATCCTCAATGATGGAAGAGCCCAGCACATCAATGTAAAAGATAAGGCTGAAGCATTCGTAACAATCTTCAGCCAGAAGTGCTGAGCGGATGATCCAACTCGGTCTCCTCCTGCGGTCCCCAGCATTACAGATGCCAGTCTCCAGCAAATTCAATTCACTCCACATAACATCAAGAAATAGTTGGAGGCACTGGATACTGCAAAGGTTACAGCCCCGACAACATTCTGGCAAAGTACTGAAGACTTGTGATCCAGAACCTGCCACTTCCCTAGCCAAGCTGTTCCTATGCAGTTACAACACTGGCATCTACCCGACAATGTGTGAACTTACCCAAGTATGTCCTGTACATAAAAAGCAAAGCAAATCCAACCTGATGAATTACCATCTAACCAGTCTACTCTCGATAATCAGTAAAGTGACGGAGGGTGTCATCAACAGTTCTATCAAGCAGCAACTGCTCAGAAGTAACCGGCTCAGTGACAACCAGTTTGGACTCTGCCAGGGCTACTCTACTCCTGATCTCATTACAATCTTGGTTCAAACATGACTAAACAGCTGAATTGCAAAGGTAAGATGAGATGGACAGCCCTTGAAATCAAGGCTGCATTCGACCAAGCATGGCATTACGGAGCCCTAGCAAAACTGGAATCAATGGGTATCGGTGGTGGTGGGGGGGGGGGGGGGGGGGGGGGGGGGGAAGAGACTTCTGCTGATTAGAGCGTTAGAAGTAGGAAGATGGTCGTGGTTGTTGGAGGTCACTCATCTCAGCTACAAGACATCTCTGCATGAGTTCCTCAGGGTAGTGTCCTACGCCCAATCATCTTCAGCTGCTTCATGAATTACCTTCCATCCATCATAAGATCAGAGGTGGGGATGTTCACCAATGATTGCACAATGTTCAGCATAATTCGTGACTCCTCAGATAATGAAGCAGCAAATGCAACAAGATTTGGACATTATCCATGCTTGGGCTGACAAGTGGCAAGTAGCATTTGTGTCTCACAAATGCCAAGCTATGGCCATCACCAATAAGACACAATCTAACCACCACCCCTTGACATTCAATGGTGCTACCATCACTGTACCCTTCACTATCAACATCCTGGGAGTTATCATTGATCAGAAACTCAACTAGACCCACCACATAAATGTAATGGCTACAAGAGCAGGTCAGAGGCTAGGAATGCTGTAGCAAGTAACTCACCTCCTGATTCCCCAAAGCCTGCCCACTATCCACAATGCACAAGTCAAGAGTGTGACAGAATACTTCCCACTTGCCTGGATGAGTGCAGTCCCAACAACATTCAAGAAGCTTGACACCATCCAGGACAAAGCAGCCCGCTTGATTGGCACTACATCCACAGGCATCCACTCTCTCCACCAGTGACACTCAGTAGTACATAGTGCTGCTACCTATAAGATGCACTGCAGAAATTAACCAACGATTGCTCAGTCATCCAGGGAGTTCACCTGCAAATCCGTTAACTTAGTCTACTGCATCCGCTGTATGCGATGTGGACTCCGCTACATCGGTGAAACCAAGTGGAGACTCAGAGACTGCTTTGTAGAGTATCTGCGCTTGGCATGCAACAAACACCACCACCTTGCAGTCGTGAAACATTTTAACCTCCTCTCCTACTGTCTGGGTGGCATGTCCATCCTGGGCCTCCTCCAGTGTCACAATGACACCACCTGCAAACTGGGGGAGCAGCCCCTCACATTCTGCCTCAGGAGCCTACAGCCCAATGGCCTAAACATGGATTTTACCAGTTTCAAAATTTCCCAACTCCGGCCTCATCACATGACCAACCCTCCCTGTCATCCTAGCCTCCTTCATCTGCCACAACCTGTCCATCTTCTCTCCCACCCCACTGATCAATCCCCATCACTCCCTACCTGCACTCACCTATCATCATCCCACCTACCTTCCCCAGCACACCCCTGCTCCTCTCTCTATCTATTTTAGAGTTCCCTCCCCCCCTCCCCATTTGTTCTTGCTATCCGAGTATTGATCATGTCTTTTTGTGGCTAGTTGTTGTTTATGTATTCTCATAGTCAGTTTCCTTCCTGTCTGTCCAAATGTAATGTTTGTCGAATGGAATCTTGTACATTACATTAGTTCTGTCTATTGTGGGTGTGGCCCACTTATAAACAACATTTTCATCAGAGAAGAAGAGAACAAACATCTCCCATTCTTAGATGAGCTGGTAGCACACAGGGCCAACAAGGAACTTCTGATCAAAGTATACAGAAAAGCCACACACATGGATCACGTCCTAAATTTCATAAGTAACCATCCCAACACTCAAAAATGGAGATGTGTTGAAGCACTGCTCAAATGAGCCACAACACATTGCAGCAACCTAAAACAATACCAAAATGAAGAAGAATACCTCCACCAACTATTTAGAGTCAACGGATACCTGAACAGCTGAATGCCTGTCACACAACAGGAAGATACAGTACGCTCTGATACACTTGTCATGTTACCGTACATCATGAATGTATCTGATCTGACCACAAGACTCCTACGGCCACTGGGCATCAAAGTAGCAGACAAACCTACATCAACCCTATGCAACTGCTAACAAGAACCAAAGACCCCTTACCAACTGTGGACAGAGCCAAAGTGCTGCATGGCTTGCCATAATAACGTGCCCTCTACTACAAGCAGACATCCATCTTACAATCAATAAAGATGCAGTTCAAGCTAGAACTGTTGTTCTGTGATTTTGCAACAAAGGGAGAATGGAAAGGACATTCCAGTTTCCTTCTAAACCTGTTCTCTAAAAATGCACAATTTCAATCAGATTCTTAATGCAATTCAGGAAATATCTATGTAACCTAGACTGCTCACTAAACTGCTAATTAAACAGAACATTAAGTAATTGGAAGGTGACATAACAGTTGTCATCCCTCTATGAAAAAAAAAATTCTGCACAATGAATATAATTGTCCGCAATTATCTAAGTGAGGAGGGTGAAGTCATGAGTCTTTGTCAATGTTTCAAATGAATCTAAATCTACTGAATTCAAGTCAGGTGTCACATAATCAGGTCCATGGACATTTCAGATTACCATAGTAACATCTTCTGTACCTTGTCAGCATATCTCATTCTAAGTCATCTTTCTTACATTTTTCTCACAGTTGTCATTTTGCTCACAAAATTGACAGTCATGTGCACTGATTGTATTTTGATTTCATGCCAATGCAAGATGTATTTCTACTGCTCTAACAATTAGTGTTCAGAACAGCCTGGCAGGCAGTCAAAAGTACAATGCCTTTTATATATTTTCCTGGACAGTAGCATTAATTTTGGTGCAAACTGAAGAATATTTATTGTTAAATCAGCAAGTCAAAATGTATCCAAAAAATTAAAGTAATAATAAATAGTTTTGTTAAAAACCAATTGGAAGCAAAGCATAGATTGTCGTTAGAAAATGCTAGCTAGTAATGTTAGATCACTAAAGAGTGCTTGAAGGATCAGGGAACAGACTTATAATTTACAAGTAATTTATGTGATGAATATACTTGCAGTAGATGTAACTTAACTGGAATTTCAAAAGGCCTTTGATAAATTGCCCACAATACAAAATGACAACATCAAAAAATGTGGAGTCTGAGGGATTAGTGGCAGAATAGATTGGTAATTGGCTTGAAGAAAAAAAAGGATAAAGTAGAAATAAAGGACTGTTGCTCAGAGTGGTAGAAAATGAGACACGGATTTCTACAAAGCTCAAAGTTGAATCATTGCAGTTCACAATTTACTGTTACATGAAAGATTTGTGTTTTCGAATCAAAAAACACTTTCTAAATTTAAGATGACACCAAATTGGGAGTTCATCAACACTGAAGACTTCTGCAACAAGTTACAGAAGGACATTAATGTGTACAATAGGCAAATAATTGACAAATAAAGTTCAACACAGATAAACATAATGCAGTACATCTTGGGAGGTCATGCATTATTTGGAAAGTACAAGTCTTTGCGGAGTAAGGGAACAATACACCCAGAGATCCAGGAGTAAGATGCAGAAATCACTAAAAGTTGTGGCACATATTAGCAAGTGAAAAAGAATGAAGAAAGCGCTAGTTTTAACTTCCAGAGGGATAGATTTGGAAACAAAATTATGTAAAGTCTGTATTGAACCTTGGTTAGACCATGTTTTGGATATTGCATATTATCTGTTTGCTATATTATGAAAAGAATACGGAGACACCGGAGAATGCGCATTAAAAATGTTCAAGGACAAGACTAGAAATGCACAGTTATACATATCAGGAAAGAACTGACTGGCTATAGTGGGACTCCTGCCTCTTGAAACAAAAAGGTTGTGAGGTCTTTAAAATTATTAAAGATTTGATATGACGGATAGAGGTAAAATGTTTCCAGTTGTGAAAAGGAGCATAACTAGAGTCCATCAATACAAGGTAGCCACCAATATATCCAATAAGAAATTCAGAAGAAAGCGATTCACCCAAAGAGTAGTAAGAATGTCGACTTTGCTACCACAAGAAATGACTGAAGCAAATGGTATGGATGCACTCAAGAAGCAGCAAGCATTTAAAGGAGAATATAGACAATTTAGATATAGATTTAGAAAACAGGTTCAAGTGAAGTGTAAACACCAGTAAGCACTGGTGGAATTTTCTTTATGCTGTATGTCCTATGAAATCCTTTGAAACAAATGTCATTGTTTATCAAAATATACAAAGGAAGAAAAGGGCAGGTGTAATGATGAGAAGAGGAAGCACTGTGTGGTTGTAGAAGTGAAACTATGGAGAAAGGGGAAAAGAAAGAGGGGAAGAACAGTCTAATGCTGTTTTGCCTGATTCAAAATAATTTACAAAAAATATATCCAATATTGCAAAGTTGCGAGTTTATCATGAGACGTAATTTGCAAAGAAATTATTTTTTGTAGAAAGACCCAAAATTCAACCTTTCTCACACTCCTGTAAAAGAGGGTTTACGATTTCAGTGGTTCTCAAAAGGGGATCTATAGACACTTTCAATCGGTTCTGAGAAGACGTGGATGAGACTTTTTGCTGAAACAGTGCAGACTGGGCACATTCTATTAACCATTGCTTAGATTTTCTTCAGCTACTTGCACAAGCATAAACAATAGTTCACACAGAAGGGAGCTAGATATTAGGTTCAGGGGCCCACACAAACATGCATACAAACACACTGATAAGCAGTTGCTAGGTGGATACCGGAGTACATTAAATGCATGGTTCCAGATATTCCTATGGGAAACTGAAAGTAAATTGATTTTTCCTACCTTGAGCTGACTGAAAGAGAGGAGGCAGAAATCTCAGGGTCACCAGGAATAGATTTTCTCAGCTGTGGATGGGAAAGGATAACAAAGAGCCTCAAACAGCCCAAAGGCCTGGAATGATGATCAAGCAGTGTCTTGTTCACTCAGTTCAACAACTGGGATTATGACTTTAGCCAGATTGAAATACCCATCTGATGTATACTAATGGCAGAAATGTCACATTCAGGCTGGGTCAGCTGACATGGTAGTGAACTACAGAAGTTTTGCTTATAAGGGTCCGAAATGGTTCATAGTTGAGTGCTGTAAATATCACACTTGCTATTGCTTACACTGTAAAATTTTTCACATTAGACCAGAAAGGTGGATGTACCAATCCACACTGGATCACTCTCTGAAAGCACTTTGAGCTTTAAAAGAAGCTGCATACAAGGAGACACCTTGAAATTCTCAACAGCTGTGTAATAATTTGGCTGTTGATGAAGGATTATACCTGAACATTGCAAACATTCCCAATACAGATCACTGAGCCAAATCTCACTCCAGGAAGAACATGTAGGCTTTGTGTAAAGAAGTGCGATATTTAAGAGGCAGTCTGCTAAAATTCAGGGTGACCTTTCAACTGAAGGTAAGATAAAAACATTCTCATCACCAATCATAGCACTGTTCATGATATCAGACAACCCTGGCAAATGTTCATACCTGTATTTTTAACAAGACATTAGGAATTTTAATACTGACAAAAAATTCTGAAAATAATCAGGTGGTCACATGAACAGAAAAAGTTAACTTTCAACTTTATAACATTTCATCAGAACTGGGAATGATTGTAGCTGTTACTACAATAAACAATTGGGTAATGTCATGAATTTACCATTCATCAATAATTACTTAAGGAACTTCAACCAGAAATTTTTAAATACTGCTGTAATACTACAATTAATCCATTCGTTTACCCAAATCTCTTCTTTCTTTCCCATCAACAGGTATCTGCTGATAACCACAACCAGCTTCTTCCTCTTCTCATTTACTTACTTAACCTCTCATTGCAGTTCCTTCTCCTTGGAGCTGATGCTCAGAATTCTCCTGAACTGCAGGTCGCTGTTCAGTGGGTACTTGTGTAAGTGGCTCTAAGAGCCGTATGTGGCACAACCTGCCCATGAGTCGGCCATGTCACATCTAATGTGTAATGGGGTAGGATTAATAAAGGGATCTCACAGTTAAAGATTCTCTGAGGGGAGCAATCACAACATTTTTTTTCATTCAGAGGATGAGGGCACTGCTAGCTAAGCCAGCATTTATTGCTCATCCCTAATTGCCCTAAAAGAGAGCAATTAAGAGTCAACCACATTGCTGCAAGTCTGGGCTCACGGTAGGCCAGACCAGTCAGTAAGGATGACAGTTTCCTTCCCTAAAAAGGACATTAGTCAACCAGATACGTTTTTCCCCAACAGTCGACAATGAATTTATGGTTATCACTACACTCGTGATTCCAGATTTTTATTGGAATTCAAACTCCACCATCTGGTGTGTGTGAGATTCAAACCCAGGTGCTGAGAACATTACCTGGGTCTCAGGGTTAACAGTCCAGTGATACTATCACTATGCTATCATCTCACAATCTTAAATTCAGTTTGGGGGAGAACAACTTGGTTCTCAAATCCCTCAATTTAAATAAAGGCAATTACAGAGTCAAGAATAAAGTGTTTTCTTAAGTTGGCTGGGAAAATAGACTAAGGGAAAGTTCAGTGAATGAGCATTGCAGACATTTAAGCACGTATTTCATAATGCCCTGAAAATGTTATTCTGATCAAAAATAAGGACTCAATAAGAAGGAATAATGACCTATGTAACCTAGAAACTTAGTAAACAGGAGGAATAGGCCATTTGACCCTTTATGCTTGCTGTACCATTCAATCTGATCATGGCTGATCATCCAACTCAGTACCCTGTTCCTGATTTCTCCCCAAACTCTTTGATCCTTTTAGCCCTAAGAACTATATCTAACTCCACCTTGAAAACATTCAATGTTTTGGCATCCACTACTTTCTGTGGCAGAGAATTCGACAGGGTCACCACTCTCCAGGGGAAGAAATTTTTCCTCATCTCAGGCCTAGATGGCCTAAACCTATCCTTAGTCTGTTTATGGTTAACAAAAGGTAGTCAAGGAGAGTATCCAATAAAATACTAAGACATACAAAGCAGCCCAAATGATTGGGACTTTTTCCCCCAAAAAGAACAGCAATGGATGTCTAAGAAGTCAACAAAAAGGGAGAAAATTGATTGTGGAAGTAAATAAGGAAGAAACAAACATGAAGATTGAGAGCTTCTATCGATATACAAAGAATTATAGTTAAATTGAGATAGGATCCTTTGAGAATGTGACTGAGGAACTGATAGCAAGGAATAGGGTAATTACAAATAATTTGAACACTATTTTGCACCAGTCTTCATTGTGGAGGATACTGCAAAAATCCCAAAGGCATCTGATAAAAAAAGAGCCAATGGGAGGAAGAGTCTTATAACAGCCTCTAATACAAGAAACAAATAATTTGATAAACTAATGCGATAGATGTCAAACAAACTGCCAGGATGCAATGGCCTGCAGAGATAAGGGAGGTAGTGACCAAAGTACTCTAGAGCTCACTGGATCCTAGAGGGATCCAAGTAATTGGTAAACCACTAATGAGGGCCCTGTTCAAGAATGGAGGGAGCAGAAAACAGTAAACTATAGGCAAACATCTGTCACGAGGAAACTCCTGGGGTCAATTATTGAGGGAATAATAGCAGGACTGTTTGAAAAGCTAAACACAATCAAATAGAATAACATGGTTTCGTGACAGGGAATTATGTTTAGCAAATGTGCCCAAGTACTTTGGGAACTTAAGCAGGGTTGATAAAGGGAAACTGATAGATGGATTTTCAGAAGGCAGTTGATAAAATGTCCTACAGAAAAGGCTATCACACAAGACAGAAGCTCATGAAATTGACAGTAATGTATTAGCATGGATTGAGAAGATGGGTTTGAAAGCTGCTCAGAGGTTTTGGTGACTTGCTGTAGTGCATCCTGTAGATGGGACAGTCTGGTACTACTGCACATTGGTGGGAGGGAGTTAATGTTTGTGGATGTGGTGCCAATCAAGCAGGCTGCCTTATGCTGGGTGGCATCAAGTTACTGGAATGTTATTGGAGCTGCACTCATTCAGGCAGGTGGCAAATATCTCATCATACTCCTGATACATGCACTGTAGATTGTGGACAGGCTTTGGACTAGTAGAAGCTAAGAATACTACAAGAGAGTAACTTACCCAATTCCCCTATGACTATGCACTGTTCACAAGGCACAAGTCAGGGGTTGAGGAATACTACTCAGCTGGCCGGATGAGCACAGCTCTAACAAAACTCACAAAACTTGACAACACCCAGGATAAAGCATCTAGCTTCATAAACACACCACATTCACGAACATTCTGTCCGTCCAATACCCATCTACAAGATACATGGCAGAAATTCCCCAAAGCTCCTCAGGCATCAGTTTCCAAACCCTCAACCATTTCCATCTAGAAGCACACAGACAGGAGATACATAGCATTTGAGGCTTCCTAAACTGTGGATCATGACCCCTTCAGGAATCGCTTGCACATCCCCTTTAAGCAACTCAACGCTCTCACATTCCTGTAATGTTGCTGAGTCAAAAATCCTAGAACTCAGTCACTCTTAGCAATTGTTTAAAAATATCAGAATCGACTACGTACCAGGGTGAGATTTGAATCCAGGTCCCGAGGGATGTCTGGATGTCTGTATTACAAGTCCAGTGACAATACCATAAAGCCACAAACCCCTATCAGTCTGGAGGAGTTAAGGCAGAAGACTTTTGACAATAGGCAGCATATGGATGAGACCTGTGACCATCATGGCAGGGGCAGAGTGAAAGGGTGAAGGGTGAGTGTGGAGTGGGAGGAGGGAACTGTTTAATCCAGAGTTTTTAAAATGAGCAGCATTTATTTTTCAGGCGGTTTTGTAAGAAATCAATCAGACCTCAAAGACTACAAAGTGTGAAGGTGGATGAACACAGCAGGCCAAGCAGCATCTCAGGAACAAAAAAGCTGACACTTCGGGCCTAGACCCTTCATCAGAGAGGGGGATGGGGAATAAATAGGGAGAGAGGGGGAGGCGGACCGAAGATGGAAAGAAAAGAAGATAGGTGGAGAGGAGAGTATAGGTGGGGAGGTAGGGAGGGGATAGGTCAGTTCAGGGAAGACGGACAGGTCAAGGAGGCGGGATGAGGTTAGTAGGTAGGAAATGGAGGTGTGGCTTGAGGTGGGAGGAAGGAATGGGTGAGAGGAAGAACAGGTTAGGAAGGCAGAGACAGGCCGGGCTGGTTTTGGGATGCAGTCGGGGGAGGGGATGAGCTGGGCTGGTTTTGGGATGCAGTGGGGGGAGGGGACAGCCGTCCCCTCCCCCCACCACATCCCAAAACCAGTCCAACCTGTCTCTGCCTCCCTAACCTGTTCTTCCTCTCACCCATCCCTTCCTCCCACCTCAAGCCGCACCTCCATTTCCTACCTACTAACCTCATCCCGCCTCCTTGACCTGTCCGCCTTCCCTGGACTGACCTATCCCCTCCCTACCTCCCCACCTATACTCTCCTCTCCACCTATCTTCTTTTCTCTCCATCTTCGGTCCGCCTCCCCCTCTCTCCCTATTTATTCCAGAACCCTCTCCCCATCCCCCTCTCTGATGAAGGGTCTAGGCCCAAAACGTCAGCTTTTTTGCTCCTGAGATGCTGCTTGGCCTGTTGAGTTCAGCCAGCTTCACATTTTGTTATCTTGGATTCTCCAGCATCTGCAGTTCCCATTATCTCAGACCTCAAAGACCACTAGTTCGACCTTGGCTACTATTGAAAAAATGTGTTGATTGATAAGCATTATAGCTGTTAGCATCCAGTAATAATTCCACAGCAAACATTGCTACATTGCAGCTTGCAATCTCAAAATTTCAGCTGGTGATTCCTGAAGGGGTCATGATCCACAGTTTAGGAAGCCTCAAATTTGACAATTTTATACTTTAGTAGTTTTATGTTGGAGTCAAAAAGCTTTACTCTGCAGCCAACTAGCAACTGTGGGCGCAATATTTCCCTTACCTCAGATAGTGGTGTTGGTAGTGAAAGGGAAAATAATTGGATGAGTTGATCCTGGAGAAATACTCACTCACTTCTTGCCAATTAAGGTCTGGACGAGATGGTCAACTGGACTTACTTTACCCACCCAAAATGAAGGCCTTTAAATGATAAATTAATTTAATTTTAAGAGATTCAATTCATCTCTGAAAGCTACACCCCTGTCCATGTCTCCAACCACATTAATCTCGATGTCCCAATGATAAAAAGATAAAGGCTAGAATCTTTTTGGGATCTGAATAACATGGCCAATGGTGAGAATTATGGTTGAATCCCCTGAGAAGTTCAGCAAGATCAATCTCAATGTTGGGAACAACTTTCTGTACGTTTTAATTAAATTCTGGTTGTCGAGGCAAGATTTTTGCTAGGCAGTGGCAAGTCACCTATTTAAGGGGAGTTATTACTTGTTAACAACCTGAATAACTGTAGGTCTCATTAATATGCAGCTTTCTATCATAGTACCCATCATGAGCAAATGGATGCTGAGAATTCTTGAGATGGAAGTCAGAGTGGGTACCTTGGGACTTCAGTTCACCACTTGCTCGAACACACCTTATTGGACACCACAATAACTCAGGTCACACTGAATGGTCATTGGCCACATGCACTCCATGTCTACAAACTTTGGCATCTAAAGTACTAATCCCCCATGAACCTCATGACACATCTCTGTTGCACTTACTGTACAGGCAACCATTCTTCAGCCGTTTGTCAGTAGCCTTTAAATTTATAATTTTAAAATAAATGTACAGCTCTCCTTTGAAATCTCCTACGGAATTAGCCACTAACACTCTCCCGAGAGCACATTCCAAATCCTAAACTCACTCCTAACTCTTGCTGACAATCTTGAAATTGACACTCCTACTTACGGATATACCAACTTGTGGAAACAGAATAATCTTCTTTTCCCTGTCAAGATTGTTCATAATTTTGAACACCTCAATATGGTCATCTCTTAATCTTCTCTGCTCCAGGGAGAATAAGCCCAACCCCTCTCATTTTTCTTTGTATCTAAAGTCCTTCATTCCTGGTATATTTCTCGTAAATCTCCTTTGTACTCTCTTCCAGGGCTTTAAAATATTTCCTTAAATAAAGGTTCCAAAGCTTAACACAATCCTCCAAATGATTTGTAGAGGTGTAGGATGACTTCCTTGCTTTTATGTGCTTCTACTTATACACCCAAGCATCATATACGGTTTCTTAACAATTCTCTCAAATTGCCCGACAACCTTCAGAAATTATACACATGAACCCAGAAATTCCTCCTTATTGAGCTGTGTTACTTCTCCATGTATCTTCTACAAAAATGCATACCTTACATTTCTCTGCATTGAAATTCATCTGCCAGTTGTCTACCCATTTGACCAACTTGTCAATGTATGAGAGGCCGCCTTCCCAAGGAACGAGAGACAGAGATGAAAATGAGATGCAGAGCTTTTACTTTTGGTGTAAGTGAGGAGTTGTCCCAAGTGAGTGACTGAACAGAGCAAGGGACATTCAGGGTTAGTGGTGTTAGGAGTTGGGGTGAGATGATGCACACAAGGGAAGATGTCGCAGGCAATAGTGAGAAAGATAAAGCTGTGTAGGGAGGTGGGTGCAGCAGTAGGGGCAGAGTAAGTATGAGGTAACAGAGAGAAGACAGTGACGCTACATTGATAGAACGGAGAAGATCTTCCTCCACTATTTTGCATTCCTCCATATGTCTGAGACTGCACAGATTCTGGTAGTAGAACTAGAATTAGGTTTTGTTGTCACATGGGATACAGGAGTACAGTGAACCAAGTCACCATGCTCCAGTGCCATCTCAGGTACAAAGGTAGGTACAAAATCTTCAGTATAAAGTAGAAAATAAAGAAATAAAGTCAAAAGTTAAGCATTGAAATCCTTCTTAAGTGCTTAGGCATGGGCCTGGATCTGGACTCTTCCACCCAAACACTGAGACCAACGCCAGCACGAGAACTCCTCACCACAATGCCATTCAGAACTGTGTTGTCATTCTTCAGTACCATCTTGCCACTACTGACAATGTTGCTACCACGATACCTTACTGGGCCAATTTCAGGAAGGGAGCTACCACTGAAGCTGTTGGATGCTTTCCACAGAAGGTAAGTAAGCTTAAAGTTTAAAAAAAAAGGAAAAAGTAAAAGCAGACTGAGCAGGCAAGTCTGCAATGGGTTTCGACTCAAGTACAACCTCAGACTAGGCTGGCATGGTTTGGTTTTTCACGTCCTGGAGAAATGAGACATCCTACTTCTGTGTCACCCTGTCCTGTAGGACCTCAAAGGGCCTGTCTGCAAAGCAGGCACCAACTTTTTCTTTTAGGGCAAGTGTTTGAAAACATACAGAGCAGTTCCTAACCATCAGCATTTATCCAAATACATCACAACCTTTTAATTATGGTGCCAGTGCCAGAGATGCCAGCCCAGGTCAGGATATCTTGGCAGAGGTGACTTATTCAGTGTATGGTGACTGTTAGAATGGGGTAATACCAGACAAATCAGGTGGTGTATATAGTTAATGAAGTGGGTTTGGTAAGGCAGATCAAGAAAATCCACGAGGCTTAGAAGATAGAAACCCTTCATGATACTCAATGAAGCTGACACTGTCAAAAAACATAAGCAGCATTTGGGTGAATATTTTAAAATTTTAGGCTATGGACCCAATTGCAGGTAAACAGGATTAGTGTAGCTTGGTGTTTGTTGGCTGACGTGGATATGACGGCGGAAGGGCCTCTTTCATGCTGAATGATTATGATCACTTGCAGCATACAAGACTCTTAACAGATATGGACAGGAGACTGAAATCTCATTGGAACCACCGGGACAGCAACACAGAAGGGAATATGAAGGTTACAGGAAGGCAAAGGCTGCTGGATCTGGAAAAGCATATTTTCACTCTGATTGATTCAGTGTATCTACTTCAATGCCCACTGTGATTGATCACCTCACAGAAACTCTCTGCTGAGGCATCTAATATTTCCCCACCCTTCCATCTCAGAAATCCATCCTGTCCTGAGTCTGCAAACCTTCCTTTCTGAAGACGTTTTTGCAATGGCAAGCTTGATATCTCTCTCAAGGCATCTGACATGCCCTGAGAGGAGTCACAAAGGTCACATCCTCTGATTTCCCATTACATTCCCTCCCCACTCCAAAGCATGTAATCATTCACAAGGTATATCGGACTCAAAATGTTAACTTTGTTTCTCCTTACACGGATGCTGTGAGACTTACTAAATTTCTCCAAAACTTCCTGCTTTTATAAAAGGTGAACAGTGATTATTTTAATTCTTTTGCTGTCTGAAAAGCCTTCAACCTGTTTGACTGCTCAGCTTGCAAGATGACTTTACAGTTCCTGAGTACTAGGTATCACTTTTGGACTGGGCTAGAACAAAACCAACACTGGTAACAGGGCATAGAATCCACCGAGAACCTGCTAAACCTTTGTTGGCAGATTCCTTCCAGATTAGTGGTCTTCATTTTTTCATTACGAACTGCAAAATCTGAATTAATGAATCGGCATCTGCCATCATTATTGATAATGTTCTAGAATACAAAATTTGCTGTGTTAAAGTTCTTCCTCATCACCCTTCTCGGTGTTTTGCCAATTACCAAAAATTTTGTGTCCATGGTTACTGATCCTTCTAACAGTGGATTAAATGTAATTTATTAGTTAACGTGAATAAAGTTAAATAAAGTATTAATCCCCAGTTTGAGAAGCAGGATTCACAACATCAGCTGCTCTCTCCTTAAAATTATTTTGATTTATATTTGCACTCGTGGACAATACCTCACTGCAGTACATGGAACAGAAATATGATTTTTAAAAAAGTTAAAGTGTTGTATATACTTGGAGTTATGCAAGAGTTTAAGATAATAAAATGTGAGGCTGGATGAACACAGCAGGCTCAGCAGCATCTCAGGAGCACAAAAGCTGACGTTTTGGACCTAGACCCTTCATCAGAGAGGCGGATGGGGTGAGGGTTCTGGAATAAATAGGGAGAGAGGGGGAGGTGGACCGAAGATGGAGAGAAAAGAAGATAGGTGGGGAGGAGAGTATAGGTGGGGATAGGTCAGTCCAGGGAAGACGGACAGGTCAAGGAGGTGGAGGTGCGGCTTGGGGTGGGAGGAAGGGATGGGTGGGAGGAAGAACAGGTTAGGGAGGCAGAGACAGTTTGGACTGGTTTTGTGATGCAGTGGGTGGAGGGGAAGAGCTGGGCTGGTTTTGGATGCGGTGGGGGAAGCAAGAGTTTATCCGCTTAGGTCCTGTGCAGCATTTTAAGTCAAAAAAGGTTGAAGGAACGTTTTCAAAATTGAAGCTTTTTGACGCAAGTCAGGAAGTTAAAAGTTATAAGCATACCACTGAGAATTATTTAGCTTATGCGCCAATATACCTCTTTCCATACCATGACTAGCAATGTACCAATTTAAAGAGCTAGTCTTAACGATGAAACGAGAAGCTAAAGGTCCTCGCTCATATGAATAGGTCAAAAATTGGGTGGAGCATACTTTCAATTTTTTTTAGTCCTTACCTGTTCTGCAACGCCATAACGAAAGTGAAAGAGGAAGATGAGAGATATTGTTTTCTGTCGCGATTAATGTGGTTTGAGGGAAAGAAAAAGGACGATAACTGTTAAAACAAAAGCCCGTGCACCCTACATTGGCTCAAATCTCAACCGCGCGAAGCTACACCTGGTGTAATCAGCAGCCAAACTTCACCAGGATCTCGCGCTAGATGACGGCCTCGGGCAGGTTTCCTGAATGACCTAGACACAGGCTGACCGGTAGCTAAGGTAGAACTCGATTCAGCATTGACCAAACCGAATGGTTTCCTTTTATGTTATATTTTTATGCCTCCAAACTGTAAGGTTCTGTAGACAGTTCAAATCTTAATTATCTTCCTTCTACTTCCTAGTTATTCAGGTTTTGTTTCGTTTTCATTTTCATCTTTTTAAAAAATAAATCTGTTATTTGGGGTTGCTGAAAAATGTAAGTTTGACAAGTGAATTGACCCTGAGAATGCATGCATGTGTTCTTACTACTAATCTTCGCTCCTTTTTTATTTCCTCTAAAGAATGTAGGTGACATTTGCTAGGCCAGCATTTCCATGATTGTCCTTGAGAGCTGGTGGTGAATGTTATGAACAAAAACAAACTTGACTGAAGTTTCCTTAATTTTTTTTAAATGATAGGATTAAGCATTGAAGTTTAGAATGAAATATTACTTTTGAAGTGTTTACATTATGTTAATGACCTGTATTTTGTGATGATAATGGCAGTAAAACTTTTTGCTTTACGATCCTTGCTTTAAAGAAGTGGACAGCAACTTCAGGGAGTCCAAATGTATAAAAATCCAAAAGGTACTGTTGTTGAATTTGAAATTCGCCAGATGGAATGCTGTTGAAGACCCCCTGAGTGCAATCCCTAAGCAGCAAGTAACTTGATGAAAACTGATTTTTTTTTCCAGTTAGTTTCATTGTTTTAAAAAGCTTTTGAAAACATTACACTGTCTATTGCACTTCTAATGATGTACCAATGTAATAGTTTTCAGCCCAAACCATCACTGCTTTTTGATTGGTATTGTCGTTGTTGAATCAACATCTTTTTGGGAGATGGGTCACTGTCAAGAAACTGAACTGGACCAGTTATCTAATGCTATGGTTACATGAGCAGGTCAGAAGCTAGGGGTTCTGCAGTAACTGTTCTCCTGCCTTCCCAATGCCTTTTCTTACAAGGCATTAGTCAGGATATCATGGAATATTCTCCACTTGCCTGGGCAGGTGCAACTATCTCTGGCGTTTAAAAGCAACTCCACCAAGGTTTGGAGAGAAATTATTAGAGGAATGGCTTATGAGCACAGAGATGGTTTGTGTGAAAGCAGTAGAAATAAGTTGTTTTGAGATGCAAGGGTAGAGGGAGGTAATAAAGAATTGCTGTAAAGTGGTTCTTGGGACGAGAACTGAAGGGACGGCATGGTTGCTCAGCAGTTAGCACTGCCACTTCACAGCAACAGGGACCAAGGTTCGATTCCAGCCTCGGACGATTGTGTGTGTGAAGTTTGCGCGCTCTCCCTGCGTGGGTTTTCTCCAGGTGCTCCAGTTTCCTCCCACAGTCCAAAGATGTGCAGCTTAGGTGAATTGGCCATGCTAAATTGCTCATACTGTACAAAAATGTACAGGCTAGGTGGATCCGATATGGGAAATTCAGGGTTATAGGGATAGTGACAGGTGGGCCTGGGTGGCATGTTCCTTGGAGGATAAGTGTGGACTTGATATGCCATTTGGCCTGCATCCATACTGTATGATTCAACCAATGTTTATTTCTTTCCACGGTCAAACCCAAAACTGTAGAAATGGGTATGTGTCAATTTGTTTGAACTGGACTAGAAAGAGTATCAGAGATAATGGGAACTGCAGATGCTGGAGATTCCAAGATAATAAAATGTGAGGCTGGATGAACACAGCAGGCCAAGCAGCATCTCAGGAGCACAAAAGCTGACGTTTCGGGCCTAGACCCTTCATCAGAGAGGGGGATGGGGGGAGGGAACTGGAATAAATAGGGAGAGAGGGGGAGGCGGACCGAAGATGGAGAGTAAAGAAGATAGGTGGAGAGGGTGTAGGTGGGGAGGTAGGGAGGGGATAGGTCAGTCCAGGGAAGACGGACAGGTCAAGGAGGTGGGATGAGGTTAGTAGGTAGCTGGGGGTGCGGCTTGGGGTGGGAGGAAGGGATGGGTGAGAGGAAGAACCGGTTAGGGAGGCAGAGACAGGTTGGACTGGTTTTGGGATGCAGTGGGTGGGGGGGAAGAGCTGGGCTGGTTGTGTGGTGCAGTGGGGGGAGGGGATGAACTGGGCTGGTTTAGGGATGCAGTGGGGGAAGGGGAGATTTTGAAACTGGTGAAGTCCACATTGATACCATATGGCTGCAGGGTTCCCAGGCGGAATATGAGTTGCTGTTCCTGCAACCTTCGGGTGGCATCATTGTGGCAGTGCAGGAGGCCCATGATGGACATGTCATCAAGAGAATGGGAGGGGGAGTGGAAATGGTTTGCGACTGGGAGGTGCAGTTGTTTGTTGCGAACTGAGCGGAGGTGTTCTGCAAAGCGGTCCCCAAGCCTCCGCTTGGTTTCCCCAATGTAGAGAAAGCCGCACCGGGTACAGTGGATGCAGTATACCACATTGGCAGATGTGCAGGTGAACCTCTGCTTAATGTGGAATGTCATCTTGGGGCCTGGGATGGGGGTGAGGGAGGAGGTGTGGGGACAAGTGTAGCATTTCCTGCGGTTGCAGGGGAAGGTGCCGGGTGTGGTGGGGTTGGAGGGCAGTGTGGAGCGAACAAGGGAGTCACGGAGAGAGTGGTCTCTCCGGAAAGCAGACAGGGGTGGGGATGGAAAAATGTCTTGGGTGGTGGGGTCGGATTGTAAATGGCGGAAGTGTCGGAGGATAATGCGTTGTATCCGGAGGTTGGTAGGGTGGTGTGTGAGAACGAGGGGGATCCTCTTGGGGCGGTTGTGGCGGGGGGCGGGGTGTGAGGGATGTGTCGCGGGAAATGCGGGAGACGCGGTCAAGGGCGTTCTCAATCACCGTGGGGGGGAAGTTGCGGTCCTTAAAGAACTTGGACATCTGGGATGTGCGGGAGTGGAATGTCTTATCGTGGGAGCAGATGCGGCGGAGGCGGAGGAATTGGGAATAGGGGATGGAATTTTTGCAGGAGGGTGGGTGGGAGGAGGTGTATTCTAGGTAGCTGTGGGAGTCGGTGGGCTTGAAATGGACATCAGTTACAAGCTGGTTGCCTGAGATGGAGACTGAGAGGTCCAGGAAGGTGAGGGATGTGCTGGAGATGGCCCAGGTGAACTGAAGGTTGGGGTGGAAGGTGTTGGTGAAGTGGATGAACTGTTCGAGCTCCTCTGGGGAGCAAGAGGCGGCGCCGATACAGTCATCAATGTACCGGAGGAAGAGGTGGGGTTTGGGGCCTGTGTAGGTGCGGAAGATGGACTGTTCCACATAACCTACAAAGAGGCAGGCATAGCTGGGGCCCATGCGGGTGCCCATGGCCACCCCCTTAGTCTGTAGGAAGTGGGAGGAGTCAAAAGAGAAGTTGTTGAGTGTGAGGACGAGTTCCGCTAGGCGGATGAGAGTGTCGGTGGAGGGGGCCTGGTCGGGCCTGCGGGACAGGAAGAAGCGGAGGGCCTTGAGGCCATCTCCATGCGGAATGCAGGTGTACAGGGACTGGACGTCCATGGTGAATATGAGGTGTTGGGGGCCAGGGAATTGGAAGTCCTGGAGGAGGTGGAGGGCGTGGGTGGTGTCACGGACATAGGTGGGGAGTTCCTGGACCAAAGGGGAGAAAATGGAGTCCAGATAGGTGGAGATGAGTTCGGTGGGGCAGGAGCAGGCTGAGACGATGGGTCGACCAGGGCAGGCAGGTTTGTGGATTTTGGGAAGGAGATAGAAACGGGCCGTGCGGGGTTGGGGAACAATGAGGTTGGAGGCTGTGGGTGGGAGGTCCCCTGAGGTGATGAGGTCATGAATGGTGTTGGAGATGATGGTTTGGTGCTCGGGTGTGGGGTCATGATCGAGGAGGCGGTAGGAGGTGGTGTCGGAGAGTTGGCGTCTGGCCTCGGCGATGTAGAGGTCAGTACGCCATACTACCACTGCGCCACCCTTGTCTGCGGGTTTGATGGTGAGGTTGGGGTTGGAGCGGAGGGAGCGGAGGGCTGCCCGTTCTGCGGGGGAGAGGTTGGAGTGGGTGAGAGGGGTGGAGAGGTTGAGGCGGTTAATGTCTCGACGGCAGTTGGAGATGAAGAGGTCGAGGGAGGATAGGAGGCCTGGGGGTGGTGTCCAGGAGGAGGACTTGTGTTGGAAGTGGGTGAAGGGGTCAGTGGAAGGAGGGTTGGGTTCCCAGTTGAAGAAGTGGGCATGCAGGCGAAGACGGCGGAAAAACTGCTCTATGTCCGACCGTGACTGGTATTCGTTGATGTGTGGTTGTAGGGGGACAAAGGTGAGCCCCTTGCTCAGGACTGACCGTTCGTCCTCAGTCAGTGGGAGGTCTGGGGGGATGGTGAAGATTCGGCAGGGCTCAGGGTGGCTGTCTCCTCTGGGGTTGCAGGCTGTGGAGGTTGTGGGCGGAGCGATGATGTCGTCGGCCGTGGGCGGGGTTCCGACGGCCGTGGGCGGGGTTCCGTCGGCGTCGACCGTGGGCGGGGTTCCGTCGGCGTCGACCGTGGGCGGGGTTCCGTCGGCGTCGACCGTGGGCGGGGTTCCGTCGGCGTCGACCGTGGGCGGGGTTCCGTCAGCGGTGGGAGGATCGGGGTGGGCGGCAGCAGCTGAGGTGAGGGTGGTGTGTGGGCTGTAGTACCTGGACGTGGAGGTGGTGACTGCAGCAGCGGTACTCTCCGACACCACCTCCTACCGCCTCCTCGATCATGACCCCACACCCGAGCACCAAACCATCATCTCCAACACCATTCATGACCTCATCACCTCAGGGGACCTCCCACCCACAGCCTCCAACCTCATTGTTCCCCAACCCCGCACGGCCCGTTTCTATCTCCTTCCCAAAATCCACAAACCTGCCTGCCCTGGTCGACCCATCGTCTCAGCCTGCTCCTGCCCCACCGAACTCATCTCCACCTATCTGGACTCCATTTTCTCCCCTTTGGTCCAGGAACTCCCCACCTATGTCTGTGACACCACCCACGCCCTCCACCTCCTCCAGGACTTCCAATTCCCTGGCCCCCAACACCTCATATTCACCATGGACGTCCAGTCCCTGTACACCTGCATTCCGCATGGAGATGGCCTCAAGGCCCTCCGCTTCTTCCTGTCCCGCAGGCCCGACCAGGCCCCCTCCACCGACACTCTCATCCGCCTAGCGGAACTCGTCCTCACACTCAACAACTTCTCTTTTGACTCCTCCCACTTCCTACAGACTAAGGGGGTGGCCATGGGCACCCGCATGGGCCCCAGCTATGCCTGCCTCTTTGTAGGTTATGTGGAACAGTCCATCTTCCGCACCTACACAGGCCCCAAACCCCACCTCTTCCTCCGGTACATTGATGACTGTATCGGCGCCGCCTCTTGCTCCCCAGAGGAGCTCGAACAGTTCATCCACTTCACCAACACCTTCCACCCCAACCTTCAGTTCACCTGGGCCATCTCCAGCACATCCCTCACCTTCCTGGACCTCTCAGTCTCCATCTCAGGCAACCAGCTTGTAACTGATGTCCATTTCAAGCCCACCGACTCCCACAGCTACCTAGAATACACCTCCTCCCACCCACCCTCCTGCAAAAATTCCATCCCCTATTCCTAATTCCTCCGCCTCCGCCGCATCTGCTCCCACGATAAGACATTCCACTCCCGCACATCCCAGATGTCCAAGTTCTTTAAGGACCGCAACTTCCCCCCCACGGTGATTGAGAACGCCCTTGACCGCGTCTCCCGCATTTCCCGCGACACATCCCTCACACCCCGCCCCCGCCACAACCGCCCCAAGAGGATCCCCCTCGTTCTCACACACCACCCTACCAACCTCCGGATACAACGCATTATCCTCCGACACTTCCGCCATTTACAATCCGACCCCACCACCCAAGACATTTTTCCATCCCCACCCCTGTCTGCTTTCCGGAGAGACCACTCTCTCCGTGACTCCCTTGTTCGCTCCACACTGCCCTCCAACCCCACCACACCCGGCACCTTCCCCTGCAACCGCAGGAAATGCTACACTTGTCCCCACACCTCCTCCCTCACCCCCATCCCAGGCCCCAAGATGACATTCCACATTAAGCAGAGGTTCACCTGCACATCTGCCAATGTGGTATACTGCATCCACTGTACCCGGTGCGGCTTTCTCTACATTGGGGAAACCAAGCGGAGGCTTGGGGACCGCTTTGCAGAACACCTCCGCTCAGTTCGCAACAAACAACTGCACCTCCCAGTCGCAAACCATTTCCACTCCCCCTCCCATTCTCTTGATGACATGTCCATCATGGGCCTCCTGCACTGCCACAATGATGCCACCCGAAGGTTGCAGGAACAGCAACTCATATTCCGCCTGGGAACCCTGCAGCCATATGGTATCAATGTGGACTTCACCAGTTTCAAAATCTCCCCTTCCCCCACTGCATCCCTAAACCAGCCCAGTTCATCCCCTCCCCCCACTGCACCACACAACCAGCCCAGCTCTTCCCCCCCACCCACTGCATCCCAAAACCAGTCCAACCTGTCTCTGCCTCCCTAACCGGTTCTTCCTCTCACCCATCCCTTCCTCCCACCCCAAGCCGCACCCCCAGCTACCTACTAACCTCATCCCACCTCCTTGACCTGTCCGTCTTCCCTGGACTGACCTATCCCCTCCCTACCTCCCCACCTACACCCTCTCCACCTATCTTCTTTACTCTCCATCTTCGGTCCGCCTCCCCCTCTCTCCCTATTTATTCCAGTTCCCTCCCCCCATCCCCCTCTCTGATGAAGGGTCTAGGCCCGAAACGTCAGCTTTTGTGCTCCTGAGATGCTGCTTGGCCTGCTGTGTTCATCCAGCCTCACATTTTATTATCTTAGAAAGAGTACTTTGTTTTTGGTTGCTGTATATAACAAGAGGATAATTATTGAATCAATGCTCAATGCTGCAAGTGCTAATGGTATTAAGGTTAGAGACCTTGCTTTGCAATTTGTAGGTAACCAGATATGTTAGTTCAGATTAGGCTCTGCAGTTTTTGTAATTCATTTGTGGGATGTGGATGTTGCTGGCTGGCTGGCCGGCCGGCATTTGTTGCACATCCCTAGTTGCCCTTGAGAAGGTGTTGGTGAGCTGCCTTCTTGAGCTGCTGCAGACCATCAGCTGTGGGTTGATCCAAAATGCCATTAGAGAGGAATTCCAGGATTTTGACTCTGTGACAGTGAAGGAGCAGTGATTATATTTCCAAGGCAGGGTGGTGACTGGCTTGGAGGAGAAGTTGTAGGGTTGTGGTCTTCCCATGCTGCCCTTATCCTTCCATATGGAAGTGGTCGCGGACTTGGAAGGTGCCATCTGAGGATCTTTGGTGAATATCTGCATTGCGTCTTGTTGATAGTGCACTCCCCAGCTACTGAGTGTCACTGGTGGAGGGAGAAGAGATTGAAATATTTCAGGATAAGAAGGGAATCTAATACCACCACAGCATTCTACATTAAATGGCACTGCACAAAGAAGTGTTGTATGTGCTGAAAAGAGATATTTGCAGAAGTGTTTTGTCAGTGGCAAGCTAGGCATTAGCTTCCATGTTTCTCTTTGACACAGATTAGACAATTTCTCTGTTCTGTATGGCCCAACTGAAGATTACAACAAAAGAGTTTAAAAAAAAACTCTTAGGATTAGTTTTAGTTTGCCTAAACCTGCATTGAACAAAGTGAGAGAAAAGCAAGACAAAGTGAAGACTGTGAAGTGAGCTAAGAATCTTTGATTAAGACTGATCAGCCAATGTCACATTCCAAACCAGTAGGTTGAGTCAGTAATTAAAGTTAAGGTTTGACCCAGAGCTATTGAGAGAGAGCAGTGTAAATCTAATGGAAAAGAGAAGAGATATCCAGACAAATAGCAAAATGATTCAGACGGGCAATTGAAAATGTTTGATGTTGGTTGGAGATGTGAGGAGGTGGGAGATGAAAACGAAATCCTTTCATACTTCTTGCCATGCAATATTTTTTATCATTTTACATTTTGAGATTTTAAGTGGGGAGTGTAAGTATTACATAAAGCCTTGTGATAATGGGAACTGCAGATGCTGGAGAATCCAAGGTAACAAAGTGTGAAGCTGGATGAACACAGCAGGCCAGGCAGCATCTCGGGAGTGCTCCTGAGATGCTGCTTGGCCTGCTGTGTTCATCCAGCTTCACACTTTGTTATCTTACATAAAGCCTTCTCTATTTGGGAGGTGTAAGTTTTTAAAAAAAAACCCTTCTGCCTTCATTTAATGTTTTGGTTAATTCCTTGGTCACAGACTAGGGAATTCATCTCTGACATAAGTGGATTTACATTTACTTTGGTTGTGTGCCTACTTCGATGAAATTCAAAGGTAACTGATTGGCACAGTCACATGTAACACTGTGAAATGCCTTTTTATTTGGCTCTATCATGGATGGCATCATCATAATGATCCAGTGTTTTACTGGAATGTTGTAGTACTCAGAATGTGACATTTAAATTCCCAAGTAGCATGGCACTGCTGGTGAAGAATCATGGGGTGAACATAATGAGAAAGGTGGTGGCCCTTTTTTCAATGCCAGCACATTACTTCAGTTGCAGTAGCCCATGTGAAGATACAAAAATTTTTGATTTAACTGATTCAAGGATGGGTTGGCGATCCAGATGAGGTTGACGGAACAGAGAAGAATAAATTTCTTCTGAAACGAAGAGCACCATAAGGAGTAAAAAAGATTAGTTTTGTTTTCCTTTTTGTTTAAAATATCTTTCCTCCACTTTTTAAAGATTGAATATTTCTTTCATGTTTTGAGGTTCATGTCAGACTGTGTACCATTTTTAAAAGGTTTAATTTCAAGAGAATTAGTTGACTGTTGGTGGACTGATTTGCATATTTACTTAATGCTCCATGTGTGATTATATCTCACTTGAATCTTTTCTTCCAGCAATATACTTAATTTATATTGTATGAATTCCAAGTTCAGAAAATCTTCACCAGATGTGTTTTAGCTATTTTTTTGTGGTTGAATTCCCAAGAAACTAATTTATCTGTGACTGTAGCAAATCCAAGTATGTTGTTTAATTTGATGTGAGGTTAATAGTCTCCAAATTGCTTCTACTCCTTTGTTTAAACCACACTGATAATGTTACTGTTTTTGGCTTTGAACCAGAAGCTCAGAGCTTAGAGAGCATAACTGATGTGTGCTGTGATTGTGTCCATCAGAGCCATCTGAGATACCCTGGATAGATTCAGTGCCGCCAGTAATCAGTTTTTTGTTTGTTTGTTTGAGATATTGATACCAAAGACAATAAAATGTAAAAAGAAGTAGTAGGCCATTCAGTCCATTGAACCTGCCCCACCATTCAATGAGATCATGACTGAGCTGATCATTGTCAGCTCCACTTTCCTGATGTATCTCCATAAGCCCTTAATTAGTTTTTATTGATTAGGAATCTCTGTCTCAGCCTTGAATATACTTAATGACCAGGTCTTGTTGGCTGTCTGTGCTAAAGAATTCCACAGATCGGCTGACTACCTGCAGAGAGAACAAAATTCCTCCTCATCTCTGTTTTAACTGGTGATTCCTTACTCTGGGATTGCACTGTCTGGTGCTGATCTCAAAGAGTCTTTGTGCATTTACCCTATCAAAACCCTGAAGAATCCTGTATGTTTCAATGAAGCCTCTCTTCATTCTTCTGAACTCCGATGAGTATAAACCCAATCTACCTAGTAGAAAAGGATGCCCACACTAAGATTTTGGCAGGACAGACACTTAGTCTTTTTGAATGGTTTGTTGCACAGTACTTAATACCTTGAGACTTGCATAGACCAGACTTGAGAGTGACTATATTACTATAGAACATTTGCATTGTAACAACACACATTGGTTAGCATGTCTGAGGAACAGTTCTTTGTAACTTAAAGGGCAAAGCTGATGTTAGACAACTCATTAAGGTACTACCTGCCTTTTGAAACTCATCACATAATCTAACTATTTCATAACCTTTTGTCAAAAACAGACTTGAAAAATATATAGAATGTAATTGCAGTTACTGAGCTGTCTGCAAGAGAAATTGGTCAGAGTTACTAAATTCCAGTTCTATATAGTAGTTTGAAATCTAACTTTCTTAAAAAAAATCTAACATTTTTTTTCTGTTTCGTTTTAGTTGGTGGACATTTTGCAAATATACAATACTTAGGCACTTGTATGACTAAAAGTCTGTAACTCAGTACTCAACCATATAACCTACATACATGATTAATTTTATTCTTTTAAGTGTCAAGAAGATACTGCAATTTTATTCACATTTAGAGACACAACAGAAAATTGGCAGCAAAAGATGTCAAATTCAAAAATAGTATCAAGTGATGATTTACATGCAGACAAAGGTTCGCCTGATGGAAGCCACGCTGCTTGCAGTCCTTCAGATGTTAAAACTGGGTTGACCAAAAACAAACCAAGCTTCTTCCATAACAGTAAAAAAGTATCACAAGAAACCAGTGACATGGAGGTTGATGAGCCTGATGCAAATCTGAGAGAAGAGACTGGAATACTTAGAAACATAAGCAAAAGGTTGAGCAAAAGGTTAAGTTTGACGTCAACCAAAAACAAAACAGTAAATGTGTCAGATGGAAATACAGCAAATAATTTGAAAGGAGACATCAAAGAACAGGAAGAAAAGTGTAATTCACTAGAAAACCAAGATGCTAAATGCTCAACTGAGAACACTAAGTTGCTGTCAGGTAAGAGACAAAAACAGAAGGAATTAAAAGTGTCTAAACCAAAATGAAAGACAGTGAAAACTATTGGGGTACGACAGTGATCACTGCTGGGCCCCACCTATTCACAACATAGAGCACTAATTTGGATGAGGGAATCAAATATGATGGGCAAGATTTACCAGGGAACGGCAATCCGCATGAGATTGCCAATCCAGTCCTATTTTCTTTTATGATAGAAGGAAGCTGTACATTTGTGAGAGCAGATTCAACTGTGTGCTCCCTCAGAAATGCAGAGCCATATTTCCATTCTGACATTTCTTCCTTAGCACTGAACTGTCAGAAGGAGGCAAACCACACTCTGTTTTCACAGCAGTCAGCTGCGATACTTTGAAAGCCCTGATAGTCACTCTGACACCTGCAATAAGCAATATAAGGTAACTGATTTTTTTTCAATGTGCCAGCGAGGGATGTGGGCGGGATGGGGGGGTGCAAGGTACCAGAATGAGTGGGTATCAGGTCCTGGACGTTCAGGTCAGGTCTGGTGTGGGCTGGGAATTGGTGGTCAGTCTGGCAGCAGGGATGTCGGATTAGGTTTGGTCTGATTGTGGTGTGGGAGTTGTGGGCTAGGATATGGAGATCAGTTCCAGAGGCAGGGGACAAGGGTGTGTGTTCAGAATTAGTTCAGGTCCAGCAGGGGATCAGGTCCAGTGACCATAGCAGGATGGGATTTGAGTCTAGTGGAATAGGGTTATGTAATGTCACTGGGGAGGAGATGTTGAACCCTGGGGGTGTCAGGTCAGAATCTGGGGAGTGTAGTTGGGGGTGTGAGCTACGTATGGGGTCAGTTTAATAGATATTCAGGAGTTAGTTTATTTTCACCAAATTTCATCAGAGCCATCCGAAGTCTCCAACTTTAATGGAGACTTTCAGAGGGTTTCAGGATTAGAGAAATTGACTGAAAGAAATTTCAATTTTCCAGCCAATTCCTTCAGAATGTGCTATAATGGGAAGTATGCAAGGTCCCCATTTGCAATTCTGATCTATACTGGAATAACAACAGTCCAGCCAGTGGAATATCTGCCCTAGTATTTGTGATGTTTGCTGATAACACAAAACCTAAGTGGAGTTGAGCAGTGAGGAGGAAGTCAAAAGGCTTCAAGGAAACTTAGACAAGTTGAGTGAGTTGACAAATGCACATAATGTAGAAAAGTCTGAAGTTATCTACTTTGGCAGGAGAAACAGAATAATGGAGTATTAATTAAATGGTTATAGATTGAGGAAGTTTGGGTTGGAATTTCTGAGGAATAACATTCTGGCTTCCTCTCTTACAAAGACAAGGAGGTCTAAATTTCTGAAAGGAGATTTCAATAAGTGCTCCCTGACAAATGTGGTGCCATAGTTCCACTTTGACTTTTGTTTCAGAACTCTCGAATGAAACCTACATACTGTTTTCAAGGCAATTAGCTACAGTATTCTGAAATTTTAAATGTCTTGACAGCCATTTTGACAGTTGCTGTCAAACCCTAAGTAAGTAAGGTAAGTGTGATGTTGGGGTGCTGGGAGGGTAGGGTGCAAGGTAGGTAAAGTGCCCACTAAGGTGAGGGTGGGACACTAGATGAGTAGACATACAGAGCCAGGTGGGTATGATGCCAAGTGGAAAAGATTATGGTGTTAGGCTGCAAAGTGGCAAGGTAAGTGTTTTATTGTTTAGGGTAGGACAAGATTGGGGTAAGAAATTGGACCTGGTAGAGGTGGGATTGTTGGGGGTCAGGACTGAAGAGTTCAGGTCCAGCAGTGGAGAGCATTTGGGGGCTCAGGATGGGTCTTGCGACAAGTGTGTTGTCGGTTCAAGCCCAGCAGAGGGAGGAGGAGAGAGGTGATGAAGGGTCAAGTCAAGTGTTAGGCAGGTCAGCTCCAGCCTGGTCCCAGTAGTTAGGGCAGGAGAGGTTGGGGTAATTGTTTGACACAGTCTGGGATGTAGTAACATGTGTGTGAGGCAAGTGTGGGGCCTCTTTTAATAGTTATTCAGGAGTTGCACTATATATTTAATAGTCTAACTGTTCCTGAATAACTGTTATTCAGAACCACCTGAAGTCTCCAGTTTAAGTAGAGACTTATGGAGGTTTTCCAGGTGTTTTCCAGGTGAAATGGAATTGCCCATCAGAAGTAGCCAGTTTCCACTCTGATTTTCTGTTGCTGTGTTTTCTGAAAAATGTCTTTGATTCATGTTACAATTTAATCACAGAATCTTGCATATGCTAAAGTGCTGCATACAACTTGTACCAAATCAAGGCTGTCATTTCATTGCTTACACTTAAAAAAATTTTTTTAACTCTTTCTCAATTCTGTACCTAGCTACAACATCCAAATCTCAAGGTTGCTACTACCAACAAAATTAACTTGTATTTTTTAATTTGAAGAAGCATTCTTGAGAAACCAGGTGGAGGAGTGCATCCTGACTCTATGTTCCTCCTGATTAGAATGTGCACACAAGTATGAATGAATCCAGAGGACCAATTTTGTGTTACTTTTAACCCTTAATGTTGGGGAAATGTACTGTAAACTCTGGATGTAAATCAATTTCCTTGCCTGTGAATCAGTTTTATGGACTTCTTCGTACTGCACCAAAATTGGAACACTTCCTTCAATGCTGATTGCCAAAGAAACTGACTTCTCAAAGTGCGCTGTGACTGAAGCATCACACCATGGTCACAGATTCTTGATTTGTAATCAATCGTTTTAGATATGTCCATCAGTGTTCAACTGAGTAACTTCTATATGCTTCAGCAGCTCATAAATTAATACTTACCTCATTTAGGTGGTGTATGAAGTTATTGTGTCTGTATAAGGTCAAAGTCTGAAGTGCAGGAACTATGGACAATTTACCCCTTTTATTGTACCTCCAGGCCAATGAAGTTGGGTATAACTCCAAGTCATAGATCCAACTGAGCATAACTAATTCATTAAGACTGAACTTGGAAACTTAGTGGTTTCTAAAGCTTAATGCCATACCATGCATTCAGAGGTCAAGCTATTGAAGGAACTCACTAATTTCTTACTGAAGAATCTGGCCTGTTTCTGATCAGCATCTTTCTATCTAGAAACAGTTCCTAATGCAGTAGTAATAACATAATGTGAAATATTCTTCAAAACCTTCATTATAATAATATATTGTGTGCACATTTACCTGTGAATCCCAACAGAAAAATAAGTTATTACAAGCTGTTAATATAAATAGTGCGCAAAATATAATGCTTTTAAACTACTTATTCTATTTAAATGTTTTTCAGTAATGGAAATAAACCAGTTATTATCCCAAAACCTGTTACTAGAGGCAAATGAAAATATAAATAAATTGGAAGAAGAGTTATTTAATGAAAGAGAGCCTGAAAAAGATGAAAAATACCACCAGGAATACATTAAAAAAGTTCGTGATTTTAACTTGCTCTGCGACAAGCTTGCTGAAAAATTAACTTGCATAGCCTCAAATTCATTCACTGTGGCTCAACAAGACAGTAGAATTTTGTGTGTGGCATTGAAAGTTGTTGAACTGCAAGAAGCAGCAGACAAAAATTGGGAAGAAAGGATGAATCCTCCTACCACTAACTGTTTCAGACGTCCACGGAAGTGGAATGATTTGTGGAAAGAAACAGTTTGTAAAAGTGTGCAAGAAAGAATAGCTACTGTGTGTTTACTTACAAGGCAACAGGATGCAAAGTGGCTTGCATTACACTTGGAACAGCTTCAACAAACTATTTTGGAAGATCTGAAAATTGTGAAAAATTTCATACAAAAATGTTACCCTGAAAATTACAAGATCTTTAATATGTATGTAGAATGCTATCACAGTGATGTATCTTCTCACCTGGAGCGCATCCAACAGAACCATCTTGAATATAACGAACTTTATTCATTTCTCAATTGGGTTCTTCACACCTATCAAAGGTATGTTTTCTATTTTCTGTTCTTGTTAATTTCTCTTCCTATCATTTAAAAAATTATTATTAGATAATTATGAATTTATGTAGAATACATAGTTTTACAGTCACTATAACTATAATGCTACTAATATAAAGATAAGATTCTGCAGATGCTGGAAACCTGAAAGAAAACTGAAAACAAAACCATGCCATCCGAAGGTTGCAGGAACAGCCACTCACATTCCGTTTGGGAACCCTGCAGCCCAATAGTATCAATGTGGACTTCACAAGCTTCAAAATCTCTCCCTCCCCCACTGCATCCCAAAACCAGCCCAGCTCATCCCCTCCCCACACTGCATCACAAAACCAGCCCAGTTTGTCCTCGCCTCCCTAACCTGTTCCTCCTCACCTATCCCTTCGTCCCACCTCAAGCTGCACCTCCACTTCCCACCTACCAACCTCATCCCGCCTCCTTGACCTGTCCGTCCTTCAGTGACTGACCTACCCCCTCCCCACCTATACTCTCCTCTCCACCTATCTTCTCCTCTATCCATCTTCAATCCGCCTCTCCCTCTCTCCCTATTTATTTCAGAGCCCTCTCCACATCCCCCTCTCTGATGAAGGGTCTAGGCCTGGAACGTCAGCTTTTGTGCTCCTGAGATGCTGCTTGGCCTGCTGTGTTCATCCAGCTTCACACTTTGTTACCCCGAACATACATGACAACTCATTGTGGAGAGAGAATTAGAGTTAACATTTCAGGTCAATGACTTTCCCTTCAAACAGTTACTAAACAAAGGTAAGATTGGCACAGTCCTTCTGGACCATAGCGCTGCTCCCTCATTTGAGAGATGACTGGTGGTTTAACCTGAGGGTCACCACACCTCAGGTAATGGGAATGGTTGAGAAGGTGATTCATTCTTCATGGTAACCACAGTTGGTGTGGGAATTTAGCCCACAATGTTGATATCCCTCTGGATTGCAAACTAGCTGACCAGCCAATTGAACCAACCAACCCCCAAGTCACAGTACACCTCTGGAGGACAGCACTGAACTTGTATAAATACAACTATGTAGCCAGTCTGTAGAATCTCACAGGTGTGAAAAGTTAAAGTTTAATACGGCTCAGCATATACGTTGACATTGATTTTTAAAAAAATTTATTTGACCACTTTAGAGAAGAAACTTGCTTTCTTATTCTTAATAAAGTATGCTTCTCTCCTATTGATCACATTTTACCTGTAATTCCATTAACCTTGCTTCTTATCCACTGAATCTGATTAATTTTTCACTCGGCAAATAAGTAAACTGAGCTTGTATTACAGTTGCAAATGGTTCAAGGAGGGTCATCAAATTATATCTTTGCTCCTAGTAACGGCTCAACGTATGTTTAATTTATTACTTTATTAGCATTTTTTTAGCTGAATGTCTTCCATCTTTCTCCTACCTATGCTGTGCATCATATTTGTCAGGATACTGGATAGGGAGTCTGCTTTTAGATCATGGCTTATTATGTTCTGTTACTAACAACAAGGGAGTTACCATAGCTGATGGTGATTTTGTCATTTTGATGTTTCCCACACATTGAAACAAACCTGTTCTGTCCCCTGTAGAATTCAATTCTCATGTGAATGTTACTTTTTTGCTCAGATTTGGCATTAGCACACCAGGTGCATCAGCAGAGTGGCCCATAAAAAGCAAATTTTGTGTTTGCAAATTTTGCAATTTAAAAATGACCAGCAAAGCTTTTTCTTAGACAAGACCAATGGTTAGTTTATTATACAGTTATTGCTGAATGTTACTAAGGAAAAGTTGTACAGTTTTAGCTAAAACATAGATACAAAGATTAAAAGTAAATGAAGGGATTGAAAACTTCAAATCAGAATTCAACAGTTGCAATGAATTTTGTAGTCAAATGGAGTTTGCTTGTACAAGTGGACTGAGCAGAACCGATTCTGGAAGAGAGTGAAAGTTCCATTATTTAATTTTTATATTACTGCAAGTTATTGCTCTTGGTAGCTTTGTTCAATACAGCACTCCTCAGCTGTTTGCTTTTATCTGTCTCTCTCTGAGAACTCTTACCCTCCTGGTAGAATCATTTCTTGGAGTTCTGACAGAATGGTGTTTCACAATCTGTCTTGGCACAATCAAAGCAAAATAGCTGCTGTGTCAACTTTGTATCTTTGTTCTGCATAGCAAAGTCAGTCAGGCAGGAATTGGTGGTGATGACCTTCCAGGCTTCTGTTTTCTTAGAAGCTTTGGCTTCTCACAGATTTAGAAGGATCCAAGGAATCATCATGAATCCCAACAGTGTGGAAGCAAGCAATTCAGCCCATTGAGTCCACACCAACCTTTCAAAGATCATGCCACCCAGACCCACCCACTTACCATGTCTGTATAACCTTGCACTTCGCATGGCTAATCTACCTAGCCTAGTCATTCCTGAGCACTATATGGGCAATTTAGCATGGCCAATGCACCTAATCCGCACATCTTTGGACTGCAGAAGGAAACCCGTGCAGACATGGGGAGAATGTGCAAATTCCACACAGACACTTGCCCAAGGCTGAAATCCAACATAGATCCCTGGCACTGTGAGGCAGCAGTGCAAACCACCAGCTACCTTACCACCCCAAGCAAAGGTCGAGCGAAAAGACTTATTCAACTTTATGTTAACTTTCTTTCTCCACAAATGCTGCCAAAGTAGCAATTGCTGAATTTGATTTAGTTTACCAGCATCTGAAATATTTTATTTTTATCAATTGTTGCCTGAATTAGCCTTCAGTTCTTCAAACAGATCGAGGTAATTCATTGATGTACCAGTTTCAGAGTGTGATATTCTAAAAATCAGGTGCCTAAATGTACCATTTCATTTGCAGCCCCGATGTTATGAGTCATCCTGATCTTTCACTAGAGGTGAAAATGAAAGAACTTGGCCCTTTGTTAAACCAAGAGGTTATGGAAAATGTCATGGACAAATATGCTAAAGCATTGAAGGTATGAATTAAATGATGAATAGTACCATTCAACTAATTAAGTGAAGTTGAATGACATTTTACAACTGCAGTATGGTTTAAATCAAGGCCCTAATGCAAAATATCTTGCCCTTTTTGGTCACAAATGTTTGCATACCAAGATTATTGTTCTCAAACCTGATCCCTCATACAGGAGACAATGGCACAGTTGCTTTTTTGATGGCTCTTCTGGAACTGGAGGAGAGCTTAAGGGTGTGGGTCAGTGAGCAGAGTGAGAAAGATTTGTTCTCAGCTTAATAAAATTGAAACTTGAAGCTAGGTCTCCAGCAAAAAGTCATTTTCTTCAAACCACGAAAGAAATGATAAATTTTGCAGTGCTGGAGTGGACAGTCTGGTGATCAATGTAATCTCCAGTCTGACTCGGATGTTTTTTCCCTTTTGATCAAGGTCGTCGTAACAATCAGGACCATTTTGTTTTATTTTGTAGGGCGGGTTGGGGCAGTG
Organism: Stegostoma tigrinum; assembly: GCF_030684315.1. Classification (NCBI taxonomy): domain Eukaryota; kingdom Metazoa; phylum Chordata; class Chondrichthyes; order Orectolobiformes; family Stegostomatidae; genus Stegostoma; species Stegostoma tigrinum. Next base: position 39,727,480 of record NC_081363.1, read on the forward strand.
TTTGGAAACTGGCACAACTCCACAACATAACTCTGCAGCCCTTAAATAGATTGTTTCAGAGATAGTAGGAACTGCAGATGCTGAAGAATCTGAGATAACCAGGTGTAGAGCTGGATGAACACAGCAGGCCAAGCAGCATCAGAGGAGCAGGCAAGATGGTGTTTCGGGTCTAGACCCTTCTTCAGAAAAGCGGGTCTAAAGGTTTGTCCCCAGAAGAAGGGTCTAGACTCAAAACATCAGCCTTCCCGCTCCTCTGATGCTACTTGGCCTGCTGTGTTCATCCAGCTCTCCACCTTTTTAACATAGCCCCTAAATAGAAGCAGCTTGTTCTTTTACATGCGCTCATGAGGATGTTGGACAGTGCTTCAATAAAGGCAGAATTTCATTTATGCTGCCAGTTTTCACAGCTGGAGTTATTTTTCTCGATTGTTTGTGCACTTCATTAGCCATTTTATTGGCCTCCTTAGTTGATTTTTGAGAAGGTGGTGATGAGACGCTTTCAATAAATACTGCAATCTGTTTGGAGGTGTACCTATAATGCTATTAGGGAGGGAGTTTCAGGATTTTGACCCTGTGGCACTGAAGGAACAGAAATATAGTTCTAAGTCAGGATGGTGAATGGTTCGGACAGGAGCCTGCAGGTGGTGGTGTTCCCATGTATCTGCTGCTGTTATCCTGCTAGGTAGTAGTGTCATGGTTTGTGAGGTGCTGTTGAAGGACCCCTAATGAATTTATGTAATGTGCCTTATAAATGATGTACATTGCTACTACCTTGCATCAGTGGTGGAGGATTGAATGTCTGTGGATTTGGTGACTATCAATCAGGCTGTATTGTTCTGGATGGTATCAATCATCTTGAGTGTTGTTGATGTGTCATTCCTGCAGGCAAGTGGAGAGTATTCCATCACACCACTGATTTGTGCCTTATGAATGGTGGATAGGCTTTTGGGAAGTCAGGAATGAGTTGTGGCATTGTCATTGGACTTGTAATCCAGACACCCAAGATAAAGCCCTCGGACCATGGTCTGAAACCCCCCTACAGGATTTGGTTGGTTTTAATTGCTGAGGGTGAATGTGTTAAAGGATTTTGACTAAGTGAAGCTACAGCAACAATGATTATATTCCCAAGTGAAAGGCGTGAGTAAGTTGGAGAGGACCTGCAGTTGGTGGTGCGTTGCAATATATCTGCTGCCCTTGTCTTTCTAAATGATAGTGGCTAAGGGTTAGAAACTGGTGTTGAAGGAGCCTCGGGGAATTTTTGCAGTGAATCTTGTAGATTTCACATCGAGTCAGCTGCTTTATCCTGGATGGTATCAAATTAATTGAGTGTTGTTGGAGCTGTGCTCATCCAACCACTGGGGAGTTTTCCATCACACCTTTTGAGTTGTGTCCTGCACATGGTGGACAGGCTTTGGGAGTCAGGGACTAAGTTGCTCACTCCAGGATTCCTAACCTCTATATTGCTCATCAACTCATTTATTTATATGGCCAGTCTAGCTCAGTTTCTGGTCAATGGTAAACCCCTGGATGTTACTGGTGGGGAATTCAGTGACGGTAACGTCACTGAATGTCAAGGGATGATGGTTGGATTCTCTGTTATTGAAATGAATGTTGTCTGGCATTTGTGTTGTGTGGATATTACTTGTTTACCAAAATCTGAATATTGCCCAGGTCTTGCTACGTTTGAGAATTGTCTGTTTCCGTGTCAGAGAAGTCACAAAAGATACCGTTATATGATTGGCAATGAATGTTCCTACATGTGCCCTTACGATAAAGAGAAGGTCATTGATGAATTACGGTTAGGACCAGCATACTACCTTAAGGTACTCCCTCAGAGATGTCCTGCAGCTGAGATGACTGACATCCAACCACCACAGCCATCTTCCTTTATGCCAGGTATGACACCTACTGACGGAGAGATTGTCCCCTGATTCTCTTGACTGTGGTTAGGCCAGGGCTCCTTTAATGTCACATTCAGTGAAAAGGAATCATTAATACTGTCACCTCTTAAAACTATTGTCAACTCTTTTGTCTGCACTAAGACAAGTTTGAAATGAAGCCAGGACTTAATTTTGATTTTGTTAATGCCAGTGAGCAGTTCATTCCTTCGTGAGTGCTGCTTGACAGCTCTATTGATGATCCCTTCCATCACTTTACCCATAATCAGGAATGGACACACGGGGTAGTAAGTGACTGAGTTGGATTTGTCCTGAATTTTGTGTCCAAAACAGCTCTAGGTCAATTTTCCATTCTTTGTTTAGGTGCCAGTGTTCATATAGCTGGAGCATAAGTCTTCAGTGCTGTTGGCAGTATGTTTTAGGGCCAAAGGCTTTGTAGCTTCCACTGTCTTCAGCAATTTCTTTAACAAATTGGATGAATTGAATGACCTAAGACTGACATCTGTATTGCCCAGGATCTTCGGAAGAGCCCAAGATAGAGCATTCACTCAGCACTTCTGCTGAAGGTTATGGTGGTTGTTGTAATTGATACAGACGCTACAGCCTTGTCTTTTGCACTGATGTTTGGGTTCCCACACCGTTGAGAATAAGGATATTTATGGAACCTACTCCTACAGTAAGATATTTAATTGCCCAGTACTATTTAGGAATGGATTTGGTAACTGTGCAGAGCCTAGTTGTCAATCTGTTGTTTGTGGAATTGCTTAGCCCTATCTGTCATTTGCTGCTAATGCTGTTTGGCAAGCAAGTAACCCTGTGTTGTAGCTTCACCAGGTTGACAACTCACTTTAAGTACACCCGATGCTACTCCTGGCATGCCCTTCTGCACTCTTTGGTCTGAGGTGATCCCTTAGCTGGTCAGTAATGATAAGTTCAGGAGAGTGCATTTAAAACCTTTTTTATTTAGCACACTGAAGGTGCCATAGGACATGATGGAAACTATCCTAGTGTGCAGACTACATATCTCTAAGGACTGTGTGGTGGTCACACCTACTGACACTGCCATGGACAGACGCATCAATGATAAGGGGATTGGTCCTGCTGTTGGGACCAGGCATAACCAGGGGTAGTGATAGTGGTATCTGGGATATTGTCTGTAAATTATGATTCTGAGAGTAAGGACATGTTGGACTGTTGCTTAACAGCACCCCTAATGTTATTACAAGCTTCTAGATCTTAGCAAGAAGGGCTTCACAGAGCGGACAAGGCAGAATTTCCTGTTGTTGGTTATGGTGCCATTCCTGTTTTTTTCTTGAAAATCATTGATAGTTGACGATTTTCCTAGACCATTTCAGAGATCAGTTACAAGTCTGGTCTGGAGTGCATTCAGCTGTGGCCAGGGAAAGACTGAAGATTTTCTTTCCTACATGGCAATAGATCATTGTATTTTTTTAAAAAATCAAGAATGGTTTCATAATCACTGTTAAACCTATAATTCCTGCATTAGTAGTGCAGCAACAGCAAACCTACACCATCATTTCCCCTCCAATTACGTTACATACAGTGACATACTTTCTTCCTATAAAATTTGTGGTTTCTTGGGGGTTTCTTTACAGAGGCTTTAATGGCACAAACCATTAAACATCATAACAATGGAGTGATTCATAAGTGACAAAAGCAAGCCAAATGTTCAGAATACTTCAGGCTTAGCAGAGATTATGGTAGTCAATGTTACCTCTGTCAACACACTCTCCGAAATTGAGTGACCTGAAGAAATTTAAATGCTCTCATCAACATGAAAGCCAAAGTCATGGGGAGTAAACCACTTAATAAGCTTAATAAGCACATGTCACATTTGTAGATACAATCCATTCAATACTGAGCACCATTTACAACTTACTAGGAATGTACATGATGCACTATGATACATGTCACATGATGTTAGCAATGGTTCCTCCACTCACAGCCTTAACATGAAACGAAGCAGTAAAAATTTCACCTGACTCGAAGCTTTTATCCACATTAATAAACAATTGCTGATACCTGTGTTAAATTTCATACATTAAGTAGGGATTCTCAGATATACACATCATTCTTGAAAACAAATATTATCCATTACTGACTGCACAAAAAGGCTATTGTTGATGACAACACTAGCTTTCAGCACTTTTCCCACTCCAAGTAGGCGGGAAGCCCCCCACCACCTCACCTCACCCAATGTTTTGGTAAATATGCAGGAAAATCATAAAAAGATGGTAAAGAGCAGATTAGTTCTCAACATCCACATTTTTGTGTGCTTCAATATTTGTAACAGAAACATAAATTTCATCACATATATGGTCACATCTGCATTGAAAGTGCTAAGGTTATTGTATTGCCCACATGTCCATCACTTTTATAGATGCATCACCACGACAAGCAGAGAAAAAGCAAGAAGAAGAATCTCTGTCCCTGTTTTGGGGCTACATAACTCCTCTTCAAATGAATGTGCATAGGCATGTGCATTTCCTCCAACATTTAAGTTCTATAACTCAGCTATATGGTAGGCTGGGGGAATCGATGCACTTCATTCCTAGGACTAACATTGTTGTCAAGCTACTTCAACAAATGCATGGGATAGGGAACAAATACTTTTCATGTTTGCACAATTATCTTGTGTTGTCGGAGTAATACAGTTCTAAAGTAGCTCATGTCACTGAGCAATGAAATATGGCAGAAGTTGTTGGATATTTATAAATAATATCCTGCTTTTGCCCATCCTTGTATATTTATTGGAATCATATGCCTCGCTGTAAGCACCCTATGATCTGTATGTCCTTATTTCCTATGATCTGCCTGTACTGCTCACAAAACAAAGCTTTTCACTGTACTTGGATACATGTGAGTGCAATAAATCAAATCAAATCGACTTTTGACCTACTAGTTCAAATTTTCAATTGATCTTTTTCAGTGCCTCAACCTTTTTAATTTTTGAAAGTTTGTTAATTTGTCATAGCTTGCCATCTTTGCAGCTGAATTGATATGGGACTGAGATGTTCCATTGTTCAGTTAGATTCTTTCCCGTTGGTAATTTTATGTGGAGCTATTACAAGCTGAAAAAGTTAACATTTTAACATTAATATAACATGTCCAGTAAATTTTAACAATTACATGAAATTATTGAATCTGTGTAGTTCAATCACAAAATCACACTCAAAAGTCAAGGTTTTTAAGTGAAAGAGCTTCTGTCCTTTTTGAATTTACAGGTGATAATTTCAAACTGGATGAAAAATTCTTTGGAGGAAGAGAAGACAAAAATGCTTGAGTTTGAAACACAAGACCCAGAATTAAAGATCGGTTGTTACCATTCTAATATGGCCTTTGATATCACTCAGGTAAGCACCTGAATGTTTCATATTTCAACATATGCAAACAGAAGAAGGCCATTCAGCCGCTCCTGCCTTGTCCAAACATTCATTGCAACTGGATCCGACAGTAACCTAATGCCATCCATGTTATTGCTTTAAAATGTATATTTTTTTTAATAGAGCAATTTTTAACTCATTCATGGGAAGTGTCCTTCCCTGGAATTCATTCTTTAATTGGTGTTCAGAAAGTGGTGGTGGACTGTCTTCTTGAACTACTGTTGGCAAAGACCTGAACGGAGGAAAATTCAAGGAAGTTCCCTCAGCACTAATGAAGGAATGTTAATACAGATCTAAGTCCAGTTGGTTTGTAGTTTAGAGGGGAACCTACAGATAGTGGTGTTCCCATGCATCTGCAGCCCTTGGCCTGGGTAATTGGATTTTATTTGGAAGACACTGTCAAAGGACCCTTGCGTACAAACTTGTGAGCCAGGAGCAGGAAAAGGCCATTCACCTCATCGGGCCTGTTCTGACATTCAATAAAGTCATGGTTGATCTGATCATAACCTCAAATCCACGTTCCTACATACCCGTATAATAACTTTTTAAGCCTTTGCTTGACAAGCATCTATCCACCTCTGCCTTTAAAAATACTGAAAAAATCTTCTTTGCCATCCTTTTCAGGAAGAGAGTACCAAAGACTTGGGACCTTCCGAGAAAATAAATCACCCAATGTGTTTTAAATGGACATCCCCTGATTTTTAAATGGTGATTCCTAGTTTCAGATTCTTTCAGAAGAAGAAACGTCATTTCTACATCTTCCACCACCTTATGTTCACAAAAGACTCTCAACCACCCTGCGGGGACTCCTCCTCCTGCCTGCAACCTTACCTCTCCTCTTAGACACCCTTTCGCAGTCTCGTATCCACCTTGAACCTCTTTATTGCTACCTACCGACGTGGCATCTAACCCCTCTTTCTCCACCCTCCTCACCTAGTCCAATCTCACCCTGTCTGAGCATGCAGCTCTCTACTCTGTCTGCACCAATCCCCATTTCACTATCAAACCTGCTGATGAAGTCTGGAGGAAAAATTTCTACATCACAGAGGCCAAACGCCAACTCTGCAACACCACATCATACCTTCTCCATGACCCCACTGTGGCCTATCAAGCCAACATCACCCACATTGTCCATTACCTTATCGCCTCCGGTGATCTCCCCTCCACCGTGTCCAACATTATAGACCCCCAGACTCGCACTGATTGGTTCTGCCTACTCCCCAAGATCCACAAGCCCAACTACCCCAGCTGACCCACAATTTCTGCATGCTCCTGCCCCACCATTCTCATCTCTTCCAACTTCAACTCGATTCTCTTCCCCCTTGGTCCAGGCACCTACAACCCAGATACAAATAATGCTCTCCACCTCTTCGGAAACCTCCAGTTACTCAGCCCTCAGCTACGCCTGCCTCTTTGCCGGTTATGTCAAACAGTCCCCTCTTCAGTACGTACACCGGTACTGTTCCCCAACTCTTCCACCATTAAATCAATGAGTGCATCGGCACTACATCCTACATACAGACTGAACTGGAGTTGTTCATCAATTCCACTAACAACTTCCACCCTGCCCTCAAATTCACTTGGTCTATCTCAGACACCTCCCTCCCCTTTCTTGATTTCTCTGTTTCCACTTCTGGTGACAGTTTACGGACCAACGTTTACTGTAAACCCATAGGATCCTATAACTACCTGGACTACACCCGCCCGCACACCACCTCCCTCCCCTCCATCCAGGATCTGAAACATCCTTTCCGGTGAGATAGATTTTCACCTGCATCTCCCCCAACCCAGTCTACTGCCTCCAGTGCTCCCGATGTGGTCTTCTGTATATCGGTGAGATCAAACATAGGCTAGGTGACCATCTCGCCAAGCATCTTCACCCGGCCTGAAACTGCCAGCCTCCCTAGTGGTGTCCACCCATCACCACCATTCCACACCACCCCTCCCCCTCCTCCGAACGCCCTACTCTTCCGCAGCTTGCCCTACCCCCACATCAAGTCCTGAAGATGGGTAATACCCAAAACCTCTCCAGATGCTGCCTGGCTTGCTGTGTTTTTCTTGCCTCTTGGGTAACCAAAAGTGTGCAAAGTAATCAATGTGCTGTTTAACTGAAACATAGCTGCTCTACCTTGGTATTAAATTCTCTTTGCCTGATATGATAGCATTCTATTACCTTTCTTAATTATTTCATGTACTTGAATATTTGCCTTTTCAGATTTTACACCTGAGGAGATTAGATGCCTGTGCATCTGAGTTCTCAAATCACTCATCTCTTGGATAATATGCATTTTTTTGTACTTCCTGCCAAAATGGACAATTTATCATTTTGCCATTGAATATCCATCTTGCTCATCTTTATTTGCTCAACCTATAAATATATTTTTGTAACTTCCTTGAGACTTGCTTCACAAGTTATCTTCCTACCTTTTATTGTGTCATCAGCAAACTTAGCAGCTGTTCAATCATCTAAGCAACTGATATAAATTGTAAACAGTTGAGGTCCCAGCATTGTTTTGATTTTATTTGTTGTCCCATGTATTTTGGTACAAAATACAGTGAAAAATATTAGATAGAGTCACCACTCTCCGGTGTCATGTTAAAACACAGAAAATAAACCAAAACAAAGGCAGACAAAATGAAGAAATTAGAATAAGTGTTCAACTTTACAGTCCTTCTTGTTAAGTACTCTAGCATGGGCTATGGGCATGGTGGCCAGGTATGAGTTCACTTCGTCACACTGCCTATGTTGGAACGAAACTCTTCGGTGCCATGTTGCACCCACTGACACCTTCGCCACTGAGTCCTTGACGGACCTCACCAATGTCGATACCACCAATGCTGCCAGGTACCGCATTGGCCGAAACTCTACCCTACTGTCACCTTGGGTCTGCTTCAGGTTTACCTTGTCAAGGCAGCTGCTGCTAATTCCACTGGATCTTGTATTAGGACAAAATTCAACTCCATGAATGTGCACAGGTGCAGATGCCACCAGGAACCCAAACTCACGTCCATTGCGGCAGCCAGGAATTGGTGCTAGAACCCCCTCAATGAGCAGCAGCTACCAGGGACCCAAACTTGCCTCCACCATTGCTGCAGGTCTGTGCTGATGGGCCTACTTGAGTCCACACTCCTCTGTCCACTCACCAGTGATTGTGTCACTGTGGCAGAGGTCTTCAACACACAATAAGTTTAAAAAAAGAAAAGAGAGGAGAGGGAGGTAAAAAAATGAAAAGAAATGCAGTTGGAGCTGATGAGCCGCAGGCTCAGGTAGCACTCTACTTGTTACGTCTTGCCAACCCTAAAGAAAGATCCGTTTACACCTACTGTCTACTTTGTATCTTGGATAGTTATTGCAGTGGAATTTGTTACTGCCTTTAGTAACAATGTGTAACATTATATTTAAAAGAAAGAACCGCAGATGCTGGAAAGCTATAACACAAATTGCTGGAAAATCTCAATACGTCTGGCAGCATTTGTGGAGAGAAAGCAGAGTTAAGGTTTCGGTTCCACTGACCCTTCAGAATTGGACCCAACTTTCTGTGATAAGGGGAACTGCAGATGCTGGAGAATCCAAGATAACAAAGTGTAAAGCTGGATGAACACAGCAGGCCAAGCAGCATCTCAGGAGCACAAAAGCTGACGTTTCGGGCCTAGATCCTTCATCAGAGAGGGGGATGGGGTGAGGGTTCTGGAATAAATAGGGAGAGAGGGGGAGGCGGACTGAAGATGGAGAGAAAAGAAGATAGGTGGAGAGGAGAGTATAGGTGGGGAGGTAGGGAGGGGATAGGTCAGCCCAGGGAAGACGGACAAGTCAAGGAGGTGGGATGAGGTAGTAGATAGGAAATGGAGGTGCGACTTGAGGTGGGAGGAAGGGATGGGCGAGAGGAAGAACAGGTTAGGGACGCGGAGACAGACTGGGCTGGTTTTGGGATGCAGTGGGGGGAGGGGACGAACTGGTCTGGTTTTGGGATGCAGTGGGGGAAGGGGAGATTTTGAAGCTGGTGAAGTCCACATTGATACCATTGGGCTGCAGGGTTCCCAAGCGGAATATGAGTTGCTGTTCCTGCAACCTTCGGGTGGCATCATTGTGGCACTGCAGGAGGCCCATGATGGACATGTCATCTAAAGAATGGGAGGGGGAGTTAAAATGGTTCGCGACTGGGAGGTGCCGTTGTTTATTGCAAACTGAGCGGAGGTGTTCTGCAAAGCGGTTCCCAAACCTCCGTTGGCTTCCCCAATGTAGAAGAAGCCACACGGGGTACAATGGATACAGTATACCACATTGGCAGATATGCAGATGAACATCTGCTTAATGTGGATGGTCATCTTGGGGCCTGGGATGGAGGTGAGGGAGGAGGTGTGGGGGCAAGCGTAGCACTTCCTGCAGTTGCAGGGGAATGTGCCGGGTGTGGTGGGGTTGGAGGGGAGTGTGGAGAGAGTGGTCTGTCCGGAAGGCAGACAAGGGTGGGGATCGAAAAATGTCTTGGGTGGTGGGGTCGGATTGTAGATGGCGGAAGTGTTGGAGGATGATGCTTTGTATCCGGAGGTTGGTGGGGTGGTATGTGAGAATGGGGCAGTTGTGGCTGGGGCGGGGTGTGAGGGATGTGTTGCGGGAGACACGGTCAAGGCCGTTCTTGACCTCTGTGGGGGGGAAAGTTGCGGTCCTGGAAGAATGTGGACATCTGGGATGTGCGGGAGTAGAGTGCCTCATCCTGGGAGCAGATGCGGCAGAGGAATTGGGAATAGGGGATGGAATTTTTGCAGGAGGTTGGGTGGGATGAGGTGTATTGTCGGTAGCAGGCGTAGCTTGGGCCCATGCGGGTACCCATGGCCACCCCCTTTGTCTGTAGGAAGTGGGTGGAATCGAAAGAGAGGTTGTTGAGGGTGAGGACAAGTTCAGCTAGGCGGATGAGGGTGTCGGTGGAGGGGGATTGGTCGGGCCTGCGGGACAGGAAGAAGTGGAGGGCCTTGAGGCCATCTGCATGAGGAATACAGGTGTATAGGGATTGGACGTCCATGGTGAAAATGAGGTGTTGGGGGCCAGGGAATTGGAAGTTCTGGAGGAGGTAGAGGGCGTGTGTGGTGTCACGGACGTAGGTAGGGAGTTCCTGGACCAAAGGGGAGAAAATGGAGTCCAGATAGGTGGAGATGAATTTGGTGGGGCAGGAACAGGCTGAGACAATGGGTCGACCAGGGCAGGCAGGTTTGTGGATTTTGGGAAGGAGATAGAAACGGGCTGTGCGGGATTGGGGAACAATAAGGTTGGGGGCTGTGGGTGGGAGGTCCCCTGAGGTGATGAGGTCATGGATGGTGTTGGAGATGATGGTTTGGTGCTTGGGGGTGGGGGCATGATCAAGGGGGCGGTAGGAGGAGGTGTCGGAGAGTTGCCGTTTGGCCTCGGTGATGTAGAGGTCAGTGCGCCATACTACCACTGCGCCTCCCTTATCTGCGGGTTTGATGTGAGGTTGGGGTTGGAGCGGAGGGCCGCCCATTCTGCAGTGGAGAGGTTGGAGTGGGTGAGAGGGGTGGAGAGGTTGAGGCGGTTAATGTCTCGACGGCGGTTGGAGATGAAGACGTCGAGGGAGGGTCTTCCGGAGAGACCACTCTCTCCATGACTCCCTTGTCCACTCCACACTCCCCTTCAACCCCACCACACCCGGCACCTTCCCCTGCAACCGCAGGAAGTGCTACACTTGCTCCCCCACCTCCTCCCTCACCCCCATCCCAGGCCCCAAGATGACCCTCCACATTTAAGCAGATGTTCACCTGCACATCTGCCATTGTGGTATACTGTATCCATTGTACCCGGTGTGGCCTCCTCTACATTGGGGAAACCAAGCGGAGGCTTGGGGACCGCTTTGCAGAACACCTCTGCTCGGTTCGCAATAAACAACTGCACCTCCCAGTCGCAAACCATTTTAACCCCCCTCCCATTGCTCAGACGACATGTCCATCATGGGCATCCTGCAGTGCCACAATGATGCCACCTGAAGGTTGCAAGAACAGCAACTCATATTCCGCTTGGGAACCCTGCAGCCCGATGGTATCAATGTGGATTTCACCAGCTTCAAAATCTCCCCTTGCCCCACTGCATCCCAAAACCAGACCAGTTCTTCCCCTCCCCCCACTGCATCACAAAACTAGCCCAGCTCGTCCCCTCCCCCCACTGCATCCCAAAACCAACCCAGCCTGTCTCCACTTCCCTAACCTGTTCTTCCTCTCACCCATCCCTTCCTCCCACCTCAAGCCGCACCTCCATTTCCTACCTACTACCTTCTCCCGCCTCCTTGACCTGTCCGTCTTCCCTGGACTGACCTATCCCCTCCCTACCTCCCCACCTATACTCTCCTCTCCACCTATCTTCTTTTCTCTCCATTTTCGGTCCACCTCCCCCTCTCTCCCTATTTATTCCAGAACCCTCACCCCATCCCCCTCTCTGATGAAGGGTCTAGGCCCGAAATGTCAGCTTTTGTGCTCCTGAGATGCTGCTTGGCCTGCTGTGTTCATCCAGCTTCACACTTTAATATCTTGGACCCAACTTTCTGTTGGGTTTTTCCAGCAATTAATGCCATTATATTTTCTCTAAATTGTAATAAGTTATCAGTTATTTTTAAATAAACCTTGCTGCATTATATTAACAACAGTTGCTAATAAAATCCTCTGAGGTAATTTCACAGCATTCAAAACAAGCTACTTGTTTTGTGAAAAGTGTTACAGAAAATACCAGGACTTTCTATGGCTGCAGCAACATCGCCCTCTAGTTATGACCACTAACATTCCATGAACCTTTTCGATTTATTCTTTGTACCTGACTTTTACATTTTAATGTACAACGTATAAATATCCACAAATTTCTTTAGGCCTCCAAATGTTCGTAGCTATTTGCCATTTACTTGATATTGGAGCTATCTTTTTTGGCTGCACACAGATAAGGCCACACTTTCTCGCATTAAAACCTTCTGGCGCTGTTTTGTCCACTTATTTAATCTATCAGTTTATCTTTATAATTACTGGATCCTGCTTATACTGTTTACTGTGCCATCAATTTTTGTATCTTTTGATATTCTTAAATATTTGCTGTCTATTGAGTTATCTCCGTTACAAATATAGTGAGTAGCTGAGGCCTCCACACAGATGTTTTATGGCACATCACTCATTACTTCTTACCAACTTCTTTTAAGTTTTTTTCATTGTCTAGCCCAGCATTTATTGCTCATCCTTAATTGCCCTTGAGAAGGGGATGAGTTGATCTGCCTTCTTGAGCACATGTCCTGTGAGCATAGGCACTTTCACAATGCTTTCAGGGAGGAAGTCTGGAGTTTTGACCAAGTGCAAGTGAACAAAACATGATAAAGGTCCAAATCGGGATGGTATGCTTTTTGGAAGGGAACTTGCAGTTGGTGGTATTCCGTGCATCTGCTGTCCACTTCTTTTTAGGTGTTAGTGGTCATAGATGTGAATGGTGTTGGTGAAGAGACCAGGGTGAATTTCTTAATTGCATCTCGTATGTGGTATACACTATATGAAGATGGTGATCATGATGCCAGCCAAACAGGCTGCTTTATTCAGGATAGTATTGAACATTGTTGGAGCTGCACCCATCCAGGCAAGCAGTCAATATTCCGTCACACTTGTGATTTGTTCTTTGTAAATAGTGGACAGGTACCAGGCAAATGAGTGGCGAGAGAATTTCTGTGGAAAGTAAAACCTCTGATCTGCTATTGTAGCTGCAGTATTTATATGGCTAGTCTAGTTTGGTTTCTGGAATGTAATAAAGGCAGAATATTGATAAAGCCAAATTCAGATGTGATAATGCCTTTGAACATAAAGGGTGAATATTACATTTTTTTTCCAACCTGAGATGGTCATTGTCTGATGTTTGTGTGGGGCGAATGTTCCTTGTCAGTTATCAGCCCAAGCCTGGATGTTGCCCAAATTTTGCTGCATTTGGAGGAGGACTGTTCCTGCATCCGATAGGTCAAACATGGTGCGGAATATTATGCAATCATCAGTGAACAATTATACACTTGACCTTGCTGATGGAGGGAACATTATTAATGAAGCAACTGAGGACAATTGGGCCCAGGGCACTATCCTGGGGAGCTCCTATAGTGATGTCCTGAGACTGAGATGATCGATCAACAGCAACAACATCTTCCTTTCTGCTGGATATAATTCAAACTAACAGAGTTCCCTCAAAATTTTCATTTACTCTAGTTTAACTAGGGCTTCTTGATGATCCACTTGGCCATTTACTACCTTCATGTCAACAGCAGCCACTCTCATCTAGCCTTTAGAGTTCAGCTCTGTTGTCCATGTTTGGACCAAGCCAGTAATGAAGTCAGAAGCAGAATGGCTCTGATAAAATTCAAACTCAGCATTAGTGCACCCTTTATTGCTGAGCAAGTACCACTTGAGTAGACTGAGGTAATAAGTGACTTGATTGCATTTATCCTCCTTTAATTGGGTAAGGTATAACTCGGCAATTTTCCACATTGCTGAGTTGATGCTGGTGTTGAAGTAGTACTGGAACAGCCTGGTTAAAGGTGCAACTAGTTCTGAAGCACAAATCTTTGTTTCAGTACTATTTCTAGAATGTTGTCAGGGCCCATAGCCTTTTGCAGTATTCAGTGCTTTCATCCATTTCTTGCTGTCATGGGGAGAGAATTGATTGGGTATATACCCATTTTTTCCTACTTGCTATCTTCTCTCACCCAACCAAGACAATATTTCATTCCCAGTTGTGAATGTGGAGTATTTAGCCTATAAGTCCATATGAACAAATGGTTCTGTCACACCTGAGGTTGGAAGTGCACCAATTTCTGTCTAGTCCCATTCCACTTATGATCATAACAAATTTTAAATTTAACCAGAATGGTGATATGGCCAATTATGTAGGTTTTAGACTGTAGTTTAGAATTTGAAACAATTCAGCTTAGTTTCCTCAATCAATAAACATGGAAGATTATTGACAAAAAAACTTAAACTACACTCAGTTATATATGCCTCATGTTTTAACATCCCAAACATAATGTGGACAAATATGGGTAACGCACAAACGATGATCAAACACTCCATAGAGCGCATCAAACAGCATGTGTGATGAAGATAGATCCTGCAGATTTCTGCGCAATCCCTCCAGACGTTGGTAACACCATGGACCTTATTAAAACTTCAAAATGAATGTGTTTTGTTGACCTGTTAAAATCTCTTAAAGACTGTTATGTCATCGATTGCTCTACCAACAGCTCGTGTTCTGGTCGTTCACCTTCCTTCTCTGGGACGACACTCTATTCGATTCTTAGAAACTACAGCACTTATGGGCACAATTCCAGCTCTTTTGAGTGAGCTTCTCGAGGCCAGCGCTACCCTTAGACTTGTTTCCAAATATTTGTCAGCTTTCAACCCTAACCCCCTCCTACCGATTTGTTACGAGCCCTTCGCAGCTCCAAGTTTTTCCATGCAGTTCAGTTGCTTTTGGCAGCATAGCTAATAGCAGCCCTTCCTTACATAGAGTTTGCATCTTGCTCTCACACATGCCCCCACATTCCCGCCCCCACATTCCCACCCCCACCTTTCCTGTCACACCCTTGCAACAATATTGTTTTAGTGTTAGTATTCCTATTGTCATGGGACAAAAGCCAAATTGAGTTGGAGATGGCTAATGTCAAAAACCCTTTATTACAGTCATGCAGATAAAAGACTCAGTTTCCTATTACTCTTGCCATCTGTCTGTCTTGCACATACTCTGGATGGAACCTATCAGCTTTTCCAGACAAATAGGCTAGTGGAAAAAGGATACAGAAGTGAAAGATTAGGTGAATAGCTTGGGTTTATGAATTACAATAACTTTTATCTCCAACAAATCTATTAACCTTTCTAATTCTCCACACCATCTTAAAGAAAAGGATGGAAAGTCACCTAGAAGGAACTATATAATAAGTAATCATTGGATTATTTACAGAAAGGGGAAGGACTTGTCTGATCAACTTTTATTCATTCCTTCTTAATTAAAATAGAAAGTAATAAACTATGGAGCAGGTAGATAATTCTGCAGCTATGAATAATTAAACCATGAAACCATTGTCATCTATTAGAAAAGCCATCTGGCTCTCTAATGTCCTTCAGAGAAGGAACTCTGCCATCCTCACCTGGTCTGGCCTACATGTGACTTCAGACCCACAGCAATGTCGTTGATTCTCAACTGCTGTCTGAAATGGCATAGCAAAACACTCAATTGTACCAATTGCTATGAAGTCTTATCAACTAAATTATGATGTTGTTGATGAGACTTCATAGCAGTTGGTGTAATTGAACGATTTGCTATGCCATCTCAGAAAGCAGTTGTGAATCAGTCACGTTGTTGTGGGTCTGGAGTCACATGGATGGGCAACATAGCATTGACATACGCATTGGAAAAGACAATGTCTGAAATAGCCCTGTTGACTCTGAAAAGTCCTCCTTGCTAACATATGGAGGCTAGTGGCAAAATTGGGAGAGCTGTGTCAGACTAGTGAAGCAACAGCCTGACATTGTTTGGAAGATATGATTCCTTAAATATGACTAGGTCTCTGCATGTGTCCTGTCCCACTAGCAGGACAATCCCACCAGAGGTTGTCGCCTTGGGAGTCTGCCCATGACGTTTAAAAATGGGCAAGGAAACCTTCTGGTTACAATGTACCATCCTCCCATAGTTGATGAAACAGTACTTTTCCATGTTGATCAACAGTTGGAGGAAATATCAGAGTGGCAATGATCCAAAATGTATTCTGGGTGGAGAATTTCAATGTCCACTCCCAAGAGTGGCTCAGCAGCAGCTGTACTGATTGAGCTAGTTTGGTCCTAAACAGTGTAGCTGCTAGACTGGGTCTGTTGCAAGTGGTGAGGGAGCCAGCAAGGGGAATAACTTGACCTGATTGATAACAAACTGCTGGTTGTAGATGCATCTGTCCACAACCATATCGGTAAGAATGAACACCTACAATCCTTCTAGAAACAATGCCTTCACATTGAGAGTAACCTGTATCATGTTGTGTGGCCCTATCACCTTGCTAAATAGCACAGGCTTTGAATAGATCTGGCAGCTCAAGACTGTGCATCCATTAGCCATGGAGCACCTGCAGCAGAATTGTACCTCGGTGCAATCTTCAAACTGATTGCTTGGCATGTCCCTCACCCAAACATTACCATCAAGCCCAGGGGTTTACCCTGGTTCAGTGATAATTGCAGGAGATCTTGCTATGAGCAGCATCTAAAAATGACGTGTCGACCAGATGAAGCTACCAAACAGTAGTACTTGTATGGCAAACCATGTAAGCAACAAATGATAGTGAAGCAAGCCCACAACCAGCAGGTCAGATTTAAGCGCTGTAGTCCTGCCACATCCAGCCATGACGGTGATGGACGATTAAACAACTCACTGAAGGAGGAGATTCCACAAATATCCCCATCCTCAATAATGGAAGAGCATTGCACATCAGGGCAAAAGTCAAGACTGAAGCATTTGCAGAAATCTTCAGCCACAAGTGCCAAGTAAATGATTCATTGTGGCCCCTTCCAGAGGTCTCCAGCATTACAGATACCAGTCTTCAGCCAATTCAATTTGCTCCACGTGATATTAAGAAAGAACGGGAGGCATTGAATGGTGTAAAGGTTTTGGGTCCTGACAACGTTCCAGCAGTAATACTAAAGACTTGTGCTCACGCACTTGCCATTCCTCTAGCCAAGCTGTTCCAAACAATTTGCAACACTGGTAACCACCCAACAATGTAGACAAATCCAATGCTCTTCCATTATTGAGGATAGGGATATTTGTGGAGTCTCCTCCTCCAGTGAGTTGTTTAATTGTTCACCACTATTATTTCCCCATCAGTCTACTCTCAATCATCGGTAAAGTGATGAAGCATGTTATCAACAGTGTTTTCAAGCAGCACCTGCTCAGTGACACAGAGTTTGGGTTCCACCAGGACCACTCTACTCATGACTTCAATTACAGTCTTGATTCAAACATGGACAAAAGAAGAGCTGAATTCCAGAGCTGAGGTGAGAGTGACAGCCCTTGACATTAAGGCTACAGTCAACTGAATGTGTCATCAAGAAACACTACAAAACTAGAATCAGTAGATATCAGGTCAAACTCTCTGCTGATTGGAGTCATACCTGGCACATAGGAAATTGGTGTAGCTGTTGAAAGTCAGTCATCTCCAGCTCCAGAGCTTCTCTACAGGAGCTCTTCAGGTTAGTGTCCTAGAATCAACCATCTTCAGCTACTTCATCAATGACCGCTCCTCCATCATAGCGTCAGAATGGGATGTGCAGTGTCCAGTACCATTCACAACTGTTCAGATACTGAAGCAGTCAATGTTCAAATGCATCAAAATCAGGATAATATCCAGGCTTGGGCCGACAAAAAGCAAGTAATGTTCAAGCCACAACAATGTTAGGCTATGACCGTCACTAATAAGAGACAATCCAACCACTAGCTCTTGTCATTCAACGGTACTACCATCTGAATCTCCCACTATCAACGTTCTTGGAGTTACATTGTCCAGAAACTCACTGGACTCACCACATAGACAACAGTGGGCATAAGAGCAGGGCAGACAATGCTGCGGTGAGTAACTCACCTCCTGACTCCCCAAAGCCTATTCACCATCTAGAAGGCACAAGTGTAACTGTGTGATGGAAGATTCCCTGATTGTTGAAGCTGTACTCGGACAATGCTTGAGGTTTGACCCCATCCCCAAGTGAAAGCAGTCTGCTTGATTGGCACCACATCTACACCCTCTACTACAGATGTTCATTAGCAGCAGTGTGTTTCCTCTACAAGATGCACTGCAGAAATTCACTATAGATCCTGAGCACTTTTGTGAACTCACATATATTTCCATCACAAGGACATGGGCAACAGATACATGTGAACTCCACAACCTGAAAGTTCTCCTTCAAGTAACTCACCATCCTGACTTGGAAATGCTGTCCCTTCAATGTCATTGGGTCAAATTCCTGGACGCCCCTCCCTCATGGCATTGTGGGCCAACCCATAGCAGGTGAACTGCAGCAGTTCAAGAAGGCAGATCACCACCTTCTTCTGAAGGGCAACAGGTTATGGTGAATAAAGGCTGCCCAGCCAGTGTCCCATGAATTAATTTTAAAAGTTTTTGGATTTTATATGCTGTTTGATGAGATTCTCCATAATAAATGTTTAGACAAGACTAGAGATGTGGATGTAGAGGACAAGTGGCAAACTAAATTGTTAGCTGCTTTGAAGGCAAAAAGCAGAGAGTGGGAGTAAAGGAGAGTAATTTGGTGACAAAAGGTGGGAATTGGTTTGCCACAAAAATCAGCATTCAGAGGACTACTGTTCACAATTTGGACTTGAATCAAAAATGCTACTTCTAAATTTATAGATGACACCAAATTAGGGTGATCAGCTCTGAAAAGGAACACAACTAATTACAGGAGGACATTAATAAACTTGCAGGCTGGAAAAATGACTGGTAAATGATGTTCAACGTAAATTTACGGTTGCACATTTTGTTATGAAGAATGGTGCAGTCACTTGTTACTTGGAAGAAGCAAACTGAAATAATTTAGAGGACTTGAGGGTATCTCGGCTTGCAGATAAATCAAACACTAAAGGTTGTGTCACATGTTAGCATAACCAGTAGAAGCAAACCTTTTGGAGCAGTAGAATTTTTTTTAAAAAGGCAAATTCTATTTAATGGTTGTCTTTGTTTATGCATGTCCAAGCTCTGAGTGATTTCTTAATCTTCTGTGAGTTCTTGTG
The DNA here is from genome assembly GCF_030684315.1 of Stegostoma tigrinum. Classification (NCBI taxonomy): domain Eukaryota; kingdom Metazoa; phylum Chordata; class Chondrichthyes; order Orectolobiformes; family Stegostomatidae; genus Stegostoma; species Stegostoma tigrinum. The sequence continues at coordinate 39,746,571 of NC_081363.1, forward strand.
ACTCAGAAGTTGATTGTGGGATCAGCATGGGTGTCCAAAAAAGTAACATTTCATATTGTAGTTGTTGGTGCTTGTGGGTACTTATGTGATTGTGCCACCTCCAGATACATTGACTGCTATGAATTTTGCAAAAATGGCCCGCAGGAAATTTGGGAAAAAATTCAGTTCTTGCCTCCACGTGGGCCAGTCAGATACAATACTTTCGTTAGGAAAATGGGCATAAATTAATCAAACTCTCTTTTTTGGGTGTGGTTTTATCATTTGTGCTGACTTGTTTGATTCTGTTTGTTCTGAGTCAGATTTTCTTGGACAACTTGCCTGGGTATTTTGTAGTCATCCATCAGAGAGGTATGCCCTGGCCATTCATATATAATTTTTGGCGGTGGTCTCTGTGCTGTTGAGACCAGCACGACAGAGGATATTGTTGTTATAGATTATTGTCTTGCCATCAAATCCTCACTGGATCCTATGCCTTTTTGCAAGTCCAACCTCTGATGTGGCACCATAGCAGACCAAAGATTCTGCATCATATGCAGATTGGTTGGGAAATAGCATTTGATTTTAGTGTTCAGCTTAATGCTGTGCTGCTTCTAAACAATAATGGAGGTGATGTTGGGCAGAACTTGTTTCTGATGAGTCCATGGATATTTCCATCAATAGTGTTTCTCCTAGTGAACAAATGTGTGCATCTCTGATGCTGCTTGGCCTGCTGTGTTCCACTTTGTTATCTCAAATTGACAATGTGAACTCTTTTCTGCGAACTTGAGAAATTGATGAAGGAACCAAACACGCCCTGCCATGAACTTCTGTTAGTGTGCTGTATGACTCTATAATAAAACAAAAAGCTATTGTTCCACATAAGAGATTAACATGTAAAATTAAAGTACATGGGATTGGGATTAGTGTGCTGTCATCAATAGAGAACTAATTGACAGTTAGGAAACAAAGTGTAGGAATAACCAAATCTTTTTACCAGTGGGTGGTGACTTGCATAGTACATCAAGGATCAGTGTTTGGATCCCAGCTGGTCACAACATATGTTAAAATGACATAGAAACTAAATGTAATATCACCAAGTTTGCACACAGTACAAAGTTGGATGTGAGGGTGAACCTTGAGGAGGATGTGGAGAATCTTCCATATGATTTGAATAAGTTGAGTGAGTGGGCAAATGCACAGGAAATCAAGAAAAATGTAGACAAACTTATCCACTTTGTTAGCAAAAACAGGAAAGTAGATTATTATCTGAATGATGATGAGTTAGAAAATGGCAAAGTACAATGCAGGCCAAACAGCATCATAGGAGCAGGAAAGCTGACGTTTCAGGACTAGGCCCTTCTTCCGAAATGGGGGAGGAGAAGGGGATTCTGAAATAAATAGGGAGAGAGGAGGAGGCAGGTAGAAGATTTCAGCTGATGCTGCTTGGCCTGCTGTGTTCATCCAGCTCTACACCTTGTTATCGCAGGTTCTCCAGCAGCTGCAGTTCCTATTGTCGCTCAAAGTACAATGCACCCTGGGTGTCCTTCCAAGTTACTGAAAGTAAACATGCAGGTGTAGCAGGCAGTGAAGAATTCAAATGGTATGCTGGCCTACAAAAGGACAGGATTGGAATGCAGGAGCAGGGATACCTAGCTGCAGTTGCCTTGGGCTTTGATGACACACCTGGAGTAGTGTGTCCAGTTCTGGTCTCCTTTATCTAGGGAAAGATGTGCTGGCAATAGAGGGTATGCAACATAATTTTACCAGACTGATTCCGAGGATGGCAAAACTGATGTATGAAGCGAAACTGAATCGAGTAGGACTAAATAAAAAAAAAGACTACATAAAAATATTTGTAAGAATGAGGTGGTAGGGGGAATCTCCTAGAAACGTATAAAGTTATAACCGGGCTAGACTGGCTCAAGATAGAAACCACTTGCTGTCTGAGATACATTGGATCAATGTCATTCAGCTTGAGGCAGGAAGCTTCTGCAGATGTGTACTAATTTTTTAAGGAAGACATGTCTGTGGAACTCTGGCTTGTCGGGTGTTGCTATCCATTGGTGAGCAGCCCAACATGTAGAAAAAGAGCTGAAATTCTTCAAAAAGAAGACTGCTTTCAAGGAGTTTGTGACTATAGATTGACCTGAAAGCTGAGACCATTTGTAAGATTTGTTTTATCTGTTTCTGTCATTTGATGTGTAGCTGATGGCTTGCAATCAATTGTACGCTGCCTATGAATATGTTTAATGTTGACTTTGTGTTTTAGAGATTAGAAGACGCGCTAAGATAATTTAGTGCTTCAGGTCCGGTAACCCTACCGGACCCAAAATGTTAATTCTGATTTTTCTTCTCAGATTTTGCCAGACCTGCTGAGCATTTCCAGAAACTTCTGTTTTGTTCCTGATTTACAGCATCTGCAGTTGTTTCAGGTTTTTCTTAGAATCTAATGCTCGCTTTGTTTGACACTTGTATAGTAGTAATGCTTTTGTTGAATTTCAAGGTTTCATTCTTCCAGTACATAATGAGATTTCAGGTTTCTTGTTTTTGAAAATGTTGTTGCTGATCTGTACAAAGGTCAAGGCACTTCACAGGAGCATTATAAAACAAAATGGGACAAAAGACTATGTGAGGAGATGTTGTGAAGAGTGACCAAAGGTTGGGCTGGACATGTTAGGGCAGCACAGTGGCTCAGTGGTTAGCACTGCCAGGGACCTGGGTTCGATTCTAACCTTGGGCAACTGTCTGCGCAGAGTGTGCACAATCTCCCCATGTCTGCAAGATAGTAGGAACCGCAGATGCTGGAGAATCTGAGATAACAAGGTGTAGAGCTGCATGAACACAGCAGGCCAAGCAGCATCAGCGAAGCAGGAAGGCTGATATCTTCTATCGCTTCACCCTCTCTCACTATTTATTTCAGAATCCCCTTCCCGTCCCCCATTTCTGAAGAAGGGTCTTGGCCCGAAACGTCAACTTTCCTGCACCTCTGATGCTGCTTGCCCTGCTGTGTTCATCCAACTCTACACCTTGTTATCCCCATGTCTGCACTGATTTCCTCCAAGTGCTCCAGTTTTCTCCCACAGTCCAAAGATGTGAAGGTTAAGTGGATTAGCAATGCTAAATTGTCCATAGTGTCTGGGGATGTGCAGGCTAGGTGGATTAGCCATGAGAAATGCAGAGTTACAGGAGTAAGGTAGGGGGTTGGGTCTGTGTGGGTGGTCTTTGAAGGGTAGAAATGGCCTGCTTGTGCTCTCTAGAGGTTCTATTAATCTATTCTGTGTAGATTTTAGCATGTGTCTTAAAGGAAGAAAGTGAAGTGCAGTGTTAGAGAGGTATAGGAAAAGTGCTCCAGAGTTCGAAACTATACAACTGAAGGCACAGGTGCCAATGGTGGATTAATTATTATTAAAATGGAAGAGTGTCTAAAATTGGAGACCAGATGTATCAGTGAGTTTCTGTAGGGGATAGAATATGGAAGAACAGCCAGGGGCCTGCTGAAATGTTTGATGATACAGAGGGTACAGACAAGAATTTGAGTAATAGATGAACTGAGACAGGGATGAAGTCTGGGAAAATCACATGGAACAAGAGTTCCAACTGGAACTATCAAGGTTATTCGTACTTTTTTTCCTTTTTGTTTTATCTTTTTTCTTGCTTTATGTCATGAGATATTTGAGATGGATTCCCTCCCCTTAAAGTCATAAGAGGTCTAGGCACAAAAAGGGCCATTTGGCCCATCTGATCTGTGCTGATCAAAAACAACCACCTAGCCCTTTTTCCTGCATCGGCCATGATCCTATTGAATGATGGAGCAGATTTGAGGGGTTGAACAGCCTACTCCTGTTTCTATTTATTATGGCTTTATGGTCTCTTGGTTCAAAGCCTTGGCAGTGCAAGTTTATATCTAAATACTACTTAAATGCTTTTGTATGTCTGCCTGTACCACCCTTACAGGCAATGAGTTATAGTTCTCTAAAACCTTTGCAACTTTTCTAAATATCCTGCGTCTTAGCTTAAATAGGTGTCCCCAGTCATTGATTTCTCCACCAAGGGGAAACGTTTCGTAGGTGGAATTCATTATTGAAAATGCTGATAATGCAACTTAGTGTCAGCATGGTGAGAGTAGATCTGGTTTCTTGTATAGTAGTCAATACTTAATTTGGTGATTCACAACATCAGTAAGTACATGTTTTGTAAATTTAATCAGCTCTATTAAGAGAAGTAAAGTATGATTGTACAACAACTGTAATTTCATTTCTGAATGATTTTATTTTGCAGATGGTTTATGAATGTCTGAAAAATGTAGACAACATCAGCAAAAAACTGAAGGACAAAGCTTTACATATCTGTTTTGATGAATTAGAAAATTTAATACACTGGTAATTTTTATACTAACATTATAGCCTGTTTTAGAGTCGTATGTTTACTGCCTTCATGACACTGGAGATTTTGTACCTGAATCACTAGATTTTTTAGAAGGCTCTTATACAAACCACATTGATTAGAGTGCATGGCCATTAAACCAGTATCAACGTATAAGAAATTCTACAGGAATTAAATATACAAACAAAGGAACCAGTCAGCATGGTGCCTCAGTGGTTAGCAATGCTGCCACTCCGCGCCAGGGGCCTAGGTTCAATTCCAGCCTCCGGTAACTGTCTGTACGGAGTTTGCACATTTTCCCCATGTCTACATAGGTTTCCTCCGGGTGCTCTGCTTTCCTCCCACAGTGCAAAGACCTGCAGGTTAGGTGTATTGGCCGTGCTGAATTGCCCATCATATCCAAGGATGTATAGGCTAGGTGGATTAGCCATGGGAAATGCAAGTTTACAGAAATAGAGCGGGGGTGACAGTCTAGGTGAACTGCTCTTCACGGCATTGGTGTGGACTTGTTGGGCCAAATGACTTGTTTCCATGCTGCAGGGATTTTAATTCTAAACAAATTGACCTTTCAACCCCTTGAGCCTGATGTACTTGTTGAAGAGATCATGGCTGATCTGATTGTAACCTCAAGTCTACATTCCTGCCTACCTGCAGTTGACAAATGCATCCCCTTGCTTAGCAAGAACCTGTCAACCTTTGTCAAGGCTCTGTTTCCACCATCTTTTCAGGAAAGTGATCCAAGATACAGTATCCTGTGAGGAAAACAAAATGTCGTCTCTGTTTTAATTAGTTGACCCCTTATTTTTTGACATAAACCTCCCCATATCCAATTTGCCAAGACTTCTCAGGATCTTGTATGTTTGAAGCAAGTTGCTTCTTGCATTCATTGGAGTTTTGAAAAGTAAGTTTATCCTGTCCAAAATAAAAACACAGTGATGGGGAAATTCAGCAGGTCTGACAGCATCTTTCAAGTTTAAGTCTCTCGAGAAGAAGGATTTTGTATAGGACTCAAAACATCAACACAGGTTTTGCCAGGATAGCTACATTTCTCCATTACTTTTTTTTTGTTTCAGATCTCCAGCATCTGCAGTACTTTGTTTATTCTGTCCAATCTTTCCTCGTAAGACACCCAATTCCTTCCAAATATTAGTCTGGTAATCCTTCTATGCATTAAATAAGGAAACCAATATTCTACATAATATTCCAGATGTAATCTCATCAATGCCATGTATAACTGAAACACAAACTGCCTTTTCCAAAAAAGAAGTTACCTTTCCTAATTATTTGCTGTTTCTACATATTAGCCATTCACAATTTGCAGAGCTTCTGCATCTCACAGCTCTGCAAACTGTCACTGTTTAGATAGTCTAATTGATTATTATAACCTGCCAAAATGGAAATTTCTCATTTTCATGTGTTATACTCCATTTGTTACATTTGCCCAGCCACCTAACCTACCTATGAGTGATAATGGGAACTGCAGATGCTGGAGAATCCAAGATAATAAAATGTGAGACTGGATGAACACAGCAGGCCCAGCAGCATCTCAGGAGCACAAAAGCTGACGTTTCGGGCCTAGACCCTTCATCAGAGAGGGGGATGGGGTGAGGGTTCTGGAATAAATCGGGAGAGAGGGGGAGGCGGACCGAAGATGGAGAGAAAATAAGATAGGTGGAGAGAGTATAGGTGAGGAGGTAGGGAGGGGATAGGTCAGTCCAGGGAAGACGGACAGGTCAAGGAGGCGGGATGAGGTTAGTAGGTAGGAGATGGAGGTGCGGCTTGGGGTGGGAGGAAGGGATGGGTGAGAGGAAGAACAGGTTAGGGAGGCAGAGACAGGTTGGACTGGTTTTGGGATGCAGTGGGTGGAGGGGAAGAGCTGGGCTGGTTGTGTGGTGCAGTGGGGGGAGGGGACGAACAGCCCAGTTTGTCCTCTCCTCCCACTGCACCACACAACCAGCCCAGCTCTTACCCTCCACCCACTGCATCCCAAAACCAGTCCAACCTGTCTCTGCCTCCCTAACCTGTTCTTCCTCTCACCCATCCCTTCCTCCCACCCCAAGCCGCACCTCCATCTCCTACCTACTAACCTCATCCCGCCTCCTTGACCTGTCCGTCTTCCCTGGACTGACCTATCCCCTCCCTACCTCCCCACCTATACTCTCTCCACCTGTCTTCTTTTCTCTCCTTCGGTCCGCACCCCCCCCCCTCCCTATTTATTCCAGAACCCTCACCCCATCCCCCTCTCTGATGAAGGGTCTAGGCCCGAAACGTCAGTTTTTGTGCTCCTGAGATGCTGCTGGGCCTGCTGTGTTCATCCAGCCTCACATTTTATCACCTAACCTACCTATATTATTTTGTAGCCTTGTAGGTCTGCTTCAGAACATACTTTCATTCCACCTAGTTTTTCCTTACTGACCTTTTGTGCCATCAGTAAATTTGCCAACTGTACATTCCATCCCTTCATCCAAATCAGTTTTGTGAATTATTAACAGTTCCAGCACTGATCCCAGTGGGACACCACACATTGCAATCTCCCAACTTGAAAAAGACCAGTTTTCACCCAGTCTCTGGCTAACAGGAAGCAATTTTCTATCCATTCCAATATTCTATCCTCCTACGCCATAAGCTCTTATTTTCTGCAATAATTTGTGATGTGATGTTTTATCAAATGGTCTCTGGAAATCTAAGTGCATATAAAGTTACCCTGTATTTACAGGACATGTTATTTCCTCCAATTACTCCAATCTGGTAAAATATGATTGCCCTAATTGGGCACATTGACTCTGCCTGATTACCTTGAATTTATCTAAAACTTTTGCTATAACTTCTTTCAATATAACTTCTAACATATTTCTCTTGCCAGATGTTGAGCTAACTGGTTTGGAATTTCCTGGATTCTGTCTTTTTCCCTTTATAAAAACGAATGAATTATTATAAAAAATACATATTATAATTAAAAATATAAATTATCCAAATAAATAATCTTCCAATCTGATAGGCCTTCCCCAAATAAAAGTTAAATCATATAGCTACTCTCTGTCTGATTTATACCAGTGAATGTGACTGTACAGCAAGGGAAGTAAGGAATCTCAATTATCCTTTTTGAAAGGTTTCGAATTCTACTCTGCATGCTTTTAATCTTATTATTTTTGTTGCACATCTTTTTTTGGAATTTCTGGAACTTCATAGATAATTGAATGCCATGCCATTCAATATTTCTTTTCATTCAATGTGGTGGAAGCTGCACCTTTATGCCCAGAACAGGGCAGAAGAAGAAACCTTCATCACATTTTTTAAAAATTGAACTTAAATTTCAGTTGCCATAGTTTCTGGGCTGAAAGCCAAGAGCTGCAAAGTGGTATTATTTAAGTCTTGTTTCAGTTGATATAAACACAATAAGCTAATAGGCTTCTTATGTTCTATGCATCTTTTATTTTGGGGTATAAATTGTTCTGTACCAATGTTTATGGTCTACACGAGCCACATATCCTACTTCAACTTTATCTACATATCATCCTATTCCATTTTCCCTCGTTTAGTTACTTACCCTTAAAGACATTGACACTATTAGGTTCAGTACCACGGTCTAACAATTTTTGTGTAAAATGTTCTTCTGAATAGCTATTGAGTTTATAAGTGACCATTTTTATGTTTATATCTCCTTTATTGGATTTTTACACAAGTAGAAACATCATCTCTATCTTTCATTTGCCAAATGTGTTCATGAAGTTTAAATGCCTCCTGTAGTTTATTAAATTTTCTTATCGACAAAAAATCTCATTTCATTTTTTAACATCGTCTTCAGTGCAGAAATATCCTTTTATCCATAGTATGGATTTGAAAACTGTACACATTGTGTGGTCAAGAAAATATTCCATGCATATTTAACTTCATTTCCCTGCTCTTCAATACTGTTTCTCCAGAAGTAAACCCTGATTGTTTTGTTTGCATTTTTTATGATTTTGTTAGCATCAACAACAAGTTTTTTTTAGATAATGCTTTCATTATGTTAAAATATCCTAAGATGTAGAAGTGCTTCAAAAACAGTTAACACTGTTATTTTGAAAAGGGACATAACAAATAGATTCAAGAATTTTACCTTTTCTATATTTAACTTTTGTAAGTGATTCCAGCTATTAGAATATTAAAATTATTCCATTTAATCTCTTGTTTACATTTTATGTACAATTTATCTCCTCTGAGGATTAAGTATGTTGATAAATTGGGGCTTGGTTAAATTTAGAGTAATTGTTGTATAGAGAAGTGAATTATTTTATGTTGGATTAATTTTTTTATTATTTACAATATACACTTCATTTTCATAAGGATTAAGGAATGATTAATTTTGATTTATTTTTCAAGCTATCATGATATAATAATGTGCAAGCCAAATGTAGTACCAGTTCTGATGGTAGGCCTCATCACCTGCATTGATTTGAGGTAATTATTTTTAGTGACTTATTATTAAATAGTACAAATAGCATTATATTTGTATTAGTTTCACTTTTAAATAATGGAAGACTGAAGAGAATCTCAAAACAATTCATTTTCAGCTAACTACTTTGAATTGTAATTGCTGTTCTAATGTACAAGAAAATTCAGCACAATTCAATTTAAAAGTATGAAAAATGCCCCAGTACTTTGGGCTTGTTTTTATATTTAAGATTATTGATTGAGGTATTGATTGTCAGAAAACTAGTAGAATTCCCTTCCTTCTCTTCAGATAGCACTTGCAGGATCTTGAACGTCCAACTGGACCTTCATGCAACACTCTGCTACTCCTGCAATATTGTCAGCCCTGAATATGTGCTGATGGTTACAAGAATACATTAGGCACTGGAGTGGACCAGCAACTTGAACATGATTTGCCATTCAGTTGAGCATGGTCTACAACTTAAGTCTGTCTATCTATTGCCCAATATCTCAACTGTAAATTACTGTACATGAAAGAGTTTCAAATTTCTATTACCCTTTAGGTGTAAAAGAATTTCCCAATCTCACTCCTCAGATGTCTAGTTATCATTTTTAAGTTGTGCTGTGTCCCCCTAGACATCTGGCCCAATGGAAATAGCTTGTTCGCTACTTTCTGTCTTCGCCTTAAGATCAGTATTCTAAATCCATGAGAGTGTAATCCGGTTTGTGAAATCTTTCCTCGTAAGGGCCTTTTGGAGCACTTGAATCCTGTGGTAAAACTTCGCTGCATTTAGTTCTTTTCGAGGCATGGACCCACAAGAACTACTTGTATGTGTTGTGCAAGCAGGGCTTTTTACAGCTGCCTTATTACTTCTGTAATCCTTGCATTCTAGTTTTCTAGACTTAAAGGCTTTCAGTCTTTTTGATTTTTTTTGTGCTTTTCCATGACATAACAAGAATTTGATTTCATGGATCCTCCCGTGACTTCTGTACTCCATCATTCTACTTTTACTTTTGTATTTAGAAAATATGTTGCTTTATTCTTTATAGGTGCAAAGCATATAAGCTTACAGCTTCCAGTATTGAAATTAATTTTACATCATTTTCCCATTCGTTGTATTTATCAATGTTTCTTGATATTTTTCTGCTTCTGTCTATGCCTTTACAATGGTGTCTACCTTTGTATCATTAAAGTATTTGAATGTGGCTTTCTGTGTCAGCATATAAGTCATCAATAAATATCATGAATAGTTGAAACCCTAACACAATCTTTACAGGATGCTACTAATAACCTCCTGTCAATTAGAGTATCCACGTATTATGTCTATTTTTCCCTGAAGCTCAAGATTTCATAACCTGGTTAGTAATTTGATGTGAAGCCCATGAGCTTCAGCGTTAACACTTGTTTATGAGATACTTCAATCAAATGCTGCCTTAAGTCCATACGAAGAGCATCCATGGACATCCCTCTGTACACTGCTTTAGTCACTTGTTCAAAAAACTCAGTTGGGTTTGCCAGGTACAACCTAGTCCCTTTATTATACCTAGAGTAGGCCCTAATCTTTTTGTTTAATTTGTGCAATGAAAGCATGCTGGCAAGGGATCAGTTTTAAAGTATGCTTTTGTAGGTAATGGTAGGCCACCTATTTGAAATACTGCCATCTATGTGATGTGGTATACCCACTGTAATTCGGTGTCCAGCAACAGTGAAAGAGTGGTGATATTGTTTCAAGTCAGGATGGTGTGTGAACTTCTGAGGATCTTGATGTTTTCATGCACCTGCTAATTGTGCCTTCTAGTTGGGGGTGTTTGCAAGTTTGGAAGGTGCTGTCAAAGGACCCTTGGCAAGGTTCTGCAAAACAACTTGCAGATGGCACTAATGGCCTCAATGCACAAATGGTGGAGAGAATGTTTATAATGTTATTTGGGGTGTCATAGCAGTCGATTTGTGTTATCCAGCATGGTTTCAAGCGTCTTGTGGGCAGTTTGAATTACACTGTGCAGAATTCCCAGATTCTAACCTGCTGATTCATTCATCTGCATCTATCAAATCACACTTAATGTCCAGCAAAAGCAATATACTATGTGTTCTGGTAAAAGCAGCAGAAAGGCTGAGGAAATTCCTGCCTAGTGTTGTAGCACAGTGTACACTCCAGGTGGCACTCTTAAAACATGAGGAAACAGCTAAAACTAAAATAAAGGCTACCTAAAGCATTCTATATTTCATGCACCACACCCATCAACTGTTTTTTAATATGTAGTCATCATTTTACATATCAAATTCTTACTGTCTTTATCTCCCTTCTGTTCCACCAGAGAAAATATAGAGAAACTGAAGCAGGACAATGATGTGCATGCCAACAAAATAGAAAAGACATTAATCAGTGTTGTAAAACAACTCAATAACAGTATCTCAAATGAAATTTTGCTTCGGGTGAAGGTATGTTGGGATTTGTGTTTTCAAATCATTTATTCGTTAAGGTTATTCAACTGAAATAGAAATATTATTCTCTAGCTTTATTTTAAGAAACTCATGACAAAGAAGTGGCTATCCAATAGTGAGGATTTTAATCAGATAATAAGCATTGCTGAAAAGTATTGTGAAGAGTTCAAGAAGATGAAACCAGCCAATTACCAGGTATACTATTTACAGTTCATAGATCAGGCACTTAAGTTATTGAATATTGCAAAAACAATGGCTATTAAAAATAAATGAAAATTAATTATCTCTTTTAAATAAAAGGTTTTGGTATCTAGCATCCACTATCAGTTTGTTAAAGAGTACATAGCACAAATCGTGAAACAACGCTTTCGCTGCAAATCATCTGAAGAACGTGACAGAGCAGCAAATAAGATCAGGGAAGAATTGGGGACAATAAATGAGATGTATGGAGAATTCGTAAGTAATGTAAATGTTTTTGTTTAATTGAATATATGCTGCAAACACTGGCTTAACTTTGGCTTATTTTCCCCTGGTGAGCCAAAACCTCTTCAAGCATTATTCACCAACTGTATACAGGTTTTATTTATGTATTATTTTTATTTTCTTTAAAAGTTGAATGTTTCTTCAGACTTCCTTACCAGTCACAAATATGGCAGTGACCCCTATGTGTCTTATTTCATGTACTTTGCACCCTCTTTGCATATTTAAAACATCATTTCTTCTCTAGAATATCTTTGCAATGTTCTGCTACTGTACCTAGAAGTAACAAAATATCTTTTAGGTCAGTATTTAGACATTTTCCTAAACAATGTTTCACTATACTGAAAGTTTCACATTTAATGTGGTTAAGTGGTTAAATGCATCATTGATCCCTTAAAAGAAACAAAGAAATACTAAGGGGCTTGTAAGAAAGGTATACCAACAATCATGGGTGATTTTAATATGCATATAGACTAGATTAATCAAATTGACGTGAGTAGCCTCGGAGAGAGTTTATTTAATGTATTAGAGACTGTGTGTATCTTGGAGCAATATGGTTTGGAACCAACCAGAAACCAGCCTGTTCTGGATTTGGTATCGAGTAATGCGGTGGAATTAATTAATCCCATTGTAATGGGTCTTATAGGGAAGAGTAATCATAGCATGATAGAAGTTAAAATTCAATTCAAGGGCAAGAAACTAGAGTACTGCACTATTGTTCTGTAGTTAACGAAAGATAATTCCACAGACATGAGGAAACATTTGGCCCAAGTGCACTGGGAAGGAAAACTAAAAAGTGGGGACAGTTGATGAGCAGTGGCATGTGTTTAAGGAAAAACTCAATTGCTCCCAGCTAAATGCTATTCCAGAAAGGAAAAAAAAATTGTGAGCTTGAGAAAAGATCATCCATAGCTAAGCAAGGAAGCTCATTAACTTATTATAAAGACAAAATCTGAGGCATACCATATTACAAAGTCAAGTGGCAGGCTGGAAGAGTGGGAACCTTTTAAAGATCAACAAAGGGCAACTGAAAAAAGTAATAAGAATGAAGGTGAATTATAAAAGAAAATTAGCACAAGGTACAAAAACAAATAGCAAGAGCTTCTATAAGTAACATTCCCTTTAAGGTGTAGAATTGCAAGTGTGCAGAGCCACCTTCAAGGTTCCATTTACAGCCCTCCGCCTCGGCACACTTATCGCACATTGACTTTTGGTTCCACACACAGACCATAGAAGCTCGTGCAACTAGGAATAAACTTAGAGGGAATGTTATCTATAAGTATACAAAACAGAAGAGACTACCTAAAGTAAATATTGGTCCCGTAGAGGACAAGACTGGGGAGTTGTTAATGGAAGACACTGAAATGGTAGTAGTTTTCATGCCAGAGAACACTGAAACCATCCCAGTAGTGATGGGTAATGTAGAAGTTAAAGAAATGGAGGAACTTAAAACAATTTCAATCATTAGGTGAAAAAGTACTAATAAAATCATTGGGAGTAAAGGTAAGCAGGCTCCCAGACCCTAATGGCCTATGTCATTAGCTTGTAAATGTTTCTGTAGATATGGTGATTTCTTTTAGAATGGTTTTAAGCCCTATCCTGTTGTACACATTGACGCAGAGTTTTAGGACAAAATAAGTTAGACAAGTTTCAGTTTAGAAGGTTAGAAAGTATTTTTTTAAAGCTTTAGGAAATATCTCTAGCATGTTCTTTTTATCTCCCCCTAATTTTTGGTGATTCCGTGAAACCCTTAGAAAGAGTTACCTGGACAGAGCAGTGCTCCTGGGAAAGATGACATATAGTGAAACTAGATTATCTTGGACCAAGGAGTTTGTGACAGTCACAACCTAGAAATGTTGGGATAAAATTCTGAAGAGGATTTGAAACTGAGTGCATTTAAACTTAGGTGTATGATAACCAGAAATAAGTTATCTGAGGTTTTAGTCTAGGATTTAACACAATAGTTACCATAACATTATCAAGGTGTTAGGAAAAGACTTTCTCCCTGTGATGTGAAGAATATAAAATGGGTACTGTATAGTACTTTATAGGAGATATATTTTGGACTTGAAAAGTGTTTTTGGGCTAAATGAGATTATACTTCACTGTGTAATGTCCTATCCTGAATTTATAAGTAAATAACTTGGTTTATTGTATTTAATCTTCATTTCCTTTGCTAAATAAATTTGTTTTATTTTAAAATTAAAATTGTGTGTTTATGTCAGTAAGAGGCAACTTTGTTAATACTAAAACTTCATAAAATATGATTCGTCAAGTTGGGTTTCAGTCTGGGATCCGACATGTCTCGTAATAACATCAGCTAGGATCATAATATTTTAAATCCATATATTATCTCCATCTCATTCATGTGAAAACATGTCTTTCTCCTTTCAAAGCATCAGATATTCATTTAATCGAAATAGAGGTAATTAATTAGCAACACTTTTAATAAACAAACTATATCTAATTTATTTATTCACTATTCCTTCTCGTAATGATCCCAGCTGGTGGTAAAACTGGACAAATCAGATCCCTGAGTGAGATCAGATGATATTTGTTTTTGTTTTTTGTTTACAGTGTAGATTAGTGACTAAACATGTTAACAAGAGCTTACCAAAACAAAAGAACATAACTTTAAATGGAAGAACAAAAATGTTTATTGCACAAAAGGAAAACATGTGAACTATGTTCACACCATACAAGAACTAGCTAAAGTCATCTCATTGGAAATGTTAGAAAGCTTCATGGCTTCTACCCCAACAACAGGCTTAGACAACCAAAGCTTAATGACAGCACTGTAGGATGTCTTTCTCTCTTACACGTTCACAGATGTTTGCTTCTGCAGAGATAGTGGGAACTGCTGATGCTGGAGTCTGAGAATAACAAGGTGTAGAGTTGGATGAACACAGCAGGCCAGGCAGCATCAGAGGAGCAGGAAAGCTGACGTTTTGGGTCTGGACCCTCCTTCAGAAATGGGGGAGAGGAAGGGGTCTCTGAAATAGAGAGGAGGAGGCGAATGTATAAGGTGGATAGAGGTGCAAATGGATGGAGAAAAGACGGACTGGTCAAGGAGGCAGGGATGAAGCCAGTAAAGGTGCATGTAGGTATGGAGTTAGGATGCGGGTTGGTCAGTGAGGAGCGAGGGGTAAGTAGGTGGATGGGAAGATGCCCAGGTCAAGGAGGTGGGGATGAGGCTAGTAGGTAGGAAGTGGAGATGGGGCTTGGTCAGTTAAGTGAGAGAAAAGATGGACAGGTCAAGAAAGCCGGGATGAACTGGGCTGGTCTTGGAATGAGGTCCGGGATGGGGAGATTTTGAAGCTTGTAAAGTCCTCTTTGAGGCCATTGGGCTGCAGGTTTCCCAGGTGGAATATTAGGTCCTGTTCCTGCTGCCTTTGGGTGGCATCATGGCTCCTGCAGTTTTCTTCTAAGTGACTCAGGATACCACCTCCAACCCTGTCCTGAATGGTTTGGGGACTTCCACTAAGAATACTTCTCATGTTATAAACCTCTGTCACTGAAATGAACCTCTTTCAGTCCCTCTTCCCTCTTCCCTCTAAAGGTTTAAAATTCCAGTCAGCAATTACTTTAGTACTGTAATTACTTCCTTGGAGGGTGGTTTTATGCAAGACATTCAACTAAAAGTCTTTTTTATTTGGGATACTAATTTTAGCTGTCTGTTCTGAGTGACTTTCTGCTGTATATAAAACAAAATAGACATTTTACTCAACTGAAATCTATTCTTAATCCGCTTTAAACCCAAGTTGCCAAATAATAATAATGTATCATGAACTTCCATCACATTCTGAACTGTCACGTTATTTGAAATTTGCTAATTTTGTGTCTGACTTTTTGTGTTTCTATTAATCGCTGCTTTTAGTAGATGCCTAAATTTCACTTGAAATTTATCCTGATGAAAGGTGTAGCTTACTTGGTCGCTTGTTTTAGGAAACTCCACTTACAAATATTGGCATTTTCTAAGGTACATGTCAGAAATCCCAAAGGGCAGTGTCAGATAAGTGAAGTAAAATATCATTGCAGATTTTATCATTAAAGTAACAGAAGTATGTTTCAGGGAATAAACTGTAGATATAGAACCTCCCCAAAAAATCGTGTTTTGAAAATGGTTTCATTAGCCAAACAGCACTGTAATCCTGTTACAATTTCTGGTAAGTTCTAAAAATGTAGATGCACATCATATTGGTTGACGACTGTATAAACTATTAGCTTATAAATTTTAATATCACCAGTCACTGTGGTAGAAGATAGATAAAACTTGTGAAGTGCATCAGTACAAGTAACACATTTTGCCTTACCAGACTAATGAACTAAATCTCTTGTTTTCCAGGGAAGTACTGCTTTGTGGCTTTTGCCTTTAGCCCAAGAGTTGCCTGATTTTATCAGTTCAGACAAAAGTGAACTTGAGACAAAACTGAAAACATTATATATGGACTATCCAGACATTGGGTAAATTGGTGTGCTTTGTATTAAATTTACCCAGATATACTTTTAATACTGTTTTAAGGACTTTTCGGGGTGGTGTTAAATTCTTCAAAGAACCCCATCCGACTGACTCCCACCACAACCCCACCTTCTGCGGATGCTGAGTTGAGACCCTATCTGTCAAATAGCCAACATGACCATAGGCCAAGACTTGGCGAGCAACCAGTCTGTCCAATTGACAGATATTTATGTAGTCCCAGCAACACCAGGTTTGAGCAGTTGCTAGTGCACATGTTGCATACAGCCCAGAAGAGAACAGAGCTAATGGAAGCCAATATCCATCTATGTATGAACTATGATGAAATTCACACTGGCAGCCCCCAGCAAGAGGAATTGGAGACCATGTTTGAGAGGCTGGGCTTGGCGGTAGGGTGGTGTGAGCTTGGGGAAGAATGCCTCTGACAGGTATAGAGAACCCAGCAACAGCTGCCTTACTATTCACTTGAGGTGGCCCACCACCAGCCATGGGTGAAGTAGCAGTGGAACTGGACGAGGCACTTTACTAACCATTAATTGACCACTTAAGGATTTCAATGGACTTAAATATGGGCAGGCTGCACAAAAGTATCCCCAGTAAAATGTGAGTCAAATCAGTGTGGTCCAGTGAATGGAAGACCGACCACTGCTGTATTTTCTATGCACCCACACCCACCTTTACGCACTGGCGAGGAGCATAAAATCCAGCACTTGACCTTTGCTTTTCCAGTACAGAAATACACGCACTGAAATCGTATATTGAGTATTTGGCCAGACCTTTTGGATTGTTCAGCAATCAATTTTGAACCATAGTTTGATTAAATTATTGAGTATAAATATGCTAAAGTAGTTTAGGTTTGGTATCGTTTTCTCTCAGTTCTCTGGTTATGAACACTGTATGGCTCACCTAATTTCTGCCATCTACGTACAGAAAATGAACAAGAATAGGCCATTTGGTCATTTGAGCCTGCTTTGCCATTTCATAATATCATGTTTGATTTGATATTAATGTCAACTCCTACACTTTTACATATTCTTGATAACCTTTAATCCCTTGGTAATCAAGGATGTTTTTACCTCTGCCTTAAAACTATAGATACAGCATTCATTGTTTTTTGAAGAAGGAAATTCCAAAAACACTCAACCCTCAAAAAAAGTTTCCTCAACTCTGTTTAAAATGAGTGTCTCCTTAGTTTTAAACTATGATCCCGGTTCTAGATTCTCTGACAAGAAGAAACATCCTTACAACATCTCCCCAGTCAGTCCCTTCAGGATCTTTGTATGTTTCAGTTAAGTCACCTTTGACTCTTTTTTTAAATTCTAAAGCACACAGTCCTAGCCTGTCTAGCCTATCCTCATAAGGCAGTCCTCTCATTCTATGTACTAGCCTACCAAACAGTCTCTGAACTGCTTCCAATGCATTAACATACCTCCAGAAGTATGGTAACAAGTACTGTACACAGTACTCCAGATGCTGTCCTATATAATTGAAGCATAATCTCCCTACCCTGGCATCCAATTCCCCTCACAATAAAACAAAACATTCTCTTAATTTTACTAATTACTTGCTTTATCTTAATACTAATCTTCTGCAATTCATTCACTAGGATCTCTCTGTATCTGAGTTCTGCAACCTGTCACCGGTTACATAATATGCTTCTATTTTTTGTTTCTGCCAAAATGGACAACTTCACACTTCCTTGTGAAGTACAAGGAGTTCTGCAATATTGCAGTAGTTGTGCTCCAATGCAACATTGTGCTGTAGAAAATTGCGCTATATAAATAGTGAGGCCGACGAGAAAAGCAGGGTTAGGGGCAGACCACCAAAAAAAATTACTCAAAATCTCTCAAAAGCCTAACACAAAGGATTGGACCGTTTGAATAAATTTTAATTCATATCTAATAATAAAATAAAATTAAATTTAACACCTTGAAAAAATGTCAAGATGATTTGATGGACGAGGTTATGAGGTTATTCCATTATTAAAGCAGGGGCTGAGGGTCATTGTCATCATCACCTTCAGGTGCAGTTGTGGTTGCAGGGTTAGGGTGAAAAATAGTTAACCCAGAAGTGGATGACTGTGGTTCATTACCTTCTGACTGTTTCTTAGGGGTTGGCTTAAAAACAATATCCAGTTTTTTGCTGCTTTGTTCTTTTTCTTCTTTCATGAAGAAGTTGTTCATAGGGTGCCAAATAAGATCTTATTCCACTAACTGCTACCCTGCTGCGTTGTGCACTGTAATCGTTCTCCTCTAAGAGCTGCAACTGTTTTTCAATTTCCCTCAGGATAGAAGACGAAACAGAAGTGATAAGCACATGTGGTGCTTCATTTTCTTCATCTGCAGCTTCCACTTCCCCCTCGGTGACAATTTGTTGTAGATCAGCTGCAAAGCGGTCTTGACAGTCGAACTCAAGCAGCTTTTCAACATTCTCATTCCCAACTTCTTCAAATTCACTTTTTTGCAAGATCAACATAATGTTCTTTATTTCTTGGAAGCTCCGCTGATGGATCAAAGGATTAAAACCTTGTAAAAAAAAGTCTGGGAGAAACTTCCACCAAACTGCATGCAAGCAATCCTTTTCTGACATCACCCCAGGCCTCCATGATAGTATCAATTGCATTCTTGATGTTAAAGCTCTTCCAAAATTGGAAAAACCTGTCCTTATCCCCCTCACTGTCTGCAATCAGCCTTAATTAAATATGCACCTTAAATAATAAGCTTTAAAAGCAGCAATTGCACCCTGGTCAGAGATATTAAGAACTGCAGATGCTGGAGTCAGAATAACCATGTGGAGCCGGAGGAACACAGCAGGTCAGGCACCATCAGAGGAGCAGGGAAGTTGATGTTTCGGGTTGGGACGTTTCTGAAGAAGAGTCCCGACCTAAAACGTCAATTTCCCTGCTCCTCCATTGCACCCTGGTCCATGGGTTAAAGGAGAGAGGTTCTGCTTGGGGTTAGAAATAGCACTTTGATGTTTTCATGAAGTTCATCGATGGTGGGAGGATGGCTTGGCACATTATCCAGGATGAGGAGAATCTTTGGAATCTAATTTTTTTTCCCTGCAATACTTTCTAAAGACATCTTCTAAAACAACAGTAAGGTCAGAAAAAAATTGTCCAGTCATCCAACCTATTTTGCACACCGATGGAGTCGTATTATAGCCAACACAAGTTTGTGTTTTAGAACTAGCATTCCCCTAATTGTCAGTCGCATTGTAGCCAATTTGCATTGATGGAACACCTGTTGTAGCAGAACCCCCTGTATGCTTCTGATGGAGGGTCTAGGCCCAAAACGACAGCTTCTGTGCTCCTGAGATGCTGCTTGGCCTGCTGTGTTCATCCAGCTTCACACTTTGTTATCTTCGATTCTGCAGCATCTGCAGTTCCCATTATCACTTTTCCCCCATACACTTCATTTGCCAGATCTTTGCCCGCTCACTAAACCTATCTATATCCATTTGTAGGGTCCTTGGGACCTCTTCACAGCTTGTTTTCTTACCTATTCTTGTAATTAGCAAATTTAGCTGCCATACATAGAATCATAGAATCTCTACAGGGTGAAAGCGGTCCATTGAATCCACATTGACCCTCCTAGGAGCATATCCCTCCCACCACCCCCCCCCCCCCCCACACCAAATCTCTGTCACCCTGCTTTTCCCATAGCTAATCCACCTAACCTGCACCTGTTCGACTGTCGGAGGAAAAAACCTGCATAGATATGGGGACAATGTGCAAACTGCACACAAATAGCCATCTGAGGGTAGAATTGAACCCAGGTTCTTAGTGATGTGAGGCAGCAGTGCTAACCACTGAGCCACCACGCAGATCTGGTAACTAACTTTCTTGAGTTCTTTTCAGCCACCAACTTTCAATTCCTGATTTACTGTTTCCAGCATGCTACTATAACCACTTCCTTTCTATCTCTCTCTTACATTTGTTCTTGGCTACTAAACTGAAGCTGAGCCCGCTACCATTATCTCTGGCCTCATTAAAGGCTTCTCTTTTGACCTTCACTTAATCTCTTTCATCTCTACACCATTTTACAGCTCTCCTCTAAAGTAAACTCAACCTAATTCCTGCCCCACTACACCACCTTTTCCTTTACTCCTGCTGTTATCTGCTTGAATTCTTTGTGAACTGTTATCCTTGGTGCCTTTATTATATGTATGTTCAGCCAAACATTTAAAATTAATCTTCTAGTTTATGAAAACATTCTTCTAATGTCTATGTTCCTCTAATTTACAGTGAAAAACATCTTTTAGCCCTTCTTCATTTTCGTGGAATATTGAGAGGAAAAAGGAAAAGCAACTTAATTAAGTATTTCAACCAAGTGTTAAAAGAATCAGAAGACTCAGTAACACTGTCCCACCCTCTTTTTGAAGAAATTAAAATGGAGGGACAACTGAACTGCATGTCTTAATTTACATGAGAGTTTTAATGTATTTTAAACTTACCAAGCATGCTTGGGCACAATGTGTTAATATAGATGCATCCGATACATAATGGCTGTGTTGATCTAAAAATTTCATTTATTTGTTTATTTTAAAATCTGTCGGTCTTCTACTCTTTGCTGTTTGTCTTAAAATTTTCACTACATTGACATGATTTAGCTATTATATTCAGACTGCCTGTAAATGATAATAAGAGAATTAGTTTTATTGGAAAGGAAGATTTGAATATTTGGCATCTTGATTCCATAGTAATGAATTCTGTCAAATAGTAAAGTAAGTAGAAAGCTTTCAAATATAGTTTTTGTCTGCTGGGGAGATAAGAAAAATTCTAGCCATGCGCCATACTCCTTTTACAAGGAATCATTGACAATTTCTGTTCCAATATTATTGAGTAAAACTACGAAGAGGAGCATGGGCTAGTTTTAGAAATAGGGCCATCTGTAGAAAAGCAGAATCTAAGGAAAAACATGAACTTTAATTCACTTTGGATTACTTATCTTAACCAAAACTTTACATTTATCATTTGAGAGCACAAGCCTTGATAGGAAGTTGAGATGTGAACCAATGGAAGTGTGTTCAACCTACATTTGAGATTACAGTTTTCTTTCACTCAACTTTAAATGGAAGCTGTTGCAGCAAAAATGAAAAATTTTGTCTGCTGTACATAATTAGGTTCTTTCCTTCAAGTAATGGTAACTTTGAGGTTGAAACAAGATGATTTTGAAGGAATAACATTTAGGTGCTCGTACATACAGCACCAAATAACATTATAGTTTTTCTAGAATTTGCTTAACACTAAAAAACATTTCCTTTAGGCAATAGAGATGTGACCAAACAACAGAGGAAATATTTAAGTGCATATTGGTTGGTCAGAGAGATGGCTTTAAGAAGGGCATTATGTTAAGGGCCAGTGGTGAGGATGCAGAGGGTTATAAAGGGGTGATTTGGAAGCATAGCATTTAGATAACAGATGGCAAAGTCATGATTTGTGAGGTGAAAGGAGGGAGCTTGCACAAAAGGCCAGAATCAGACAAACACAATGTTTGGAGTGGAGTAAATGCAGTAGAATGGGAGAGATTACACGGAAAGGGATATATAACAGTAGGAGCAGGCTGTACAATTGCTCCTGTTACACACTTGTTGATCAATTTTACTCTTTCTTCCAGTATATCTTTGTTACCTAAAAATGTCTGTCAATCTCAGTTTTAAAATTTAAAGCATCCAGCATGCTGAGGCTTCTAGACACTCTTCCTTTGTTTTTAAAAAGAAAGCCTCCATCCTGCCTTGGTCTTGGTGCCTGTATGAGTCCATCACAATAGTAATTAGTCTGAAGCCAGTAGAATGATGAACCAAAATCACCGTTCAATGGTGATAATTTAAGAAGTAGAACAAGAGCAGTCATGTTTCGAGAATCAAATTATGGTGAGAGAACAGTAGAAATCTGTTATTTCAGAAAATAGAAAGTTTGCAATTATTGAAAATATTTTGTCATGCAAAATATAGTTTACAAGCCTCTTTAATAATCAATAACTATCTCTGCTAATGTATAGCCAGATAATCTTTTGGTTACTGATGGCATTGTGACAAATTTTTTTTGATTCTGAAATTGTGCTACTTTTACCGAGATATTGAAAAAATGAAGATACATCCAGGTTATTTGGAAACACTGATGATGCTGAAACCAAGAGAAACACCCAGTCTAGGAATCCAAAAGCATAATAGTTGTCTTGCATGACATATTTAAACAACTGTGATCAAGCTGAATAATTTTTGGAAATCACTGAACATTGATTGCATAGCTGAAGTCATGAACTTGCTATGAACCCATACTTAGCCACTTGAAGATGCAGTTCAGAGATTCCTTCTTGAGTTGATTCAGTCAACTGAAGATAACTTTTAAAAGCATCATCCAATCTTGCCAAGTTTGTGGCTTTGGCAACAATATTTACGATAGCAACATGCATGAAAATCTTCACAAATTCCTTTACACCAAGAGAATTTCATCTAAAAATTATAAATGTATCTATAATTAAAACAAATGTGCTGGAAATAATCAGGCTGATCATCAATGTGAAACATTATGCTTATTTCTTCTCAACAGATGTTGTCTGACACCCTCAGCATTTTGGGCAGATTATTTTTGAATAAAAAATTTCAGCATCTGCAGAGTTTGTTTTTATTCAAATATTTACAGTACTTCTGACATGCTATGGAATAGAAAAAATATCACTTGAAAGATGTGCAATATAGGATGTGAGACTGTTTCCTTTATTGATTAGTTCTGCTTTTTTGAGTAGAACTTTCGCTAGACTGCAGTTCTTTTAATAAGTGAGAAAGATAATGGGAACTGCAGATGCTGGACAATGCGAGATAACAAAGTGTGGAGCTGGATGAACACAGCAGGCCAAGCAGCATCAGAGGAGTAGAAAAGCTGACTTTCTGGAAAAGGGGGATGGGGAGAAGGGGAGGCAGATTGAAGATGGATAGGGGAGAAGATAGGTGGAGAGGAGACAGACAAGTTAAAGGGGCAGGATGGAGCCTGTGGAGGTGAGTGCAGGTTGGGAGGCAGGGAGGGGATAGGTCAATCCGGGGAGGATGGACAGGTCAAGGGGGCGGGATGAAGTTAGAAGGTAGGTATGTGAGGCACGGCTTGAGGTGGGAGGAGGGGATAGGTGAGAGGAAGAACAGGTTAGGGAGGCGGGGATGAGCTGGGCTGGTTTTGGGATGCAGTGGAGGGAAGGGGATATCTTTGAGCTTGTGAAATCCACATTGATACCATTGGGCTGCAGGGTTCCCAAGCGGAATATGAGTTGCTGTTCCTGCAACCTTCAGGTGGCATCGTTGTGGCAATGCAGGAGGCCCATGATGGACATGTCGTCTAAGGAATGGGAGGGGGAGTTGAAATGGTTCATGACAGGGAGGTGCAATTGATTATTGCGAACTGAGCAAAAACCCCCTCCTCCACTGCATCCCAAAGCCAGACCAGCTTGTCCCCACCTCCCTAACCTGTTCTTCCTCTCACCTATCCCCTCCTCCCACCTCAAGCCGCACCTCCATTTCCTGCCTTCCAATCTCATCCTGCCCCCTTGACCTGTTTGGCCTCCCCGGACTGACATCCCCTCCCCACCTCCAGTCACCTCTACAGGCTCCATTCCCACCCCTTTAACTTGGCTGTCTCCTCTCCACCTATCTTCTCCTCTATCTCTTCGATCTGCCACTCCCTCTCTCCCGATTTATTTCAAAAGCCTCTCCCCATCCCTCTTTTCTGATGAAGGATCTAGGCCCGAAACATCAGCTTTTGTGCTCCTAAGATTTGCTTGGCCTGCTGGGTTCATCCAGCTCTACACTTTGTTCTTTTAATATGTGTGCTTTTTCCTTAAAGAGCTTATTATGCTGAGTGAATTCTTTATCACAACATCAAAACAGGTGTGCTTTTGTTTCATAATTGGCTAGTATATGACTATTTTAATCACAAGAAATGTTTGCAAGATCACATTGATAAAGGATTGTTAACACAAAAATTCTCCATGTGATCTTACTTAGTTAACTTCAGTATAATGAGATCTCTAGTATGTTTGAAACTGTGAAGAATTTGCTTCAGGAGAGTTAGGGTGAAGATATGAGTGTAGTGGTCATCGCTAAGCAGAAGCTTCGGGGGAAGCTGAAAGATCTGAAGGTGGATAAATCACCCTGACCACATGGGTTCTCTCAAGGCAGTGTTAGCATTGCTTTCAAGCTGGCTAGAATATAAGAGTAGAGATATACTTCTGAGATTATTCAAGGGTCTGGTCAGACGACATTTGGAATATTGAGAGCGATTTTGAGTCTGTTACTAAGGAAGGATGTGCTGGCATTGGATTTGTCCAAAGGAAGTTCATAGACTGATCCTGGGAATTAAGGGGTTGTCAAATGGCAGATCAGACTCAATGGACTAAATGGTCTAATTCAGCTCTTAAATGTTATGGTTTTCTGGAATTCCAGATATTCTATTGCTACAGGACTTGTGTTATCCACTTTGCATGTTACATCTTCAAGGAAATCTAGCAAACTAGTTACAACACTTTTTACCCTACCTGAAATGATAATAATTCTGGACACAACTTCTGTGGTTTGATTTTCCAAGTGTCCCATTACTATTTCCTTTATAATGTATTCAAATTCCTTAAACTAACTGGTCCACAGTTTCCTACTTCCTGCCTCCATTTTGAAATGAGGAATATTGCATTAGCATGTTTCAAATTCATTGGAAACTTTCTAGAATCCAGAGATATTTTGGAAAGTTATAACCAAGCGTCCACTATCTCTGATGCAACTTCCTTTTAGACTATAAGATGTAGGCCATCAGGTTCTGGAGATATGTCTGCCTTTACTCCCAATAATTTGCTCAGCACATTTTAACCTAATGATGGCAATTGTTTTAAGTTCTCTTTCCTTAACCTGTGCATTACCTGTTATTATTGGAGTGATTTTAGTGTCTTCTACCAAGAAAAATGAGGTAAAGTATTGATTTTTGCATCTGTCTGATATCTCAGCTCCCCATAGCTCCCCATTCTCAACATTTAAGTGACCAGCATTCACTTTAGCTACTGTCTTCCTTTTTTGTATACTTGTAGAGACAATCTTCTCTGTAATTCTCAAATTTTCTTTCTAGTTGTGTGGGCCTCTTAAGCCTGTGAGTGGAACCGGAAGTCAATGCCACAATTAGTGTGCTGATGCTAATTGCCACACATGGAACCTTGGGACAGCTGCACACAAGCAAAATTGCACAGCTTTTTCTTTCTGTTTTTATACTATGCACCAGTTGTCTTTTGTAATTCACCTTCATTCTTTATATTCTTTTTAGTTACCCCTTGTTGTTCATTAGGAGGTTCCCTATCCTCCAGCATGCCATTGACATTTGCAATACAGTATGCCTTAGTGATGCCATAAAGGCAAAAATTAACTTCCTTCTGGATGTGAGTTTGCTCGCTGAGCTGGAAGGTTAGTTTTCAGACGTTTCGTCACCATTCTAGGTAACATCATCAGTGAGCCTCCGACGAAGCGCTGGTGTTATGTCCCGCTTTCTATTCATCTGGTTAGGTTTCCTTGGGTTTGGTGATGTCATTTCCTGTTCTTTTTCTCAGGGGATGGTAGATTGGCTCCAAATCAATGTGTTTGTTGATGGAGTTCCGGTTGGAATGCCACGCTTCTAGGAATTCTCGTGCATGTCTCTGTTTGGCATGTCCTAGGATGGATGTGTTGTCCCAATCAAAGTGGTGTCCTTCCTTATCTGTGTGTAAGGATACGAGTGATAGTGGGTCATGTCGTTTTGTGGCTAGTTGATGTTCATGTATCCTGGTGGCTAGCTTCCTGCCAGTTTGTCCAATGTAGTGTTTGTCACAGTTCTTGCAAGTTCTTTTGTAGATGACGTTCGTTTTATTTGTGGTCTGTATAGGGTCTTTTAAGTTCATTAGCTGCTGTTTTAGTGTGTTGGTGGGTTTGTGGGCTACCCTGATGCCAAGGGGTCCGAGTAGTCTGGCAGTCATTTCGGAAATGTCTTTGATGTAGGGGAGAGTGGTTATGGTTTCTGAGCCCGTTTTGTCTGTTTGTTTGGGTTTGTTGCTGAGAAATTGGCGGCCTATGTTCATTGGGTACCCGTCTTTTTTGAATATGCTGTATAGGTGATTTTCCTCTGCTCTTCATAGTTCCTCTGTGCTGCAGTGTGTGGTGGCTCATTGAAATAATGTTCTAATGCAGCTTCATTTGTGGGTGTTGGGATGGTTGCTCCTGTAGTTCAGTATTTGGTCCGTATGTGTTGTTTTCCTGTAGACGCTGGTTTGAAGTTCCCCATTGACTGTTCGCTCTACTGTGACATCTAGGAATGGCAGTTTGTTGTTCTTTTCCTCCTGTTTTGTGAATGTTATGCCAGTAAGGGTATTATTGATGGTCTTGAATGTTTCCTCTAATTTGTTTTGTTTAGTGATGACAAAGGTGTCATCCACGTAGCGGACCCAAAGTTTGGGTTGGATGATTGGCAGAGCTGTTTGTTCGAGTCTCTGCGTTACTGCCTCTGCTAAGAGCCCTGATATCGGAGATCCCATGGGTGTTCCGTCGGTTTGTCTGTAGGTTTTATTATTGAAAGTGAAGTGGGTGGTGAGGCATAGGTGCACTAGCTTGATGATGTTGTCCTTGCTGATTTGGTTGATGGTGTCTGGTGTATGTGTCTTCGGTTCTTCTAATAGTGTAGTCAGTGTTTCTTTGCCCAGGTTGATGTTGATGAATGTGAACAGGGCTGTTACGTCAAAGGAGACCATTATTTCATCCTCTTCTATCTTGGTGTCTTTGGTGTTCAGGATTCTTGGGTGGAGCGAATGGAGTGGCGTGAGTCTTCTACTAGGTGTTTTAGTCTTTGGTGTAGTTCCTTGGCTAATCTGTAGGTTGGTGTTCCAGGTAGCAACACTATGGGCCTGAGGGGGGCTTCTGGTTTGTGAATTTTTGGTAGTCTGTAGAAGCGTGGTGTGCTGGATCCATCTGGTTTCATTTTTTGGAAGTCTCTCTTGTTTAATTCTCCAGATTTTTGAAGTTTTTGAATAAGGCTGTGATTCGGTTCTCTAGTTGTGGGGTCAGGTCTATCGCCACCTGTTGGTAAGTGTCGGTATCTGCAAGCAGTGCGTTCGCTTTCTCAATGTAGTCTGTTCGGTTTAAGATGACTGTCAAGCGTGCTTTGTCTGCAGGTAGGATAACGATGTTTTTATCTCTTTTGAGTCCTTTTAGGGCTTTCCTTTCTTGCGTATTGAGTGTGTTTTCTTTCTTTTTCCTGCTTAATGTTGGTGCGACTGTATGTCTGATGGTTTGCTGGGTTTCTTCTGAGAGTTTGTTGTCTTTCCGTGTTGCTTCTAACGCTGCTAAGAAATCTTTCTTGTCCGCATCCTGGAAGTTGTAATTTAATCCTCTTACTAAGACGGCTTTTTCAGTGTCTGTTAATGTCCATCAACAAACAAATTGATTTGGAGCCAATCTACCATCCCCTGAGAAAAAGAACAGGAAATGACATCACCAACCCGAGGAAACCTAACCAGATAAATAGAAAGCGGGACATAACACCAGCGCTTTGTCGGAGGCTCACTGATGATGTTACCTAGAATAGTGACGAAACGTCTGAAAACTAACCTTCCAGCTCAGTGAGCAAACTCACATCCAGAACTGAGCTACAAATCTTCTCAAAACTCGCTATTAACTTGCTTGCTTAATCATGGAATCTCATGCCCCAACACTCCCCGCCCAATGCACACACATACATTCTCCCTCTCAAGAATATACTTTGTGAGAAATTGAATATCTCCTTAAATGTCTGCTACTGTTCATCTAGGGCCTAAATCTGCTCTCATGCCTATATACAGCAAACTGTTTTTAACCGGCACGGTATCAACCAGCCCTCTTGATAAACCGGCAAAGGTTATAAACCTCAACTGCAATCTACCACAATGTCCAAGTATTTATGCTGCAAATAAAGTACAATGGTGATGTGTAACATCCCTGCATTGCTTCTATTACTCTCTATTTTTTTACATTGATTTTCGGATGTATGTTGATGTTTACCCATAGATTTTTTTTGAAGGATGCTGATGCCTCAAAGCTTCACTTGGTCAGGGTTTACTGTGGTTATGATTAACCAGAATATTTGATCAAGCAGCACACTCCTGGTCTGATGGGTGCTGGTTAATAAAATGTTTGCTGAAATACCTCCGTTTAACACCAGAACACTAGTGTGGGACTCGGGTCTTTCATGCTCAAATTTAATTTCAATTTCCAGTATGTAATGATCACTCTCCCTGAGACAAACCTTTACTACAAGATCATTAACTAATCCCATCTCCTGACATGATACTAAATCTGAAAAAGCCTGTTCTCTGGTTGGTTATCCAATACATTGCTCCAAAAAAAATCTCTAATGCACTCTAGCAAGGGTGACCTCAAGGAAAAGTTCACAATTTTATTAATCCATTTCTGAAGAAGAGTCCCGACCCAAAACATCAAGCTTTCCTACTCCTCTGATGCTGCTTAGCCCACTGTGTTCATCCACCTTCACACCATGTTATCTTTATTAATCCATTCTGTTTGCATATTAAAATCACACAATGATCATTGTACCTTTCTTGTAAGTGAGAGTCAAGTATTCAATTTAATTTTAGTGTTTTGATAGTAGAGGTGAATAAAGATAAAGAAAAACCAAGCTATTAATACTTCAAATATTTGATATTTTACGTTCAATAGATGTCTCTGTACTGTCCAAAATGTATGTGATAACATAACCCAACATATTACATAAAAGTCCCTTAGCAGCTGAACTGAATTTTTATTTGAAAGATGATGGGCTGACTTCAGTAAACAGTGAAGCAGTTTCTTTCCATGATAAAGACCAGCTCATTTTCATTTTCAATCCATTTCCATTTTTCTGAAGAAGGGTCCAGAGCTGAAACATCTGCTTTCTTGCTCCTCTGATGCTGCCTGGCCTGCTGTGTTCATCCAGCTCTACACCTTGTTATCTCAGATTCTCCAGCATCGGTATTTCCTACCACCTCCACATTAGTGAATTAGTGAATTAGACAATTAGTGACTTAACAGTTGCTGGCTGCATTCTACTTAGAATCATGGAAATTTCCAGCAGAGTAATGGAACATTTGATGTCAATGGTGTCTTGTCCAGATCTTGGGATGAGCTACAGATTGTTCTGAAACAGAGAAGTTGACCCTGAAAAATACCACACAGTCAGTTCAAGTTATACTGTTCTGATATTGTGTTTTTTCTCTGAATTCTCTAATTGCCCTTCCATCGTATGGGACATGTGTATATGCACAGTTGTTGCATAACACAAAACATTTTCCCTTTTATAAAAATAAAGCAATACCACTGACAAAATCTTCATTCCTTCAGTACAAGGCAGGGTTAAAAAAATTGATTTTCTATGAGCTACCCAATGTGCCTGTAATATATTAAGATAACTTATCTACAATAGGAAAAGTTTGCTGTATATTCGTTTGAAGCATGGTGTGTTTTACTGAAAATTTGTAGAGCAGCTCTAAAAAAACCCTTTCTCATTTCTCTGTCCCATCCCCAGTTAGCCTCTTTTCTGAAATAAGGATTAATTTTAATTGATGTTTTGTCAGATTTCTCCTTGTGCATGTCATTTTCAAAACCACAAGCTGACCTCATTATGCAGTGAATAGCAGATTGTTAATGTTTAAATCATAAACAAAGTTGGAACATGTAAAAATTAATGATCACACTTTTTCTCTCTCACATATGTAAAATCTCCCTTTTTAGAATTCTCAATGTGACCTTTGGTTATAATCTTTCACAACTGTTCCTAATTCTTTTTCAATAATTTGAAGAAATAATGTAAGAAGGATAGTTGAAAGGAGAAGAGGGGCATTTTAACACATGACTAAATTCTGCTGATGCCTTCTGAAATTGAGTTGCACGAGTTTTCCCCCAAAATATTGTTATTACAGAAAAATTCTGTTTGTATCACTTGAAGTGTTATGAAATCAGACAGCACTTCTCATTACAACAAAATGTGAGGCTGGATGAACACAGCAGGCCAAGCAGCATCTCAGGAGCACAAAAGCTGACGTTTTGGGCCTAGACCCTTCATCAGAGAGGGGGATGGGGTGAGGGTTCTGGAATAAATAGGGAGAGAGGGGGAGGCGGACCGAAGATGGAGAGAAAAGAAGATAGGTGGAGAGAGTATAGGTGGGGAGGTAGGGAGGGGATAGGTCAGTCCAGGGAAGACGGACAGGTCAAGGAGGTGGGATGAGGTTAGTAGGTAGGAGATGGGGGTGCGGCTTGGGGTGGGAGGAAGGGATGGGTGAGACGAAGAACAGGTTAGGGAGGCAGAGACAGGTTGGACTGGTTTTGGGATGCAGTGGGTGGAGGGGAAGGGCTGGGCTGGTTGTGTGGTGCAGTGGGGGGAGGGAACAAACTGGGCTGGTTTAGCGATGCGGTGGGGGAAGGGGAGATTTTGAAGCTGGTGAAGTCCACATTGATACCATTAGGCTGCAGGGTTCCCAAGCGGAATATGAGTTGCTGTTCCTGCAACCTTCGGGTGGCATCATTGTGGCTTCCTGCAACCTTCGGGTGGCCAGAACCGTCACCCCATCCCCCTCTCTGATGAAGGGTCTAGGCCCGAAACGTCAGCTTTTGTGCTCCTGAGATGCTGCTTGGCCTGCTGTGTTCATCCAGCCTCACATTTTGTTGTCTTGGATTCTCCAGCATCTGCAGTTCCCATTATCTCTGAAGCACTTCTCATTACTCCTGGATCATAGAGTTGTACAGCATGGAAACAGACCCCTCAGTCCATCTCATTCTGCTCAAGCATTATTTCAGCAGATCTGATGTTAAATTTTCTGTAAACGTGCTGCTGGATCCCTACTGTTCCCCCATCATTTCTGGAATTCCCAACAAACCAACCAGACATCCTAAATTAATCTAGTCGCATGTGCCAGCATTTGGCCCATACCCCTCTAAACACTTATTCTTTATAACCCTTACTCTTTAATTTATAAAGCAATTCACAAGCAAAATATTACCAGCAGACAGAGCACCATTACTAAATATGCACTCTTCTCATTGCAATGCCTAAAAGGAAAATAATTGCTTGTTTTCTTGACTTTTTTTTTAAAGAAAGTCAACATTATTTTCCTCTACTAGTTGCCTGCTTCACTGCACACCTAATCTTTCCATTTGTCCATTTGGCTTGTGTCAACACTTCTGCTGATCAACTATAAATGTGCTAACTAATTATTATTTTCATCTTAATGCTAAGCTAATCTCAAACTTTGTCAGCCTCTCTCCATTTTATGACTCAATATAGCTCTGAGTGAAAATATTATTATTGTCTCCTAAGCATTGCTTGAGCAGATCTGATGTTAAATTTTCTGCAAGCGTGCTGCTGGATCCCTACTGTTCCCCCATCATTTCTGGAATTCCCAACAGAGGCAGTGGGTATGTATGTGAAAGTGACAAAAATGTATCATCCAATGTATTTTTCATAACTTGTAGCTTGCCAATATCCTGACCTCACAGGAGAGGATTCTAAAAGTGAAATGATGGGAAAACCAATAATTGAAAGTTTATTAATCACACTGGCTAAAATTCATATTTTTTAATCCAAGTTTGTCAGCCACTTGAAACAGATACTAAATATCCCCAAAGCTGGCAACATTAGCAGGCCATTTCTGAGTTTCCCATCCAGTTCAGAAGATGATAGCACACATTTGAAAATGACATGTTTTCTGTTTAAAGATACCCAGCATAGATCAGAATGGTTGCAGTGAAAATTGGTTTTGCTGTCAAGAAAGTGCAGATATGGAAGGAGGAGAATCCCTTGCAGATTCCTTGCTAACCAAAAAAAAGCACACAGACACTGCTGTGAGGATGAGAAGCAAAGGGAAAGGGAGAGATCCAGGGAGCATCCTGGGAAGGTAAGTGAGGGAAGACCTACTGTGGGTATTCGCAGCAATAAGTAAGCGTAAGTGTTTAATAAATTTTCCTAAACAGCTTGATTGGGGATGGAAATGTCAGGTAGTGGAGTTAAGTGCTTCACTTGTGAGATGTGGGAGATCTGCGATGCTTCCAGTGTTTCGGATGACTACATCTGCAGGAAGTACACCCAATTGCAGCTGCTCACAGACAGCAGGGTCAGACTGGAGCAGCAATTGGATGCACTTAGGAGCATGGGGATGGCGGAAAGCATCATAGACAATAGCTTTAGAGATGTGGCGACACCCAAGGTGCAGGTAGATCGGTGACCACTAGAAGGGGCAGGCAGCCTGAGTAGGAATCTCCTGTGGTCACCGCCCACTCTAACAAGTATACCGTTTTGGATACTGTTGGGGTGATGACCTATCAGGGGTTAACAGCAGCAGCAGCCAGACTGGTGGCACCATGGCTGGCTCTGTTCTTAAGAAGGGAAGGACAAAGAGCACTAGAGCTGTAGTTAGGGGTACAGATCGGTGCTTCTGCAAACGTAAAAAAGACTCCAGGTTGGTGTGTTGCCTGTCTGGTGCAAGGGTCCAGGATGTCGCTGAACGAGCAGAAAGCATTCTGAAGGGAGAGGGTGAACAGCCAGAGGTTATGCTATGTATTGATAGTAGTGACATAGGTAGAATGAGTGACGAGGCCCTGCAGCAGCAGTTCAGGGACTTAGGTAGAAAGTTAAAGAGCAGGACCTCCAAGGTTGTAATCACGGGATTACTCCCTGTGCCATGTGCCAGTGAGGCTAGAAATAGGAGGGTAGGACAGCTCAATTTGTGGCTAAACAGGAGGGATGGTTTCTGATATCTGAACCTTCGGGTCTCTTCCAGGGCAGGTGGGACCTGTACAAGAAGGACTGATTGCATAGGTTCCCATCACCCTGCCAAGATATTTTAAATCCTCCTAAGTGACACCAGCAAACCTCCCAGCCAGAATATTTGTGCCCCTCCAGTTTAGATGCCAAGATGAATGGATCCTTGCCAGTAAGACTCCGAAGAAGATCAGATGGAGTGTGGTTCCTGATCAAAGCAGATCTGGTGGACTGAAGGCATCTGGTATAATGCAAGAAGGCAGATGAACTTAGAGCTTGGATTAATGCTTGGAACTATGATGTTGTTGCTATTACAAAGACTTGGTTAAGGAAGGGACAGGATTTGCAGCTTAACATTCCAGGATACAGCTGTTTCAGGCAGGATAGAGGGGGGATAAAAAAAGGGGTGGGGGAGTTGCACTACTTGTAAAGAAGGCTATCACAGCTATACTGCAGGAGGACACCTTGGAGGGTCTTACAGTAATGCAATATAGGTAGAGGTCAGGAACAGGAAGGGTGCAATCACAATGTTTAGGG
This sequence comes from Stegostoma tigrinum, assembly GCF_030684315.1. Lineage (NCBI taxonomy): Eukaryota > Metazoa > Chordata > Chondrichthyes > Orectolobiformes > Stegostomatidae > Stegostoma > Stegostoma tigrinum. The sequence continues at coordinate 39,780,060 of NC_081363.1, forward strand.
TTTACTATAGGCCTCCCAACGGCCAATGGGAGATAGAAGGACACATATGTAGGCAGATTTTGGCAACATGTAAAAGTAACAGTGTTGTTGTCGTGGATGATTTTAACTTTCCATATATTGACTGGACTCAGTGCATGGAGCTCGGATAGGGCAGAGTTTGTAAGGAGCATCCAGGAGGGCTTCTTGAAACAATAGTCCAACTAGGAAAGGGGCTGTACTGGACCTAGTTTTGGGAATGAGCCTGGCCAGTTGGTCAACGTCTCAGTGGGGGAGCAGTTCGGGAACAATGATCACAATTCAGTTAGCTTTAGGTACTGATGGATAAAGATAGGTGGAGTTGTCAGGTGAAAGTGCTAAATTGAGGGCAGGCTAATTACAACAATATTAGGCAGGAACTAAAGAATGTAGATTGGAGGCAGATGTTTAACGTCAAATCAACATATGGTATGTGTGGAGGCTTTCAAGGGTAAGTTGCTGGGAACTCAGGATCAGCATGTTCCTTTAAGGATGAAAGATAAGTTTGGCAAGTTTAGGGAACCTTGGATAACGGGAGATATTGTGAGCCTAATCAAAAAGAAAAAGGAAGGATTTATCAAGGCTATGAGTCTGGGAACACACAAAGCAAGGATGGAATACAAGGTAAGTTAAAGGAAACTCCAACAAGGAGTCAGGAGAGCTAAAAGGGGTCACGCAAAGCCATTGGTCAGTAGGGTTAAGGAAAATCCCAAGGCTTTTTGTACATATAGGAAGAGTAAGAGGGTAGCTGGGCAGAGGGTTGGCCCACGCAAGGATAGGGAAGGGAATTTATGTGTGGAGCCAGAGGAAATGAGTGAGGTATTAAATGAGTACTTTACATCAGTATTCACCAATAGAGAAGGACTTGGTGAAAGATGAGTCTGAGGAAGGGTGTGTAGATAATTTGGGTCATGTTGAGATCAAAAGGGAGGAGGTATTGGGGGTCTTGAAAGACATTCAGGTAGACAACTCCCCAGGGCCTGATGAATACCGAGAGAGGCAAGGGAGGAAATTACTGGGACCTTGAGGGAAATCTTTGTAACCTCACTGGCTACAGGGCAGGTCCCAGAGGATTGGAGAATAGTCACAGTTGTTCCTTTGTTTAGGAAGGGTAACAATTAAAATCCAGCTAATTACAGACCAGTGAACCTTACGTCAGTGGTAAGGAAATTATTGAAGAGGATTCTTCAAGACAGGATTTACTCCCACCTGGCAATCAATGGGCATATCAGCAAGAGGCAACAGGGTTTTGTGAAGGAGAGGTCGTGGCTCGCTAACTTAGTTGAGTATTTTCGAGAAGTGATTAAGATGATCGATGAGGGTAGAGCAGTAGATGTTGTCTACATGAACTTCAGTAAGGCCTTTGACAAAGTCCCTCATAGCAGGTTGATACAGAAGGTAAAGCTGCACGGGGTCAGAGGTGAGCTTGCAAGAATGATAAAAAAAACTGACCGTCATAGAAGACAGAGGATAGCAGTGGAAAGGGGTGTTTCTGAATGGAGGGCTGTGACTAGTGGTGTTCCTCAGGGATCAGTGTTGGGACCTTTGCTGTTTGTAATATATATAAATGATTTGGAGAAGAATGCAACCGGTCTGATTACTAAGTTTACCAATGACACAAAGGGTGGTGGAATTGCAGATAGTGATGAGGACTGTCAAAGGATACAGCAGGATATAAATGGTTGGTGATTTGGGCAGAAAGATGGCAGATGGAGTTTAATCTGGAAAGATGTGAGGTTATGCATTTTGGAAAGTCTAACCAAATGGAAAATATACAGTAAATGGCAGAACCCTTAAGAGCACTGATAAGCAGAGGGGTTGGGGTGTACAGGTACACAGGTCACGGAAAGTGGCAACGCAGGTGGAAAAGGTGGTCAACAAGCCATTTGACATGCTTGCTTTCATCGGCCGGGGCACTGAGTTTAAAAATTGGCAGGTAATGTTGCAGCTTTGTAGAACCTTAATTAGGCCACATTTTGAATATTGTGTTCAATTCTGGTTGCCACACTACCAGAAAGATGTAGTGGCATTGGAGAGAGTACAGAAAATATTTACCAAGCTACTGCCTGCTATGGAGGGCATTGGGTATGTGGCGAGGTTGGAGAAACTCGGGTTGTTCTCACTGGAACAACGGAGGTTGAGGGGATACCTGATAGAGGTCTACAGGATTATGAAGGGCATGGACAGAGTGTTGACTCAAAAACTTCCGGACCCCACAAGAGTTCCATTAACTTCTTTATTTTAGCTTAGCCAGCGAGAGGTCTGGAGTCAACACCAGAGTAACAGTCAAGCTCTCACTCGGTGGTCTCTCGGTGGACCTCTATGTATAGCATAAAAGCAGTACAGTTTATAGCCCTCGTTATCACATTCTGCACCGTTCACATGCATCATAAGCAGATAAGCAGTGCAGTTAACAATGTTACATTGAATAGTGGGAGCAGCCCCAGCTGTGGGAAGAACAGCTGCAACCTTCAGCTTGTCACAAACACAGGCTCACGTTCCAAAATTTATAGTACATCGTTATTTCGGCAAAACTTCTAACTATTGCTTCCCCAATACTTTATCAAGAGTGGACAGTCAGAAGCTTTATCCCAGGGTGGAGGAGTCAGTTACCAGGTGCCATGGGTTTAAGGTGCGAGGGGCAAGGTTTAAAGCTGATGTACGAGGAAAGTTTGCCGGGGGAGGGAGTCGAAGCAGATACTGTAGTGACTTTTAAAGGGTGTCTTGACAAATATATGAATAGGATGGGAATAGAGGAATACAGTCCCTGGAAGAGTAGGGGGTTTTAGTTGTGACAGGCAACATGTCAGTGCAAGGTTGGAGGGCTGAAGGGCCTATTCCTGTACTGTAATTTTCTCTGTGCTTTGATCTATCAGTTGGACAAGGAGTCAAATTCCGTTTTGAGAAGATGAAAATAATCTATAATGAAGGCTGGAAGTTCCTGAGGCTGTGAGGAGCAGAGTGTCATGTCTTGTAGCTGGATAGAATGCTATGAAAGTTTAATGACAGCATTAGGTCACGCATTATGTGTGGCATTTCAATATCAAACATCCTCAACTATTTCATCAATGACTTTTCCTCCATCATGCGGTCAGGAGTGGTCATGATTATGTTCAGCACCATTTATGGGGAGCCACACGGTGGCTCAGTGGTTAACACTGCAGCCTCACAGCGCTGGGGACCAGGGTTCGATTCCAGCCTCAGGTAACTGTCTGTACAGAGTTTGCACATTCTCCCCATGTCTGCGTGGGTTTCTTCCCAGAGTCCAAATATGTGCAGGTTGGGTGGATTGGCCATGCTAAATTGCCCATAGTGTTCAGGGGTGTGTGGGTTATGGGGGATGGGTCTGGGTGGAACGCTGCAAGGGGCAGTGTGGACTTGTTGGGCCGGAGGGCCTGTTTCCATACTGTAGGGAATCTAATCATGACACTGGAGCAGTCCTTAACAATATGCAGTGTGACCTGGAAAATATTCACTGGCTTTCCAAGCCAATCCGTTATCTACAAGGCACAATTCAGGAATATGATAGAATACTCTATTTGCTGGGATGATTGCAATTCCAACAAAACTTGAGAAATTTGACAGTAGCAGGACAAAGCTGCCTGCTTGATTTGCAATGCATCCACGACCTTATACATTTGCTCCCTGCACCTATAGTGTACAGCAGAGCAGTATGTACCATTTATAAGATGCACTGCAGGCCTACCTGCCACATGCCATTTGGCCCATTGAGTCTGCTCTGCCATTCACTCATGGCTCATATGTTTCTCGACCCCATTGTCCAACTTTCTCTCCATAATCCTTGATCACCTAATTTGCTGAGGGTCACCTAACAGCACCTTCCAAATCTATCATCTCTGAACTGTGGTCACAGTTTAAGGATATGAGGTAAGCTACTTTGGATTAAGATGTGAAATTTCTACACCTATAGCATGTGGGCCTGTGGAATTCACTACCGCAGAAAGCAGTTGAGGCCAAAATATTGGATGATTTCAAGAAGGAGGTGAATAGATCACTTGTGACTAAGGGTAGAGGACAATGCTAGATTAGTCTAAGGAGGGACTTGGGAGCATAAGAATTCTTTGCTTTAAATGAGTTGACCATATACAAATCCATGTTAAATCAGAACTCCACTGTTGTTTCAAGACGGTTTACATCTTGGAGGGGAACTTGCAGATATTGGTTCTGGTGTTTTTGTCCTTGTCGTTGTTAGAGATTTCATAGATACTAACCATGATGGCTAGTTTCCTTCCTGTCTGTCCAATGTAATGTTTGTGGCAGTCGTTGCATGGTATTTTGTAAACCACGTTCATTCTGCATGTTGTGGGAATGGGGTCTCTAATCCTTGTAAATGTTTGTCATAAAGTGGCTGTCGGCTTGAGGGCCACCATGATTCCTAGTGGTCTTAGGAGTCTTGTTGTCAGTTCCAATACATTCTTGAGGTAGGGCAGTGTGACCAGTGCGTTAGGGCATACTGTGTCCTCCTGTTGTTGTCTGTTGAGGAGGCATCTGCAGATGAATCATTCATCCACAAACATTACATCGGACAGACAGGAGGGAAACCAGCGATCAGAATACATGAACAGCAGTGAGCAGAAAAACAGCATGACAAACTCTCCTTAATATAAGTACTCACAGACAATGATGGTCATCAGTTTAGTTCAGACAAGGAAATCATAGTAATCTGAACAAAACATAGGCACGCACGGGAATTCCTCAAGGCATGGTTCTCCACCTGTAATGGAATCAACAAACATATAGAATTGGACCCGATATACAAACCCCATTAGATCTAAACCAGAGATGACAGTCCTCACCATAACGGACCGGACAGTATAAAGTCCAAGCAGAGTAGAATAGCATCGTTTCATCGGAGGCCTGTCTGATGATGTCACCTAGCATAGCGATGAAACATCTGAACAAGAACAAACCAGCTCAGCGAGTAAGTCAACAAACTCACCCACAACTTGAGCTACAGATCTTTGCCAAAGCTTTAAATGTATCCACACTCTATGGATTGTAATGGTTCAAGAAATCAACTCATCGTCTTCTAAAAGGTGATTAGGATTTAGTAATTAGTAATTAGACCTAGCCAGTGACACCCAAACCCTGTGAATAAATACAAAAAAACTGTGTTGCTATGATCTGTAATACACTTTCTCAAAAGATGGTGTAGACAGACCCTATTTTGGTCCAAAATAAGTAGTCACCATTGTCTTTGCAGAACACAGGACTGCTGTCTGACTGAAGAGAGGTAACCTAAGGGTCACCACGTCCTAGTGAGGGGAGAGGTTGATGAGGCAACCCTTCCATTGGAGACATCAACAGAATTGATACTGTTGGTATCACTGTGTCACAAGCCAACTAACTGCATAGCTTGGTGATAAAAGCATGGGGCTTTCCACTGACTTCTAAATCCGGTATGTAATCCGAGAACCTCTCTAATCTACCTCTACTGCTGAGCAATGCAAATGAGGATTCTCAGCATGGAACTGAACTGATGCCAGGCTGCCCAAGCAGCCAAGCACACGAAAAGACTTTTGCAAACAAACCTTTCCCTGCAAAGAGTAAACTAAAAGCAGTTTTAACATGGAAGAAATTAAAGACTGAGACATGTACTTGGCTGAAAGAAAAAGAATATTCTGTGCAAGCATGCTTAGGATATTATTTAAAACTTGGTTTAGTTGGTTTTTAGCACCTCACAGTTTTGACAATGTTTTTCACTAATTTTGCTCCTATCAAATTTTGGAACGCATATGCCAGTTAAACCTGTTGAACAGGTTATCTTTTGACAGGGTTCCTAACAACGCTGAGGAGAGTGCTAATTTCATCATCTCAGGCAGTAGGAAGGAGTAGGGTTGATGGCCATGAGGTGGGACAGTATATCCACAGCTAAGACCACAACCCCATAGTTCCCACAGTTGTCCATATTCTGACAGTACAGTCTTGGAAGGGTTAGTTTGCTCATTTAGCTAGCAGGCTAGTTTGCTATGTAGAGAGAACACCAATAGTGTGGCACAGTGGCTCAGTGATTAGCACTGTGGTTAGCCAGATGGGTGACTATCTGTATGGAGTGTGCACATTTTCTCTGTTTCTGTATGGGTTTCCTCTGGGTTCTGTAGTTTCAGGGATAGTTGCAGGGATAGAACAGTGGAGTGGGTCAGTGTGGGTTGCTCTTTGGACAGTCAATGTGGACTCGGTGGGCCAAATGGCCTGTTTGCACTCTGTAGGGATCCTATGATAAGGTAGGTTTAATTTCTACACTGGCTGAGACAACGGTGAAGTACTCTCCTTCTCAATTCCTCCTATTGACTGAGGTGTATTGACCCTTAGTTTAAACCATCACCAGTATTTGTCCATCTGTCTAACGGGACAGCCTTATAGTCTGGTAGAACGATGGCCACTTTACCTTTTAATGGCAACAAATGCTGCGAATTTGCCATCAGCCTCCATGCCCCCTCTTCAGTCATCAAGGGAAACTGTCTAGTTCAGTAATTCCAATAGACAAAGAATAAATGGAGAATAATTTTCAAGATAATGGGTGTCAGGATTAACTTAATTGCTATCACAAGCATTGGTGACCTTCTGTCCTGTGTTATGCATGATTTTCTGACTTCGTGTGTTCATGTTATTCTTTTCTTCCATTGTGAAATACTACAGTAAACATTTTATTATCCAGCACTCACAGGATCAGGAGTGTGCCAATTGATCGAATATTCCAGATAATCAAGAGGTCCAAAATATCAATGTAAAAACATACACTCAGCAATAGAAATGTAATGTAGGCGTATAGACATCACTGTTATACTACATTTACAGCATAAATCACTTAAATAAAAATGCAACTTTGCCTTAAATAAAACTTACTGCAAAGAGCCTTCTCATTCGCACCTTCAACTAACTATTCAGACATCGTGGTAGATCATGATATTAGAGAAGAAATTGATTTGAAATTGAATCAGCTATGGCTATTTCATGTCGCCATTTAATTGAACGACAAATATGATTACATTGAGGTAAATAAATTTAGAAGACAATAACAAATGGACAGAACAATATAGTTGAGCTTGGTGACATTTGAGGTATACAATTTTTACCAGTTTGTAAAGAGTGCCAGTTCGTAAGGATAATAAAATGTGAGGCTGGATGAACACAGCAGGCCCAGCAGCATCTCAGGAGCACAGACCTCTGATGAAGGGTCTAGGCCCGAAACGTCAGCTTTTGTGCTCCTGAGATGCTGCTGGGCCTGCTGTGTTCATCCAGCCTCACATTTTATTATCTTGGATTCTCCAGCATCTGCAGTTCCCATTATCACCAGTTCATAAGGAGCCTGTTTAAACAAAGTTTGATCTATTTCAGTTTATTCTCTACTCTCAAGGTACCAAGGCCATGCAAATCTTGCCTGTCACATGTTGACGACTTTCAGAAGTCAGCTAAGTTCTGAGGAAGGGTCACTGGACTCGAAACATTAACTCTGTTTTCTCCTTCACAGATGCTGCCAGATCTGCTGAGCTTTCCCAGCAACTTTGTATTTGTTCAGAAGTCAACTCTTTGGTCAATGCCAGTTTTTTTTTAAGACTGTTGCACTGTTATTGGTAGCTTTCTCAGTTGACCTCGTCAATACTCTGACTCCTATCAATGATTTCTTTTTTGTTTTAACAACAATCTGCCATCCTTTGAAAACCAATTAAAATGCACATTTAACAGTTAAAGGAGTCATCTAGACTTGAAACATTAGTTTGCTCTCTCTCCATGGATGCAGCCTGACCCTGTGTGATCTCTAGCATTTGTTGTTTTAAGTTAGAGGCCCTGCTGGATTTGTCAAAACAAGCTCCCATTTGATAGTATTTTGCATTCTGTATTTTTATTGTGCTCTTTACAAACAGGGACAGTAAATTTTTGATCAGAGGGAGAGAAATGCTGAATATAATTTAATAAAAGCAAATTACTGTGGCTACTAGAGATCTGAAATAAGAAGCAAAAAATGCTGAAGAAACTGAACAGCTCTGGCAGCTGCAGGAATAATCATACTGGACAAGAAATGTTAACTTTGGTCATATTTTGGCTAACTGCCAATTTTGCCAAGTTTCAACTCACTGTAGCTGGAAGAACTTGCCACTCACTGGCAGTTTTCCCTCAAAGCTGGAAGGCTGCATTCATGCACAGATAATCCGATGTCCAACGTGTGATAATCAGCATGATCACATTAATTGTGGCATTGATTTCAGTTCCAGGAGTCACATGTGCCTCGGAGACTTGTGCTAATGGTAAGGATGTTAGGAGGAACACTGCTCACCAAATAATCTGGAGAATCTGGCATCCGTTATACCATCTTCAAACTCAACCAAGCATTGCCATTCCTTTCACTAACAATGTAACAGCGCAGCAGCCCAAAACACATGTTGCTCACAGCACATAGCTGGAATGGCTGGCACTTCCTTGCACAAGGAGCTCCACTTTCTTCTCCCAGTCCATATCTAACCACCAACTCAAACAGTCTACCTATCCTTAGGTGTATCCCATCAACCACCCTGTCTCAGTGATTGTTATACTGTCTGCAGTGTCCCTCTGCAGCCCCATTACCTTATTATTGTCCAGTGGAGCTCCATCACAGACAGGCAAGCATTCAGGTAATTCCAAAGGTGATCCTTTCATTTACAGTCATCAAAGGAAAATACAAACAAAACAAATCAAAATTCCAGTTTGCCTCCTCAATGCAAACAATATAGTCAAGGTAACTGATAATTATTTTACATTCCATGGTGATCTACTGGTCCTAGCACACATCTACTGGAACCAGCTGTCAATCAGATCACTCTGACAAATGACAAGTGACAACAGGCACCACAGTTCATGGTGGACACTGTCAGCACCAGGTTTGATCTGGTTTCCAGGTACACTTCAACCCCTACCCCACACCAGAGACTCCATGTTCCCTATTACCTTGATGTACTCCGACAGCCCAGTTCCATTGATTTCCCTGACACTCCACCCAACCCCTCCATGATGTCGACACCTACCACATAGAGGTCCACTTGCAAATTTCCTCTTTCTCTCCTGAACCCTGATATTACAGTTTAATGATGTCCATCATGGTCCTGTACTGACCTCCCATGGTGACAAAGGTGATGGTCACAGCTAATAATCACCTCATGTAGCCTTCCACGCCCTCTTGTTCTGTACCACTTATAAACCTTATACCTCAACTTTACCCTGTCACCATCCATATCGCCATGTGGGCACAAGCTTTGGCTTTTCCTTGCCAGCCCTTGAATGGCACCACCAACCTGTAACATGATCAAATCTGGGCACAATGCCTTAGGGAGGGTATGTTGGACTTGGTACAACTTGGGTTTACAAGAATAATATCTGGACCTCAGGGGATAGGTTATGTGGGAAAATAATGCCAAATTAGGCCTGTTTTCTCTAGAATTTAGAAGGCTAACGACTGATATTAACAAAGTCTTCAAGATATTTACAGGAAAAGACAGGGTGAGTAAAGATGAATTCTTTCCACTGATTGGGGATTCTAGGACTAGGGCGCAGTCTAAAACTTAGAAACAGATCCTTCAGGGCATGTTAGGAAGCACTTTCACAGACAAAGGTGGAATAGGGATCTGCATATTAATAAGTCAAGATTCAGCATTAATGAGGATGTTAGCAATTACCGTCCTGAATAGCCATTAGCTGCCCCTCAGAGGGAACCTCATCTCAATGCCCAGAACTCTTTCAAAATGCAGAGTGGATGCCCGCAGTGAAAAAGGTACCATCCAATTTTTCACTCCATTCTCCCAGATTTGTCACTGGATCCAATATTTCAGTCCCCTGTAAGATTCCCAGGGTTTCATTTCTCTCAGCAACTTCCAGACCGAGCGTCTCCAGCACTTTCTGTTTTCTTTTTAAATATAATTTATTGCTTCATAGTCTGCTGTGGCTTTTGGACATTTTCTTTTCTCTCTATCATAGGGACAGCAGACCCAGTTCGGGATTCCCCACGTAATTTCCAATTATTCTATAATCATAGACCCTCCCTCCTTGCTGGTACTGCACAGGGCTCAGACAGAGGCAGCTCGGAAGTGAGTCGGCGCAGGTCCCCGGTTGAGATCCGTTACGAAAACCAGCAAAATTCAAGCAGTGCAGGATTGAATTCGTTCTGTTCGAAGAATTTGAATTTGGTGAGTAACCCATACTGATGAATGGGACCCTGAATCTCAAGGTCATTTCGGTTATAATTGCCTGGACTGTTTGTATGTATGTGTGTGTGTGTGTGTGTGTGTGTGTGTTTGTGTTGGGGGGGGGGGTGTGGCGGACGGCTGAGCTGTCAGCACAAGGGAAAAATGAGGCCAACATATTGCCCCAGGTCAAAATAGACACTCTGGAATCTCGCAAAGAAATAAAGCCCCACACTAAACCCAAAACAAAAATATGCTGGAAATTCTAGTCTGAAGTATTGGTCTGCCCCCAATCTTGCTGAGGATTTCCACAATCTCCCGATTTAATTTCAGATTTCCAACATCTGCAGCATTTGATTTTCTCTAGCAGAGTTTCGGGATGCTGTCTTCCAACTTTTCACAAATGACCAGCAAGGGACAGATAAGGAAAATTAAACCGGGCATTTACATGATTGATCAAGGTACATTAGAATGGGGATGTGTGGCAGGAGGATTCTGCCCATTGTGTTGTGAAAGAGGGTTAGGAAGAAGAGAATAAACATAGTTTACGAAATAATTAACTGTTCTTGGTACTGAAGCCGCCCTCTCGCCCTGTGCAGTATTCTGGTTCTTTGACGTTGCTGTCTGTCTGTTCTGGATCTCTATCTATTTGAACTTATGACCCGCCCCCAGCACCCACACACACACCCAACCCAACCCCACACCACCCCCCCCCCCACACACACACACACACCCACCCCCCACACAGACACCCACCCCCACACACACACACCCAGTCACAAACACACGCACATTGATACTTTCTAGAGGAATGTAGGGGTCTGTCTCTAGGACCCCACGCAACGAAAAGGTATGGGGAAGAAAGTGAGCTAACTTCTGAGAAAGAGGACACCTCAAAGAGTATGAGAGAAAATAGGAAGGAGTGCAATCTGGCACATCTCTCTCAAGATGAGATCAGAGTTTTCCGTCGGCTAACGACTACTGACTCAGGGCATAAGTGAAAGAATTTGAGTGTTAACGTGTGAATATAGACCTGACCCAAATTTAAAGAGTGAGGATTTTTTTTGACAATAAAATATACGTGTAACGCAGCGTTAATCAGTGAAAGTGAGTGTATGTATGTGTAACTGAGTGAGAAAGTTTGCGAGTACAGGAAAATGTGTGGGTCAGAGAGTGGTTTAGAAAGCCTGCACGCTGGCAACATACACTAACCCAAGCTGATGTTGACCTTCAGCAATCGCTTTTCACTTGCTCCGCACAGTCCCGCAATCATGTTTGAAATAGTCAGACGTCACACGACACCAGGTTATAGTCCAACAGGTTTATTTGAAACCACACTGAAAGCTTTCGAGCGCTGCTCCTTCGTCACCTGACCGCCCGAGAAAACACATCATGTTTGAAATAGGAAAAGAGGAAAACAAAATTCCGTTCCAACCAAGTGTAAGTGCCTCTCTTGAATTCATATCACTTCTTTCATCCGATTATATCTGGTGAAGAATCTTGAGATATTTAACAATGTCCAGGAAATTGTATAAATGTAGGCTGTTGCAGTAAATTCTTCTGATAGTTTGAAATATGATGGATCCAGATTTGTAATTGTTTATTGAATCATGGAGTCATAGATATACAACTTGGAAACAGAGCCTTCAGTCCAACTCGTCCATGCCAACAAGATATCCTAAATTAATATAGTTCCATTTGGCAGCAATTGGCCCATATCCCTGTCAACGCTTCCTATCCATGTAGCCATCTAGATACTTTTTAAATGTTGTAATTGTACAGCCTTCGCCAATTTCTGTGGCAGCTCATTCTATACACGCGCCGCCCTCTGTGTGAAAATGTTGCCCCTTAGATCCCTTTCCCCTCTCACCTTAAACCTATGCCCTCTAGTTTTGGACTCCCTACCCTGGGGGAAAGACCTGATTTTTAAAAACTTCTATAAGCTCACCCCTCAACTTTCGACACTCCACAGTTATATCAAATTGTTAGCTGCATCTTGCTGTGTTCCCTTTTACACTCTCAATGTTCAAAAAGGGTGACTAATTGAAGAAAAGTACTAAATGCTATTGTTTTGAATTTATGCCAAGAGTTTTTTTCTCTCTCTCTCTGCCTTGTTATTTAGGTTTTGCAGTAAAGCATAAATCCTTAAAATTACTGTGGTTCAGACTGGAGTTCAAAACCATTTAACCACAACTGGTTAGAATCATGAACAAATTTAAGAGGCTCTTTGGTAAGCTTTTGACATAAAAGGCTATTTTTTCCTTCTAACTTTTAAATACTTGTTTTCCAAATAAATGAGATATTTTAAGTTTTGCAATAAACAATGTTTTTGTTGAATAGTAAAAGCTAAAGTCAATGTCGAGAGGTTTCAAATTTTATTTCCCTCTTCAGCAAGAAGAGCTAGCCATATAATGTTAACACATGAGCTGACTTGAAAGTTAGTCCACCATCCATCCTCAGTTTGTCAAACAAGTGAAAAGTAGCTATATTGTTGCTATCCTTATTGATATGCCGTTGGCATTGCCTTTTATGGTAAGCCCTGGCTTGAGTCTGAGTGGACATCAGTACATACTTATCCAAAGACCTGTAAATTTACTTTTTATTTGCAACAAATATATAAGAATGTAGGAGCTAGGAGCAGGAATAGGCAATTCAGCTTCCTTGAGCCTGCTCCACCATTCTATATGATCGTGGCTGATCTCATCTTGGCCTCAGCTCCAATTTTCTGCCCAACCCCATAAACCTTCAGATTAAAAATCTCTCTATCTCCTGTTTAAATTTACTCACTGTCCTAGCATCCACTGCATTCTGGGTGGTGAATTCCACAGATTTATGATCCTTTGAGAGAGGTAATTCCTCCTCACCTCTGTTTTAAATCTACATGCCCTTAGCTAAGTCTATGACCTGTCATTCTAGAAGTCAAAGTGTCCTTGTTTTGTTATTGATAATGTTTGATTGGAATTTTGATTCACAAGGTATCAGATATTGTCTCCAAAGCTGAAAGTTTGGACAAATTATTGGTTGCTAAGTTGGTCTGTAGTTCTTTCTCTCGCTCCCTCCCTGCCTCTGTCTTTCTCTCTGATGGTTGCTGGGTTCTTTAGCTGCTGTTATGTAATAACACATGCCAGATAAAAGAGAAGAGATGAATAAGAATAAATATACAGTGATCCTTACCTCAAACTAGGCTATTCGTTACGGTTTGAGTCCAAACAAAATTTGGAAGTCAGAAAATATTTGTCCTTTTTTTCTTCACTACTCTCTATTTTATAATTAATTGTTTCTTTTCACTTTCTTTTGAGGCACTTCATGTGTTACAAGGACAAGCATTATTGAGGATAATGGCAACAAGGCTACTACTGAAAAAGATCTGAAACCACAGAAAGCTGACCCTTCAAGAAAAAGTCATAAACGAAGCACTGGTAAGAAATATAATCTCCTCACAGCATGTTTTTCAGTGCCTTCCCACAATATGGCATCAGACACTGAAGAGTATTTGGATTCAACAGACAACATTGTGGATATTTTGGAAATCAATGGCCAACTCTGGCATTCAATAAGACTGCTGCAAGGTAGGTTTCTCTTTTGGTAGTGCCTTTTGTAAGTAATAAAATTTTGGTTGTTCAGGGTATCAAAGATAGCGCACCTTCATCCAAGAACTTTAGAAAGGTTGGAATTTCTCATTGATGTGAGAGGAAGTAGCAGTATATATATGTTTATAACAGTAACATAGAGCTGTTTTATAACTTCATTTCGAGTACATGCAGAAAATAAGTTAAAGAAAAAGCTAAAATATTAAAACAAATCTCAGGTGAAACAAACCCTAATTTTTTTTGATCAGGTAAGTAAGTTGAATCATGACAAGACTAGACAGTTTAAATGATTGAACAGTGACACATGACTTTGCATTGCTGTAAATCTTTATGAGCTTTTTTAAAGCTTTGCTTCAGTAAGCATCAAATTGTTTGTTTTTAATTAGAAAATCTCAAAACTTTCAATGATCACCTTGTTTAGCTCATCCCATCCAACCCAGCTTCTTAAAACATTTATTTTCTCTGATATACTGAAGCTCATTCCTTTCTCACTTCCGTTCAGAGAAAAAAAACATACGAATACAATTATACTAAAGGCTGGCCAACTTGTGATAACCTCCCACCCCCAGCCGCACCCCCAGCTACCTACTAACCTCATCCCACCTCCTTGACCTGTCCGTCTTCCCTGGACTGACCTATCCCCTCCCTACCTCCCCACCTACACCCTCTCCACCTATCTTCTTTGCTCTCCATCTTCGGTCCGCCTCCCCCTCTCTCCCTATTTATTCCAGTTCCCTCCCCCCATCCCCCTCTCTGATGAAGGGTCTAGGCCCGAAACGTCAGCTTTTGTGCATCCTCCCACCCCCAGCCGCACCCCCAGCTACCTACTAACCTCATCCCACCTCCTTGACCTGTCCGTCTTCCCTGGACTGACCTATCCCCTCCCTACCTCCCCACCTACACCCTCTCCACCTATCTTCTTTGCTCTCCATCTTCGGTCCGCCTCCCCCTCTCTCCCTATTTATTCCAGTTCCCTCCCCCCATCCCCCTCTCTGATGAAGGGTCTAGGCCCGAAACGTCAGCTTTTGTGCTCCTCCCACCCCCAGCCGCACCCCCAGCTACCTACTAACCTCATCCCACCTCCTTGACCTGTCCGTCTTCCCTGGACTGACCTATCCCCTCCCTACCTCCCCACCTACACCCTCTCCACCTATCTTCTTTGCTCTCCATCTTCGGTCCGCCTCCCCCTCTCTCCCTATTTATTCCAGTTCCCTCCCCCCATCCCCCTCTCTGATGAAGGGTCTAGGCCCGAAACGTCAGCTTTTGTGCTCCTGAGATGCTGCTTGGCCTGCTGTGTTCATCCAGCCTCACATTTTATTATCTTGTGATAACAGTCCACCAGTTTTGAGTGTGGAGTATGGGGGTGGTATTAGAAGAAGCCAAGTCATACTGAGATCCAAACCTTATTCAATTTAAATTGAGGAGCTTTAAATCCCAAGGGGCACCTCACTACAGCTTTCCAGTTTCAGAATGACCTGATGTCAGGGAGATCAAAGGCTGCTCAGTTGGGAACAAACCAAGTCAAATGAGGCTGGGGTGCAGGTAGTGGGAGCAGTGTTGAGGGTGTGAGTGTGGGAGGATTGAGGGTCGCCATGGATCAAGTTGATTTGGTGGTGATCAAAACCAAATTCCTCCTCCTGTTGGCTAATTTACATAATTAGTTTGGAACCAAAAACTGAAGTTGCTGGAATATCTGAACAGATCTGGCAGCATCTGTGAAGATAAATCAGAGTTAACATTTCGGGACAATGGGATGGATTCTTTATAGGAAGCAGTATGTGAGGATGTATAGTCCAGGTAACCGTGGAAGTGTTTACTGGTGTATAGTAGATATTGGTGGCCAACCTATCTCCAGAAATGGAAACAGAGACAACAAGGCAGGGGAGGGAAGAGACAGTAATGGACCAGGTAAAGGTGAGAACAGAATGGAAATTGGAAACTAAATTGATAAATTTTTCCAATTCCAAATGAGAGATGGAAGCAGCACCAATAATATCATCAATATTGGAGAGAAAGAGTTGTAGATGGGGGCTGGAGTAGGATTAAAACAAGGAATGTTCAATATGCCTCACAAAGAGACAGGTATAACTGGGGGCCATGTGACCAAGGCCACCCCTTTGATCTGAAGGAAGTGAGAAGATTTAAAGGAGAATTTTTCAAAATGAGGTTGAGCTCGTCCAGGTGGAGGAGGCTGGTGGTGGATGGAAACAGTTCAGGCCTATTTTCAGGAAGGGCTCCAAGACCATTCTGATTGGGAAGGGCATATAAGGGGATTACAAGTCCAGGCTAAAGAGGAGGTGGCTGGAGCCCACGAACTGGAAATTCTGAAGCCAGCAGAAAGCGTCAGAAGAACTGCAGATGTAAGTGGGAATGGATTGGACAAGGGGAATAATAAATTGAGTCAAAAGTAGGAGGAGATACTTCTGTAGGGCAGAAACAGGCAGAAACAATGGGTCTGTCTGTGGATTTTGGGAAGAAGGTTACCTGGACTATCCATCCTTACACTCTGTTTGCTGTAAAGACTCCATTCCATTTTCCCGCTTTCTCCATCTCCTTCACATCTGTTCTGACGATGCCAACAGGGAGTCTCAGAAAAGTCCACCAATGATTCCCCGTCACTGTGGTTGACAGGGCCCTGAGCCATGTGTCCGACCCATTTGCCACATTTCTTACCCCTCCTCTTCCCTTCCATAAAATCAACAGGGTTTCTTGGTCCTTACTTTCCACCCACAAGCATTCGTATCCAAAGGATCTTTAGCTACCATTCCCAACACGTATTCCCATTCCCTCCCTTGACAACTTGCCTCAGGGACCATTCCCTCTGGGATAACCTGGTCCAATCCACCTCCACTCCCCACTACCCACCCCTCTCATGGAACCTGCTCAAACAATCGCAGAATGTGTAACACCTACCCAATGACCTCCCCCTCCTCACTATTCCAACATTTTAGACACGTACCAGAGAAGCAGTGATTCTTTCAATCTAGCCCACCATATTTGCTGCTCACAATGTGGTATGCTGTACACTGAGGAGATGATGCAGAAACTGGGTGACTACTTTGTGGAACAGCTATGCTCTGTTCACAAAAAAATGACCCTGAGCTTTCAGCTGCCTGCCACTTCAACATGTCACTATGGTCTCTGACTAACATCTCTGTCTCAGGCTTGCTGCAGTGCTCCAGCAAGACTCAGTACAACCTGTAAGAGCACCATCTCATTTTCCACTTGGAGACCTGCAGCCCTCAAGACTCAATACTGTGTTCAATAATTTTAAGGCCTGAGCACCTTCCTTTATGTCTTTTACACACTCCAACACCCCAGGTCCTGTCATATCATGATATGTGCTCCTTTCAACACAGCCAGCTCACGTTCAGCTACTTATGCTCCTCATTGTCAGTTTTCCTTTCTCCTGGGCATATTATCACCCATCCCTTTGCCTGCCTAATTATTTTCTTTCTCTGGGTTCCATCTACACCTATCCATTCATTTCCTTCTGGCCCCACCTTCAGCACATCTACCACGTTTTCCTAGCTACTTTCTGTTTTAGAGAAGGGTCCTTGGACTGGAAACATTAGCTCTCTGCTTTTTCTTAACAGAGTACTTATTCCAGTTTTAGCGGTATTAAATCAGGTTAATCATGAATTTTATATATTTTATTCACAGTTTAATACTATTGAGATTATACTTTTAATAATCGAGCATATTTATAGCCAACAATGGAATATTGCTTTCTCTGCAATAGACTGATGGTATTTTTAAGAACTAAAAAAAAAATTTACTGAAAGGTTACCCAGAAATAAAACTGCCAAACATTTGCACAGTAATAGTTTTACAAGCACACAAACTCCAAGCTGGTAACCAACTTTTTTTAAAATTATTGAACCATTTCTAATTCACATTCAAGCAGAAAAAATGGTTGATCTTGTCTGAATACTAATAATGCCTCTCTTCTGCCTAGAAAAAGAAATTAAAGAACTTATTGAACAAAAAAGATATTTCAAAGCTGACCAGCATCTCATCAAGTTAGAATATGAGCAATACATTAATGTGATGACAAATGATGAAGGCACCAGAAAGGAAATGAAAGAACTTAATTCATTGTATGAGCTGCTTAGTGCTGAAATTTTCAATGTAGTAAAAGAGTCAATTAACATTTCCAAAGAACAACCAAATCTCTTGAAAATGGCAGTCCAAGTGAAAATCCAAGAAGAGAAAGCAGATCAAATATACCTGGAAGAAAAGGAAAAATTTGGAAGCATTCCAGAGTTTAGGCCAAGACAATGGGACACTAAATGGCTAAGCATTTTACAGCAGTCTGTGAACCAAAGAATAAGTGAACCACCCAGTGTTTCCGATGACAATAAGATTAACTGGCTAGACCAGTGTTTGGTGCAACTTCGTCGCCAACTCAAAGCAGATTTTGACACCATTGTGAACTACATTAATCCATGTTATCCCAAGGAATACAATATATGTGCAAAGTATGCTGAATACTATCATAAAAAAGTTTCTTCCCATATCTCATTATTAGCAGAGAGTGGACTGAAAGGAAAAGAAGTTTATCCGCTTCTGTATTGGATTCATAAGTGCTATCCAGAGTAAGTCACTCTGATTCTGCCTTTACTGAATTATTTTCTTAACCTTGGGAAATTTGTATTACTTCTAACGTTATAAAATTCTCAGCTACCAATCTCTTTTTGCGCCAAGAAATGAATAGAAAAAGTTCTAAGAACCAAACAGTATTTCCTCTAGAATTTAACTAGAAGTTTAATCATTGACCTCAATTACACATAGGTTTCAGCATTTTTGGCTTCTTGATTTCTTCATGGATATTTTCAGTAAATTGCTGTTCCATTCAATTTTGAACTGCTCACATATACACAATTTTCTGCCCATCTTGCCTCTGTAATCAGCACCCTGTATGTGCTTAAGACACCTGATGAATTTTTAAAATTGATGTTCTGCCTCTGTTATGAAGAAACAGCTTCCACTGTTTAACATCCAACAACAACTATGTGCAAAATTATAAGTAAGAATGAAAGGTTGGCAATTCAGTACTCAAAATGTTGCTGCATGTCACCAAATTACTAACTGAGTTAACTGATTTAAATATGTATTTTAATGAACATCAGATTTGGTGATTTTTAACATAAATATCACAGACTTAGTGCATTACTTTGTTAAAAGAGTTACATTTTATAATTGCCTAATTCATCAGTATTCATCATTTAAATCACTGACACTCAGTAAAACTGGAATAGGGTGTTAAATCCTAATTTTAATAAATCTCACCAGCTTAATCGAGTGTCAATAGTCATAAGTTCATTTTTTTTCTGGCAGGGGATTTTTGTTTTAATACTGCAGTCAAAGCTACCTGGTAAAGCCAAAACATCTAATATCAGTCCATTATTGTACTTGAAATGTATTAAGGTTATTGTAAATTTCAGTGTCAGTTACTACATTCCAATATATATTTACCATAAATGGCATATATTGTATCCCAGCACAACATGGAATTGAGTTAATTTTGTGTTTTATTGGTAATAAGGCAATCAATAGCCCTTACTTTTCACAGTATTTGTACAAGTAGCATACATTGTATGTATATTGTGTGGAGTTTGCACATTCTCCCTGTGTCTGCATGGGTTTCCTCCGGGTGCTCCAGTTTCCTCCCACAGTCCAAAGATGTGCAGGCTAGGTGGATTGGCCATGCTAAATTGCCCATAGTGTTCAGGGGTGTGTAGATTAGGGGAATGGGTCTGGGTGGGATGCTCTGAGGGTCAATGTGGACTTGTTGAGCTGAAGGGCCCGTTTCCTCACGATAGGAATTCTATGATTCTATGATATTACATGTTAATGTGGGTGGAATTAAATCTAGGTGACGAGAGATGTGACAGCACTATGCCATCCCCTCTTTGTGGGAAGGCCTGCAGCATTAAGAGCAAATCTACCTCATCAGGAGGTCATCTTTTCCCAACATCAAGGCCCCTAGGGAGTGGAGAGCTGGCGTGGATTTCACTTTCTGGACTTGCTGCATGATGAGATTGAGTACCAGCAGCAGAGAGATGAGCTGTTTAATTGGGCATTAAAATCCCATTCAAGGGCCTCAATTTGAAGCAAGACAGCAGATCTGTCCATGAGTGTTCAGGGGAGAGATGGGAGACGTGGGCTTTCAATCCTGCCACTACTCCACCTGACTTAGTGACCCCAATCCCTATCACCCACAAATACGATGGGTGGACGGACTTTAAATTCTGCCCTGTTATGTACTGTTGATACATCTATTGATAGCGCATGCCGTATGATTATAAAAATGAGAGTTGAAGGCTGGTTTAATTTTAATGTTAATTACATTTATTACATTTACATCAGAGTTTTGAAATGTGGTCATTTCTGATACATGTTTAGCATAATGATTGCTGTCATACCATCCGAAGATACACGCCAGAAACTGTTGAACACATTGCTCCCAGAAAAGACAATTAACCATTTCAAAAATGAGTACCTTTCTGTTTTACAGGTAAATGTTTATCACTTTTTTACCTATTTTGGAATGAATTCAAAAATATTATACGTAGAGTAATACCACGATGACTGTTGATCCATTTATCACAAATATTTTTGCTGCAATATTTTGTAGGTGACTTTTGCACAGATTAAGTAGTTTATAGACAATGTTTTATGTTATTTAATTGTTCTGCTTTTAAATTTTAGTCAGATGCTAGAATGCATATGACAAAAAGCCTGCAAATTGAAGAAGAGAATTGGAGAAGTGAAAAAGAGCCTTTGGTACTGAATGATTGTTACCACAGCGAATTACCGATTGATATAATTCAGGTACCTGCAGTAGAACTTATTTCCAAAACAGGATATGACTAATTCCTTCCACATTTTGTTGTTGCCAACCATCCAAACAGTACAGCCTGGAAAGGGCAGTGCAGGACATTTAGCTGATTTACAAAATCCGTTAA
This sequence comes from Stegostoma tigrinum, assembly GCF_030684315.1. Classification (NCBI taxonomy): domain Eukaryota; kingdom Metazoa; phylum Chordata; class Chondrichthyes; order Orectolobiformes; family Stegostomatidae; genus Stegostoma; species Stegostoma tigrinum. The sequence goes on from NC_081363.1 coordinate 39,800,808, forward strand.
AGTTTCCAAATGATTTCTATTGCTATCCATTAGCTATCAACTGGGCAACATGAAATCCAAAGATTTGTGTACATGAATTTCCTTCCATTTGACTATCTATAGTATGAAGTAAAACAAGTACATTTTGAATAATAAATTAGAAAGGACCACTTATATAATCTAATCAAATCCAGTTTTTGGGGCAAAGAAAAACATATTTTATTCTCCGCAGCTAGTTTTCCCACAGAACCGAGAACAGCATTTAATTTCATATAGAATCCCTGCAGTGTGGATCTATACCATCCCTCCAAACAGCATCCCAACCAGACCCATCCCCCTACCCCTTCCCCATGGCTAATCCACCCAATTTACACACCGTAGACAGTCTGGGCAATTTAGTATGTCCAATCCTGCACATCTTTGGACTGTGGGAGGAAACCCACGCAGACACTGGTAGAATGTGCAGAATTCCACACAGACGGTTGCCCGAGGCTAGAATCAAACCTGGGTCCCTGGCGCTGTGAGGCATCAGTGCTAACCACTGAGTCACTGTGCCACCCTCTTTATCTTTCAGTCAGATAACACAGTTACATCTATTTTGATCAACTCATTAACAAATTGCTAATATAACAACTAACTTAGTGTCCTACTGCACTACCTAAACAATAGAGGTTAGAGAGCAAGATAATATTTTCAACCAGTAAGAATTGGTGGAATCTTTATACCCTACCGAGAATGGGCTGGCAGATGGAGTGAGAGAGATAGTATAACATAGGTGCCACCATCTTTGCCTCCCTATCTCCACTGATATTTTAGTAATAAAATAAAGGTTGGGTGGCATATCCATCCCTGGATAATTGAGGTACTCATTTACTGGCTAACCACTTCATAAACAAATAACCATCCGATGTTCCAGGTCCTGGACAGCAACATCCTCCAGGGAAAGGGCCACCACAGCTTGCCCTCCCCTCCTCAGCCTTCTGCTCTCTCTTAATGTACGGGATGAGGAACTTTCCATCTTCTGGCCTCCCATCCTTCCCTTTCACTATGATTGAGCCCAGGGTGGGAAAGATTCTGGTAGTCTTTCCAATGGAGATGGTGTAACTCCTCTGAAGAGCTTCATCTTGCCATCACTGATATTCAACCCTCAGTGTTTGCAGTGGGCCAGTGATTCACATCCATGGTGGGTGTGGGCCAAATTTACAGCCTTCTGGAGAGCAGGGGTGACCTTGTTCTGAGGCACTCAATGCCCGAGTGAACAAATCGACATCAGAATGTTAGGAATGGGCCCATGAAATTGTGCCCAACCTCTTGATATATGTTCATTTCTGGCAGCAGTCAGTTTTTGAAGCCTGTTCTCAATTGATTATATACTTTCCAAATTGGTTAGGTGACCAGTCATCCCAGCTTTGTCTTGATGGGATTTTAATAATACGTCCCAGTGTCTTGACAGTTACCTCCCAATCTTTCATTGCTCCAATATGTCACCTTTCCTTTTTCCAATTCCTCTCCTGAGTTGCCTCCCTGTCTCTCACTTTCCGTTTATGAACCACCAACCCAGAGAAACCGTGCAAATTGAAATGCCACTCACTCACCAATCATTAAGTGGCTGATGCACTCACAGAATTCCTTCCCTTGGGAATCCAGTGCCAGGAGGCTGCCAGTTGAAGATCACCTCTTGGTTTGCCAACCACAAACCACAATCAAAGAAGTCCTTCTGTGGTAGACGTACTGATACCAAGCCAAAAATAAAAAGCAGGCAGGAAAGCAGAGTTTGACAACTGGTAGAGTTGGGAAACAATAGGGATGACAGTACTGCTCCCAGTGTGAATAGGAAACCCCTGCACTTGATATAAGCCCCACCCATCACATCCACTCCCTCTCATTTTTCAAAGAATCACTTACAAAAATTTCTTTAGCACTTTGGCCCACCTGCCACTGCCCAGTGTTTTAGTTTAGTTTTGCAATATGAAGTAATTTTTAATGAATGAAAGAAAATGTGCCTAGGGGTCCAAAAGTATGACGAACGTCTAATTTTCAAGCTTTGCTGAACTTTTTTCTGATAGTTGCAAAGTTTTTCCAGACTGGTAAAGGTCTGCTTAACCTAATTATTTCCCTTACCATTCTTCTGTGCCACTTTGATAATATTCAGTTTCTCAGGCATGTTGGAACTGGCGTTCATCATGACATCATGTTCAATCTTGTGCCTTATAGCAACTTTCTGGTTCTTCCTCAATTTCTGTTTTCGAGATATTTGAGTCTTCTTTGGAACAATTCTTCCCCTTCCCTTCCAAGGCCCTACCCACTGCTTTATGGCCTGACTAGGCCTAAGAATAGGTGACCTAGCATTACCCACTCACCATATTGTGGAAACAGCTGGATGAAAAGAGCCTGGGCTTATTACTTGATATATTTTATATGTAAACGTTACTGGTAAGGATTCAAAAAATCCAGCAATGTTTTTCTTTCATTTAATAACTGCAGCTTTTAAAAAGAAAAGTTGCAGAAACACAGGATGATAACCATTTCCAATCTATTACTTTGGTATAATCCCATTGAAATTTATCTACTCCTAAATTTTATTGCCGAACTTGTTTAAACTTGTCTGCTTAAGTTTCATCAAACTGTGGTAATTTTACAATGTTGATTTGGTCATTCTAAGGGTCTAAAACCTTTGCTACTTCTCTCGTATCAGTCTGCTAAGATTTCCCTCTTATATGTAGATAATCAGTGGAGCAGTTCAAGACTCCAGAACAATCGCTAGTGAACTGGGTGACCAAGCACTAAATATAATGCTGGAAGAAGCAAATTACTTCCTGGAAAGGTACAGTAAACTGCATGAAATGTAGATAATATTACAGGTTATTATTGCTATTTAAATCGTGACTTCGTAAGAGCCCCGAAATCCCAAATGATTGTGCAGAATGAAGAGTTATTCTTCATTTAAATATTTCTGGGTCAGAATCATATCATAGAATCCCTACAGTGTGGAAACAGGCCCTTCAGCCCAACAAGTCGACACTGACCCTTGGAGCATCCCACCCAGACCCATCCCCCTATAACCCACCTAACCTACAGACCTCCGAACACTATGGGCAATTTAGCGTAGCCAATCCATGCAACCTGCACACCTCTGGACTGTGGGAGGAAACCGGAGCACCCAGAGGAAACCCACACGGATAGGGGGAGAATGTGCAAACTCCACACAGACAGCCGCCCGAGGTGGGAATCGAACCCAAGACCCTGGCACTGTGAGGCTGCAGTGCTAACCACTGAGCCACCGTGCCGCCCACACAATGAATATGTACTCATATATATTCATATACTTATCAGGATGTGAAACAGCAAATATTTATCACGCGTTTATTGTACAGATTTCAGCTTGGTGTGTGTGGTCATTCCTCCGAGTTCTAGCCCACGGCAATTACCTGCATGAGGAGTCTTATAGTATGGGCTGGTTGTTGCACTGTAGCTACCATATGGTTCTGTCTGACCTGGAAACTCTACTGCTCTTACCAACTGCCATAGGTGTTTCGGAAGAATTCACAGAATTGATAATCAAGAGATATGGCAAGTTCTAACCTTTAGAAAGCATATGAACGTATTGGAGAGAATGCAAATAAGGTGTATGAGAATGGTTCTAGGGATGAAAACCTTCAGTTATGAAGATGGATTAGAAACTGTTGGGATTGTTGTGGTTGGTTAGCTTACCGAGCTGGTTCGTTGCTCCGCAGATGTTTCATTACCATGCTGGGTAACATCTTCAGTGCAGCCTCCGATGAAGCGCTGTTGTGTTTTCCCGCCTGGTATGCCTGTCGATTGTCTGTCGACAGAGAAAGCTGTTCTAATTCGCGGACTCAGCTACAACCACAGCTACAGCCAACTACAAAAACAGACCTCCTAACCCCACTAGAAGCCACACTGAAGACCAACCGTATCAGTGAGGCAGCACAACAAGCCATAAGGCAGACAGTGATCCCGACACTGACCGGAAGGAGTGAACTGAACACTCTTAACACATCTGAAAGGAAGGTCCTAGAAGGACCGGAAAACGACAAAAACATCAAAACACTACCAGCAGACAAAGGGCATACGCCAGTAATACTAAACAAACAAGATTACCTCACCAGAGCACAGACAGTACTAGCTGACGAGAACACATACCGGCAAGTTCAAATAGACCCGACATCGCAACTGGGCAACAAGATTCTCAACACGTTAAAGAGACTCAAACAGACCGGACAGATCAACGAAACAGACTTCCTAAGAATGAAACCTGAGGGATCTAACACCCCCCAATTCTATGGCCTCCTGAAGGTACGCAAACCAGAAGTACCCCTCAGACCTATAAAATCCCTGCCCGGCATGCCATTACACAGATTAGCCAAGGAGTTACAAAGGAGACTAAAGCACCTCATCAGCAAAGTCACCCCACTCAGTCCACTCAGCCCAGGAGTTCCTCAATTCCATCAAGGACACAAGAACAGACGATGACGAGACCATGGTATCATTCGACGTCGCTGCCCTATTCACATCAACAGACATACCACTAGCAAGAGAAACACTAACAACACTTATGAAAGAACGAGACCTAAGTGACACCATCTCCACAGACAACATGCTACTGGACCTATGTCTCATGACCCACCTCACCTTTAACTGCCAAATATATGAACAGATCAACGGGGCACCCATGGGGTCACCTATTTCGGGACTAATAGCTGAAGCAGTGATGTAGAGACTGGAAAGCGTGGCCTTCCTCAGATCCAACCTAAACTATGGATCTGATACATGGACGACACTGTCATCATTATTAAATGGACCAAACTAGAAGAGACACATGAACTAATAAACAACACTCTCATCGGGATCGGATTCACCAGGGAAGAGGAAAAGAATGAACAGCTCCCATTCCTAGACATCATGGTAGAACACAGGACCAACAGGAAATTCCTAACAAAAGTGCACAGGAAAGCCACGCACACTGACCAAGTACTGAATTTCAACAGCAACCACCATAGCACCCACAAACGAAGTTGCATGAAAACACTATTTAAATGAGCAGCAACGCACTGCAGCAACGCAGAACTACGCTAAAAAGAAGAGGAGTACCTCCACTAAGAATTCAAGGACAACGGATACCTGAACAACTGGGTCCGATGATGCCTATCACACTAACAACAGGAAGACACTGCACGCCCTAACACACTCATAATGCTACCATACATCAAGAACACATCTGAACTAACCCCAAGACTCCTACGACCACTGGGCATCAGAGTAGTGTACAAACCTACATAGACCCTTCGCCGACTGCTAACCAGAGCCAAAGACCTGTTACCCACTACAGTCAGGACCAATATCTTACACAAGTTTACTTGCAAAGACTGCGAAAAACATTGTATTGGACAGATAGGAAGGAAATTGGCCACAAGAGTACACGAACATCATCTGGCAACAAAAAGACATGACCAATATTTCAGTCATCTCCGTCAACATGGATGAGGAAAGCCACCAATTTGATTGTGAAAACACCAGGATCCTGGGACAGGCAAAGCAGAGACAAGCACAAGAATTCCTAGAGGTAATAAATTGTGGAGCTGGATGAACACAGCAGGCCAAGCAGCATCTTAGGAGCATAAAAGCATTTCGGGCCTAGACCCTTCATCAGAAAAAAAATTGGTTGACCACTAAGAAGGCTATCAATAAACACATTGAGCTGGACCCTACATATACTTCACTGCAAAGGAAAACCGGAAGTGAGGTGAACTAACTCAATGGACACCAGAGTTTAAATACCAGGCAGGAAAGAACAACAGCGTTTCACCAGAGGCTGCACTATTGATGTTATCCAGCAGGGTAATGAAACGTCGGAGGAACAATGAACCAGCTCGGCGAGGAAACCAACCACAACATCCACAATCCGAGCTACAAATCTACTCTAAAACCTTAGGAACTGTTGGCACAGTTTTCCTTGGAGAAGGGAAGACTAAGAGCAAGGTTTCAAGATCATGAAGGGTCTAGGCAAGGTATGTAGGGAGAAGCTGTTCCCAATTGTACAAGGATCCAGGTGGCACAGGTTTAATTTGCTTTGCAAAAGGAGCAAGTACGCAGTGAGAAAAAAGCTTTCACACAGTGAGTGTTTTGGGTGTAAAATGCATTACCTATTAATGTTGTGGGGACAGTTTAATTGAAGCATTCAAGAGGATATTGGATGTTTTTTATTAAATTGCTGATGGGATGTGGACACCAGTAGTGCTTTTTGTCCACGCCAGGGAGGAGTTAAGAGTTAACCATATTGTGATAGGTCTGGAGTCACATGTGAGCAAGACTGGGAAAGATGATAGTTAACATCCCAGATTGATATTAGTGAACTAGATGAGTTTTTCTGGCAATTGCCAATGGTTTTGTGGTCATCTTTAGACTCTTTAAGACCTTTCGATCAATAGCCACTACCTTAATGAGGTTCTCAGCTAAGGGCTTACTTTCCATAGGCTGTCATTGGCATCCTTTAATGATTTATTTTAAGAATCTGACATCTATCGTCTCTCTCTCTCTCTGAGGAGTATTTTACTTCCCTCTCCTTATTTCTGCATTTTCCACTAATATTTTAAATATTTTAGAGGACAGATGGGTAAATAGCCTGTGTCATTTTTTTCTTCTTAATTTCAATCTCTGATGTCAATGGTACTTCTTTCATTTCTTTAGTGGAGCGGTAATGTTCCATTAAAGGAATACAACAAATGCTTGATTGTGTGCGGTTGTGTTTCCTGGCACCCTCAACAGGTTCATATTGTGCTTGCAGAAAGTTCTGCACATGCACTTTGTGAAACGCTGCGCCAATAAAAGACATGTCAGCTCTTACATAGTCACAATAAGTATGAAATAATAGGTTGGAATGATGTCACTGCCTTTACTGGTAATGGTATGGCACACTCACATTTTGTACGTGTGCACTGACAGCATTTTCAGGGTGGCAGCAGACTTTCTTACTGTGTGAATTGCATTTAAATAGACTATCCAAATACAGTGGTTTTGTTGTTTTCCATGTGAAGTTTTATCTGTACTTCCTTCAGCAACATTCTACTTAATGAAGTATTTCACAACACTACATCTAAGCTTAAAAAAAAGACTGATTCCAACTACTTAACAAGGAATGAACACTCTTTTCCAAGATTTTCATGTGTTATCAAACCCAAATCTGAAACTGATAGAACTCTCCAATTTCTTAGCTTTGTCCCGACCACCGTTGCCACTAATTTTCCAAATCAGATTTCTGCAATGCATACCATCATGTACTCTTTCATGGTGCTGTCCTCAGTTTTTCTAAATTTATCAAAATCTGACCACAACCCATAAACAGTCAATGAGTCAACCACTTGATCTTTTCTTTCCAATGGAAGTTAACACTATTATTTAGTTTCTATTTTGATTGCTTCAAATCTGCCCGAATTGTCACCTGTATTCAAATTGCCAGGCTGTAATTCAGTTAGATATGTTTGTGTGTGCAGGAACACGTGCAAACAGATCTTGGACCCTCCTTCCATTTGTACTGTGCGCTCCCTAGAAATCATGTGGAAAGGTGATGGTTCCAAACTTTTACTTTCATTACCATCTCCTTTGGAATATATTTTTCCTACATCACTTCTCCTTTCCCTTGGTGTCATTTCTCTCCTTCTTCAAATTCTTTGTGTGACTTTTGGCCCTTTCATTATCTCCCCTTGATATTCCTGCACTTCTCCCAGTGTCAGTCCCCATGCCCAGATTCATCCTTACACCAGAGATAATGGGAACTGCAGATGCTGGAGAATCCAAGACAACAAGGTGCAGAGCCAGATGAACACAGCAGGCCAAGCAGCATCTTAGGAGCAGGAAAGCTGACGTTTCGGGCCTAGACCTTTACACCAACTGCTTATTAAGTTTACTTGCTTGCTTTCACTCCCCTGTGCATCTAATTATCCCGTTGTGTGCCCCATCCTTAATATGCAGCTTCCAGCCTTCATTGCCTCCTTGCCCTTATCACTTTGATACTCTGCTCCCTCCATTCCTGTGGATATTTACAATGATCCTGATAACCATGAAGCTCCATTCCTTGCTACCTTTTGCATCCAGCCCACCTTCTGTGAGCCTTTGCTGTTGAGTCGTCTTTGAAATACAGCACCCTTTTCATTTCAGACTGCTTTATGGTTGCATTCTTCTTTCCTGCCCTCTCATCATTGTTCTGATATCAGCTAATGTACTCTCTTATTTGGGCAGGGCTAGTGAATCCAGTTACCCTTCACCTACTAAACTGTAAATGGTTAGCTACAGTAAGCAAGACCACATATGACAGATTTTTCATGAGCTGGTCAACCTCATGAGGCCTCACCCCTTACACAGAATTGTTTAGGATTCCCAGCAGGACCACATATGACCAATGTTCCCTCTAAGTGACATGGCCACACGGCTATGCAGAGTTCCATGCAACTGCAATAAAAATTCAGTGGAGTGTAGCAAAAGACTGACACTTCTTAAGAGCTAGTTGACACTGAAGTGTGCAGTCAGTACCATCTAGAGGAGCAGGTGAGGGATAAAAACAGGTATCTGCAATGTTGAGAACCCAATGGATACCACATTTAACAAAGTGGTCACGTTGTAGATTAGGATCAGGCAGGCAAAGAGGGAGTGGATGGCCACATGACAGTCTAGAAAGATCAGACATGTAGCACTGTTTACTTCACTGACTAATCAGCTTTCCATTTTGGATATTGGTGAGGGCGATGGTTTATCAGAGGGATGTTGCGCAAGGCAGGCTTCTGGCATTACAAGTAGCTCAGCTGAAGACAATGAAGTGTGGATGGACAAAGGGCTCCTCTGGTACAGTGGTAGTGTCTCTATCTTTGGAACAGGTGGCCTGGGTTCATGTCACATCTACTCCAGAGATGTGGAGTAACAAATGTTAAATAAAGCATCAATTTTGATGTCTCTGGCAGCACAGCACAGCCCTACTTTTAGGCTCAAGCCTCATCTCCAGAAGCGTTTAATAATATCTCTGAACTTGATGATGATAAAAAATACAAAACACTTGTTGCCATCTAATATTGCCAGAAGGAATGCCTGAAACCTAATAGGGAACAGTTGACGGATCTACTAATTAGGGGTGAATTGGTTGTAAAAGTATGGGGAGCCATTAATCAGTGGAATGTGAATTTTATGGAGTGTGGTTATCAGAAGGGATTTGTACTCTCTTCAAATATAGTTACCTTTTAACATACAGCATTGGTAGCAGAAGATAGTTAAGTCGAAATGTAAAGTTTCAGGACGTGAACCCTGCATTCTGAAGGGTCATGACCAGTAGAAGATAGAAATTACAATGTGGACCTGGGTCACTTCTTTAGCAAATAGGAAACAAGTTATGGCCTCAATGTTTTCAGTGCCGTACGCAAGCAGGATAAGCAACAAAGTCTTTTTTAAGAGTTGGAGCTTAAAAATTTGAACACTGGTGACAATTTGGACAGAAAAATTGCTGGGAAAGCTCTTCAGGTCTGGCAGCATCTGCGGAGTGAAATCAGAGTTAATGTTTCAGGTCCGATGACCCTTCCATTTTATTTCTGATTTCCAGCATGTAAAGTTGTTTTGGATTTTTTTATCAGAAACTAAATAAAATCAAAAATTGCTGGAAAAGCTCAGCAGGTCTAGTAGCAATTAAACAAACCAAATTGTATTGTTGTCAGAGACTTCAGTTAGAGTTTTGTAATGAAGGGAAATACTAACTGTAAAATAAAAACAATTAAGTTCTTTCAGCTCCAAACATCAACATAACAACATATCCCCGAAGGTGAATGTGTACTCCTGCTGCTGTATTCCTATGTTCTACTTTAATTAATCTTTGACAAGATGGGCACCCAAGAATCACCGACATTGCTGATGGTACTGGGAGGTATTCATCAGTGGTGAGGATACATAGGGCTACAGTACAATAATTAAGAGGGTAGAGATAAAACTGTTATGCAGGCCATACATTTCAAGTTTATCAGGCAGTGATGAAGACCACCAAGAGTCACATTTAACTCATTTCCACATGCATGGAAAGTAATGTAAAGACCAAAGCCACAAATACTTTGTGCATGGCAGCATCAGGAAGAGGGAAATTAATCATGGAGAATGTAAAGTTGGCAGTAGGGCAGGTTTTCACCCAAGACACCTGATAAGAGCCCAAAGGGTAACCTTAACTTTGCTAAGATCTCAAACATACATATCATTCATTGTGTCACCGGCCAGTACCTTCATGCCAGGTGTTTGATTAACAAAACTGTGTTAGCTTTACTGAAGTCAAGATGAATAATGAGAAGGTGAAGGGATGGACAATGCCATCAGAACCAGAGACACCACGAATGATAATCTCTGGTTTGGAAAGATTGTTTTATGAGTAAAGATTAAACAAGTTGGGATTGTATTTATTGGAATTTAGAAGAATGAAAGCAACTTCATTGAAACATGTAGGACTCTTAAAGGGTTTGACAGGGTAAATACTGAGAGGGTATTTCCCCTCCATGGGAAAGTCTAGGACTAGAGGGCATAGTTACAAAGTAAAGGGGCACCAATTTGAGACTGAGACGAAGAGGAATTTCTTCTCTCAGAGGGTTGTTAGTCTTTGGAACTCCTTGCTACAGAGAAGAGTCTTTATGAGTATTTAAGGCTGAGATTGATAAATTCTTGATCAGTAGAGGAATCAAGGGTTATAGGGAAAAGGCAGGAAAATGGGTGTGAGAAATATCAGATCAGCAACAATCCCATTGAATGGCAGAGCAGAACTGAGAAGCTGAACAGCCTATTCACATTTCTATTTCCTGTGATCTTTTGGCCCTAAGAGCAGTATATGGAAAGGGAAACAAGGGATTTCAGTGCTATCAGCCCCTCTGCCAAGAGAGGGCATACCAGTGTTGTTTCAGTGACCTGCAGATGAATGAAAGGCAGACCTAGGCCCAAGCATCTTCAGCTGCTGTATTAAAAAAACCTTCTCTCTATCATTAGTTCAGAGGTGGGGTTGATCACCAAAGACTGCACAATGTTCATCACCATTCATACCTCCTCAGATGCTGAAGCAGTTTGTGTTCAAATGCAGCAAAATCTGGACATCACCCAGTCTTGGGCTGGTACATGGTGAATAATATTCACGCACAATTGCCAGGCAATGGCAATCTCCAAAGAAAGAAGACCAACCTTCACCCCTTGACATTTTGTGACATTACCATTGCTGAATACCCCACTATCAACATCATGGGGTTTATCCTTAATCAGAAACTGAAATGGAGCCATTATATAAACACTGGCTACCAAAAGCAGGGCAGATGCTAGGAATCGTGGATCGCTCATATCCTGGATCTCTGATACCTGTCCACCATCTATCTCCAAGGCACAAGTCAGGAATGTGAATACTCCCCACTTTCCTGGATGAATGCAGCTCCAACAGTATTCAAGCAGCCCTTGACTGCTGTCTATATCTGTGGTGCTAAAAGTAACAGTAGTATTGAGTCTCTTAGCCTGTAGTAAGCAATACAGTTTGTCCAGTTCACCATGAACCCAGAGAGCCTGAGCTGCCAGATTTACAGATATTTCAGGGTATGACTACAATATGTCGCACCCACAGTTCCATGACATCATCCAGTCAGGTTTCTGTACTAAACATGAAAGACTTTCACTTCTTCAGTGTCCAGGCTGTCTGCATTGTTCCACCTCACTGGAAATCAAGAACTACTATTCCCTGAATTGTCCTAAAAGTTAAAGATTTTGAAAAGTATGCAGAGTACCCCAATTTACCTGTGTTTCAGAGTGTGACTCATATTGACAGAAAGCATAGTCCAGGTAGCTATCCTTGATGAGAATTACTATTTCTTACAAATAAAAATAATTTAGCTTACAATTATGAAGTGTTGGCATATAACTCTATTAGTTAAAACTGTGAGGTGATTCTTGTGCCGATCTGAACATTGTTTCTCAACCTTTCTTCTCCAAATACATTTACTAGTTCGTAGAATGCACAGGGTGACTATCTCATACTTTTATATAGATCTTTGGCTTATCGCTGAAAGGTTACGGCTTACAGCATTTACACATTTACATTTGGCAGAACTCCAGCATACAGTAGATTTGGTCTCCAGAACAGTGATTGTTTGCTTAACCTTGTACAACACAGTTTAATGATGGGGTGAGAACTTAGATGTTTGGGGGTGGAGAGCGGGGATGGGGGAAGCAAGGAATGCAGGAGATGGACAAGCCAGCTATCTCCTGAAACTAGAAGAAGGGTACTCAGAAATATAAATCAATCCTGGCACAGAGGTTCTCCTATCCTCAAGGGCATGCTTGGTTTGTAATTGTAAAACATTAGCTACTTTGTTTGGCATTGACTGCAAGTGATTCAGTTCCATTTGTACCAAAAACCTCCTGATCACTGTTTTTGATCAAAACATGAGTGTGCAGCTACACACGCCTTTGAAAGGTCTCTGCTTATACGGCTCAAACTTCACTTGCAAGGGGCATTCATCTATCACAGAGATGTAGAGGAGCTGTATTATGTTGAGTGACTCCTGAAACCCAACATTAATAGCTTACATTCTCACTTTTCAGAGGTTATGTCCCTCCTTGAGGACAGCAGAGAACAAGACATGGTTGTTTATAATGCATATATGAATACTTTGGGTGATCTGGGCCCTAAAGAAATCCAGCCTGTCAGGAGTCTCCTGTGAACCTCCTTGGACTGACCTGATGAGGGTGTTTAGGTTCCTGACAGAAGGGCGTGTTGCAGCAAGCACTACTGGAATATTGTGAGACGATAATAATCCTCGGGTGACTCTCTGTGGCTCTTCGTTTCTATTTGTGCAATTTGTTTGTGTTGTGAGCTGCAACTCTTATCCACGATTTTATCAAGACTTTGCTGGATGATGTGCAGTTGGAAAGAGCAGATTTGAGGCTATCTCACTACATGGCCATAGATATCCACTCTCCCACCCCCTTCCCCTTGTTGTCCTGCCATCTCAGCAGCCTCCTGCTTAAAGGCTTGAGAAGCCTTATGTCTGGAATCCACCTCCACAGCCACATCTATGCAGGTTGCCCTCAACAGCCAGTCTGGCCTGATGTAGTCATCAGTAGGGAAAAGCACTTTGCTTCTCTCCTGGACAGGCCTTGGGAGAATCTGTAAGGAGGTACTGCTGAACCAGGTGCTGATTTTGCCCAGTATCAGACATCTCCAGAGGTGGGTGGGAGAATGAGCAGAAAATTTGTGATACTTTCGGTTGCAGAAGCTGAAGTGTTGTATATGCACCTTTTAAAAATGGCACTGGGAATTTGGAGAGGTCCCAGTGGGAGTCAGGATGTCCAACCTGTCCGTAAAATTTGCCATTTTACTTGGGCATGAATACTTGGGCATAAGCTAAGGAAAATAAAAACCAAAAGAAGTGCGGATGCTGTAAACAAAAACAAAGTTGCCGGAAAAGCTCAGCAGATCTGGCAGCTTCTGTGGAGGAGAAAACAGAGTTAACGTTTCGGGTCCAGTGACCCTTCCTCAGAACTCAGAGCGAAGGAACATATATTTGTGTGATCATGTCTGTGAACGAATGTATCTCCTATTTTTAGGCCCCCTCCATGCTTAGTCAGAGGAAAATAAGATTAAGCCCAGGGTCTGGCAGCTGTACAAGGGTATGATGCTGATAATTGCTCTGTACACTAGAACACTTACAGAGGCCTTGCTAAAAATTCACTGCTCTAGTCTATACCCATATATAGTCATGGAGATGTACAGCACAGAAACAGACCCATTGGTCTGACTTGTCCATGCTGAGCAGATATCCTAAATTAATCTAGTCCCATTTGCCACCATTTTACACATATGCCTCTAAAGCCTTCCTATTCATAAACCAATCCAGATGCCTTTTAAATGTTGTAATTGTGCCAACCTCCATCACTTCCTCTGGCAGCTGATTCCATACACGCACTACCCTCTGTATGAAATGTTGCCCCTTAGGTCCCTTTTAAATCTTTCCCCTCTCACCTTAAACCTATGTATGCTCACACATCTCATCCAAGGATGGATTTCCTTGACAATGATCATCTTTGGAGAGAAGTAGCTGCCAAATTATAGGAAGTACTCAAAATAATCTACTATAAATGTTGAATATTTTACAAATTAGGTATGGGTTGGTATATGATAAAAATGGAAAGCATTGCAGATGCTGTATGAGTCAGAAACAAAACAGAAGTCACTGGAAAAGCTTAACAGGTCTGGCAGCATCTATGAAGAGAAATCAGAGTTAACATTTCGGGTCCGGTGACCCTTCCTCAGATTAATATATGGTTTGTTATGGCAGTGTTCAACAACAGACTGATTTACTTCTGTGCAGAATGGAACAGACGGAAAATGACTTGCAAATCTATTGCAGAGCAGACAATGACACTGCAGTCATCTGCAAACAGTAGATAATGTTTATCTACAGTGGTCATATTAGTTTTGCCACAGAGGCATTCCCGAGTTTGATCAATTAGTAGCCAGTTGACAGGCGGGTGCACAGCTCATGAAGGTGGAGAGCCAGACGCATGACCGCCAATTCAGAGAGAAATAGCTGGCTTCAGATCAGTTCAAATAGAGAAGACACCTCCATTTTGAAGCACAGCCTCAGCAACATTTTAAACTTTAAAGTTAAGAAGATAGACTCAGCTGCCAGGTCACTATTTCATACCAGAGAAATAAACATTTTTTTTTCTCCTGTCTAATTTAACCCGTTGTTGGACCGAACCCACTGTGAGTAAAGAAAAAGAGTTTTCCATAGCTTCCTATGATCGAATTCAAATATTTTAAGAAAAATGTGTTGGCAAAGTTCACGCAAAGTTTCAGCTACAAAGCTATAATTTTTTGAAAACTATAGTAAAGTCACAGTACAACTCAGTTTCAGAACCTTTTATTGTGTTATTTTGGAATTGCTGCTGTAATATCTGAAGGTTGCAATCAGCAGGAAGTAGGTTCTTGAATGAGAGGTTATTTACAATGAAAGAAAACCACACAAAATTATGATCTAAGGGTGGAATTTTCCTCTTGCAAATGAAAGGTCTCTCTTATTTACTTGCTTTTCATCCCTTCTTGTAAAACAGAGTAAATGTTATGATCCTTGAATTTGTTACAATTTAACTGCCCTACATCAGCATTATATAAGAAGAGTGGCTATGAGACAGTGCATTTACATCACATCTGTTAATCCATCCGCAAGGCTAAGGGCTCAGCATCATCTGTAGTCCATGCCTTCACGAGGACCACTAGATTGACAGTAAAGCTGACAAAACCCCTCTTGATCTTTTCTTCATCTGAATCCCTTCAATGTTTCAGTCTGCTTGAGCATCCCCTATAATAGTGTTTAACTGTGAAAAGCCTTGTGCTATGCACCTTCTCAGTTCAGACTGTTGAGCTATGAGGAACATTGAACATGTGAGGTGCACATTGAACATGTCACTGCCTTGAAGGATGAAGCTAACTGCATTCACCAATGTGATTACTTTTGAAAGGTGATCAAGGCTTGGTGATTGTAATGTCATAAATCCCTTGGGATGTACAAAGATTTTCCTTATCTATCATGTGGATCGCACTTTACCTGGTTCTAAAGCAACAAAGCTAACACAGCAGATGCTGTAACAGTGAAAAATGATGATTAATTTACAGTGATGTATCATCTAAGTGCCCTCAATATATTTTCATCTTCCTCTCCTTCCCACTACATCTGGTTTCAGACCCTACTATTGCAGCTGGAAAGGAAGGAGCCTGTTCTCTGGGTCACCCTGCTGATTTAAAGACTTTAGATAGCCATCCCCCAGTGTCTTTCAGCTGGAAGGCTCACCCTGCTGAGAGTCTGTTCCTCAGATTCTGGTTTACTGTCCTTGACTTGAACTTGGGGTCACAGGCAAACAAAGGGCTGTACAGGTTGTACCTTCCACCTGTCTCGTCTTGACATTAATGCTGCACATCCAAGGCTAGAGAAATGGATTGCAAATCTGAGTCCATATCGAGCAGCCGCTAGGTATTCTGCTGGACCTGAACCTGCAGCCACCGTTTTCATGAAGTTGGCCAGGAACCACACAGCAGATAGGAACAATCCAATAGTGAGTGTGTTGGATTGTTCCTATCTGCCAAGTGCATCTGGCCCAGCTGCTTGATGTTCCTGTGCTTGTCTCTACAAGTTGACAGTGTTACTTCTGACCAAGTACAGGGGCATGTCCTCTGCATAGGGCTGAGCAGGTGCCTGTTCATTGGCAGAGACTACGGTTGTTGCTTCGTCCATTCAGCCAATGATGAATTCATCAGATTGTGCCCCTAAATCTGATCTAGCTACAGTATTCACCAAGGTGTTAGTCTCTCTGCTGGTGAGTGTCTTCCAAAGGATTCAGGCTGTGGCCCCTTCATTCTTGAAGTTACTTGAGTGCTGGTCATGCCTGTGTAACGGAAGAAAGATTAGTTGAGGAGGCTAAAAGCTTGCACGAACCAAGAATGTGTTAGTACCGATGATAATCAGAGAAGAATATAGTACAATGGAGTTCATTGTGCTGTTTGCCCCATGAGCAGCCTGGTTCTGCCTGGTCATCTCCACTCTCTTGTTCCCAAAGGCATGAACAGCCTAATGGCTACTGCCTCCCACCCTGGCCAGTCTTGAATCTGTTGACTGTGTTATGGGCCCGTTTTTTTTTCCATGTAATGTGAGATAGAGAAGGACTATGTATGATGGAAGTGGATGAAAAAGCAGTGATCTCATTTGACAGTGAAGTGTCCCCAGTGAGTGAGTAGGAAGCACAAAGAGCAGAACGGGCTAGTAATTATAGGTTATGAGGTGAATGTGAGCCTTCGAGCGGAAATAATGCTATGATTCTGAGAGTTGTAATCCATCAGCCATGGTGAGATACTATGTTCAGTGTCACTGTTCAGGTCAATGGTAGCCCTGTGAGTAGGTGGCAGCTGGGGAAAGATGTTGTCATTTACCCTTGCTGAGTGGGAGATATCATTGGCCTTTTTCTGCATTACTTTGCACAGTATACTGACCCACGCTGCTACATCTGCCCAGACTGGCTGGGTATGGCCAGTTGGCCTCCTGTTGCAGTCAGCAGTGAAGAGGACTCCACTTCTCTCTATTAGAGCGTCCAACAGCTTTGTCTGTGAAGCAAAAAAAGTGCTAATTTTGATCTCTTTGTTTTCTGTTGAGATTTTGGGGGCAGCCACCACAATTTGAGGGCTAATTTCAGGCTTGCAGTGTCTGAACTGGTGTCCACTTGGGCCTTCAACATGGCACCAATGCTGTACGGGCCCACAGTTCTCACACTTCCACCTTGCTCACCGCACGAATTGCCAAGTAACATCTACCTTGTAAAAATAATGAGCTGAAAAGTGAGTGATCATGGGAGATAACTCATCCCAGGCCATGGCAGGAAAGATACCATACAATTCACAGGCTGCTGCACATTAATTTCAGATGGACAGATCCCATGATACTTGGTTAACAACCCTTTCCACTTGGTGGTAATTAATACATCAATTTTTGCAACCCAGCCTCTCTAGGCTTGGAATTAATTTCATTGAAGGCAAGAACTAGTGAGTAAAAGGCTGCAGGTCCAAATCGTGGCATATGGTGTAACAGTAACTGAAGTACCAGTCTAGAAACCCAGGCCAACATTGTCGGGATATGGGTTCAAATTCCACCGTGGCAGCTGGCAACATTTAAATTTAATAAAAATCCAGGACAAGTTAGTCTAACGGCGACCATGTTTGCACTGTCATTGCACAAAATCTGCCATCCTTACCTGGTCTTACTTACATGTGATTCTAGACTCTCAGGAATGCTTGACTTTTATCTGACCTCTGGGCAATTAGTGATGAGCAGTAAACACCCATGAGCAAATGAAAAGACAATGGAAAATCAAGTTCACTAGGAATAGAATGATAAAGACTGAAACCTCAGTTAGTGGAAGGAGTGCTGTAACTGATCACTGCAGATAAATTCGTTAACATCACTTCTGGATCATACCTGGATAATGAGTGCAACACTCCTGAATTAAGAATCCAAGGAGCTCCACATCTTTTCAGTCCGTGGGAGTCTGTGTGTTAAAATACAAGATTGCGGGGAATCTCAATCTCAACACATAAAGGACCAGATCCTCTGGTTTCTGAACAATAAGATATCAATGTATTATGTATTGAGACCTGTTGGGAACTGTGACACACTGGCAATGCAGTAATTGCCAACTGGATAGTTACCCAAGATATGTTAGAGGGATGAAAACCTGCCCTAACTCCTGGATAACTATAAGGCTGAGCCTCTAACCAAATAATCAATCACACCAACTACATGAAAATCCAACATGTGCCCAACCGCACCACCTTTTTCAAGCCTGACCCACTGAACACCTAAACCCCAGCCTCAGCACCTGACCACCGTGCTGACACTTGATCCACCCTGAACACACTACTTCAAGCCTTTGCCCTGATCATCTACACTAAGCCATCGTACCTGTCATTCAACCACCCTACCACTTCAATCATCCATCTGCTACAGAAGTCCTTTACCCACATGGCATCCTAACCTTTTATCCACTTGTCCTGTGTCAATTGACTTAGCAACACCTTACTGCTGTGTGATCTAGCCCTTCACCTTACTCAATTACCTGTTCTCAGTTGCCTGTCAAAAAGGCTTGGGCTTTTAAACATGAGATGAAAGTGATGATTGGAAAAATCCCCGCTATGTAGAGATAGTAGGATCTGCCGCTACTGGAGAGTCTGAGACAACAAGCTGCAGAGCTGGATGAACACAGCAGGCCAAGCAGCATCAGAGGAACAGGAAAGCTGAATTTTTGGGTCTAGACCCTTCTTGTTCATCCAGCTCCACACCTTGTTTTCACAGGACAGAAGCAATTGGGATGAAAATCTTTTCTTTCCTGTGTTTCCTACTAAACCTATTTTAGGGAAAATGTAATGGCTTAATTTGAGCTGCAAAGATTTAATTTCCTGCAAACTGTGATCTAATCTCAGCATTTATTCAGCTTCAGCAGAGATTAGCAGAGAAATTTGAAAAAAAAATTAGTGTGGCATGAAAACTGCAACAGGGTTGTCTTAAGAATGCAGTTAACCGGAAGGAAGTAGATAAAGGTGCAAAGAGGAAGTTGATTGTTTTGAATAATGTATTTGAAGATTGGGGGAAAGAGAGTGACATATTTAGAAAAATATTCATTATGATACATTGCAACATTGGAAAAGGTTTGACCTATTTTAACTTCAAGCCTGTTTCACTATTTAACCACAGCAGAAAGGTGTAATAGTGGTGTTCCCTCCTCAGGTCTAGCAGGCCTGAGATTAAGTCCTACCTCGGGATGTGAAGTCTACAAAGATAGGTTGTAACAAGCCTAGAGAAGTTCATTAAAATATAACAGGAGTATGATTTATACATCCCTTAATTCTATTTATTATTTTTCCCTGCATAACCTTGCTTTCTTTATCTAACAGATATTTTTCAATCTCAGTCAGCCATTTTAAAAGAGAACACAAATTATCATTGGCCCTTTTTTAAAAAGAGTAGATTCTACTTTCACTTTTTAATGGCCTCGCACTTGTTTTATTAAGGTGTCCCTTTGATCTTGATTTCCCATCAAAGAAAAATAAATTGTTTCATTCTATCTTGTTAAACCCTTGTAACATCTTGAACATCTCAGAAACACAGAAGGCAAAGAAACCTAATAATCTAATTAATTAAGTCGAATTAATACATACAATATTTTGTTCACAGCTCTAGTGGTACAAATAAAAAGGAATAACATGTAAAATGTTTCTCAGTTTTCAGAGATCAACAGAGAATTTTGAAAAAAGCCATTTGAACCATCCAAACTTCATTTCTGTCATAATCTCAGTGATCAACAGCTGTGAATCTATCAGGTAAGTTTAACACATTGCCTGGCGTAATTCCTGTCACATTGAAAACAGCAGCATTGTCAAGCAGTACCAAGTATATTCATTCTCTAGATTTTACGTGTAAAACAGAAAAGTCTAAGGATTACTGCAAAATACTGATAAATACTTATGTTTGGACAACAGTTCACGAAAAAACCATCAGTTCAATTTCTCAAATTGATCTGTAGATCAATAAAATGGGTGTGGCCCTACCAGACAATAGGGCTGCTCCCTCATTAGATTGAGAGGTACCTGGTGGTGGTTTAACCTGAGGGTCAGTACACCACACATGAGGGGAGAGGTTGAGAACGAGAGAGTCCTTCATGGTAACCTCAGCCAGTAGCAGGAATTGAACCCATGCTGTTCATTCTGAACCAACAGTCAAACAGCTAATGGCCCCGCCATTAAAAAAAGTAGTAATGTACAAGAAATTCTTTGCAATCATAATACAAGCCAAGCTCAACAGTAATGGTTAACATGATAGATTTAAATCAGACCTTGATGGACTATTATCAGGATGACGACAGAGACAAAATTCAACTATTTTTCACATGACTATATCTGGTGCTCCAAGAAATATGCTCCAAGCTAACATGATTTCTTTTAAGAATTAATTTTCCTCACCTGGCTTTAGAGCTGGTTGGAGCTGGCAGCTCACTTCTATGGAGCTGCTGAGGATGACTGATAGTCCATGACTGATTCTTCTCCCATTCTCATCCCCAGAAAGGTCACACATCAAATATCAGATCATTGTTTTGTGCTATTGACCCAACAGGTTTGTCTTTACAAGTCTGCTCACAATGCTCTGTCAGTTTAAACATGTGGGATTTATGCATTTTTCATCTTTTTAGAAACCACCTTAATACAAATGAGAAAATCACAAATCTTGTGTTGAAAGAGAACATCCTTTCAGTTCTGAATGAAATGGAGAGGAAGAAAAAAGACATTATTTTAAAGACCTTGTTTTGTGAATTAAAGGTACAATAACCCTAAACATGATCTTTCAAGGACTGTTGAAGTAGCTTCTTATAAAATTGAGGAAGATTAAGTAGGAGTCTTCATCTTCTTGAATATATGATATACTTTTGGCAATGTGCAAATCTGCATTAGGAATGATTCGGTAAAATTTGGAAATAGTTGGTTTTTGTTCACAGTCAGATTTTGAAAGGAAGTTATTTTATGCTTAAATAATTTGACTTAAAATAGATTAATTATATAATTATAATTATAATTATATTCTTCCGCAGCCTCACTGTAAAAAGCTAGTATCAGAAAAATGGTTTAAGTGTACAGAACCAATAAATGAAATATCTGCAATAACAGAGAAGCATCTCTCAGAATTAAAGAAATTGAAAGCACCGCAGTATCAGGTATGTCACAATGTATTGTTGACATGAGAGAAAACTCATCATGAAAATGAACTTTTCAAAGCTCTGTGAAGCTAACAATCATTGGCTGTGTCAACTTTCTACAAGGCTTGTGTGAGAATGTTACCATACTGTTGAGAGGTCAATTTGTAAATATATTTATGATGGAACACTGAGCCATCAAAAGTTTCAGAATCATACTAAACAATCTTAACCAGTCTCAAGCAGAATGACAAATGGGACAATTAGTAGTCTTGGGCTGGGACAAGAACAATAGTGGGACTCACTTCTGTCCAACAGACCCCATGTAAAGGGATCCATGTTGGAATCATGAATGGGTGTGGACAAAATCAAGTGTGATTGAAACAGAGAACATAGAACAATACAGCACAGTACAGGCCCTTCAGCCTTTGATGTTGTGCCGACCTGTCATACCAACCTGAAGCCCATCTAACCTACACTATTCCATGTACATCCATATGCTTATCCAATGACGACTTAAATGTACTTAAAGTTGGCAAATCTACTACCGTTGCAGGCAAAGCGTTCCATTCCCTTACTACTCTCTGAGTAAAGAAACTACCTCTGACATCTGTCCTATATCTTTCACCCCTCAATTTAAAGCTATGCCCCTTAATGCTCGCCGTCACCATCCAAGGAAAAAGGCTCTACCTACCCACCCTATCTGACCTTCTGATTATTTTATATGTGTCAATTCAGTCACCTCTCAGCCTTCTTCTCTCTAACGAAAACAGCCTCAAGTCCCTCAGCCTTTCCTTGTAAGACCTTCCCTCCATACCAGGCAACATCCTGGTAAATCTCCTCTGCACCCTTTCCAAAGCTTCCACATCCTTCTTATAATGCAGTGACCAGAACTGTACACAATACTCCAAGTGCGGCCGCACCAGAGTTTTGTACAGCTTCACCATAACCTCTTGGTTCCGGAACTCAATCCCTCTATTAATAAAAGCTAAAACACTGTATGCCTTCTTAACAGCCCTGTCAACCTGGGTGGCAACTTTCAAGGATCTGTGTACATGGACACCGAGATCTCTTTGCTCATCTACACTACCAAGAATCTTACGATTAGCCCAGTACTTTGCCTTCCGGTTACTCCTACCAAAGTGCATCACCTCACACTTGTCCGCATTAAACTCCATTTGCCACCTCTCAGCCCAGCCCTGCAGCTTATCTATGTCTCTCTGTAACCTACAACATCCTTCGTCACTATCCACAACTCCACCGACCTTAGTGTCGTCTGCAAATTTACTAACCCATCCTTCTACGCCCTCATCCAGGTCATTTATAAAAATGACAAACAGCAGTGGACCAACCCAACACCGACCCTTGCAGTACTCCACTAATAACTGGTCTCCAGGATGAACATTTCCCATCAACTACCACCCTCTGTCTTCTTTCAGCAAACCAATTTCCGATCCAAACTGCTATATCTCCCACAATCCCATTCCTCCGCATTTTGTACAGTAGCCTATTGTGGGGAACCTTATTGAACGCCTTGTTGAAATCCATATACGCCACATCAACCGGTTTACTCTCATCTACCTGTTTGGTCACCTTCTCAAAGAACTCAATAAGGTTTGTGAGGCACGACCTACCCTTCACAAAACCGTGCTGACTATCCCTAATCAAGTTATTCGTTTCTAGATGATTATAAATCCTATCTCTTATAACCTTTTCCAACACTTTACCAACAACTGAAGTAAGGCTCACTGGTCTATAATTACCAGGGTTGTCTCTACTCCCCTTCTTGAACAGGGGAACCACATTTGCTATTCTCCAGTCATCTGGCACTATTCCTGTAGACAATGACGAGTTAAAGATCAATGCCAAAGGCTCGGCAATCTCCTTCCTGGCTTCCCAGAGGATCCGAGGATAAATCCGATCTGGCCCAGGGGACTTATCTATCTTCACACTCTGTAGGATTTCCAACACCTCTTCCTTGTGAACCTCAATCCCACCTAGTCTAGTAGCCTGTATCTCAGTATTCTCCTCGACAACATTGTCGTTTTCTAGAGTGAATACTGTTGAAAAAAAACAGTTTGCTATCACTGATAAAGTTCAGGTAGCAATATTGCAACCCTCATGGGAATATAGGAGAAATTTCTCCAGAGGCGTTGAGGCACTTTTGGAGATAGGGTGGCTAGAGGCTTTGTTGACAAATTTATGGCAGGGGACATCATGCTGGATTGCTGACAGACTGGTGTCTCCTTGTGGTTTTGCTGGAGGCATTAGGGCAATGCTGGTAAGCAGCAAAAAGGCGAAATAGTTGATGCAAGGATTGATTAGCAGGGCACTTTTGCATGTGGGAGACACACCTTGTCTGTAAGTCATCTATTCACAGGAGGCAAGGGGAAAATGTGGTCTTCGAAGAACACAATATGCTTATGCTGTGTTCAGTTTGAAGCCAGGATCGAATTAGCAAACATTAGCCATGCACCTGCAAAGACTTGATATTGTGTGCATGTTCTCCTGCAGACAGATCCACTTGATAATGCTGAGAATGAGGGATTGGCTGCTGGGCTCGTCAGAAGTACAGCGCCTCCATCTGGTGCCACCTTGACCTTCCCCAGTCAGTTCAGGAACATTGACCAACCACCCCTCATTTCAGATGCTCTGACTGATAGCCATCCCAAATATTAAGCAGGTGGACTTGCTTCATTGTGAGCCCAGAGCCCAAATGTAGGCCTCCTGATCATTTTCTTTCTGGGAAAAATGTAATCTTCAGAGCAATTGTAGTCTGTGAAATGTGCTAAATCTGAAAAGTAACAGGGGGGAAACTAGAGGGGTAAGTATCAACTTTAAAGAAAAGCTCTTTCATAAACATTTTACTTGGATCCAAAACATGTTTTCAGAAGAAATTTTAACGCCTGAATATAATGTTAGCTTTCAAATGGGAATGGAATGTTCGATACATACACCCTACTATAATTTCCTTTGTTTGTTTAAACAGGATCTATTGATGGAAATCCACAAGCAGCTTATTACAGAATATGTCCTTCGGATTATGAAGAGAAAGTTGAGTTGTAAAACAGAAAACCAAGAGAAACAAGTGGCAGACCAGATACAGATAGAAACTCAACAGTTACAAAAATTATTCAGTTTCTATGTAAGTAAACAGAATTAGTTATGAAAATGATGAGGACCAGAATGTGACAGTAGTAAAGAGAAACAAGCTGCAAGGGATTGGGAGAAACAAATAACAAAAATGTAAAACATTGTGAGGCATTAATCCAAATTAAGTTTATAGTGCAACACACAAAGCTATAGGTTGGTAAGCTACAGGCTAAGACAATCAGTTTGAGCGTTAACGATAATAGAGACTGGCTCAAAAAATGGGAGAACAGAACACATAAAGTCACTAAAGGATGTCCTGAACCAGATGGCAAAGGGTGAAGCTGGATGAACACAGCAGGCCAAGCAGCATCTCAGACCCCAAGATGACTTTCCACATTAAGCATATGTTCACCTGCACATCGGACAATGTGGTATACTGCATCCACTGTACCCGGTGTGGCTTCCTCTACATTGGGGAAACCAAGCGGAGGCTTGGAGACCGCTTTGCGGAACACCTCTGCTCGGTAAGCAATAAACAACTGCATCTCCCAGTCGTGAACCATATTAACTCCCCCTCCCGTTCTTTAGACGACATGTCCATCACGGGCCTCCTGCAGTGCCACAATGATGCCACCCGAAGGTTGCAGGAACAGCAACTCATATTCCGCTTGGGAACCCTGCAGCCTAATGGTATCAATGTGGACTTCACAAGCTTCAAAATCTCCCCTTCTCCTACTGCATCCCAAAGCCAGCCCAGCTTGTCCCCGCCTCCCTAACTAGTACTTCCTCTCGCCTATCCACTCCTCCCACCTCAAGCCGCACCTCCGTTTCCCACCTACTAACCACATCCTGCTCCTTCACCTGTCCGTCCTCCCCAGACTGACATATCCCCTCCCCACCTATACTCTCCTTTCCACCTATCTTCTTTTCTCTCCATCTTCGGTCCGCCTCCCCCTCTCTCCCTATTTATTCCAGAACCCTCACCCCATCCCCCTCTCTGATGAAGGGTCTAGGCCCGAAACGTCAGCTTTTGTGCTCCTGAGATGCTGCTTGGCCTGCTGTGTTCATCCAGCCTCACACTTTGTTATCTCGGATTCTCCACCATCTGCAGTTCCCATTATCTACTGAACCAGATGGGTTTTTTTACCATAATCAGTAATGGTTTCGTTATTACCTTTGCTGAGACTAGATTTATATTCAATATTTCTGAATTGAATTTAAATTCCATCAGCTATAACATAGGGCATTAAACCCTGTCGCCTAGGAATTAGCCAGGATCTACTTTGTTATGGACTAGAAAAAAAATAAACTAAAGAATTGCGGGTGCTGGGAATCAGAAACTAAAATAGAAACTGTTGGAAAAATTCCATGGTCAGAAAAACTGAAGTGTTCCGAAGAGGGGTCACTGAGACATTAACTCTGCTCTGTTTCCATGGATGCTCCCAGACGTGCTGAGTTTTTACAGTAGTTTCAGTTTTTATTTCCCTTTGTTGTGGAATGTGGCAAGACCATTACACCACTCTTCCCCTAAACTCCCTCCACACACTGATGGACCTCTGTTTGTGGCTAGCATATTTAGTGAGCTGCTCACACCACAGGTAGGGGCTACACAGACAGAGAAGCATCAGGTGACCACCAGGAATATGAGTCAGTGTGGGCAGGCAGTGCAGGAGTCCCCTGAGGCCATTCCCCTCTCAAACAGCTAACCCGTGTTAGATACTGTTGGAGGAGAATGGCTCTCAGGGGAAAGCAGCAGCAGGCAAAGTTTGTGGCACCACGGTTAGCTCTGTGGCACCAGCAGGAGAGGAAAAAGACTGGAAAGAGCTTTGGTGATAGGGGACTGGATGGTAAGAGGAACTGATAGGCCATTCTGTAGCAGCAAACAAGACTCTTGCATGGTGTGTTGCTTCCCTGGTGCCACGTCAGGGAGATTGCAGAGTGGCTGCAGTGTGCTCTGGAGGGGGAGGGTGACATGCATTAAAAAAGAAGTGAGGTCCAGCAGCAGGAAGACATGGGTGGTAATGATGAATACTACTACGATTGTAATCTCCTGAATACTTACAGAGCCATGTGCTACTGAGCAATAAGAGAAGACTGCAGCAATAAGAGAAGACTTCCTAGAAGGGTCTTCAAATGACACCGTATGGCTAGAGCTTCAAAATAAAAAAAGGGGTGATCAATTTACTGGGATTGTACTACAGGCCTCCCAAAGGTCAGGGGGAGATAGAGAAGCAGATATGTAGGCAAATCACAGAAAGGTGAGAGAAACAGAGGGTTATAGTTATAGGGGCTTCAACTTTGTTAACATTAACTGGGTTCACATTAGTGTGAAAGGATTAAATGGAATTTTGGAATTGCTTCCAGAGACTTTCTTGTCCCAGTAAGCAGACAGTCCTATTAGGGATGGGACAGTGCTAGACTTAATCCGAGGGAATGAAGCCAGTCAAGTGGTTACAGTTTCAGTGGGTGAGTATTTTGGGGATAATGACCATAACTCTGTAAATTTCAAAGTCATTATGGAAAAGGATAGGGACAGAGCAGAAGTTGTATCTCAACTGGGGAAAGGAAAATTTCAGTATCATTAGACAGGATCTGTCAAACATAGACCGGGAGCAGCTACTTGCAAATAAACCTATCTTTGGAAAGTGGGAACCTTTTAAACATGGTATAGTGAGAATTCAGGGACAACCTGTTCCTCTAAGTCTGAAGGGCAAGGGCAGCATGTCCAGGGAACCCTAAATGATAAGGGATATTGGTAATTTGATAAACATAAAGAAGAAAGCATATGTCAGAAAAAGCACATTAAATATAGGGGAGACTCTTCAAAAGTGTAGAGAGTGTAGGAGGTGGCTTGAAAAGGAAATTAGGAGGGCAAAGAGAGGCCACATCATATCTTTGGCAGATGGGATTAAGGCAAACCCAAAGCATTTTCTAAGTGTATTAAGAGTAAGAGGATTACCAGGAAAAAAAATGGTACTTATTCAAGACCAAGGGGGCAGTCTGCGCATAGAGCTAATGGATGTGGCTGAGATCTTAAATGAATAGTTCTCATTTGCATTCACAGAGGAGACGGAAATTCTAGCCAGGGATTTGAGTTGGGATGGTGAATGCATTAAGATTAATAGGAAGGAGGTATTAGATATTTTAGCAGACATAAAGATGCACAAATCCCCAGAGCCTGGTGACATGTATCCCAGGCTGCTATGGGAAACACGAGAGGAGATTAGAGGGGCCCTAGAGGTGGTATATAATGCTTTACTGGTCATTGGCGAAGTGCCAGGTGACTGGAGGATAGTTAATGTGGTTCCTTTATTCAAGAAGGGCAGCAGGGTTAGGCCAGGTAATTACAGACCAGTTAGTCTGATACCAGTGGTGGGATAATATTGGAATAAATTCTGAAGGACAGCATTAATCAACACTTGGAAAGGCAGTGATCGAGCATGAATAGTCGTCACAGATTTGTTGGAGGAAGATGCTGTCTGACCAATTTAATTGAGTTTTTTGAAAAGGTGACTGAATATTGATGAAGATAGTGCAGTTGACATGGTTTACATGGACTTTAGCAAGGCCTTTGACAAGGTCCCACATTGATTGATGATTAGTTGATTGATTTATTGTCATGTTCACTGAAATGCAGTCATAAGCTTTGTTTACGAGCAGTACAGGCAGATCATATCAAGCAAGGATGTGCAGATCAAAAAGACTGAGACAGAGGCATACATGATACATTGCACAGGACGTGTACTAGGTGTGATTAATGTTAGCAAGATCAGCATTATTTGAGGCTAAAGAGTCCATTTGTCAGTCTAATAACAGCCGGGAAGCGCTTTTCCTGAACCTGCTTACGCTTGTGTTCAGGTTTCTATATCTTCTGCCTGACAGAAGAGGTTATAGGAGATCATTACCAGGCTGCAATGGGTCTTTGATGATGTTAGTAGCCTTTCCGTGGCAGCTAGGCGCAGAGTCCATGGTTGGCTACTACAGAAAAACAAACTGATGAAATCAATACAACTAAATTCTGATGCCTGTACCTCAGCATTTTACATGATATGCCTCTGGAGACTGGCGTTGTAGTGATTGTGATAAAGCCAGCCAGCTGGCCCTCATAGAATATGATTGGATCTGTTAAACCAGTCCAATCAGGGAGCCCTGGCTGACATAAAAGAGTGAATGTCTGGGATTTTGGACTGCTGAATGCCTGATTCATTGAGAGGCAGTGCTATTGTTCAAGACTATGCATTTGTAAATCAGGGGTGATTGGTGATGGGATGCCGGCCTCTGAAACGTCATTTCAGGGGATACATCAATTTTGTAATTCTGACATTTTCTCAACGTTCTGGAAGTGGCCCCCCTGGACTGAAGTTAGAAAATGTAAGCCAGCTATTCATGAAAATTAGTGACCAAAAAGCCTGAGATAAATAATAGAGAAATGCTATTTGTTAATCTATTGTTAAGGGAGCCATAATAGGGCACTTGAAGAATTCATCATATCAGCAGGGTTTATGACAGGAAAACAGTGTTTGACAAATCTGTTACTATTTTTGATTTATTTGACTGGCAGATTAGATGAAGCATAACCAAAGTATGTAGTACATTTGGATTTTCAGAATCTATCCAAGGTACAAAATAAAATATGTCGTTACACAAAATGTGAGTTTGTGGAATTGCAAATAATCTATTATTATGAACTGAGGATTGAACACAAAACAAAGTCTGAATAAACAGGTCATTTCTGTAAAAGCAGCATGTTAATAATGGAGTAATACAAGGTTCACTGCTCGGGCCTTAACTGTTTACAGTCTAGGGAAATGGATGTAATGTATTCAAATTTGCTGGTGATACAAAGATAAACAGGATTGATTGAGGCCATCATAAAGCAGCTATGAAGGACAATAGAGTGGTTTACTAATTGAAATAGAATAGATAGAGTATATCATGGGGAAATGAGGAAGTATTCATTTCCAGGGACTACCAGAGTCACCTCCTAGCCCTCCCACTTCCCAATGCTGGCTTCCTCTATTATACACTGGGCCTTTGGACTCGAGACACTGTCTGGAGCCTGCAAGCAAATGTTCGCTTCTCAGGCTCTGTGGTGGTGACTTCCTTCGAGCTGCTGATTAGATACTATGACAAAATTGACAAGATTGCTGTTATATTCCATGTGTGTTGCAACAAAGAGTAAATCTGGCAGTGTACCGTCATTAATAACAAAAGCAAAAGGATGAGTTGATCATTGTAACTTTGGTTTTTGGTAATGGTTACAAATCATTTGAGTGCATCCATTACAATTCATCATATCATCAAGACCCATTGATAACTGTTCTGTTACGACTGTCATATAATTCCTTTTTTAAGATCATTAACAAGAGAATTGCTTTTCTTTTCCACTTAACCAGGGATCTGCAGATACCATTCTCAAATCAGCCCTCCTTAAAATAGCTGAAATCATCAGACTGAAAGATGTAGATGCAATTGTGGTGGAAGTAGCTGCACTCTTTCGAGATTTCCCAGATGTTGGGTAAGAACAGTTTGAAAATACAGCTACAAAACTCAAAAATACCAATATGGCCGAACCTCTAACTAATTAACTTATTGTTTTTCCAAAAAAAAACAAACTTTCAAAGTATTTAATCGTAACAGGAAGTTTTAAATTTTTTTAAAGTATTCTTTTCAGTGTTTAGATTTTGTAGTCGACCTGATCATTTTTAATCGACATTTGTATTTTTTGAAACATATAAGAATGTAAGGATAAAATGTTTCTCTGTTTATTAAAAAGTGATGTTATGATAATACTTCCAGCCAAATCTGAGATTGTGCAACCAATATACAGTAAGTGGAGCTAAACATAGTATCAAAAAAGCCTAACTCACAAAACTAGAAAACTACTTTCCGTGACATTGCCACCTTATAATCAGTATCAATCAAATGGCATTTTAGTGCAATTGCCTGGTTTTTTCCTACTTTTCTTATATAAGTCTATCAATCAAGTCCAGCAAAGAATCTTTGCTGGAACTGAGCACACAGTCAGTTTCGGATATTATGGCTGCTTTGAGACATTCTGAACTGATTTTTAATTGTTGATAAATGTTTACAGCATTTTTCTGGAGTTAACTAAGTGACAGAAGATGGAGTCACGCCACCTTTCAGATGCTATACAACAGCTGTAGCACATTAGTAATATATGGAAATCTTTGTGAACTGACTAATGCACAACAGGGCATGATTCGTTTTGATATGCAAATAGCCTATATGCAAATAGTCTATTGTAACTTTATAAAGTTCCTTTTGCAGTCAAAGGTTTGCATGGTGTTGACTTTCACATGCTGTCTAACACTCATTAGCATCAGTCACCTGATGTCATAATAATGATTGGAGTTAGTGCTGTGCAGTAAGGGTACACATAAAGTCTGTGATAATGGGAACTGCAGATGCTGGAGAATTCCAAGATAACAAAGTGTGGAGCTGGATGAACACAGCAGGCCAAGCAGCATCTCAGGAGCACAAAAGCTGACGTTTCGGGCCTAGACCCTTCTTTGAGTTCTGCATGAATGAGCTTGGATTTTCCATGTTTGCAAAACTATGGTGAATCACATGCCACAATTACAGACTTATGACTCAAGCCTCTCAGTCTGGGCATATCATTTGTTTCAAAGGGGTCCTGCAGCCATTTCCCACCTAAAATATCTGACATAAAATATCTGCTCCCTGTTTCAAATACGTGAGACCTTAGAATTTGATACGCATTTAGATGGCAATCCTATGGCAGGATACAAATTAAAATGATTTTTAAGAAGCTTCTGCAATTAGTACAATCAAAAACATGTATCAGTTGCTTTAAGACAATGGCATTATCAGAGTGAAAGGGATTAAACTCATGTGTGGTATCAATCAACATAGACAGCAATGTTTCGACAGAGTAGCTAATGTTGTTTCATCAAGTTTCTCAAATGCAGTGCCACACTTGATTGTAAGAAAAATTCAAAGAAGGTAAGTTCCAAAATTGAGATTTCTGATTCAAGTTTATGCACAAGGGTGCAACCAATTAAGATTTTATTATTGTATGACTCACTTCTAGAATGTTTGGTAGTTAAGTTAGCAATTCACACGTATGCAGATAACTACTGCTGGAGAGAATAATTATTCTTCACTTTTCTGTAGATTGTAAATGTAGTTTTTGCTGCAATGAAACCCTTTTGAGCTATTCATCCTAATCAAATGGTTCATTCTCTGCAGAAAAGAACATGTTAGAGCCATCTTGCACTTGAAAGTCAGTGTGAAAAAATCAGATGAAAAGAAGATTCTGAACATTCTCAACACACCAATGAATAACTCCGACTCTCCCATGATGAGCAAACTCTTTTCCAACCCTACCTTACTTAAGGCTCTCTAGAAATCATCTGGTAACCATCAAAAGGGTGATTTACTTTAGTAAACAAACACATCAATGTTGGATATAGCGTGTTATATAGCGTGTTAGAACTTTTCCAGTTCTGACACACCCACCAACCTGTGGTTGATTGCCTAATTAGAGACATAAGTACTTCATTTTATGGAGCACCTATCATGTCCAAAGCAGATCTGAAATAACTTTACTACTTTAGGGATTTCTCATTACATTGTCATTGAACATACCGGGTCTTATACGTGTTAAAATGCAAATGTCAGAATGAATTTATCTCTAAATTACGGTTGTACATTAAGATTAGGGATAGCATGCTGTAAACAAGGTGAGATATATTGACATTCCACTGTTAGTTTGGATTCTGCTGCTGCTTTGACACCATTATTCATTAAAACAAAGTGGTAACAATGGTGCGTTTCATTACCAAATCATATTGACTGATTCTGCTCTCAAGTAGTTGGAAGAGCAATAGATGAGGAATAGTCTGTCTGACAAATAATAGACAGGAGAGACAGGCTGACACGAAACAGAGCAAGTGCTGTAATATGAGGTCCTGA
The DNA here is from genome assembly GCF_030684315.1 of Stegostoma tigrinum. Lineage (NCBI taxonomy): Eukaryota > Metazoa > Chordata > Chondrichthyes > Orectolobiformes > Stegostomatidae > Stegostoma > Stegostoma tigrinum. The sequence goes on from NC_081363.1 coordinate 39,833,130, forward strand.
TTGGGTCCGAAAGCCACACTGGTTCAAATTCAAGACAACGTTTGTACAGAAAGAAAAATCATTCTGAAATGTCAGGAATATAGTCCACCCAAAGCTTTTTTGTAAATTTTTAATTTATATTTTCATAAGACGTGCTTATTCCTGACAAGGCCAATGTTTGTTGCCCATTCCTAATTGCCTTTGAACAGAATCATTTGTCATGCCATTTCAGAGGCAAGTTAATAGTCAACCATCTTGCCAGGGATCTGAATTGACATGCTGGTCAGACTTAGTTAGGATGGTAGATTTCCATCCCTGAAGGCTGGAAAACAAGATGGGTTTGTCCAACCATCTGGTAGATTCATGATTACAAAAAGTAAGACTAGTGTTTTTATATCATTTTTTAAAATTAATTACATGAGGTTATACACTCACAACTTCCATGATAAGTTTTGAAGTTTGTATTTTCTTTTCTTATAGTGTGTAAAACTGAGTGGGATGAGAGAATTATGCTTATAGCCATGGCCACTTGCTCTGTAACAAAGAAGTATCATGATTCCCATCTGATAATTGATTTTACAATAGCTGTAGTTATTGTGATCTCATGAACCTGAGCATAAAAACAATTAACAGATTATTCTTTGAAATTGAGTTTTTGTTAGATCGTAGAATCCCTATAGTGTAGAAGCAAGCCATTCAGCCATCAAGTCCATACTCATCGTATGAAAAGCGCCCCGCCCCGGCTCTCCTACCATATCCCTGTAACTCTGCCTTTTCCCTGGCTAATCCAGCTAGCCTACACATCCCTGGACACTACGGACAATTTAGTCTGGCTAATTTAGCTCAGCTGCACATCTTTGGGCTGTGGGACGAAGCCCACACAGATACAGGGTGAATGTGCAAACTCCAGACAGACACTCGTTCGAAGCTGGCATCAAACTCTAGTGCCCAGTGATGTAAGACAGCAGCACTAACCACTAAGCCACACTGCCACCCATAAATAACCATAGCAGTCTACTTGAAATTTAAAAGTGCCCGTTGAGAATGATGTTGGACAGTGTGGCCTTCCCCACTGGAATGAGATTTTAAACCACATACAACTTTTACAGTGAAAGTTTTGAGCCTCGTAGATGAAGGTGATTGTTTTCACCATTATACCATGTACTCCATAGTTATACAAAAAATCTCAGGTTATTTTTGACTCTATATTCTGGACTGATGCACCTCATGGTTTATTTCACTCTGAAAATTTCAACATTGACAGAGAATTCTGTTACAAAAATCTGGACTTTTAAAGTTTTTTTTGATATGACATGAGGTGTAATATTTACAAAGAAGTAAATATTTATCAGTCAATTACTGGTAGACTTTATGTATGCTTGTTTAATTGGATCATAGACGAAAAATTTTGACATGAAGGGCATGTAAATAAGACTGGAACCAGAAGATAAAGTATTTTAAATACAAACAATTTTCTCAATTTGGATTATGAAGTTTATTATTATTTTCTAGGTCAATTGTCACAGATCACTAGATTTCACATCTTAGTAGGTGAGGTACAATTATTGAGTGTCTTGTGACATGACAATAAGACAGCAATAGCTGTGTTTTTTTTACCAAGTATTAAATGCGGATTGTGTTTGGAGCTAATGAGCCTCTTTGAAAACAATAACTTCGAAATAACCATGGATGGCACCAGAGAGTGAACTGCCAACAATTCTGCAATACCGTAATTAGCAAAATTTAAATAGTTTAATAACCAGACTAAACAGTAGGAAGGGAAAAGCCAGGTGACTGTCATAAATATTTGCGATACTGTGAACATTTATTTTGGTCTACTGTATTTAAATTGTTGGTATTTTAACAGCTAGCCACCTGTGACAGCGTTAAATAATACCTGTGTTATAATTAATGTAAATTTTCTTCAATTGTCCTTCAGATAAAGTATACAGATACGGCTAGATAAATGTTTCTGCACAGAGTTTTAAAGAACTAAGAAATGTTTGTGTAGTTTCCAAATATACCCAGAAGTGAAATATGCATGTACTGTACTTAAAATTTCCAATATCAACAACAATTGCTATGTCAAATTCAAAATCCAATTTTGCACGCTCGTGTTCTAATATTACTTATACAGTATTAAAAATCTTTGTTTTTGCTTTTGTTTTCTAATGCATATGTGAAATAATGTGTCATTTAAACAATTTTCTGCAATATATTGTCTGTTGGAAACATATTGGAAAGTTTGATCACATAGTCACTGGCTATATTCTGGTGCTTCAACAGTAAATAAAATGTGATAGTTATTCAACTTCTTATTATTTGGGTTTTTCAGAATGATCATCCAATCTCTTAACTAGACATGTTATATAACAATTTCAAGTTTGCAAATTGAAGTTCATACACAATGTCGGCTCCTAGCTCCCTTTAATGCCCCTTGGAAACTCATATAACTGAACACATATTGAGCATCATTAAGGGCTGCATGGAGGAGGAAGAGCAAAGGGTGATAGGTGGATGGTATGAGTTAACATTGAGCTGGCATAGGAATCAAAGTAGTGAGAATAATTGGGGGCCTATAGGGCACGAGGATTCATAAGAGGTGGATGCAAGAACGTGGGTTGGTACAGGTGATATGAGTTTGCAGGAGATTAGTTGACACTGATAGCACAAGATGAGCGAGGAGAGTGAAAGGTGACAGCAGGAGGGGTGTTCTCTGTTTTAATTTTTATGTTTAAAATTTGAACACTGTGATGAATTCCTGAGGGAGAATTTCCAACCAGCCCATCATGGGAACTGAGGCCTGGGCCAACTTGCAATCCAGCCCATGTCACTGAGCTGAATGTTTGGTCATTTTTGAAGGTCAGGTTAGCAGAGTTGGAATTTCTCTGGGCTCTGCTCCTCTAATTGGGTAACAAAACTTTGGGGACATATGTTCATTGTAACTGTCCAAACTCCATAAAATACAGGCCTACAGGCCCAATTTATTCATTCTTTTCCCATAGGATAACCCTTTCATCATAGGAACCAATTTAACAAATATTAGCTGTCCAGCCTCTAATACATTATACACGTCCTTAAATACGGAGATTAAACCTCTCTGACTCCAATTCCATGGCAGTACAAGCTAGCTGTAAATGGTGACAGGAATTTACAATTGTGGCCCCTGTCAGCATTCATTAATGAGCAATAAGAAGCCAGTTCATTTTTCGCACTTCAATCAACAGTTAATAGGGTAAATGAGCAAAAGAAATTCTCAAATCTTCAATCTGAAAACTTGTTATATGACACTGGATACTTTGTTCATTCATAAACTCTGTCAATGTAAACTCTTTCCAGCATGATTTCTGTACCATTTTATGGCAAGTAGGAACAACATAACTAATAGTGCTCTCTTGATGAATTACTGTGAGATGCCTCTTCTTTGAACCCTAAATGAGGGATTTCACAGGCATCAAACCACTGTCGCCGGTTTACCACCTTCAACAACTGTTATTGGCTCGGCACAAAGAGGGAAAGAGGTAAATCTGTATCAACTAACCACTAACTTTATTTGGAACAAAAATAGAGATTACTATGAAAGCTCAGCAG